>NC_069792.1:25200000-25825000 GCF_027406575.1 Nycticebus coucang | reverse complement strand
TGATTTTGGGAGAATATAAATTTCTGGTGTTTAAGGTACCTAGTATTTTGTTATAGCAGCTCAAGCAGACTAATAAATCTACTTTTTATCTAATTAAGAATTCTTTATGTTAAGTTTTTCTTTAGTTAAAATAGCAGCTGAAGTTTCAATCCCATGAGTAGGTTCTGACAGATATAAAAGAAGTTAGTACAGGGAAAGGCAGAGGAGAGATTTATTTGTGAGTTTTCTTCTGATTATTGTTTCCCATTGGTTAAAATTCTCAACATCCACTGTTTAGCTCATGGGGAGTACCTCCATATATCTGTGCAGTGTCTCTTATTTCCTTCAGGAGCTTTTGGGTAAGCTATATTATTCAGGTCTAATAGTGATAGAAAGAATTACAAACTCAGTGGTTGTCTCAGGAGGCCTAAGTGTATCCCTGTGTGGACTGGAATAAGTCCCATTTACATTTGGTAGCCTTAGTTATGACCTGAGGGGCGCCCTTGTGGAATTAGCCACCATAGTGATGAGAAAGACTGAACCAGATAGTCATGATCTAGATAGAGGATGCTAGAGGCCAGGCACAGTGGCTCACATCGGTAATCCTAGCACTCTGGGAGGCCAAGGAGGGTGGATAGCTTGAGCTCAGGGATTCAAGGCCAGCCTGAGCAAAAGTGAGACCCAATCTTTACTAAAAATAGAAAAAAATTAGCTGGTCATGGTTGTGCATGTGTGTAGTGTCAGTTACTTGGGAGGCTAATGCAAGAGGATTGCTTGAACCCAGGAGTTTGAGGTTTCTGTGAGCTACTATGATGTTGCTGTGAGCTACTAGAGTTGCCCATGGCACTCTACCCAAGGCAACAGAATGAGATACTGTATCAAATAAACAAAACAAACAACAAATAGATAGTGGATGCTTCATCAGTCTGGGTTGAAAAAACAAGCACAACATGAAAAAGAGTCTCCAGTTGCTCCACTAGACATATTTTTGGAAGTAAAAAAACAAACAAACAAAAAAAAAACTCTTGTTTTAAGCTATATTTATGGGTTTTTCCGATAATGTTGTGTACACTAGCCAATTTAACTGAAACAGAATTTTGTACCAGAAGTAGGGCACTACTTTACAGAGATGCTGACACCCAAAGTGTATGGCAGTAGTTAAAGGATTAGGCATACGCAGGTGGTGAGAAAACGGTTTCAAAAACTGAAATCCAGAAAATGTGTCAGTGAAGCATTTGATAAACTCTTGAATGCATTAACTTGGGATTCATATTATATACCTAACGAACTTGAGCTTCAGAAAACATGGTTTGAAAATAGATGTTAGCCACAATGTCAACTGTTGTTGGCTATGTCTGTCAAAATATGTGTATAATAAGAAAAAATGTTTTGGATGATTTATGAGCAGAGGTGAAAAGGAATAAAAAAAATTCAGCAAATTGTAAAGTTGGAATTAACTCCAAGTTAAGGATAAACATACCCTGCCCAGCACCTGGCAGGTGAGGAGAACACCATCCTGATTGGCAGGTAGAGTACAGATAGTCCCTAAAGATGAAAGAGTAATTGCTAAAGATTTTAGCAGAGGTGACCTGGGAAAATCTCCCAGGGGAGGGGAATATTATGGAATATTATGGAAGGTACAAAAATAATATAAGCCTTTGAAAAAAATTGCAGTTAACAATGCCTGTGAGCACAGCTGAGCTCATTGATGACGTCTAAATTGCATTCACCTGAGCAAGTATGGGCTCAAATTTAATTTGCAGTAAATACCTGTGAAAGCCAGAAAGCACTATCTTGGTTTACAAAAATGCTCTTACACCTGGAGTGGAAAGGCAGAAAAAGTTAAGGGTAGACTGAGGATCTAATTAGTCAGAATCACAGAACTTCAGAGGTATTTGAATGCTCAGCCATGGCTGATCTGTTATCAGAAGTCAGGGCACTGGTAGGGAAAGTTTTGAATCCTGAGTCTTGGTTCACAGTTAACCAAATTGGTGACCTTAAGAATGTTGTCTTTGAAACTTCTTTGGACTTTCTGGGGTTACAGAAGTGGGTGGCTCTTCTTTCCTCTGTGCTAGAAGATATAGCAGAAAACTCTCATACTCAAGGGAACAGGTACATCCCTGCCCACTTAGGAGCTGCTCACACTTTCTTGACTGCATGCCAGGTTGATATTAATAAGTAGAGTTATCTTCTAGCATAACCCACACAACAGTGTATCTAATTAAGGATATGGGAGCAGACGCAGGAACCTGGAATCTAGTGGTCATGTAACAGACTACATGATCCAGAGGCAGACAGCTTCACCGAACTCTACATCAACCTTCCAGAGGTATAATTGAAGCACCACATTGGAGGACACACCTGAAATTGTAGGGTGCCAACCTCTGCACGATGCTTGTGCCTATAAGAGGAGAGATACCTGGATCTGAGAATCAAGAGGTGGAAGCGGAAGTGGGGTCTATATTACCACTCTCAGTGGCACACTGGGAAATACTGTGCTTCCTGTCCCACAAAATCTGGGCTCTCCTGGTTTAGAAGTCCTGATCCCCAAAGAAGTGTGGTCCTTGAAGGCAACACAGCAAAGTTGCCATTGAACTAGAATGTATAGCTGCTAACCAGGACAATTTGAATTGTATGTGCCCAGAGACCAACAGATAAGAAAAGGAAATTACCGTGCTGAGTGATTTCTGATCAGCAGGAGGAGATAATGTTTATTCCCACTTTGATATCTGCTTCTTGAAGGATCTGAAGGAACATAGTATTCTTAGGGTAGGAGACCTTGCAAAATATGATCCACAGGATTTCAGAATTGTTATCAACTAGGAATGGCTGGTGACTCTCACTCTTCCCTTTATAAGATGAGAGTGTTCATTGTGGATAAACTGTTCTTTTCTATCTTTGTTGCTAGGGTGAAAGTAACTTATCCTTTCTCATTGTGGATAAACTGTTCTTTTCCATCTTTGTTGGTAGGGTGAAAGTAACTTGTCCTTTCTTCACAGTTATTTGGATCAGAAAGAGCTACATCAAGACCTTGTATGAAGACTATCATACATCACCCTCAACTTTTAATACTAAAATGCTCAATCTCAAAAATATGAGCTTTTAAGGTCAGTAACATGTTGAATGAGACTTCTGTTTTATTTCTCTTGATTAGTGAGTGAGTACATTTTTTTATAAAGAAGAGAGAATAAATCAAATACATTAGAACCTCTGTAAGTTGACCATTAAGGGACTATAACAAACTGGTCAACATATGGAAGTGGTCAACATAAAGAACTTCCATTAAATCCATGTGGTGCCTGTCCAGTCTATGAAAATTCGTTCAACTGAAGAAGGTGGTTGATGTAGATAGATGGTTAACTATGGAGGCTCTACTATATTTGCTTACCAGATTTATGCATGGTCATGGTCATAAAAGCTCTTCACTGTTTCTTATCTCTGCCTTCCAGAAATGTTTCATAGAATTTCCTTGCCCTCCTCTAACTGTGTGGGCCCAAGTTACCAGATCTAGCTATTAAGTTGTAAGTGAAAGTGCAATGTACATTTCTAGGCCAGGGTAATTGCCAAATATCTTTTTCACTCGAAAATGGTGGCACAATGTTACTTCAGCCTGTATTGTGAAGTGAGGACATCACAAAAGACAGCAGCCAGATGACACACAAAATGTATCCTTCGTGGGTGACAAACCTTTGGTGTCTCAAGCTTTAGGAAGTTTTTATCTGAGCATAATTCAGCCCAGAGTTTCTCAAACTAAATGTGAATCAGAATTACCTGGAGGGTTTGTTTTATTTGTTTCATTTTTTATTGTCTTTTGAGACAAAGTCTCACTTTGTCACCATGGGCAGATTTCTGTGGTGTCATATCTCACAGCAACCTCAAACTCTTGGGTTTCTAGAGATCCTCCTACCTCAGCCTCCCGAGTAGCTGGGACTATAGGTGCCCAGCTAGTTTTTCTACTTTTAGTAGAGATAAGGTCTCACTCTTGCTCAGGCCGGTCTTGAACTTCTGAGCTCAAGCAATCCACCAGTCTTGGCTTCCCAGAGTGGTAGGATTATAGGCGTAGAAGGGTTGGTTATAATACAGATTCGGGGCCCCACCTTCTGGGTTTCTAATGCAGTAGATGAGACCCCAATATCTGCATTTCTAAGAAGTTCCCAGATGATGCTCTTGCTGCTGGTCTAATGACCACACTTTGAGAATCAGAACTAACAATCCCAATGTATACAAGTATTAACCTTAACATTATTTTGCAGCCTACGTAACTATGAGCACGAAGCAGTTAAGGGTACTTTTCTGCACAATAGGGATGCTATTCAGCCCCTGAACAATTGCAAAACTTCTTTTCCCATATGAACTCTCCAGCATAGAAATTATACTGAGTCATCAGTAAAGGCAGATTCAGGTAAAGATAATAATTTTGGACCAAGCAACTGAAAAGAAAGCATTAATAGCTATAAAGCATTGATCAGCTTTCAGAGAACAGAGTCTACTCTGGCTAGTTTAAGCAGGAATTGATTTAGTATGCAGTGTTAAATAGATTACAAACATATTAGGAAGGATAAAGAAACAAATTTTAGGGACTATGTCTATCCTGTTTACTAGTGTGTTTCTAGTATCTATAAGTACCTTGTACTTAATACGATTTTGGTTGGTTAATGCCAAAGAATTAATAAATTGTATTCCAGTTTCTTTCACTCTGCTCATTGTAACTCATTACCAGCAAATGTTATAGTTGGGTATAACTTAAAACTGTTTAAATTATTCTGGCAAAAGTTTACCCTTACATCATTCTACATCTGTGTGGGCAAAAAAAAAATAAGTAAGATAAGGTCTCTGCTTGGTGTTAACAGTAAGATTTATGAATAGAGATGCTATATATAATTTTATAGAAGGAACCAATTCCTACTTTTCACTGAAACCATCCTTCTGAGAGTCACTAAATAAGACTTGTTTCATTTTATTATTATTATTATTTATTTTGAGACAGAGTCTCACTCTATTACCCTGGATAGAGTGCTGTGGCATCATCATAGCTCACAGAAATCATCTTGCCTCAGCCTTCTTAGTAGCTGGGACACCCACCACAGCTGGCTAGTTTTTTCAATTTTTAGTAGAGATGGGGTCTCCTTCTTGTTCAGGCTGGTTTTGAACTCCTGAGCTCAAGCAATCCGCCTGCCTCGGCCACCTAGAGTGCTGGGATAACAGGCATAAGCCACTGTTCCCAGACAATAAGCCTTGTTCTAAAGTGGGCATTCTTTCATTGAACTGTACACTTAATTCTATCATATGTACTTATACTTCAAGTATTTGATTTGAAAAGCAAAAAAAAAAGTTCTTTTTACTTTTCTAGGAATTAACATAAAACACATTCAAAGATTCTGAAAATTACGTAGAAGTAAAGAACTAACCAAACACTGAACTAAAACACCGATTCAGTCTAATAAAATCTTTCTAAATGAAATTATATTAGAAATTATTTTCAACCAAGTACACAACCTAATATATTTCTTCCCTCTGTACTTACTATATGTCACTTACAGAAAAAAAAGTCAAATTGAAGTTCGTGTTCAGGAGTAAAATCACTTTTTTTTTTTTGAGACAGAATATCACTATGTCATCCTTGGTAGAGTGTCATGGCATCACAACTCACAGCAACCTCAAACTCTTGGGCTTAAGACTTGTTTCACTTTATTATTCATTATAATTATAATAATAAATAATAATTTATTTGTACTGAGCACTGCATGATAAAATAATACAATATGATATAACAACTGTGCTTGGTAGTATGTGACATTTTCATAGGCTACTCACATAAACAAAGGGAATTATGAAAATGTACACTTTTTCGTTATTTACTGTTCTAGTGCTGTTTAAACATGAACCTTATGACAATGATGTTTCCTTCACTCATCCCTCTTAATCATTGAAGTCTCAAAAACCTGGCTGATAGACTTTTTTATTATTTATAATAAATAATTTATTTATTATCATTATATTATAATCACATATATAATTTATTAATTATATTAATATATTTATTAATTATATTAATATATTTAATAGTTATAATATGACAATTATAATATAATAATTAATGTGATGTATTAATTACATAAAATTAATATATGTATTAATTTATTCATTTTATTATTTAAAATAATAATTTATTATTATTATTTTTATAAGATGAAACAAGTCTTATTTAGTGACTCTCTGAAGTATGGTTTCAGTGAAAAGCAGGACTTGGTTGCTTTTCTTGCCTCAGCCTCCGAAGTGGCAGGGACTACAGGTACCTAACCACTGAGCTACGGGCACTGAGCCAAGTAAAATCACTTTTTTGTAGACAAACATTAAATTTATTTTTTTAAAAAAGTCTATCAGCCAGGTTCTTGAGACTTGAATGATTAAGAGGGACGAGTGAAAGAAACATCATTGTCATAAGGTTCATGTTTAAACAGCACTAGAACAGTAAATATGAGAAAGTATACATTTTTATAATTCCCTTTATTTATATGAGTGGCCTATGAAAATGTCACATACTACCAAGCACAGTTGTTATATCATATTGTATTATCATATCATGCAGTGCTCAGTACAAATAATGGGAGCTCTCTTCCTTCCCTGTTAATGTCAGTGGAAAATAAATTGGCAATTGTGTGCTAACTATGCAATTAACTCATGTCACCACTGTACCTTTTCACTAGCATCACCAAGAGTAGGATTACCCTCTCCGTGACCTCAGCATAAGTGATAACATCCTCAGCTGTTAATGTGAGGAAAAAAATAAGTGAATTTAGTATTGTGAAGGGTGATGGAGTGACCGCCTTGGAGACTGGACCCTTTTTAATTTAATGCATTGCACAAATAGTGAAAATGCAAACCTCTCCAAGTAGCCTCATTAGCATGTCTTTTCTCTAAGAACAGAAGATTTCTTACTTATTCCTTTACTTGCTGAGATGACTTATAAAATTATCTATTGTGTTTGCAATTTTTCCCATGAAGGTTAATGGCTGTGAGAGTTGTCCCAATGCCAAACCCAGGTTTGTTTGTTTCCTGGCTCCCAGACAATACTCAAGCTAACAAGTACACTTGGTATATTTTTCTCAAAGCACAACTTCGGGAATTCTTATCATGGAATCCTCACTTATTAAGTGTCTACCTGTAGTGTAACCAAAGACTATTAAACTTCAAATTATTTTTATAGAAAATTCATTTTTGTATTCAACCTTGGTCAAGTTTTTGTTCTTTAGGTTCATATTCTTGCTGAAAATAAAATTGAAAATAGATTATCTATTCAATGATGTAGCCTTTCTTGAAATATGGGACATTGGAGAGGGACACTCTTAAGCTGGAGAGTAGCAGTTATTTTCCTGATTAAAAGCCTGGCTAGGAAATAAAGTTCAGTTGGATTGGGATCTGGGTGTCAACATTACCTGACCACATTAAAAGATATAAAAACATAAATAAGAATTGGCGTATTAGTGAATACATCCTGGAGTAAATACTTTGTTATTTGTGATAAGAATGGGAATCAGTTAACAAGGCCCAAGGGAGAAACAAACTAGTCAGAGAGACTAAGAAATCGGCACCTAGTAAGGCTCTGTCACTAGAGAGAGAGCCCAACACACCCAAAGAGATAAAAGACCTTGGGGATAAAGCTTGAGGGTGAGGGGGTCTTTGTGGGGTACGTAGGCTGGGGAGGTAGACAGTCATCAGGCCCTGGAGGACCCAGAGCTGTGTCAGGTTGCAGGGCTCTGTGTTCCGAGCCATAGGAAGCCACCCACGGGTCCCAAGTGTGTGTGTATGGAGTGGGGAAGCTGTGGGATATAAAGAACAGTAGAGGGTTTTAACAAAATGTATACTTTTGAAAGATCACTGGCTACAGTGTGGATTACAGAGAGGACAAAAATCTACTTGGGTAATCATTTAAAAGCCTATTGCAATGTTAGGCAAAAAATGAGAGTGGTCTGTCCTAGAGTGTCAGGAGTGGGAGCAGTGGGGATCGAAATACAGGTGCAAGTGCCCTTTGGGGACTGATGAGACGTGGGTATTGGGAAATGAGGAAAGGGAAGGTCATCGATGACTCTCATGTCTTAGCTTATGGAGCTAGGTGGTTATTCACTCATATGGCAGACACTAAAGAAAAGCAGGCTGTGTGGAAGACCTGGGATATATCAAGGTGACTTTGAGACCTCTAAGAGTAGATGAATCTACATCATCTTATGTCAACTCTTTTAGTTCTTGTCCCTTTTGATCCATTATCCACAGTGATGCCAGAATCATCTTCTAAAACCCTTAGTTTTAATTTAATACTTTTTTCTCCTGCTTAAAAACCTTAAATAATTTCTCACTGCCTTTAAGACAGTTTTCTAAAAAATGTTAACCAAATCTGAAAAGCCTGCTTGATACGATCCCTGGTCCTTTGGCTTGTAGTAGATTATATTACTCTTCCCCTTGCATGTGACTTTGGCCTTCCTTCTTTTCCCTTCTTAAAAACAGCACATTCTATAATCTATGTCAGGCGTCCTCAAACTGCGGCCCGCGGGCCACATGAAGTGGTGAATTGTATTTGCCCTCGTTTTGCTTTTTACTTCAAAATAAGATATGTGCAGTGTGCATAGGAATTTATTTATAGTTTTTTTTTAAAAACTATAGTCCGGCCCTCCAACGGTCTGAGGGACAGTGAACTGGCCCCCTGTTTAAAAAGTTTGAGGATGCCTGGTCTATGTGGTCAAGAGTATTGGCTTATTTATCTTTTACCCATCCTTCCGTTGTAGCTCACACTTCTTTGAGGAAATTTTTTCTGCTATATGTTGTCTTGACTCTTGTAATGCTTTTCTGTAATATTTGTTATCATTTATAAATATGTAATTATGAGACTGTCAAATCACGAGTCTTTGTGGAAGCCTATCTATGAACTGGTAGGGTATTACAGTACATTTGGATGCTGTGGTAAGCTAAATAATATCCCCTGACGATTTCCATGCCTTAACCTGGAACCTATGAATACATTCATTTCTATCAAAAGAGACTTTGTAGGGGTGGCGCCTGTGGCTCAAAGGAGTAGGGCACCGACCCCATATGCCAGACGTGGCGGGTTCAAGCCCAGCCCCGGCCAAAAACTGCAAAAAAAAAAAAAAAAAGAGAGACTTTGTAAATGTGATTAAGTTAAGAACCTTGAGATGGGGAGATTATGTTGCATTATCTGAGAGGCTTCTCTCTCATCTTATTAGTCCATAGAAACAGATCATCTTTCCCAGAGGTGGTCAGAGAAAGAGTTGTGATAACATAAGCAAGATTAAAAGGATTCCATTCTGCTGGTTTGAAGGTGGAAGAATGAGAAGAACCAAGGAACGTAAGCAGCCTCTGAAAGCTGGAAAAGGCAAAAAGGATTGCTGTCTTGCTGCACCTTCATTTTAGCCCAGTGAGACCTGTGCTGCACATCTGATCTATTGATCTGTAAGATAATACACATGTGGTAGGGCCACACTTGTGATCCTAGCACTCTACGAAGCCAAGGCAGGTGGATTGCTTGAGCTCAGGCATTCAAGACCAGCCTGAGCAAGAGTGAGATCCCTTCTCTACTAAAAATAGAAAAAAGCTAGTTAAATGTGGCAGGCACCTGTAGTCCCAGCTACTCAAGAGGCTGAGGCAAGAGGATCTCTTAAGCCCAAGACTTTGAGGTTGCTGTGAGCTATGATACTACAGCACTCTACTGACGGGTACAAAGTAAGACTCTGCCTCAAAAAAATGAAATAACTAATTAATAAAAAAGATTGACTTTACATATGTTCTCTGAACCCAACAAAATTGCATTAAAAATCAATAAGGAAAGGACAACTGATATGCACAAAATTTGAAAGTTAAACAATATAATTTTGAAGAATATAAGGATCCAAAAAGAAATGACAATGGAAACTGGAAAATATCTCAGACTAGAAGGTAATAGTCTACAACATGTCAGAAATTAGAGGATGTGGCTGGAGCCATGCTTAGAGGAAAATGTGTGGGTTTAAAGATTACATTGGAAAATATAAAAGGTTTAAAAACTTTCTAGGAATAAAAAAATTAATTCCAAAGTAAGTACAGGAAGAGAAATAATAAATATATGAGCAATATGAGAGGAGAGGAGAGGGAGGAGAGGGGTGGGGAGAGAAAGGGAAGAGAGGCATTATATTAATTTTATTAATATAATGTCGAGGGAATAAAATCCAGTTATAAATAAATTCATATGTATGATTTCACTTATATGAAAATCAAAATCCAGGAAAACTTACAATATATTGTGAAATGTTCCTGCTGAGGTGGTAGAGCTAACAAGAAAAGCAAGAAAATAATATGAAAGGGGCAAATGGTGGGATTCTGGTTATAGGCAAAACTCTATTTCTTGAGTGGTAGCTATTTTATGGTTCATTTTATAGTTATTCATTTAGATACAATGAATATATGCGATGTAATCTCTAATTTCACAATAAAAAAAGAATTACCAATATTTTCTTAATATTTTCAAAAGATAGGTATTAAGCAATGGCGCTGACATCAAGACCAGGAATATCTTAATGACTAGGAATATCTTAACATCTTAATGTTATTCATTCACTGAAACACACATGACCAAGACACAGACGTATAACTATTGTGTATCCTAAAAAATAAAAATAAGAAAATATTTAAAAACCACACATAGACATGTGCGTGCGTGTGCAAATACCTTATGGTTCTGAGGATAGTACTAAGGGGACAAAACTCTTGGTGTAGAATATTCATACCAACATTTTGGACTAAAAAACTTAAGTAGGTGTAGCTAATAAATCTCAGTTTCATACATGTGGTTATAGTTCTTCCCATAAATATTTGCTTATTTTTTTATAGTTAAAATTTTATAGTTGCCCAAGTGTCAGTCTAGCTTACAGCAACCTCAAGCATGTCTGAGAGTTCAAGTGATCCTCCTGTCCCAGCCTCCCAAGTTGCTGGGACTACAGGCGCCTGCTACAATGTCTGACCAATTTTTCTTATTTTTAGTAGAGAAGGATCTTGCTCTTGCTCAGGCTGATCTCCAACTCCTTAGTTTAGAGAGATCCTTCTGACTCAGTCCTCCAGAGGGCTGGGATTACAGGTGTAAACCACTGTGCAGGACATTATGAGTTATTCTACTAAATGATTATAAAAGTTATTTGTTTTAATTATAACTTATTATTCACATTAATATTTCTATATTGAAATGTTGAAATTGATAAGTTAGTGTTAATTATTTTAATGTTTCCTTTGGTTATCAGATTGACTGATTGCTAAATTTCCATCATCACCTTACTAAAACTGTATATTGCTTCTATACACTTTATTGACTGAAGCATTCACCACTAATAATGTTGACAATGAAATTACACAGAGGAAAAATATCACACCTTTGTAAATCAATTCTGAGCATGAGTTTTATCAGAGCAGTATGTGTAGACCAGCCTCCATATTTTAATAAACATTGAGTTAGAACTGGGTGTGGTGATGTACAACTTTAGTCCCAGATACTAGGGAGGCTGAGGTGGGAAGATCTCTTGAGCCTGGGAGGTTAAGGCTAGGCTGGTGTCAACATAACAAGACTCTATTACAAATAACTAACTAAATAAATAATCCATCAAATCTCATGTATAATGAGATTTAATGTCCAATGCCTACCAAAATACTCTACTAACAAAAAAATTATTGTGTTATGCAAATATACTGCTAATGTCATCATTTTCTGTTTTCTTTCTTTCTTCTATTTTTGTCTTTTTTTGATATAGAATCTAGCTCTGTTGTTGCCCTGGCTAGGTTACAGCAGTGTTATCATAGCTCACTGCAACCTTGAACTCAACCTTGAACTGGACTTAGGTAATTCACCCTCCTAAGCCTCCCAAAGTGCCTAGGATCACAGGCATGAGTCACCTCTCCTGGCCTTAATTTACTTTTTGAACATTCTTACATTTTAATATATTGATGATATCATTGCCTTTTGGGGGAAAAAAGTGACATGGATCATTTTTCATAGTTTTTCTATTAAAACTATTTCCTATTTTTAAAAACATAAACATAGACAGTGAAACATTTCCTCTGGTAAATTGACACAATTATTTTGCCTCTGCCTACAAAACCTCTCTAAGAATATCTGTAATAATGTTTTCAGTTCACAATGGTAATATTAAATTATATATTTGATCTTATTTCACATTGAAAAAAATGTTTATTTTTCTAAAAGACATATTTAGAGTATTTGTAAAATTCTCTGAATAAGCTATATTTTCTGAAAATAATCCTTAGGTATCTTCCCTCCTCCCGCCCCCCACAATTACCTTCCTTTAGACAACATATAACCTTTCATTTTTATGTTTTTATTTTTATTTATTTATTTATTTTGCAGTTTTTGGCCAGGGCTGGATTTGAACCCACCACCTCCGGCATGTGGGCCAGCGCTCTACCCCTTTGAGCCACAGGCACTGTCCCATTTTGATGTTTTTATACTTTAGTTAAGTATAACAGTGCTAGGTTATATGTTACTACTCAGATATTGCTTTATGTTATTTTAAATATTTAAACCTGGGCTATGCTTTTTCATATGATTGTGAAACCCAACACTTACCAGTGTAGATGATTATTATGAGCACATAATAGTTGTGTATCTTTTTAGGGTGTCTGTGCTATTTTGATACAGCCATACAAAACGTGTTAATGAAATCAGGGTGATTGGGGGTATACATCACTTCAAGCTTTTATCATTTCATTGTGTAGGAAATATTACATTTTCACTCTTTTAGTTATTTTAAGGTCTATGCTAAATTTCTTTTTATCATAGTTACTTTGTTGTGCTATAAAATATCATTCATTCTGTTTACTATCTAATATTTTAAAGGGCCCCTGATTTTGAAAATGTAATGATGGGATAATTTGTAATGAATAGCAAGAACAATGATGTGTATATTAGTAATTAGTATATAAGAGAGAAAGCTTTATGCTTTAAAAAATCTGAAAGAAAATATATACCTATATGAAATTAAAATGTTTTGGATGATATTTTAGAATTATTTAAATATTAAATTAATGTAAGATGACTTATTTATTTTTTTTAAATACTGTGCACCAATTTCAGTAATAACAGTGGAAAGATTCAGATGCATTTCTCCCAAGAGCCACCAGATGGCTATATGGGCCCTTTCTTGAATTGAAATTTAGTTTAGCTTGTTTTCTCCTTCCTTGTGGAACTAAAGATTTAAGCAATAGCTTATATAATTTTTATGAAGTTTTGAAATAACTGAAGTATAAGGATATAGTGGATCTTAATTCAGGGTTATATATGTGTGTGTGTGGGAATAATTATTCTCTGTAATTTTAATGTAAGTAATGAAGACTAACATGCATAAATTTTAAGGAATCCCCACATCACAGAACTTTAGAATATTGAAATATTTACCTATATTTTAGTTCAAACTCATAGTTTTACAGGTTAGAAACTTGAGAACTGAAAGACAGGCACTTCTCCATTTGGGGGGGCTTATCTTCACTGAAAAATAAAGTCTATACGCATTATCCAGATTATTCAAATACACAGTTGAGAAGAGACATCAAAACTGCCTGTAAAACTACTGTCTGGATAAAAAACAAGAGGTTAATTTCTCTTATTTATTCAAGGAATTATATTTATCTAAATGTGGAAATTCTGTCAGTGCATTTAGAAGGGAAATGAGGCAAAATTAACGGTAATCTAAAGCTTTCAGTTTTTTGAGACTGAGTCTTGCTCTGCTGTCCACACCAGAGTTCAGTGGTATCATTGCAGCAACCTCAAACTCCTGGGCTCAAGCAATCCTTCTGCCTCAGCCGGCCAAGTAGCTGGGACTATAAGCACACCATTGTGCCTAGGCAGTCAAGTATTCATATAATTGATACTTAGAAATATTTACATAATGTATATTAACCACACTGTTACTTTCTAAAGCTTGGATGGAGGGGTAGGGTGCCATGAAATGTCTAGGTAATGCCTCTTTAATGTGGTCAGAATTTATCCCCTATGACTCAGGTTAAACTGCGACATGATTTATTTCCTATAATTAATCTTATCTTGATCTCAAGCACTTTTCTCAGTGAATAAGAAGAGAAAAAAAAGAAAAAAATATGAACTTAATCTTGGTAAGCCAGGATTTATTCCTATTGTTAATATTTTCTTCATCGTTTCAAACTTCTGGAAGGGTCTTCTCTTTTCCCCTTTCTTTCTAAAGATGGTACAACAGTGATGCATAGCAGAGATCATATTTCTGCTGATGGGGGAGGCAAGGACCTCTGTTTCACCTGCTGTTTTCTCAGTCCTTGCTGTCTCTATGGAGGTGTTGCTGGGGCCCTCCTGTCACTGGATGTCCTACAGTACGCCACTTTGAAAATCAGAGTCCACACAGCCTTCCCTCCCTTCTATATGTGTGCCATGTGGATCAGACGTCCCATGCTGCTCCAAAACTTGAAATCTCTTCTAGTGCTCTGCCTCAGCTCAACCTGTTTACATTGGTTACACTGTACCCAATGATATATTCTTCTCTTATCTTTCCCAACAAGAAACAGGGCCCCATAAGAGGCTTCGATTCAGGTCCCCTGTCACCCTGCCCGTGCTCTCTCATTGGACCATACTATCTCCTTTCCAGAGTGGACTTCAGTGGTTGAGAGAAGAGGGAGTTGTTTCTGCACTCCGACGCCTTCTCCTCCAAATCTCTCCAACCCTGATCCAAAGTCAAAAGTTGGTCTCTTCCCTTTGAACTGTATTAGCTCTTACACTCCTCCATCCTCTCTGTTGTGGCTTTTATGGGAAAACTCCTCAAGCTCTTGCTCAGGCTTTATGGTGGGAAGGTTTGTGAAGTGGAAGAAGATTTCTTCTTTCAACCCAGACTAATTTCAAAATTTTCCATTCCCTATGTACGTATATATTTAAAAACATTAATATACAAAACTTGAAATTGAGCAGTACCCACTTTTTTGAAAATTTGTTCACCTTATTTCTCCTGTGAAATAAAAAATTAAAGAATTAAATAGGGAGAGACACAGGGAAAACCAGAAGGTGTAGTGGAAAAAAATTGATTTAATGTGTCAGATAGACAATCAATGGTTCATTATTAAGACTGAGGGGTAAAAATTTTTACTCTTAGTCACTGTGTTCTTGATATTGCCCCATAATCCTAAGCAAGAAACACAGAAGCAGCATAAAACTTGCGTTTCATCGCCCATGTATTTTGTTATCCACCCATTTGTCAGGGAAAAAGAAAATAAAACCATCTCATGTAAAAGTTCATTCTCTTATTTATTCATATATCCACTCACACACACATTCATTCATTCAGTGCCAGATGAATATGGAAAAGAACTACACCACCACCAACACAATCCCATTCTCACCCCCACACAGTCTCTCTGTACCTCAATGTAGTGTTTGAAGAGCCTTTCAAGACATTTAAAGGGCAAAATCAGGGCAACTGTCTGTGGTTAATTTTTTCATGCTACAGTTAACTTGAGAAAATCCTCTGGGGGAAAAATTGGTTCAACAGCACTTGTTATTACTTTTATAATCAGGAAAAAGAACGTCGTAAAAAGACATGATTTTGACCTCACACTGGCCTAACGTTTGGCAGCTCTAATTAAAAGTGAATGTACTCAATATCTTACAGAATAAAACCCTTTTATAACAAATAACCTTTTGATGGGGAAACCACACTGTTTGTACACCAAAAAGTAATTTTAAGGCTTCTCTTGAGTTAATGCCAGGGTAAACAGAAGCTGAAGCTTCTTGTCCTTCTTTTCTCTTTACCAAGGAATCAAAGCAGATCTATTTCAACATTCTGCTTTTTACATATATTCTACTGTAAATTTTATGTAGTTTGCAAGGGAAAAATCCCTTCCAGTGACATTTTGTAGCAAAAATGAAAATTCTGGGTCTACGGTTGTGTGGTGACTAGATTTTAACAATTTGTACAGAAGAAGCCTTATGAGGAAAGCCAAGTTTAATTCTGCATGGTTCCAAAGTCATGTCAACAGTTCATTTAAGGAAACTTTAAGGAAACATCTCACTCCCGAAATTTAATTTTGACCCATTTTATAAAAGTTGGAAAGGCTAAATATTTATATTTTGGTTGAAGAACGTTTTCTGGAAACCTGAGTTTATCTCCATAACTTAAGGTATGAAACAGTAACTATATTAAAGGTAGGTTGATGTGGATAGGAATTTCTAACTGTACAATCCTTCAGTGACAGATTAACAGGTAGGAGAAATTTCAACAGCCTCCAAAAAGATCAGTTCTAAAAGTGCAGCCATTTTGCAGACTTTAATCTTTTAATAACTGATCATTTTATTGCAATAATTAAATTACAAAAATAATGGGCAGTTTATAGATCTGGGCTTCTATAAAATACTTCAAACAGACCATTACTAATGAGTGTTCATAGATTAAGCTCAAGTGGTGTTTACGCAGTTTTCACTTGGCACTCTGCTTATATGTCAGTAATATCCTCAGAGTCCTTCATAATTTACAAAATGTTTTCATGTATTTTATCTTACATTATTTTATCTATCTGCCATAATCTGGCAGGCCTAATTAAAATTTTATATTTATTCTCACTTTACATGTAAGTAAGTCAAGAGAATTAAGTACATTGACTAAAGTTACATGACTCAACAGTGGAAAAACCAGGTTATACTCAAATAAATGATTTCTTTTTCCAAATGTTTTGCAAATACTTAACTTTCTCTTTAGTATAAACATATCCCCCCCACATATATATATATATATATATTTTTTTTTTTTAGACTGAGTCTCACTCAGGTACAGTGCTATAGCCTTATAGCTCACAGCTATCTCAAACTCTTGGGATTAAGAGATCCTCTTGCCTCAGCCTACCAAGTAGCTGGGACTACAGGCTCCAGCTCAGCTAGTTTTTCTACTTTTAGTTGAGACTGGGTCTCACTCTCACTCAGGCTGGTCTCAAACTCCTGAGCTCAAGCAATCCACCTGCCTTGGCCTCCCAAAGTGCTAGGATTACAGGCGTGAGCCCCTGCTCCCAGCCACTATACCACTCATTTACAAATGGGTCTTTTTTCTTAATTTGATATTTAGAACACAAGACATCACATCAGTTTGATTAGGCTAGTTGTAGTGTAGCCCTTAATCAGAGTTTTTCTCCCTTTAGTGATATCTTTAGCCATAAAGAACAAACACTAGAGGATAGGAAATATATCTGTTTTTTCACATTAATTTTGTACATTAAGTAAAATGTCTGGCATATTGTAACTCCTCAAAAAACTTCAGCTGAATGAATTCATGAATGACAGGCTACTTCTTCACACGGGCAGAAGTACAGTACTTGTTTTCTCTGATGTCTGTTCTCAATTCTAGCAGTGAATTGTGGGACATTGGAAGAAAAGTTGCTTTAACCTCTCAAAAGAATTGTAATTTTTCCCCCAAACTGTGACCTTTTTGCCTCTTTATTAAGTTCATAGTAAGTTTCTGTTTATGTCTTGATACTTCAGAATTTAAAAAAATTAAGTAGATTACTTGATAATCTTTAGATTAAAAATCATATCCTATAATATTTTATTGTTGTATCACCTGTAGTCACTTTAAATATCAGTTAATAACATAACTCATGACATTTATATTAAAAGTTTTACTTTAGAGGTAGGAATCATACACAATCAGTAATTAAGATTTTGTATCTGGTTATTCCTTAATCATTTATTTTTGAGAAGTTATTTTCCTTTGGCTTTTCCCTTTTTCCATCTCATATAATCTGCAGCCTATTTAAGCAGGCCAAAATTTAGCAATTTGTTCCTATATAGATTTGGCTTTTGTATACTTCCTACTTAACAATTCTTCATCCATTATAGTTTAGTGATTTTCTTAGACAAATCAACAAAGCTTTAATTACATCACTTTTAAACTCACACTGGAATTCTTATTCTCTAAACTAGTGGCTCTTAATTGTGGGAATTCATAACAAAAACTGCAGGTACAGTTACTAACAAACTCACAGGTGATTTTGAAACATATCTCCTGATACTTAAGAACAATTGCTCTTAAGAATAACTTTATGGGGGCAAGACATGATTGCAAGAGGGACTTTGCCTAACAATTGCAATCAATGTAACCTGGCTTATTGTACCCTCAATGAATCCCCAACAATTAAAAAAAAAAAAGAATAACAGCCACAATCCAGGCAGTGTATTCCATTTGGATCCATCCTATCTCCATCATTTCATGTCTTCCTTATCTTCTATTTCCCTTCATGTAACCACTATTCTAATCACACCAAATTTCTTGCTGCCTTTTGAGTGCCTTTGTATGTGGAATTCAGTCTGCCTGAAATTTTGTGCGTCTAGATTGTTTTTTTGACTCTTTCCAGTATCTACCTGAATAAAGGAGACACAGAGAGTACTAACTGTCGACTCGGAATGGCTTCTCTCATGAAGCAGACTTCACAGAGCTTTCTATTTTTGGAATTCAATGAATTGCAGAGCTTACACCAAATACTGCTGCCCTTAATCACACATTTTAATTGTATTCACATCATTTTCAGACATGAAATCTATCTGACAATATCAAATATTTGGAAACCAAATAATAACAAACCAAAAGGCAAAAAGAAAAGACTCTGAATGTCAACTATTTGGAAACCAAATTAGAAAAGGCTTTTAAAGTCAAAGTAAAATGAATAACTTACTGCTTTCAAACTTTACTCACTGGAAATATATGAACTCAAGTAGATTTTAGTAAACACATTTGTCTAATCTCCTGGTCTGCAGAAAATTAGAATCAAAACTTGGAAAAATGACTTGGATGGAAGATAAAGTGATGGGTCCTATAAAATTAGTATAAGAGCTGACAGCCAGAAAGATGGAAAAATTATTTAAGAGCTCAGAAAATTCCCAGCACCTTAGAGATCTTTAATGTAGTGGAAGATAGTCCTTATTTCAACAGTTGTTAGGTTTTGTTTTGTTTTGTTTTGTTTACCAGTATCTGTATACTTTTAAAAATAAAAATCAGTAAGATTTATTTCTGCCATCAAAAACATTATTACCTTTTTTTTTTTTCTTTTTGAGACAGAGGCTCAAGCTGTCGTCCTGGGTAGAGTGCTGTAGGATCACAGTTCACAGCAACCTCCAACTCTGGCTCAAGCGATTCTCCTGCCTCAGCCTCTCAAGTAGCTGGGACTACAGGTGCCCACCACAACGCCCAGCTATTTTTTGGTTGTAGCTGTCATGGTTGTTTGGCATGCCCGGGCTGATTGGAACCCGCCAGCTCAGGTGTATGTGGCTGGCGCCTTAGCTACTTGAGCCACAGGCGCCGAGCCTATTCCCATTATTGTATCAGAGAATATCCAACGATGTTGATGATGTTGATTATGAGAAAACATTTTCCTTACACTAAATATCTTCTGTTTATGAAGGAAGGAAACTATTCAATACAGTTAAGAAAGAAACCCAATTGAAATTTCTTAAATAATAATAGGAAAAACTGAAATTCTACTGTCAGACTTTGATCTTTCCCATCTGTTTTATGGGTCTTCTTCACTCGGTCACATGAAAAGCCACTGAGCATGTCTGTTAGACTCCTGGAGGACCAGCATGAGCTGGAGACATGTTAGCTCATTAATACATTTTGTTCACTCTGGGCTGATTAAAAGCTCTAATTACTTCAAAGGTGAATTGAAAATATTCAAAAATTGTATTTGGATCAAAAGAAAAAACCCAAACACGCTATTCTGCTTCAACCCTCTTAAAGGAATGTTCCCTCAGAGATCTGAATCAACGTCAATGGTGAAAAATACTCCAGCAAGCAAGCTGTACCTTGTATCTCTGGTATTCCTCTGGGCCCAATTCAAATTTTCACCCAAGGATTATTCAACTTGCAGCTCATGGACCACATATTGATTATATGAGAAGCTTTTTGCTTATCTGTGCTGTTGGACATCACAAAAATTCTGCATGTACCTTTTCTTTTTTGCTCATCAGTCTTGTTAGTATTTTTAGTTAGTTTGTTTGTTTATTCATTTTAGTTTTTGAGATGAGTTTCACTTCGTTGCCCTGGGTAGAGTGCCATGACGTCATAACCCACAACAACCTCAAACTCCTGGGCTCAGGTGATCCCTTGCCTTAGCCTCCCAAATAGCTAGTTTTTTCCCCGATTTTTCATAAAGACAGAGTCCTGCTCTTGCTCAGGTCGGTCTCAAACTCCTGAGCTCAAACAATCCACCTCAGCCACCAGAGTGCTAGGTTAACAGGAATGACTCACGGGGTCCAGTCAGTATTTATGTATTTAATGTCTGGCCCAAGACAACTCTTCTTCTGATGTAAGGCAAAGAAGAAAAAGATTGGACACTCTTGCCCCACTTTTTAGCTGACCTGCTTCCTTAGCACATATTTTGCTTCTGTGATTTGTCATCTCCTTTAATTGCCAACTTGTTTCAACTGTGATTTCCTGTATCCTTTCCAAACATGATGCTCACTTCCGAGACAGTAGAAATGTAGTAACTGGTGGCTGAATGGTTTTATTTCTCAGTCTCAGTATATGTCCAAAGATAAGGGTTCATCTCCTATATTGAGTGAAAAGTGGCTCATTCCTAAACTTTATTAAACCTACTGCAACACCTTTAGCAGCCCACCACCATATTCCCATATCCCCAACTCCTACACACCCAAGGAGAGAGATTGGGAAATTCAGAGTTTTGGCTTTGCCTGTTAACCAGAATTTCTCTTAAACATATGTTACAAAACTCAGTCTATAATAATAATTTTATATCATAATTATTGCATTAATAACAATATAAAAACCAAAAAATACCCCCAAAATTCTGTTTTTAGCATACTATATGTTCAGCATGATGCCGTGTAAATTTGTGTACATTTCCTAATTTAATCTTCACAGCCCCTTGAGGTGTAATATATCCATTTTCCAATGAGGGAGCTGAGGTTTAGAGACATTAAATAATTCACAAAGGTCTCAAATGTCAGCAACAATTTAGCCCTCAGTCTGTTAACCCTAGGGTTACTCTCAATCATCATTGCAAGTTCTGCTGGCACCTAGTGAATCCATTTTCTGTTCATTTTTTTATTCTATTCATTATTTGTTTGGTCCCAAGCTCTATACATATAAAGATAAGTAAAAGAAAGTATAGTTTTCCAAAAGAGATTTATGTGATGACAATACACATGTAAACCAACAGGCACAATGCAGATGATGAAGGCTCTAATGAAAACCACTAGAAGATGCTGTGGAGATGTGGACAGGAAAGGTTCCAGCCTTCACCTGGGGCTTAGGAACTGGGTGATTACAAAAGATATCCCAGAGGATATGAAGCATAAACTAGGAATAAGGGCAAGAGAAAGATTTTCAGGTCAAAGATGATGCATAGGTGGGACATCTTAATATCAAACCTCAAAATTGGATTAATTTTAAGATGAATTATGAAGAAAGTAGTCATTGATTTCTGATTACCTGACAATTTTTCATATAGTATATTTATGGTAAGAGTCCATTAAGAACTCTTTCTGTGAATTGGAAAGAAATTAATTCTACCTAATTAGGGAAAAAATTAGGGAGGGGGAAAATATTTTAGGATGTGAAGGATTCAGCTAAACATATCATATCATACCATGTTAAAAAAATCATGAAATTATGGTATAATTTACTTACATATGTTATATTTAAAAATATAAATTAAAAATAATGAGGTGTCCCAAAAGGAGGAAAAGATTATGATGCAGATAATATTTAGCAACAAATTTTAATTTTGAAAAGTTTATGAATAAAGCATGTTTATAGTAGAATATTATGGTATTACATAAAATTTCACAGATTTATATATTCATTACAATTCACTAATGATAATTTAGAAAAAGAAGAAACCAAGGGAAGTTGTCTCTAATTCTACACATACAAATCTATTCTTTAATAGGATTATAGCAAGATTTTAAATTTGTGATATTCTAAATAATATGGGAAAAACAAAATATAGTCTTTGTTTTAAAAAATATTGTAATTCTATTGTTCAGAAAAGACATAAAATTATACAAAGATAATAGTAACAACAAAATAAAGCAAACATCTGTCATAGGACATTTCATAAGAACCTGACCATTTAGGATTGATAACAGAGCCCTCTAAACTTGGAGAAAGTATTTTTTGCAATCCTTGTCAATGAAGTCAACATATCAACCATGGTTGGCTAAGAGATTAAGCCAATTTGCCCCTGTTGGGAGAAAATGGGTGTGATATTGTGATGTAATAAGAAATATTTATATGATCTCTGCCTTGGATTCCCAGCACAGAGCTCCTAATACCTTGAGATTAGAAGATTAGGGATTAGAGCTCCTGGGTAACAGAGGTGACTTTTGCTTTAATGAAGCTACTCTCAATGGACTCCTGCATAGCTTCAGGATGGGAGCTGGTCACCTGAAATATTAACCTTATGCTTAGAAACTTGGAACTTTCAGTGCCATTGCTCATCCTCTAGCAAGGAGAGAAATGGCTGGAGATTGAATTAATAATCAATTATGCCTATGTGATAAATCCTCTGTGAAAATTTCTTAACTATGGGGTGTGGAGAGCTTCCAGAATGATGAACATTGAGAGGCCAAGAAAGTAGAGCACCCCAGCTCCTCAGAGTCAGAGGCTCCTGCTCTTGGGACCTTCCCAGACCTCCACCTCTGTACCTCTTCATTTGCTGTTCATCAGTATCCTTTGTTACATCCTCATTAATATAATAAACCAGTACACGTGTCTCCCTGAGTTCACTGAACTGCCCTTGCAAATTAATTGAACCCAAGGAGGGGGATGTGGGACTGGTTGGTTAGAAGTATAGGTAACAACTACTACTCATTACTGGAGTCTGAAATAAGAGCAGTCTTGCAGAACTGAGCCCATAACTTGTAGGATCTGCCTCTAACTTTGGGTAGAGAGTGTGAGAATTGAATTGAATTGTAGAACATCCAGTTGCTATCCACTGGGGTTATCTCTCCATGCACTCTGGTGACCTGAAGTGAACTGTGATGTGTTGGGTTGACTGTGTAAGAAAAGTTTCTTTTTCACTACAAAGGGCTGAGATTCAGTAGCAAGAAAGGAAATTTAGAGTAAGAATAGAGCAGCACGATTAAAATAGGTTTTATAATTCCAGTTAGAAACCAAAAGATATTGAGGCTATAATGCAGGGGTCACAAATGTCATACTGAATTTTTTACTTTCTAATATTATATTATATTTATAATGTTTATATTGTATTGCCATCATGCTGTCAATATTTATATTGTCATTATACTATCCTGTGTTCCTCTCTTGTTACCTAAATATTTGATGCCATAATACTGTCATTATTTTTACTTTTACGACCTACTAATGTTTCTGTAGTCTCCACTCAGTTTTCTTTATTGGACATTAAGGACGAATACTCACTAATTTAGCAAACATTTTTCAGTACTCACTGTGTGTCAGACATACATAGTATCAGAGGCTGGAGATGAAGCTCTGTGATTCAGTCAGGATTTCAGTTCTCACTAAGCTAATGATGGGATGTAGAACAGAATTCACTACACGATTAGATTATTAGAAGTTTAATAACAGAGGATGCAGAGAAAAAGTCAAAGAACTTTGCTCTTATCCAAACTCCCAAAGACTGTTTTAATCTGACATTTATGTACTTATTCCTATGATTCTAAAGAGTTTTTAAAATATTTATTGTTTTTCTGATTTTTACTCATTTTTTGACATTTTTCTGGTCTCAGAATGTCTAACCATATACTGAAAGGTAAACCTATCTTCTTGATCTTTAAGATCTTAAAATTTTTGAACCCCATAGTTTCTTATTCCTAAGAAATACTATTTGCTCTATTGCAACTGTGTTCTTTATTATTAATGGAGT
This sequence comes from Nycticebus coucang, assembly GCF_027406575.1. Classification (NCBI taxonomy): domain Eukaryota; kingdom Metazoa; phylum Chordata; class Mammalia; order Primates; family Lorisidae; genus Nycticebus; species Nycticebus coucang. The sequence goes on along the minus strand of NC_069792.1, from coordinate 25,801,108 downwards.
TGTTAACTTCAACACAAGGCTTGGTGAGTGGGACTATTTTAGGAAGCAATAATAAGACAGTAAGTGACCCAACAAGTATACATGTTATTTTTAAAATATGCTATGATAATGTACTGCCTTTTCCCATCCCACTATATGAATTTCTTATGCTTACAAAATAAACTTTTGAGCATTTTTAAATTCAGAAGAAAAATTTTCACTTCTCGATGAAAGCAAGATTGGCAGTTACTATTTACTATGTTATTTTCAATGAGTCATTCATATTGCAGAACTGTGGCTTAATTTTTGTTTATTACTAAACAGAGCAAGCAATGCCTTCAGAAATATGCATGTAAGTGGAGTCTATAAGTAAATGTAGATGACAAATATTTTAGAAGTCAACACATCTTTATATGAAATTCCATTTCAGAATATATTGAATGTTAAAAACCTCATGCCTTATCATGATGAGACAGAAATAGAAAGTGGCAGAGGACTGCAAGCAATTTGTTTTCATGACAAGCTCGCAATATCATGCAGAATCGTAAACATAAACTATACTCATTACCATCTCAGGACTATAATTTTTTCCACCAAAGATGTTGCACCTGGGCTTCAGTTGTTCTAAACAACTCATTTCATGTTTTTAGATATTCTTGACCACTCAAGTTATCAGGTCAACAATTTCTAAAATAAATGAATGAATGAATATCATTCTCATCTACTTTATTGAAAAAAATCGTGGCAACACAATGCTAAGTTTGAATATTTATGAACCATTCAGACAACTTGAAGAATTAAAGCAATGTTTTTAAAGGCATGGGGTATTTTAATTCACATTTTGATGTGTGTACGTGTATATATATGTGTGTGTGTGTATGTAAATTATAAAGAATATATTATAAAATGCATCTTTTAAATGAATTAGATGTTAAAGATGTGTGTGTGCGCAATGTGTATGTGTATGTCTGCATGTGGCATGATTAGAGCTCATCATGACCTCAGGTGCCTGAATTATATTTAATGGAATGTCAACATAGGGTCAAATGAGTGTTAGAAAAGGTGCTAAGTAATTTCACAGAACAGATTTAAATGCATTCTGTAATTCCATATCACATCTACTCTATCTATATTCAATATCATATCTACTCTATAGAAATTATAGAAAAATCTTTCATTATAAGGTAAAAGGCGATCTCAAGTTATAATAACATATTATAATTTACTACTTAATAATAAATGTTTTTGCTATGTGTATCCTTTGATAATACAAACTTACTATAATATTGAGATAAATACTATTATGTTTCTAGATTACGTTTATTATAAATTAGCAGTGATGATGAACACATGAACTGTGGTTTTATTTCCTTCTGCTTGGTTAATTCAATTGCTCTTACTGCCACCTCCAATGCTTCTCCTTAATTAAGAAAAATATTCTGCCAAATCAGAAGTATTCACTGGATTCCTAACATTCACCAAAAGGAATCCAGAAAAGTACACTTTGGGATAGCTAGAGAACAGAATGAATACTCTTTCTTATAGTATGTGCCCTTTTCTTAGAACACAGAATACTTTAAAAATCTAATGTGAACATGGAGGTCTGTAGGACCTCTGGAGGAAAATCTATATATTGCCCACCTAAGCACAATTTTGTATACAGTTTGATGGAATTCATTGTTTTCTTTAAATTTAAGGTATGTCTTGCTTATACAATCCTGAAAAAAATGATGTTAGACTAGCTATATAACTGTAAATGTGTTACTAAAATTCACTGTGCCTAAGTTTCTTCATTTGTATGTTCTGAAAATTTTGATTACTTTTCTCTTGTGATTATTGTAAGGATTAGAGGCATGAATATATGCCAAATGTCAAGTTAGATGTCTGGCTCCAAGTGGTACCGTATCTGTGTTTGTTCTTGTTGCAGTTGTTGTGAAATGCTGCAGGGAGGCTGAAGGGAAAGGTAAGCCTAGCTTTTGGTAAACACTATTTTATGAAGACACTGAATTTGGCTTATATCTTAAAACTTGATTTTGGATTGACTGAAAGGAGAAGCAAGTGTTTTTAAAAATTAAGAATATATTTTTAGAAGTGGGAAAATTGTGTGAAATATATCAGCAAAGTATACTCAAAAGGAAAAGTTTCTGTTAATGGACACACAGAGCTATTGGCAGGTGGGTGGGGCCTCCCCAGAGGATGAAGGAGGCCTTTTGATACCACGTTAAGGCAGTTGGATTGAATAAGACAAATGATACATTTCTACCATATACCTTCTTATCTTCACCTTTATTTCTAGTTTACACAAGTCAAACAGACTATTACAGTGAGAAACAGAATAATCAAGTTCACAGTGGCTGAATCCAGCTGAAACCAAGTGGAAAAGAAAATTAATATTTTCAAAGGAGAATCAACGAACCTATGGAACGTGTATTAAAAGTAATGATGTTAAACTGAAAGGAAAGACTGATAGATTGAAGGAGGAAAATAAGAGGGCAAAAGTAGAAAAATAATTTGTCCTCAAAGGTGGAAACTATGTGAAGAACAGTTTGAAGCCGCCATGTACAGACAGACTCTCTAATACTAACAGAGTGCATTATATTCCCAAGCATTTAATTGTAATGGGTAATATTTTGGAAAACATTAACATATATTTTTATGTTAACATATATAACATATAACTTTTACCTTCGAGAAAAAGTGTCTCCTACCTAATAGAGGAGAGATGGATGAGAGTTTTAGAATTTGCAATGGAAAGAATAAAGTTATATTCAGATTTTGATAAAAAATAGAATTCTCCCACAAGACCATAGTCTGGAAAGAGGATTTCCCATGACCCCTCTGCTTCTTTTCTCAATTTAGGGTATCACTAGGGAATCCCGCAGGACACAACTCACTAGAGTCTAACACAGTGGTGTTCAACCTGTGTGCCGGGAGAGGATCTTCAGTGTGTCGTGAAAATGTTTAAACATTATTAATGAAATTATTTTTGAAAGAAGTTCAAAGCACAGTTAAGTAGACTTTTTTTTTTAACTTTTTTTGATCAACATAATTTAAGTGTGCCATGGAAGTTTAACTTTAGGTTTAAGTGTGCCGCAAGATAAAAAAGGTGGGAAAACGCGGGTCTAACACATAGTGAAGATGTGTCTTTTGTCTGTGACAGCTGGCCTAGTTCCAAGGTAGTTAAGAGGATATGAAAGAAAGGAGAAAAAGACAGTCTCACCAGCATTCCTGGCATTGGCAATGGCAAGATAGAGAAGTGAAGGGAGGAAAAGGGTATTTTCCCTGCTTTATCCTGAGGTTTAATGCAGAGAGAAGAGCATTCTAAATAAAATGAAAGTCATAGTAGTAAAACAGTAAGGGCCCTTTCCTAACTTGCTGTTTGGATCCATAAGAAGGGGCCATATTTCAGGCTTTTTCCAGTGCATGTCAAGGGGCAGAGAGGCTGATCATTTCATCTAGGAGAGTGAACTTCCTGGGACTGTTTTAATGATCAGATCAGAGGAAGGCTCAGGTTGGACTACTCACAAGCAGGTGGTATTGGAGAAAGTCCAATTGCTTAGAGACCACTCCCCAATGATGATATGACATTAATTTTCTGCATATTTAAATATTGATGTGAGTTAAATTTATTCACTCTACTTTTATAAATCTATTTTAAAATATGAAGTGGAAGAACTGATATTCATATCTGATATATTACCACTGTGAATTTACTACTACTATGTTCCACTTCCAACACACTAAAATGAAATCTATTATTCTAAAAGATAAATGCTCTCTGGTGGAGGAATTTTGTTTCAGTACAATATGATTAAGCAATTAGCAAATAATAACAAAATATCCTTAATTGTTTTAATTTTTTTTTTTTTTTTTTTGTAGAGACAGAGTCTCACTTTACTGCCCTTGCTGGAGTGCCATGATGTCACAGGACTCACAGCAACCTCCAGCTCTTGGGCTTCCGCGATTCTCCTGCCTCAGCCTCCCGAGCAGCTGGGACTACAGGCGCTCACCACAATGCCCGGCTATTTTTTGGTTGCAGTTCAGCCAGGGCTGGGTTTGAACCCGCCACCCTTGGTATATGGGGCCTGCACCATGTATTCTATTTTGGTTGTATTAATTATTTTCCCGTAGTCACAAAGAATTGAGGACAAAGTGTAATACTATGATGTATGGTATTATTTTTTTTTTTCCCCCAGACTGGGGGATTTTCTACTTCAGGAACAATGTAGTGAAACCAAATTTTCTCTTAGTATTTGTAATGTGCTCTACCTCACAAGTTTCTAGGCAAAGTCTGAATATTTTTCTATAGAGAACAGTGAAGTCAAAAAGCATTTTTGGACATGGAATTTTCCACAAACAACATCTGAATAAATTTATTTCAATGTAGTGAGGAAAGTGAGAAAAACCTTTGAGATAAAAAGCATAGATTGGAAATATACAGAACAGTTTCTTAAACAATTATATTGAAGAAAGTGATGATTTTGTAAATGTACGAAAACAAAATAAAGACTGATGATTTGGAATTGGGAAGAATTCCGAAATGAAGGTGTTCATATAATTTGTTTTATAGCATTGTTTTTCGCACAGTAGGATCTTATAAAATGTTTATGGAATGAATCAATTATGCTTGAGAACACTGGAATCAGTTACGCTAATACACTTACCTGGAATGCAGAGTGCATTTTTCCAGAGCTGAAGATTTGTCTGTAGCACATTTGAATAATACAGCCATTTCATTTCCTCCATCTCATTTCCCTTCACCTCCAACCTTGGCTTTCCCGCAAATGCCTTCAACTGTGCAATTTCACCACTGACTACCCTGCCAGTGGAGAGGCCTGAGCTGCAGTTCAGGCCCAGACCAATTGCTCCTGGGCAGCATTTCCCTTCAGTAACTTGAACATTCAGTTCTAGAATTTGGATTTTAAAATAACTGCCAACAATATACTGACAGTACAATGGGCCTTTAGTTATTTCTTTCTTTTTCATAGAAATGATTTTTTTTAATGTGCTAGTTGTATTTTTTTAAAGAGCTTGAATTTTTTTCAAAATGTGCCCTAAATGAAATTATTTTATTTAATATAACTTAGAATAAACTCAATGTTAGGATGGTTATAATCCTGATTTTCCTTTTATACTATTTTTGTTCCTATTGTTACCCGTGGAACAGCTCCTAGTGTAGTTGATGTGTGTAGATTATCATGCTGCGATTTTAATTAGGGTATCTGTATATAGAACTGTATTTCCTCTCAGCTCTTCCATTTATTAATTGAAGACAGTCTATAATTCGGGGTCAAAAAATGCTTCATTGTGAATCTCTTCACTCTTCTATGAAAGCTGTGGCCTTGGGCAAGTACCAGAACCTCTCCAATTCAATCTCCTTTTCCCTCCACTATTACTTCTAGAAGTAAACAAGAATTTGCAGACATAATACAATGGCTGAAAATCACTGCAAGCATGTCCCACTACAAGTAGGTATGTGTGATGTGCAGTTTTTGTACCTTTGAAAGTAGCATTATTTTGTTGTTTTGGAAACCAAAAGAGACTATGCCTTTGTGGATGTGTCCATTGGCAGCCCTTTGGGGATGATTTCCTTCTGTTGCATGTTGTAGAAGTTTTTTTGTTGTTTCCTCAGAAAAGACAAGAGGAAGATATGCATCTGTTTTTTTCTTCTCTTTAAAATGTTTAGCAAATTGTCAGCTCAGAGAAAGGCAGGAGGTAATATTAGTCAAAGCCAGTGCGTATGATGTAGTGAGGAAAAACACAAGTGTTCCAGACTGAAAGGCAGATTCAAATCCCTGTTCTACCTCTGATTATCTGTCTTCTGACTGTGAGTATATTACTTAATCTTTTAGAACTGCCTGGCTTTTCATGTGTAAAAGCTAGTAATAGTCATATTTGTTCATATTTTTGTGAATAAAAATTTGGAAGTTTATAAATTATTTAGCATAAGGTAAGCTCTCTCCTCACAAAAGTATTAGAACCAGAAATCTTAAAGTTAGTATATGTAACTCTCTCACTTCCCAGTAGGAAACTGAAATCTGGCAAAGCTAAATGACTAGCCCAAAGTCATATAATTACTTAGCAACTAAGATTTTTCTGTAATCCACTTCTCTTAATAAAATCTAATGCTTTTTTTACTCTAGAACAATGCTGCCTTTATTAATTGAGTACTACCAAGATCATATTTCTGACCTAGGGAATGATTACATTTCTCATTGTGATAAGAGCAAATTTTGGTAATCTTATTTTAGACTGGAGATTTATATTAGAATCATTTTTTTTTTTTGTCTAGAGTAAAAATGCTATTCAAATGCAAATGCATTAGCAAAGCGTAATTTATTTAAGGACCATATAACTAGTTCAAAACAACTTGATTTCCCCAGTGAATACTCTAAACTTCACTTTAGCAATCAAGGATAGTATATTTAAATGTGATTTAATAGTACTTAGTTGATATATTATTTAATTTATTATATCATGTGCCTGCACAATTTCATCATTGTTGTGCAAAAGGAAATCTACAGAATAAATGCTATGGTTTCAGCTTCTCCTTCATTATTAGAATATAGGATTCCCCACTATTTATATCTATTTCATTTGATTTATGATAATTTTGAAATATAATACCATTTCTTATTTTTCTGTGTATAAATTTATTTTTATCATGTCCAGTATAATAAAGATGAAATACTGCTTCAAACAAAAGTCCTTTCATGTTCAGAAGAAATGGTTTTATAGAATAAAAGTCTAAACGGAAGACATAGCAATAAATATGTGATGGCCTGATGGTTTTCTTAAAAATATTTCTGACAGTTTCGTTTAAAAAAACAAACAAACAAAAAAACTTTAAAAACTAACTACACTGCTGGAAAAAACAGTAGTGACTGTAGGGAGCAGAGTTTCTCTTGAAGAAAGCTCCTTTGCATAATGTCTGTGTGTGGTGGTAAAATATTAAAAATAGAATCTCAGTAGTCACTAGTGTATTTGGTACATCAGTATCTTCTTACACAAATTGGCAATTATAACTTCAAGTAAATCACTTAACCTCTCTGACCCTCTGGTTCCTTTTCTCCGTAATCATAACTAGTAATACCCATCTAAGAATAATAAAATATTTAAATTTGTATCCACTGTTGATGAAAGCTCCATCAAGTTAATCTTCTCCTGGGTCCTGTTCCATTAGTGACTCTCTCCTGGTGACTTCCAAGGCTCTTCTCTACCACACCCCCTATTCTTACTTCATCCAATCCTGACTCTGATCTCACTAGTCCCTACTGTCTTCCCGTTCATTCTTCCACTACTCCCTACTCTCTTTTTTCTCTTTCATACTTAATTTTCTCAAGTTTTCTCACTTCTAATGTAACTGAAAAGGGACACAAAGGAAGGAGCTGGGGCGGGAGGGTTGGGAGGAAAACCTGCCCTGCTGAATGAGGAAGTCTGGAGGGTCAGTAAGAATGGGGGTAAGTAACCCAGATAACCAGTGATCAATAGAAAAGAACAATGTGGCCTGGAGGCCCAGAGAGACCAGTGGAAGACTTGCAACCAATTTCAAATGTAGAAGGTATTTATCCCACTGTGGGCCTTTGCATCTCTATCTTCTCACCTCTGCTCCTTCATGGGAGACATCCACTTACAACTCTCTTTGGAAGGGTTCTAAGCTTTCTCTTTTTCTTCCTAAATAAAATTTCTCTTTGTTACACTGAACCTTGTGCAGATTACTTTTGCTTTCTATTCATGCTGCCTGTGCTGCTCCATATTTATTTTCTGTTTTCATTAATTTTTGCTTTCCATTATCACCATGCCTTGGTTGAACTTTCTAGCTCAGTGGAGTTATAGGACCAGGTCAACTGGATTTGGGGAACTGGGACTCCCGACCCCCAACAGTAACCACACTGTTGAAAGGAGAGAGAGAACATTAGAAAAGCTGCAACTTGTTTGTGCCTAGAGTGAAAGGGCCAACAGATAAAGTGAAGTTTCAAGCATAATTGGAGATTTTCAGTGTCTGGTCCTTCAGGTCAGAGCTTTGAAGTCATCCTTCCTTCCTAAAATCAAGTGAAGAGCCAAATGAATTGAAAAACCAAAGACTCTTCCTAGAGCCATAAGAGAAGGGAACTCACAAGGCAAACCACCGCCCTTCAAAGTGGAGAGACATACAAGCAAATACATAATTTACTAGAGCAAAAGCCATCCAGCAAAAACCTTGGAGTGAACTAGTGCTGGAGTAGGGAAAAAGACATGGAACTGTAATTGACTAATTTCTTTAGGCTCAGAGTCAACAAGTCCAAGAGTTAAAAGTTCTTCCCACAACATTGTTAAAGGCTTATTTATAGCACTTCCTTTTACTCAATACATATGTTGCTATCAAGATAAAAATACAAGGCACACTAAAAGGCAAAAAAAAAAAAAAGCATGAAAAGGCATGAAGAAATAGAGCAAGCGTAAGAACCAATCAGCTATGGCATGGATGTTGGAATTATTTTGCTGAAAATTTAAGACAACTATGATTAACATACTAAGGGCTTTAAGGCAAAAGTAGACTATAGGAAAGCAAAGAGATGAAATTCTAAAATAATGGTTTTTGCGTTGTATGTTTTTTATCTTATTTCAATAGATTTAGAAGTACAACTTGAAGTCTATTACACATACATGTTGTATAATGAAGTCTGTGTTTGGGGTTCCCATCACCTGAATAGTATACATTGTTCTCAATAGCTGACTTTTCATCTCTCCTCCTCTCCCCGCCCAAGTCTGCAGTGTCTGTTATTATGTGGTGCATAATTTGTTTATAGCTGTTAATTGTCATTTTAAATTTGCAGTCTTTAGAAAGCTTTACATTAAATAATGGACTATTATTCTTTGACTTAAGAGTGATCACAGTCAGTCATGGAAAATTCTGATTGTTCCTGAAGATGTGCCAGTACTTCCTGGAAATAGCAATATTGGGGATAAGCATGTGGTAGAAGTTTTTTGAGAAAAAATTTTTTTCTATGTTAGAAATGAAAATGTTTCATCTCTATGTTAGAGATGAAAAATATTGTAATAGGAATAAAGTATGCCTTTGTGGGCTCATTAGTAGAACAACGTGCTGAGGAAAGAAGCTCTGAGTTTGAGAATGTGTCGATAGGAACATCCAAAATGGAAAAGCAAAGAGAAAAAAATATACATACTTTAAAACAGGATATCCAAGAACCTGGAAGAAACTATACAGGTGTGACATAGGAGTAATGGGAGTAGGAGAAGAAAGAGAAAAAAGAGAAGAAATGTTTGAAGCCATAATGACTGAGAATTTTCCCAAATTAATATCAGACACCCAACTTTAAATCCAGGAAGCTCAGAGAATACCAAGCGGGATAAAGTAAAAGAAGAAAAAAAAAACCACCCAAATGTGTCATATTCAGACTGCAGAAAATCAATTTTAAAGAAAAAAAATCCAGAAGGCAGTCAGAGGAAAAATACAGCTTAACTGGAGGATCAAAGAATTACACCCATCTTCTCAAAAACCATGCAAGTTAAGAATAAAGCAAAAGTGTTGACAGAAAAAAGCAACCACCACCAACAACCTAGATATTTGTAGCCTGTAACATTATCCCTCAAAAATGAAAAGGAAATACAGACTTTCTCAAACAAACAGAAACTGAGGAAATTGTGGCCAGTAGACTTGCTTTCCCAAATTGTTAAAAGGAGTTCTTTAGAAAGAGGGGAAATTATATAGTCAGAAACTCACATCTGCATAAAGAAAAAACGTCGGATTTGGTGACTCACGCCCATATTCCTAGCCCTCTGGGAGGCTGAGAGAGGAGGAAGCCTTGAGCTCAGGAGTTCAAGACCAGCCTGAGCAAGAGGGAGACCCCATCTATATTAAAAATAGAAAAACTAGCTGGGCATTGTGGCAGCCACTTGTAGTCCCAGCTTCTTGGGAGACTGAGACAGAGGATCTCTTGAGCCCAGGGGTTTGAGGTTGCTGTGAGCTGTGATGCCACTGCACTCTAACCTGGGGCAATAGAGTGAGACTCTGTCTCAAAAAAAAAAAATAATAGTGGGGCGTTGTGGCAGGTGCCTGTATTCCTAGCTACTCAGGAGGCTGAGGCAGGAGGATCACTTAAGCCCAGGAGTTTGAGGCTGCTGTGAGCTAGGCTGATGCCATGGTACTATAGCCTGGGCAACAAAGTGAGAGTCAGGAAAGAAAGACAAAAGAGAGAGAGAGAGAGGAAGAGAGGGAGGGGTGAACAAATAAGTGAAAATAATGTAAAAACATTTTATTTTTTATCTTTGATGGAGCTGAGAACAGCTCATTCATGAGCTGAGCTCATATCTCAGTCATGAGATAATGTATTCAATTATGTATGTTTATGCAGCATATATGTTTATGTAAAGCACACACTGATGTGTGAGTGAAATGAATGACAACAAAGATACAAGGGACACAAAGGAAGAATTAGGAACATTTTGTTGTTATAAGGTACGTTCACTTCAACTTACTGGCGGGCATAGTGTTATTTGAAAGTGGATTTGAATTAGCTGTAATGTATATTGCAAACTCTTGGTAACCACTAAAATATGTAAAGAAAAGTATAACTGATTTGCTAACAAAGGAAAGAAAATGGAATATTAAATGGTTAGTTAAAACCACAGGTCCCAGAAAAAAAAGCAAAAAACCAAAAGAGGAACAAGCAATACATCTTTGAGAGGATGAGGATTTCACCTCATTCATAGGTGGTGGGAGTCCCAAACAGTAGCACATTCTCCTTGGAATACAATTTGGCAGTTGCTTTCAGAGCTAAACATACGGTTGCCGTATGATCCTGCAATTGTGCTTCTTGAAGTTTGATGTGAAAATGAAATGAAAATTTATATTTATATAAAAGCCTACATTTGAATGTTTATGGCAGCTTTATTCATAATTGCCAAAACTTGCCAAGATATTCCTCTGTCGACAAAAGGATCAACTGACTCTGATACCTCCTGACGATGGAGTATTATTCAGCACTAAAGAGAAATGAGCTGTAACACTATGAAAAGATATGGAGGACCTTTACGTGTGTGTTACTGAGTGAAAGAAGACAATCTGAAAACTTACATACTATGTGATTTCAACCATCTTACATTGTGAAAAAGATGAACTCATGGGAGTGGAAAAGATCAGTGATTAGGTACGTTCAACAGCTGCTTCGTACTGGGAAAGGGGGAAGGGAGTTGAGGCACCTTCCTGGGGTGCTTGAAATGGTCTTTCTCTTAGGGTAGTGGTTTTAAGACTGTAAACATGTCCAAAAATCACTGAACACTAGCTAAAAAACAGAAAGCTGTTATTGTATGTAAATTTACATCAATAAATCTATTTAAAAATGTATCCTACAAGTTAAGAGATGAAATAGATAGCTCAGATATTTTAATTCATCATTATTAATATTACTTCTCTTCTTCTACCGCTGATAGTAGAAACATACCCAATGTAACATACGCTCTGAAACTAAACAGTTTCTGTTGGGCAAAATGAGATTATCATCTTCACGTGTACCAATTATGTAGACATGGAAAGGGATAAACAAAGGAGGTTTTTATTTAGCTTCAGAAAGACATCTTAAACTATTTCTAGCTTATCAATAATCTTTCAAATAAACTGAAAATCATTTTGCTCTCCTATTTTTTATTTTACACATAAAAAAGTCTTAATAATAGAAACTTCATTTGCTTTCTGCCAAGTGTCAAACCCTCTGTTGTTTTCTTTGGCAATTCCTTAGGGATACAACTGTGAAATTTATTCTGAGGGTTGAAGTTTAGGGAGGGTTGGAGAAATTTCTAATATTTTTGAACCATAGCATTAGAAAGAGTTCTTGGGTCTGAAAGCAAGGAAAAGAGAGGGGCAGATAGTAACAGTGTCCTAACTCTCAAGAATTTGTGTGTGATTTGGATGTAGTAGCAAAGCAAAATTTATGTCATTGATAAGCAATATAATTAGTCACAGAACGAACGTGGATAAAATTTCACCTCTAAACTGGAAGTGTTTTAAGAGTACAAAATGTATCACCTTCTTTCTTACAAAAGAAACTCGTTAAGATGTAAGAGGCAGACCTGGCGTCAAACACTTACGATTTTTTATTCTTATTTTTTTCTGAAATTATGAGATGAAGTGATGTTTATTGTATATGCTAAGATTTTTGGAATTTTGTAATTTAAAAACACCACCGTCTCTTCAATAAAAGCAAATAAAGAGAATAAATTTGAAATTGCTTTTTATATCTAAACTTATTATTTGTATTGAGTGATATATTAACATAAATCCTTCTGCAAACAAGAAATCAATATGCACTTGGAATTTTCCTGCACTGTGTTTGAAGGAACTCTCTTTGCCTTTCCGTAAAAGAGGTTTGACATATGGTCTTTTTGCATTATCAAGAAGAATAATGAGTTGAGACAATTAGACTATCTGAATGATTGCATTTAAAAATAGGCACTTTCTCAAGAGCTGCCAGTCACTATTCAAGAAATTATAGATATCAAAGGTCTTAGAGAAATAACTGAACACAATTATCACAACTCCCAAAGATTGTGATAATGTAGTCTTTGTAGCTCTTTCCCTTGTGGTGAAAGTTTCCAATTTATAAATATAATAGAAAGAAATTAAATCGTTTGAAGACAATGAATGGATGAGAGAGTGTACAGAGCAGAGCTCACATTCCCCACTGTAAATGAACTTACAGGCAGCCAACCCTCTTAGTCCAGCCAAGACCAGAACTGCCAGCTAACTTGTATATTCACGGTCAATAATAAAAGCTTATTATTTAAAACCACTGAGGTTTAAACAGCAGTGGCTAACTGATACATCTACTCAATCTTCTTATATACTTACATATTTTTTTCTGGACTCTATTCAATTTTTTCAATTCCCAACATGTTCCTACAGTGTATTTTTCCATAATATCATTCTGAGATTTTCTGCAAAATTCTCAGCCATGTACAATGTGAGGTACAGTGAATAAGAATCTTCCACCTTATACCACGTGTTCTCGCCTTTCCTAAAGGAAAGGGCTCTTGATTTCTTTCAATAAACAGCCACTCAGTACCCACTATGTACTCCTGCATGGTACCGTGCTAAGTTCTATGGTAGATTAAAGGCTGAGCGTGAAAAGGCATGCTGAATGGCACAGGGCCTCACAGCGCTTCAGACTGGATGACTTTGTCCTAAAGAAAATGGAAAGAATTTATGTGTCCTTTTCTCCCAGAGAAAAGCAAAAATTATTTTTTGAAGGCCAAGTGAGCTGGAATGCCATTTCACCAACATACCTTAAATAGGTAACATACGGAACACTGGTATAAATGCCAGAAAAGCTAATTTAGTGCTGAAGTAGAATAGACAGCAGAAAGACCAGATGGAATACACTAACATAGATGGGAAGATGACATTTTCAGTCAGTAGGGACAGAGGCTGAGAGAGAGAAACACAGAGCACGTAGAAGCATTCAGGGCCTCTTGAGCCTGGCATTTCATCACTTCAGATCATCACTCTCTGGCTCAAGAAGATGTAGTTGGAGATAAAAGCAGGACAAGGAGAAGAGAGAGACAGGGAAAAGTAAGTTCTTACAGTATCTAGTTCACAAAACGACCCAATAAGTTAAAACACTTCTTTGTTATTTTATAAATGTGAGAGACAAACAATGACATATAAAAATGTTATTATAAACAGATATTTAAGTTTTGTCAGATTTTCTAGTAAAACAACAAATGAATTAATTTTTCACATCGATAAATAGCTAAAGTCGAAATAATCAAATGGTGAAATATAAGGTTGAAATTTAAAGGATAAAGTAGGTAGGATACATATTTTAGGATGAGCATCAATTGAAGATTTATTTTTCTCTCTTGTTCTTTTTTTAAAAGAGAGCATTTTCTACTTGTTATGAAATTAGCATGAAGAATATAGAAACATACAATATAATTTCACTTTCCTCACATCTCACTCTAATCAAGATAAAAGTAGTGGATAGTTTGAATTATTTAAGAATTTTTTCCTATATGCCCATATACATATAATTTGTTTGTTATACAAGAAAAATTATACATGTCACAACTATATTTGGTTATTGAATATATTTCACCAACATTTTTTTAATGTCTATCTATGTAGATCTTTTGCATTCTTTTTATAAGCATGGCAATATCCACAGGGTGGATACACCATAATTTTTGTTGTTGGTGGTGGTGTTACTTGGATTGTTTTTATAATGCTTCGGTCGAGACTGTGAGTGAGCCCATCACCCAAACACTGTTCACTGTATCTTTTGGGTAGGTCTTTAGACCATAATTATGATGCACGTTTAAGTTGATTCCACCAGTTTGTATGGTTTTTAACTTTTCATTTTGAAATTATTTCTACCTAACTACATTTGTAAAGCTTCTGTAAATTTTATCATCTTATATAAACACAGTACAATAATCATAACCAGGAAAATATCATCAGTGGAACACAAACGGCCAATCAAGAAACTTTGGACAAACGTTTCCCACTATCCCACTAATGTGCTTTCTATTGATTCCCACCTAATCCAGGGTCACACATTGTACAAGTTGGCGTGAGTCCTTAGTTCCCCCCAGCCCCATTCTGGAGCAGTTCTGCAATCTACATTGTCTTTCGTGTTTTTAACACTTTTGAAGATTACCTGCCACTTGTTTTGTAGAACGTCCTTCAGCCTAGGTATTTGGTATTTCTTCATAACTTAATTCAGGTTATGCATTTTTGGCAAGAAGATAGCAGCAGTGACATGTCCTTTTTGTAAATCATATCTGGAGACGTGGTACCAATATGTCACATTGCTGGTAATTTTGAATTTATCCTTAGCATAAGTTGGAGTATTCTCGGTTTCATCATTTCAAAATTACATTTTCCCCTTCATAGTTATTAAGTATCTAAGGGAGACAATTCTAAAAATATGAAAATATACTGTTCTCATTCAACTTTTGTCTACTAATTTTAGGATTCATTGAGAACTCTTGTCTGCAACAATTATTTTTTTGTGTGTACTTTCTGAATCTTTCCCTGTTCCAGACATATCCACACACATCTATATCTATTTCCGTATTATCTATGTGTATGCTTACATACTCACACACCTGCATACCTGTGTATCAAAACCACGAGTTCCTATTGTTACCTTCAATGTCTGTCTGGCACCAGACAGTGAGAAGCCTGCTTCTCATTATTGACAGAAGTATGCTTACATATTTGTTTAATCTGAGAATATACGTGAAATACTTTTAGGATTGCTAATACATATTCCACAAAAAATTAACTATAGAATAATATTTATATTGTTTTTTGTTCGTAATCTTGCCATGTATAAAGCACCGTTTTCTAAGGTTATCTAGATTGGTTCTTTCTTTATCATTACTTTCAAAATGATTGTGTTATTTATTTGTAATTCGCTTAAGTTCTTTTTGACTGCTTGTCTTCCATTCGGGTTGCCCTTCATATAATGGTTGATTTTATGATACTATGACTTTCAGTATAAGCAATGCTGCCCAAATTATCTTTGTCTTAAGACTCTCATGTGCATCTGTAAGTATTTTCATAGATAGATGCCTGTAAATGGAGCTTCTGGTTCAAATGCATGCACATTTTAAATTTTGATAGGCATAGATCAAATTTTTTACAAATGCCAATACTAGCATACAATTCAACTTAAAGCTTCTGAGATGTCTTTGTTCATACAGGTTAACATTAAATGTTATAAAATATAATGTTTTTAATAATTTGATTAGCAGAAAAATTCTGTCACTTGTTATTTTAATTAGTTTTTATTTGAATAATGTCAGAGTGGAGTATCTCCTAATAAATTTAAATTTATTGGCCATTTGTTTTTTTGTTTTTTTTTTTTTTGCTGTTTTTGGCTGGGGCTGGGTTTGAACCCCGCCACCTCTGGCATATGGTGCTGGCGCTCTACTCCTTTGAGCCACAGGCGCTGCCCAGCCATTTGTATTTTTTGGTGAGTTGCTTATTCATTTCCTTTGCCTAGGGATGTTTTGTGGTTTTCTTAATGATTTTTAAAGGGTTTTTAAATATATAATAGATATTAACCTTGCTGTTTGCCATATACGTTGCAGACATTTTCTCCTAGATCATTTGACTTTTTAACAATTTTTTTTTTACTTTCTATCAAGTAAAGTCTATCAAAATATGCTTTTTTTCTTTTATTTTTTTAAGACAGAGTCTTGCTTTGTCATCCTTGGTAGAGTGCCTTGGTGTCATAGCTTTAGTAGAGATGGGGTCTTGCTCTTGCTCAAGATAGTCTTGAACTCCTGAGCTCAAGCAGTCCACCCACTCAGCCTTCCAGCTAATGCCTTAGGATTACAGGCATGAGCCACTGTGCCTGACAATGTCAATATATTTTTAAATGGGTTATTTTGTGTGGTTTAGGAAGCCTTTCTTCATTCTCATTTACTCATAAATGTTCAATGGCATTTTCCAGAAACTACCATCGTGACATGTGATATCTCAAAAACTGAATGGAAAGGCAGTGAGGAACCAACTGTTTTCTACTAAGTCAGGCATATGTTCAAATGTATATAAATATATAAATACAGAAAGCTAGTGCTTACGCTGAAAGAGATATTTTTCTTTAATGAATGTAATTCCTGTGAGACTGAGAAATATTTTTACAGTATATAACATAACAGATTTAATGACAATATATTTATTAAATAAAAATTTTGTGAATTGAAGTGCAAAACCGTCTTTAAAACCATGGTTGAAATACAGCCACAAATTGACTACAGAAACAAAAGTTCCATAAAAATCACCAAAAACGTTCAGTCAGAATCAATTGACTATACAGAATTTACAAAACTAAGCATTCAATATTTGATTTGTAAATTGTAGGCAGTGTCCTATATATGAATACAATTTATAATTCATGTATATGTGCATGTATGTATTGATTACATATGCATAGTTTTTGTAGAAGAGGTTATAAATCACTTACCAGTTTGCCACTGATTAAATATCAGGCAGATTAATATTAAAATCCTAACAATTCCTACTACATGGACATAAAAGAACTGACTTTTTTTCTATAGATAGTTGACTAATTTAATACTGTTTGAGAAATAATATCTAAAGTTTAAAGATTTTACAAAAATAATTTTTTATTGATTCCTTGATTCCTTTTCATTTCTTTACCTTGTATTCTTATTTCAAAGATAAACTTTAGTCATAGGCATTTCATGGTGATTAATACAGTGATAGTTTACTTAGATATATGTAATACTTCTTTTCTTTAGTAAGAATCCTACAACAGGATTTTCTTCAAAAGGATCTACTGAAAGTAGCTTAAACTTGCCATAGTAAATTTTCATTTATCTTTTTGTAAGTAAGGTAACCCCCCATAAGGTTGTCAAAAATAGCTAAATGGGACTTGTAAATAATAGTTTCAACTTCATTTTGTAGGACACTGTATGAGTAGAAGTGATTGTTTACAGTAGAAGAATTTTGTTTTTATCCCATTCAGCTGCCAATGCTATCATCCATCACCTGTGTCAATCTTTGTTTAATAGCTTCAGCTTTCTTGTCCTATTGACTTAAGCCTTCTTGTATCATTCTTCTGAATTCATGAGTTGGCATTTTACCACAACGAAGAATGTCTCCTGTTCATTTATTCACTCACGCATTAACCTTTCATTCATTGATATTAATGTTGATTCGTGAATTCTTAATCCAGTTAATAGATTATAATCTTTAATATCATTATTTGCATTGATGTGTAAATTATCTCAGATTTGGCTAGTGATATGGCTCCTGTGACTTTTACATATATCTTTATCATTCTTCTGGCACTTCCTCACATTTTGGCACAGAAGATGTTAAGATATTTCAGGCTGATTTGTTTTTATTTTCATGTCCCAGTTACGTAATTAGACAGAGCTCTCTAAGCAACCCTAACTACCTGAGTTGGACTAATTTTTAATATCTCTTGACATACTGTAAGGTTTCTGGTGCCTTACAATTGTTGGTATATAATCTTTGCTTTCATATCAAGACATGGAGCTAGATTATTTAAAATAAATATTGTTTCTCAGTAATTTATAAACCTCATTTGAATTAGTTTGGAATTGTTTTACTGAAAGCCTGGTGTACTATATTACTTTTTAAAATGCTAACATGTGTAGCCATTGTTTCACATATCATCAGGAGTTCTGTGTTGCTCATTAATACTGAGCATACTGTATAGCATATACTGTGGAGCATATAATGGATGATACTATGTAGCATATAATTAAGAAAGAAGGTGAGTAAGAAGGAGATGAGATACTGATCGGAAGAAGGAAAAACCAAGAGAAATTGGAAAGGACTAATAGGAAAGTGAGATAAAAGTTTTTAGCAGACTGTGGCATGGAAATAATTTAGGAATCTTTGGGCCGCATAATTGAGAGTTGAGGTAGTTATAAAGTAAGATACTAAAAAAGAAGAAAAATGATGAATTCCAATCATTTTTGGCACGAATAAAAAATAGAATCTTTGGTGTTTTGGAGAGTAATTCAAACACAGACAAATTGCTTTAAAAAATGAAATTTTATTTTAGGTAGTTTTAGGTCTAAAAAATAGTTACAAAGATAGTATACAGAGTACCCAAATACTCCAAACTCACTTTTTCCCTCTTGGTAACATCTTACATTACTGTGATACATCTGTTACATGTAATTTATCAACATTTTTATGTTATTATTCACTAAACCCTAGGCTTTACTCAAGTTTTATTAGTTTCTCCCTGATATCTTTTTGCCATTTCAGTATTTCATCTAGGACTACTAGACCATTTATTTTAAATTAATCTGTTACTCTTGCTGGACTCGGTTCTTTTAATAAAACTCTATCCTAAGGCACACTTCCAGGCATGAACAAAGCAGTCTAGCTTTATGTAGATCATACTAGAACGTGATGATTGGGTCCTCTTTGTGATTCCCTTGCTTTATGGACAGATATTAGCTATTTTTCCCTTAGAAGACAACAAAGTTATTTAAAGATATGTTAGCATAATCATTAAATTATTGAACATACACAACTAAATCTGAAGTCGGAATATTAGATGCCAGGATAACCACTTTTATAGAAGCTACTGTCCTTTCTTTCAACCTGTAGTTCAAGGGTTTTGGATATATTTCTCTTTCTATTTCTCAGTAAAGGCATAACTTCTGTTACTCTCCGATTTTTGGTGAATAATGTGAATTGAGTTGATTTGGTATGAATATTAAATATGGTTTTAATACTAAAACTAAAAGAAAAAAACCTGAAAACTGTTTAAACACAGTTCATCACGACTCAACTCTGCCTGAATTCGGCATTGAGGAACTAAAAGTTCTAATCCTGACACTTGTGTTGTATCAAATAGCCCTTAGCAAAGCCGATTGCCTGAATTGTTCAATTAGTGTTTCAACACTGATCTTATTCACTTGTGGTCATGTAGCCAGCGCCTAGAAAAACATTTCCCTGTGAATGGATGTCCAGTGTAATAGGGTATTTAAAAATAAAAAAGTAATTTTTATTTTTCTTTCAAAAATATTTTTGACTTTCTTTCAAAATTCTGATATGTAAATAATTTTCACTCTACAAAGATCTTTTGGAATATAATATATAATATACTACATGGGCATTAAAATGTTTGGTGAGACTTGAGATTTATCCTATTCATTCATGCAAATATATATTGAACTCCTTATATATGCCAGCCACTGGACTAAGCCATGAAGATACAATGATAAATTGTCACAAGAAAAAAAAAGTGTATCTTTCCCACATGGAGTATGTTTTCTGGTAGGAGAGAGTTTTTAGTCAAATTGAGAGACAAGTATAACATCTGTGTGTCTGGAAAGTGCAGTGAAAACTTGGATAGGGCATGGCTGTCTTTCCTGATTTAAATCCAAGTAACTATGATCTTTCTCAGGATAATGCAGGTTATACCCAGAAGCATTATGAATTCAGCCTTCTTGCATATATTTTAACCTTTTTGGGTAATCATACATGCCTTCAACATTGACAAAGTCTTCTCTTTTGTCAATGAGCACCAGAAATCCTCTGCCTTTCTTGTAGTCTTATTAAATTAACTGTCACAGATTTTCAAAAAATGCTTCCTAGTCACAGTGTAGGGAAGTTTAATGAGTAAGTCAATGTTTACTAAATAAATACGTGTTATATCCTGGTAGCATGTCCTTCCAAACTTCAGAATATGGAGAGGAAATATTAGGTGACTTATTACAAGTTGTATAGCAGATAATAAGTAATAATCAGACTAGTTCATAACCAAACAAGTCAAGTCTTGCCTATTAGTGCTGACTGCATATTTTGCATGCTATTTAGAGCATCCATTGATAAGGACAGTACTTCTAAAAGCATTGTGGAATTGGGTTACAAGTTGAGTGAATTTTTGAAGAAGTATATTTTTTTGATGGATAAAATTATGCTAATGGGAAATATGGCTAATGGATTAATAGTGTAAATATACTATTTTTGAAATGGCTGAACCCAGAGTAGTTTATGGAGAGAAAGTGCCTGGGAGGTTTAGCTAGTAAGAATGTTTCTGCTGTGAAATGGAGAAGGACTAGAAAATTCTGTACTCCATTGCTGCCCATAGAGTTTTTAAAGATTATTGCTGACATTTTCCATTGAGTTCCAAAACATTATAGCCTGAACGATTTACAATAGAAAGTTTATAAAACTGAAAACCTAAAAAAGTGGTTTTCCATTTATATATTGTTAAATTTTGAATTACCACAATAAGGAAGTGTGGATTAAATTATTTTTAACTATTCATAAATAAATCCAAAAGCCTTATGGGCCTTTGGTAAAAGGTTTTGTATATGATGTCTCAAGGCTGTGTTCACAGAACTTTGATGGTGAACTTAAATCAAGGGAGATACTGTATAGCTGGGCATGATATTCCATATTAGCCACAATAACTAGCACAACCACAACATTAAAGATGTGAGAATTGACCAGAACTTGGCAGTGTAGAACGACAGAAAATAAGCAGTTAACATGTAAGAGTATATTGACTTCAAAAATTTAGACTTTTTATAATGATTATTTAAATTCATAGATTTATTTAATTCTGCTTTCAATGGTTGTTAATTTTATCCACTCTTAATCTGTAAAGTGAGAAATTATATTTAATTTCTTAAACTTTTTTAAACTTGACTAAAGTGAAATGATATAAATGAGAAAATTAAATTTAAAAAGTCGCAGAATTTCTTGAGTATTTGTCCCAAATACTCAAAAGTTAAAACAAAAAGAAAAAATGAAAAGACTCCTGATAAAGAACCCAGGAATTTCTATAGATGCAAACCTATTTTTCTATTCATTTTTTAATATAAAGCTTTGCACTAATCTTCTTGCATGCAACAACTGCAGACCTCAGGTATTCTAATACTTCAATAATATTTGTTTAAAATTTAAAATCTTTGAAATCAGTTGGTCATTGCATAATCCCAGAAATTAAAAGCTTTAAGTAATGTATTTCTTACTTCTTTTTTGAGTTGGGGAGGTCTTTCTATGTTGCCCAGGACTGGTTTTGAACTCCTGGGCTCAAGTGATCTTCCCACCTCAGCTCCCAAGTAGCTGGGAAGGCAGCCATGTCCAGCAATACATATCTTACTCTCAAAATACATGATTTTAATGGGTTGATGTTTGGTGTTTCTGCATTGTCCTTAAAGCTTTACAGAATCACTTGTTTGCCTTACAAATTGAGTTGAGAATGTGAACTAACATAAAATCTTAAGGCTCCCTCTAAGTGGCTGACTGACTGGCCCCGCCCCTTGGCCAAGAGGATCCCTAAAAAACACTGAGGTGCTAGCCATGAGAAAGGAGATCAGGCAGGCATCATCATGCCCCCTCCCTTCTTAGGGAAGTCCTTTGTGACTCATTACCAGGCTGGAGGCTGTGCAAGACAAGACCCATTTGCAGGTCCTCAGGATGCCTAACAAACCACTTGAGTCCGTCTGGTACTTTGTCTCTTATTAACAGACCCTTTATCTTAAGCATTCCTTTTGCTGACTCCTGGTCTTTCAGAGAAAGCCTAACTCTTTCTGCCAATTGTCAGCTAAACAATCTTTAAACCCACCTATCACCTATAAGCTCCCCCCTTCCAGACGTCCACCTTTTGGGGCCAAAAGAATACATGTTTTCCACTTATTGATTCATGACCACTCCTTTAATTACCTACTCCTAAATTGTATAAAACCAAACTATAACCCCAGCACCGTGAGCCTTGGTTGTGGCTCTGGGTCATAGTCCTCAAATTTGGCTCAGAATAAACCTTAAATTATTTTACTGAGTATGGCTTCTTTTCCATTGACAAGAAATGAATGCAAGCAATATGAAGGTCTAACGTGAGAATCACTACACCGTACAAATATATTCTCTGAGTGTATTGTCTTGAGGTCAACAATTTTCCTAAATTCCCTGGAAGACTATTCACAATCGAATTGCTTTCTTTGTTGTTGCTACCTTGGTCAGGGTTAGGTCTATCTGGATGCTCCCTGGGACCCCAGTTCCCAGCGTCAGTAATGAGGGATGGAGTCAAGCCAGTGAGGAAGTGATCACGGATACAGAGCAATCCGACACAAACATTCACTACTAGGAAAGCAAAGAAACTATACAAAATGAAAGTGAAGAAGAAAGCTAAGGGAATTGACACAAAGTGAAAGTAGGTTCCAGAGAGAGCGGAATGGGTCAGTGTCCACGAGTGGAGAAGACCCCGAAGTCTGAGCACACACTGCCTGAGAAAGGCTCAGTTTGTCTCACCTTTCTTCCAACAGGCTTGGTTGACATTTTCCACTTTGGGGGTGGGGGGTGGTGGGTGGGTGACTGACAGATTGGGATTATATAACAAATTACATAACACGTTATGTTAGTACGTAAGTTATTTAACAGTTTCCCTTTCTTTTCTTTTTTTTCTTTTGCGACAGAGTCTCGCTTTGTTGCCCTGGTAGAGTGCTGTGGCATTGTAGCTCACAGCAACCTCAACCTCTAGAGCAATCCTCTTGCCTCAGCCTCCTGTGTAGTTGGGACACACAGGTGCCTACAACAATGCCCAGATAATTTTTCTATTTTTAGTAAAAGGTCTTGCTCTTGCTCAGACTGGTCTAGAACTCCTGCGCTCAGGCACTCCATTCACCTCAGCCTCCCAAGGGACTGGGATTACAGTGTGAATCACCGCTCCTGGCCTCAGTTTCTATTTCTATATATGTGACTTCCCCGAAATTCTTCACGAAAGCTCCACCCAGGCTCTGAGCTCTAGGTCAGCTAAAGGTCACTAGGAACTCATACCAGGGGACAGTATGAACAGGGAACTAGGGAACTTGCAGAATGTTGCTGAAGGGAACAGTTCCCAGCTGCAACCTGGTACCCAGCTACAATTGGTTTTCGTTCTCTGCCCTCTCCCTTTGCCACTTTCTTGCCACCTGCTTACACTCCACCTGACTAAAAGTCACCCCTGCAGAAATCTGACTTCACTTCTACTTTGTTCAGTCCTGTTTTCAATTTCCCCTGCCAGCGTGCCATCTTCCTCCACTGTGGACTTTGGTATACAAACTGGCTTACGTTGAAGGGCAATCTCTAGCATTAATTTTGCTGCAAATGTTCTTTCTACCAATTATACTGAACGTCAGTGACCTCCCACACCACATACCCCATCTCTCTCAAAAACCTAAGCAAGTGACACCTATTCTCTTTTCCCCCGCTCCACTCACCAAGCCCTGCAGAAAAGCTGAAATCAATCCTGGCCTTGCTTCTAATGTAGCTCTCATCTCTTCACCATTTCTTCAATTTAGAAGTAGTCTTAAAAAATGCAAATCTTGCTCTTCCAACCTAGTGCTTGCCCTGTGAAATGCTGCTTCATGAAGTAGAGGAAGCCTGTGACTGTTCAGGGCCAGGTGTGCCAGGCACCCCAGCTTCCCTCTCCCAGGGTCCCTGCTAACATTTGTCCCGCTCATTCTGACCACATGCTGGAACTAGATGGTGTAACTCTGGACTTCAGCAATGTTATGCAACTTTCCTCTTTTCCCTGAAAGGAATTATTTTTATCTTCACTTTTCTGCTTTTCCTCCAGTTTCAGAGGACAATATCTTTTTTAAGCTTAACCAGGTTCTTTATGCTCATAATCAACGGCTTCCTTTTTCTTCAAGAATGTGTTCTAAAAACTATCAAATTCTTATTTTTATTACTCCTTAACCTAAACAGTTTCCAAATTCCTTTCTTCTTTTTCCATGTCTTTCTGCACATTCAAAGAATAAAGACTTTTATGAAAGAGTTTGAATCTACCGTCCTCTTTTTACTTTCATCTTTTTGCTTTATCTTCCTCTAGCAACTGACATTTCTCAGCACCCCCAGAGCTTTGCAGTGTCTTACTCAGCTCCAACTCAGTCATTCAGCAATACTTCCTGAGAAATACCATGTGCGAGGCTGACCCTACTCCCAGGTGCACTGAACATACAACACAAAACATACACTACAACTGCCTTCATGGAGCAGATGTTATGAAATAAGACACCTCAAGAGTACATTAGAAATCGATAAGGTCAATGTAAATAAATAAAGCATAGAAAAGAATAGAAAGTAAGGGGTAAATGTTTTCGTGGCTTATAATATTCTTCGCCATGGTTAAAAAGTTGACCAACACTTATGTGAACAGACAGAACTAAAAGTCAATGGAAGTCAAGTAGACAGGAGGGGAAGGGAAGGGCTGGGTAAATTCACACCTAAATGGTACAGTGACCACTTTTGGGGGCTGAAGGAGACACTTATAACTTTGACTTACAATATACAAAAGCAAATTATGTAACAAAAATACGTGCATGCCTGTAATATGCCTGTATTTTTTAAAACTGCATTTAGAAGCTGCTCTATGAACAAAGGAAGTGAGGGATAAGCCATATGGAAATCCGAGGGGAAAGCCTTGGAAGGCAGGAAAGAACCAGTGACAAGAACTTAGAGGAAAGGCGGGAAGAAATCTGAGACCAGAACTTAGAGGAAAGCGCAGCTGATGCGGAGACAGCGGGGGAGGAGGTGAGGCGTGAGAAAAGAAAAGTCAAAGGACGGGTGCTGGGCACTTACCGGAGAGGAGAGCCAAGTGTGGACCCCACAGACTGGGCGCAGCTGCAGGCACAGTTCCGTTCTGTTCGGAGTGATAAATTAGCGTATACCAGAAGGCGAGAATAGCACGCCACCTTCAGGCTAATGGTTTCAGGCACCTGGAACTTGATGGGAAAGGAAAGAGTAAGATCATGAAGAGATACGAACATGAGGGTCGGAGTTGAATTTCAGGCTAGTCAGCGAGGAGCCATCTATACCTTACCAAAGGGATTAGACAAGGAAATGACTTTAATAATTTGGAGAAAGAAATCTGAACAGATGCCAAGGCTCTACTAAGGGCAAAGAACATCCTGAATTCTTGGGTTCCCTAAGCCACCTTATCGAGCCTGGCTACCGCGGTCCCCTGATCCCCACCGCACACAACCCAGTTAGCTCCCGTCCCATAGCTCATCTCGCTCGTTCTAGTGACTCCTGCTGTCTGGTGTTGGCTGTTAGGCTGTCGTCTCTCACAGCCTTCTATATTCTGTTTTGTGCTTCTGGAGTTGGGATTCCACAAACTACATTTCCATGTGGCCAGCTGTCTTCTGTTACGTTCTGCAGGTGAGGGATCGGAAGGCCTGAGGAAGGAGAGGAATTGTACAGATCTTTACCCACACCTGCACCCACCTCGGCCACCAGGCAGAGGCATTTGGTTCCAGTGGGAATTGCTATGATTTCCACTTTCTTTTTGTTTATTTCACTTTCAAGCTCTAAATAGTCATATCCATGACACTGGCACCATCCACTTGCTGCCTCATTCTGGGATCCTCCTTAACAGCGACAGCTGGACAGCGCTCCTCCTTAGAAGTTTTATGTGCCAGTCTCAGGGAGACGGGCCTCTAAACTTCTACAATGCAATGGCCAATCTTTTTCCCTTTGTCCCATTGCTCCTGCAGGTGAAGTCAGCCTGCTGAAATGACGACCTGCGTGTTATCTCAGTGTGTTGTTTTATGCTCCTGTTGTGCTCCTGTGGTTAACCGATTTCTTTTCTTTTTTTTTTTTTTTGAGACAGAGTCTCACTAGGTTGCCCTCAATAGAGTGCTGTGCTGTCACAGCTCACAGCAACCTCAAACTCTTGGGCTTAAGAGATTCTCTTGCCTCAGCCTCCCAAGTAGCTGGGACTACAGGAGCCTGCCACAACGCCCGGCTATTTTTGTTGCAGTTGTTTAGCTATTGTTTAGCTGGCCTGGGCTGGGTTTGAACCAGCTGGTGCCGGAACCAGTGTACTTCGGGTGCCAGCTAAACATACACTGAAAGTGGTGGGTAGTACCCAAGTTGCAAACACCTGATTTTTTATACAACTTGCAGTTATGGACAGAGGCTATTACCGTTAAGTACCCAAGTTACAAATGTGACATGTGACTCACATTTATGAATGAAGGCTATTATAGGTAACAAGTAAATACCCGTTCTAAGTTACATACAAACTGAAGTTAAGAACAAACCTGTAGAACTTGCCTCATTTCTAACGGGGGGACTGCTGTATTAAATTCTCTCCATGAAAATAGTTCATGTAATTACCTCCTAACTGAACCCTGCCTGATACGTGCATTTATTTTCCTTCTCTTACCAAATATTCTTCTAAAAACACTACGCAGAACTTGGTGAGTATTGAATCCTTAAGAGCTTCTTCTGTTTTATATTTTATTCCTCAAATAAAATCTCACTTTAAAACAATTATCAAGTATCCGAGAGACTGTAATTTCAAGACTGTACTAGACACCATGCATACTGTTAGAGGTGGGAGAGTGGTGTTCTCTCTTTTACTCTTAGTGGGGCAGTAACAGGAGACTTTATATATAAATTCTTGTATCCTACATTGTCAACTAAAAAATATCACTTATTTCAACAATTTTTAAATTTTATTAAACACCATTCCTAGTATGCTTATTTTGTTTCACCTTAAGGTAAAATAATGTAATCTTTTAACCTATTTTATACACATATTGTTTATTTTTCATAATTCACACCGACATAGCAAAAATTTAATATTAATCTGACTCATATATAAATATCTTCTTTGTGCAAATTTGCTTTAGAATCCACAGCTTCATGGCTTTTCTTGACTAGGGTATTTATAGGAAAGGAGGACAGGGAAGGAGAATTAGTAAGGATTGTTAGCTTGTGTAAACAAAGCAATAGCAATTTAAAAATTGGAAGAGAGAATTTTGCAGGCCCAGAAGGCAAAAGAGAGGAAGCTGGAACTACAGAGTCGGCAACACTGTAAAGAAAGAACATTGGCACTGGTGAGAAGCCTGGAAAATGAAATACCAGTTTAAATACAGTTGGTACACTGGGACTTTTAGGAAGTAAAGAAGGGATATTTCATATCCTTTGTTTGAAATGAATAAATGTTCATACTCCTAGATTTCAATGAATTGGAAGATACATTATTTGTGGGATATATTTAAGAGTTCCTAAGGGTGATAGATCAACAGGAACTGGCATAATTTATTATATTCCAGCTGACAGAGTGAAGAATAAAGATAATTCTGTGTAAGACTCACATGAAACAGGAAGTCAAGTGTAAAAGAAATCAGATCTTATTTTTTCCTGATCTCTAGCCAAACATTCAGTTAAAAGGTGAACTTTTCTTCTAGCAAAGAAATGTTTCTTGCCAGGAATGTAGAGGTAAGCTATCTTGTTCCAGGCCAAACGGGGAATGAATTATGAAAGTGAAACTTATATCTTTTGGGAAACCAGATCAACAAAAGATCTAATGCAAAATGTTAAAAGGAACTGAATTCAGGAAGATCTGGATTCTAACTTAATCTCAAAGGGAATTAAAGGTCTTCGTGGTTTCCTTCTTTTTTTCCCCCCCGGAATCAAATTTTATAGCTCTTATACTTGTACTAAAAGAAATGTTTTCTGAAGTTTGTATATGTTATGTGTGGTTTTTAAATCATTATTTCATTTAAGCAGCAGCAGATGTTGCATTTAATTTATGACATTTTTCCTGTGTTCCCTGTGGGACAATGTTGTTCTTTGAATGTTTCTGTAGCATCACCAATAATTCCATTGGCCTGCTAATCAACAGTGCCTTCGGAGAAAAATTATCAATGGTTCAATACAAGCACAATGGTGCTATTCTTTGATGCTAATAGGAAAGATTACAGAAATAATATGATATATGCATAATTTGATTATATAACTACTCTAAGTTATTTTTATGATTCTTAAAGGTAATGAATAAAGAAGATAAGTCCTGCTATGGTCAAAGAAGAAAATAATCACTGTGATTCAAAACTTCTTTATAATAGACATTCATTTGTGATACCATTCCTGAATACCATTTCTCTTAAAATGAGTCGTATCTCCTAAAAATGTGTAATTTTTTTTTTATTGTTTCAGGTTCATTGAGGGTACAACGAATGAGATTACACTGTTTGCATTTGTCAGGTAAAGTCCCTCTTATAATTGTGTCCTGCCCCCAAGAGGTGTGCCATGTAGATTATCCACTTGGAAACTATTTTTTTTTTTATTGTTGGGGATTCATTGAGGGTACAATAAGCCAGGTTACATTGATTGCAATTGTTAGGCAAAGTCCCTCTTGAAATCATGTCTTGCCCCCATAAAGTGTGATACACACCAAGGCCCCACCCCCCTCCCTCCGTCCCTCTTTCTGCTTTTCCTCCCCACCCATAACCTTGTCGTTAATTGTCCTCATATCAAAATTGAGTACATAGGATTCATGCTTCTCCATTCATGTGATGCTTTACTAAGAATAATGTCTTCCACTTCCATCCAGGTTAATACAAAGGATGTAAAGTCTCCACTTATTTTAATAGCTGAATAGTATTCCATGATGTACATATACCACAGCTTGTTAATCCATTCCTGGGTTGGTGGGCATTTAGGCTGTTTCCACATTTTGGTGATTGTAAATTGAGCTGCAATAAACAGTCTAGTACAAGTATCCTTATGATAAAAGGATTTTTTTCCTTCTGGGTAGATGCCCAGTAATGGGATTGCAGGATCAAATGGGAGATCTAGCTTGAGTGCTTTGAGGTTTCTCCATACTTCCTTCCATAAAGGTTGTATTAGTTTGCAGTCCCACCAGCAGTGTAAAAGTGTTCCCTTCTCTCCAGCATCTGCAGTTTTGAGATTTTGTGATGTGGGCCATTCTCACTGGGGTGAGATGATACCTCAGGGTTGTTTTGATTTGCATTTCTCTAATATATAGAGATGATGAACATTTTTTCATGTGTTTGTTAGCCATTCGTCTGTCATCTTTACAGAAAGGTCTATTCATGTCTCTTGCCCATTGATATATGGAATTCTTGGCTTTTTTCATGTGGATTAATTTGAGTTCTCTATAGATCCTAGTTATCAAGCTTTTGTGTGGAACGTAAATGTCTTGGCAAAGTAACTAAGAAAATGCCAGGAGGGCTATGTCAACTAATGAGATGAAAATATGTCAAATATTCTATGAAACAAGTGTATGGTGCCCCATGATCATATTGATGTACACAGCTATGATTTAATAAAAAAAAAAATATGCAAATATCCTTTCCCATTGTGTAGGTTGTCTCTTTGCTTTGGTTATTGTCTTCTTAGCTGTACAGAAGCTTTTCAGTTTAATGAAGTCCCATTTGTTTATTTTTATTGTTCTTGTAATTGCCATGGAAGGCTTCTTCATGAAGTCTTTCCCCAGGCCAATATCTTCCTGTGTTTTTCCTATGCTTTCTTTGAGGATTTTATTGCTTCATGCCTTAAATTTAAGTCCTTTATCCATTTTGAATCAATTTTTGTGAATGGGGAAAGGTGTGGGTCCAGTTTCAGTCTTTTACATGTAGACATCCAGTTCTCCCAATACCATTTATTGAATAGGGAGTCTTTCCCCCAAGGTATGTTCTTGTTTGGTTTATCAAAGATTAGGTGGTTGTAAGACGTTAGTTTCATTTCTTGGTTTTCAATTCGATTCCAAGTGTCTATGTCTCTGTTTTTATGCCAGTACCATGCTGTCTTGACCACTATGGCTTTGTAGTACAGACTAAAATCTGGTATACTGATGCCCCCAGCTTTATTTTTATTACTAAGAACTGCCTTAGCTATATGGGTTTTTTTCCGTTTCCATACAAAACGCAGAATCATTTTTTCCAAATCTTGAAAGTACGATGTTGGTATTTTGATAGGAATGGCATTGAATAGGTAGATTGCTTTGGGAAGTATAGACATTTTAACAATGTTGATTATTCCCATCCATGAGCATGGTATGTTCTTCCATTTGTTAATATCCTCTGCTATTTCCGTTCTGAGGATTGCATAATTTTCTTTATAGAGGTCCTTCACCTCCTTCGTTAGGTATATTCCTAGGTATTTCATTTTCTTTGAACCTGTGGTGAAGGGAGTTGTGTCCTTAATTAGCTTCTCATCTTGACTGTTATTGGTGCATATAAAGGCTGCTGACTTGTGGACCTTGGTTTTATATCCTGAAACATTATTGTATTTTTTGATGACTTCTAGGAGCCTTGTGGTTGAGTCTTTGGGGTTCTCTAAGTATAAGATCATGTCGTCAGCAAAGAGAGAGAGTTTGACCTCCTCTGCTCCCATTTGGATTCCCTTTATTTCCTTGTCTTGCCTAATTGTATTGGCTAGAACTTCTAGCACTATGTTGAATAGTAAAGGTGACAGAGGACAACCTTGTCTGGTTCCAGTTCTAAGGGAAAAAGCTTTCAGTTTTACTCCAGTCAGTAAAATATTGGCTGTGGGTTTGTCATAGATAGCTTCAATCAGTTTTAGAAATGTGCCACCTATGCCTATACTCTTCAGTGTTCTAATTAGAAAAGGATGCTGGATTTTATCAAATGCTTTTTCTGCATCTATTGAGAGCATCATGTGATCTTTATTTTTGCCTCTGTTAATATGGTGGATAACGTTTATGGACTTGTGTATGTTAAACCAGCCTTGCATCCCTGGGATGAAGGCTACTTGATCATGATGAATGACTTTTTTGATGATAAGCTGTAATCTATTGGCTAGGACTTTGTTGAGAATTTTTGCTTCTACATTCATGAGTGAGATTGGTATGAAATTCTCCTTTTTCTTTGGGTCTTTTCCTGGTTTTGGTATCAGGGTGATGTTGGCTTCATAGAATGTGTTTGGGAAGATTCCTTCTTCCTCAATTTTTTGGAATAATTTCTTCAGTACAGGAATAAGCTCTTCCTTGAAGGTTTGATAGAATTCTGGTGTGAAGCCATCTGGACCAGGGCATTATTTGGTTGGAAGATTTTTTTATTGTCTCTTTGATCTCAGTGCTTGAAATGGTCTGTTCAGGAGCTCTATTTCTTCCTGGCTAAGTCTAGGGAGAGGGTGTGATTCCAAATATTGATCCATTTCCTTCACATTGTCAAATTTCTGGGC
Organism: Nycticebus coucang; assembly: GCF_027406575.1. NCBI lineage: Eukaryota > Metazoa > Chordata > Mammalia > Primates > Lorisidae > Nycticebus > Nycticebus coucang. The sequence continues at coordinate 25,769,655 of NC_069792.1, read as the reverse complement.
ATAGAATTTCTGGTAGTATTCAGAGCTGATCTCTTGTATCTCTGTGGGATCAGTTGTTATTTCCCCTTTATCATTTCTGATTGAGGTTACTAGATATTTTACTTTTCTATTTCTCGTTAGTCTGGCCAATGGTTTATCTATTTTACTTATTTTTTCAAAAAACCAACTCCTTGTTTCATTAACTTTCTGAATGATTGTTTTGTTTTCAATTTCATTGATCTCTGATTTGATTTTGGAGATTTCTTTTCTTCTACCGAGTTTAGGCTTAGATTGTTCTTCTTTTTCCAATTCCATAAGATGGCTTGTGAGATTGTTTATGCGCTCTCTTTCTGTTTTTCGAATGTAGGCATCTAAAGCAATGAATTTTCCTCTCAAAACTGCTTTTGCAATATCCCACAGGTTTTGGTAGCTTGTGTCTTCATTGTTGTTATGCTCAAGGAAGTTAATGATTTCCTGTTTTATTTCTTCCTGCGCCCATCTGTTATTCAACAGAAGATTGCTTAATTTCCATGCCTTTGTGTGGGGTCGAGCTTTTTTATTACAGTTGAGTTCCACCTTTAGCGCCTTATGGTCTGAGAAGATACAAGGTAAAATTTCAATTCTTTTGATTCTGTTGATATTTGTTTTGTGTCCCAGGATATGATCAATTTTGGAGAATGTTCCATGGGGTGATGAGAAGAATGTATATTCTTTATCTTTGGGATGGAGTATTCTATATGTGTCTATCAAGCACAGTTGTTCTAGGGTCTCATTTAAATCTCTTATATCTTTGTTTAATTTCTGTTTAGAGGATCTGTCCAGCTCTGTAAGAGGAGTTTTAAAGTCCCCTGTGATTATGGTATTATAAGATATCATATTGCTCAGACTGAGTAAGGTCTGTTTCAAGAATCTGGGAGCATTTAAATTGGGTGCATAAATATTTAGAATTGAAACGTCTTCTTGTTGTATTTTTCCCTTGACCAATATAAAGTGACCATCTTTGTCTTTTTTGACTTTAGTTGCTTTAAATCCACATGTATCTGAAAATAAGATTGCAACTCCTCTTTTCTTCTGAATTCCATTTGCATGAAAATTTGTCTTCCACCCTTGACTTGGACCTTTAATTTGTTTTTTGAAGCCAGGTGTGTTTCTTGTAGACAGCAAATGGATGGCTTGTGTTTTTTAATCCAGTCAGCCAATCTATGTCTCTTCAGGGGGAATTCAAGCCATTAACATTTATTGAGAAAATTGATAAGTATGGTAGTATTCTATTCATCTTATTTTGTGAGAGTCCACTGCTTAGTTTTATCTTTTGCATCAGTGTGGAGGTTAGGTTCTCTCCTTTAATTTCTGAGTTCTTACTTTGCTGCTGATCCATTGTGGTGGTCAGTGTGCAGAACAGGTTGAAGTATTTCCTGTAGAGCTGGTTTTGTGGTGGCGAATTTCCTCCATGTTTGTATATCCGTAAATGATTTGATTTCTCCGTCAATTTTGAAGCTTAGCTTAGCAGGGTACAGAATTCTGGGCTGGAAATTGTTCTGTTTAAGTAGATTAAAGGTAGATGACCATTGTCTTCTTGCTTCGAAAGTTTCATTAGAGAAGTCTGCGGTCACTCTGATGGATTTGCCCCTGTAGGTCAACTGGCGCTCACTCCCGGCAGCTTGCAGAATCTTTTCTTTTGTCTTGACTTTGGACATGTTCATCACAATGTGTCTTGGAGAAGCTCGGTTAGAGTTGAGGCGACCTGGGGTCCGATATCCCTCTGAAAGCAGTGTGTCAGAATCTTTGCTGATATTTGGGAAATTTTCTTTTATAATATTCTCTAGTATGGCTTCCATTCCTCTGAGGCATTCGTCTTCCCCTTCTGGAATTCCTATAACTCGTATGTTGGAATGCTTCATAAAGTGCCATAATTCTGACAGTGAATGTTATGCTTTCTCTTCCTTCTTTTCTGCCTCTTTTACTATCTGAGTTATCTCAAGAACTTTGTCTTCTACCTCTGAAATTATTTCTTCTGCATGGTCTAACCTGTTGCTGATACTTTCCATTGCATCTTTAAGTTCCATAATTGACTGTTTCTGTTCCTTCAGCTCTGCTATATCCTTTTTGTATTCTTCATATCATTCATCTCTTATTTGATTCTGTTTTTGGATTTCCTTTTGGTTATTTTCCACTTTATTAGCAGTTTCCTTCATTGTTTCCATCATTTCTTTCATTGTTTTCATCATGTGTATTCTAAATTCCCTTTCTGTCATTCCTAACTATTCTTTATAGGTGGAATCCTCTGCAGTAGCTACCTCATGGTCCCTTGGCGGGGTTGTTCTGGACTGGTTCTTCATGTTGCCTGGAGTTTTCTGCTGATTCTTCCTCATGAGTGATTTCTTTTATCTGTTTCCTTGCCCTAATTTCCTTTCACTTCCTCTTGCTCTTTAAGTTCTCATGCCTGTGGACTAAGGGTTTGATGAGCCCTTTGGTACAGGACCAGAAGGGTGAGAAGGTTGAAGAGCGAGGAAGGGATGAAATAAAGGAGGACGGAGTGAAAAGAAAAAAAAAAAATAGAGAAAGGAGAGGGGGTGGGTAAAAGGAATATTGACAAAAAGAAGAGAGGCACAGATAGAGGGAGACAGAGCAATATAGGTGTACAGTAGGGTACTTTGACACAACCTTAAAAAAACCCCACCTTCTGGGGGTGCCCAGTTGGGTGGTTCCCTTGAAGTCAGAAGCTCTTTGCTAACCTGATCAGACATAGTACCCCACCTCCACCAAGTAGAGAGGAAAGACAAAAATGCTATAAATCAAACAAAACAAGCAGACAGAAAACTTTACCGGATAAAATTGGGTGGAAAACCAAATAATATCGGTAGAAACACTAGCAAAAATGAAGTTCTAGTTATTGAAAAAGGCAGCAATGGGAAATTATAATTAAACTAGAAAAATTGAGAAAGAAAAAAGATCTGTATGGAAATGGTTGAACTTAAAAAACAAAACAACAATCAACAACATCAAAATAAACAAAAAAACAACAACAACATAAAAAAACACAACCAAAGACAAAGCAGTATGTATATGTTGTTGAATATTGTCTGGGCAACACGTGGTCTTCTGGGGTATGAGATGTTAATCATAGTTCTGATACAACTGGAGGCTGCTGATTTCTCAAACCCCGGCAGGTAGACACCCTAAATCTCTCTTTAGCCCTCTTAAAAGGGACTTTGAACTTGTTCATTTGCTGAGCAGGAGCTTTCCCAGGAAAGTGCTTTTCACTGGAATCACTGCTGAAGTGGCTATCCACTTACCCAGTGTGCCAAAACTAGTCTCACTCTGCCCCTGAGGGTTAGGTCTGCAAGGCGGCTCAGACCCCACCCTTAGGCTACTCAGTCACTAGGTTACCAGCTCCCACCCAATTCTAGCTCCGCGACCCTGAGGGCGGAGCTTGCTGGGGTAGATAACTCATAATGCCTCCCTGTAGCCCACAGCCAAACACTATTAGCTCCGTCTGGCTCAGCGGCTCAGACTGGGGCCCTAGACAACAGCCAAAGTTCTTTGCACTCCCGCTCAGGCTGTCCCCAAGGCAATTCAACTGAGTGCCAAGTCCAAAGACACCCAAACATTTCACAGGTAAGGCCGTTCTGGTTTGCAGTCTCGCTGCTACTGAACTTACAGTTGCGGGTGGGTTTAGACCGATTGAACACACATGACCACTTGCTGGTTTTCCACTGTTTTAGTCCTCCTCTTGGGGTCCAGAAGTCTCTCGCTGACTTCCTGTATCCTCACAGGGGTGATGATAGGCAGATCCCACCAGCCAGAGATGCCTGGAGTCCTATCTCCCCAGACTCACGGTGTCCAGATGCAAGGAAGCTGTTACTCGGCTGCCATCTTGCTCTCCTCCACCCACATGGAAACTATTTTAAAAGACAAGGGAATTTTATAGGAGACTTTATAGATATAAAATATAATTAGAGTGTTGTTTGGTGAATTATGTGAGAAATAATTAATACTCCTTTTCCCCAAATATTGTGAGATAAGGAATAGTAATAGCAATTCATTGTTAGACAATGTTTTATGATATTGTCATACTATGCTTTATGAAATCACTGTCTGGATTTATGTTTCAATAAGAAGTAAGCATTAGGTTATATGCCAATATTCTTCAGTATGAGTTTTAGATTTCTGTTTCCAGAAAGTCTGTGTATAAATATCTAAAAGACAGAAGACAGAAATCTGGTAGTACACCTGCTTCAAGAAGCCATGTTTAAATTATCAGTTTTTAAGTGGTTTTTGTAGAAAGTGATATAAATATAGCCAAAATGCCATTAGAGCTTTTCTTGATTTCAAGAATTTTTTTTTATAGTAGATCCTGTTTAAAAAGTTTACTTTGTTAAGAACTGCAATGTCATCCCTTGAGACTTATCAATAAGTAAAACTAAAAGTGAGATTATTTTAAAAGTTTTCTTCCACTGAGTATTTTGAAACTTTAGGTTGGTTTTGTTAGAGTATTCCTGATATTTGAGGTGAGTGTTTGACTAAAGAGGAACCAAGAAATGGTTTGTCCTTCCTCATAAGAGGGATTGTGATAGAGATAAAAACCACTTAGCAATGTTTTGTCAAAACTCCTATGTATAAAATATTGCAATAGATAGAAATACATTGAGAATTAAATGTATTGTAGTCAATAGCTAATGTGTAGTCAAGTAATCAAATAAAAAGAGAAAACTGATTAGTGGCACCAAAAGGAAGATAAACAACTATTATAGGAATTCAGAGACCAAAATCATTCATGTTTCCTGAACGAAACAAGAAAGAAATAATTATTGAAGTGTGCGGTTAGTACACAGCAGCTAAGCTGGTCCCAAATGGTTCCTGCTACCTGATATTTACATCCCTGCTTGTGGAATCCTTTTCCCTTATGTGACTTTCCACTGATAGAGAGGATGCTGCAAAGGGGACAGGACGTCACTATGGAGATTACTTACAAAATGGGCTGGCTTCTATCCTGTCTGCCTCTCTTGCTTGCTCTGGTAAAGCAAGCCACGTTGTGAAATGCCCCATGCAGAGGTAAGGAAATGAGTGTTGCCTCCAGTCAGCAGCTAGCAAGGACCTCAAGCCTGCAGTCCAACAGGTCACTGTGGACTGAGCCATCCCTTGACTTTGGAAGTGGATTCTCTCCCACTTGAGCCCTAAGATCAACGTAGCCCCTGTTGGCACCTTGATGGCAGCCTAGTAACAGTCCTGAAACACAGACATCCAACAAAGATGTGCCCAGATTCCCAATGAAAAGAAAGTATGAGACAATAAATGGTAATTTTTTTTTCTTTTTTTTGAGACAGAACCTCAAGCTGTTGCCCTGGGTAGAGTGCCGTGGCATCATAGCTCACAACAACCTCCCACTCCTGGGCTCAAACGATTCTCCTGCCTCCACCTCCCAAGTAGCTGGGACTATAGGTGTGTGCCACAACACCCGGCTATTTTTTTGGTTGCAGCTATCATTGTTGTTTGGCGGGCCCAGGCTGGATTCTAACCCACCAGCTCCAGTGTATGTGGCTGGCGCCTTAACCGCTTGAGCCACAGGTGCCCAGCTGATGGTAATTTTTTTAAGACACTAACTTTTGCAGTAATTTTCTACAATCATAATTTAATACAAAGACAATGAAGAAAGAGAAAAAAAACATTAAGTAAATAGACTTAAGTAGAACAAGGGAGGTCAAAGTGTATTCCCAGTGAAAGGAATGGGAAAAGATGCACATGGGGAAATTTCATGAAGTATTTGAGGGAAAGTAACTATTTGAATTTCTAGAGTATAATGCACATAAAGATCTTGTTGAGGTCAAAATTTAAAACAGTTGAGAAGGCTCAACACAGAAGGTCTTGGAAACTCAAGTCTAAAATTTGTATTTAATTTAGTTGAATTAGGTGCATGAGCTCAGCTAAGACATATTTTAGGAAGTTTTACTGAGAACCATGTATAAGATGAATTGAAAGGGAAATATTTATGTAGTGTTGAAAAACTATATAATTGTATCGCAAAAGGAATACACAGGGATAATGAAATAAAGATGTGAAAAATTGAGGTAGAGGAGGAAATAATAAGTCAATAAATTTATTTGGAATTTTTGAGAAGAAAGACAAGAGATTCTTATAAGGATTTAATCTTGGTTTACTGGGAAAATATTAAAGCAATATGAGCAACACTGAAATTCAAGAGAAGCAGCATGATTGAGAATGGAGAAGACATACCTAGTTCTTTTTCATCTTTTGAAGGTGGAATAGCAATAAAACATCGGTGATGAATCAAAGTTACTGGTGAGGATGGAATTTGCATGTGGGTTATATTTTAAAATGTGTAAAATGATTAAAGTCAAAGACCAGAGAGAATTTTTCAATAGGCACACATTTAGAACTTAAATGAAAAAAAAAAATATGAAAGAGAACCAGAAAAAATAAGGAATTAGTAAAAGAGCATGGTTGGTAAGAAGGTAGATGTAGATAAGTTCTTATTCAAATAAGAAATCAAAATCCAGTGTTTTAGACCAAAACAAGTGTAATCAAACCTCATCCATTCAAAAAGAAATTTCAGAAAATCTGTCATATAATCTCCACATTTTGCAATAGAATTTATAATTGAATTATAGTTAATTTTTTATTGTGGCCTCCAAAACAAACCTCTTATAAGTGAACCTAAGTAATTGAACTAAGTTGCTTGCAACATAATATTTTTTAAAAGCATATGTGCAAGATTAATTATCTTGTACATTTTAGAGTTTTTCTGGTCCATACAAGGTCAGACAATTATGTTTGTGAACTCATCCTAGGAAAAATGCTACCTACGTCATTGCTAAGTATCATTACAGTCACCTTCGAAGTCCTCCCCTTGGGAAGCTATGCATGGACATCAGCACCTAGTCCACCCTTCAAAGGACTTTTGCTAGGATGAGTTCATGAACTTAATTGTCTGGGCTCATAGGATGACAGCTCTGATGGTCTTTCAAGAAAGAGTCCCAAATTGCTTTGAGGGGTGGATTAGGCACTGGCTTCAGTGCATAATTTCCAGGGGAGTACTTCGAAGATGGCCGGGGTGATATTCAGCAATGAGGTATGTAGCACTTTTTCTGGGATGAGGTCATTAACTTAACTGTCCAACCTTGTAGAAGAAATTGTCAGGGTGGATTTATTCATTTATGTGGGAAATCTGTACCTTTTACCTTCTATGTGTAAAATATAATTCTAGGTCTTGGGTGCTTAGCAGTAAATAAAATAAACATAACTCTCATATGGGGTTTATACTCTAACAGGTCAAGTTTCTAGTAGACTTATGACAGTTGGAAAAATGAGATCACTTAACTATATATTCACTTATGAAGAAGAGCGTGCAACCCAATGTAGCAAATACAATGGCAGTTCGCACTGTGACATAAGTGCCTCTTTAACATAGTGTATTTGAAAAGAAAGACGGTATTATTTTAAATTCACTTTGGCATGACTCATTTCATAGCTGTTCCCCTGAGTTGTTTGGGTTTCTCCACTTCTTATTTCACTCTTTGGTGGTTTTGGCCTGAAATTCAGATTCCTCCTAGTACATGATGTTACCACTGCCTGACCAATTCTCTTTTCCCCATTTCCCCACTAGGCATTCTACAGGACACAGGAGTCTTCAGCAGTATGTTTCTATTTCTATACATCTGTCTTATTAAGTCAAGAGTAGCAGCATGGTGGTGGTAGTGATCAGGTGAGGGTTAGTCAGAGACAGAAGGCGGATCTGAGCCTGCCAAACCAGGTAGGCATTAACACTCTAAATTCAACAGCTATCTAAGTATATGCGAACAAGTGAAGTGTGATGATAGCACTCCAAATCAAATCCCAGCTGACACCTTCCCGTCTGTATATTAGCAATACAAAGTGTGGGATAGTTATCTGTTTAGCGATGTAATCATTCAATAACTATTGTTGAATTAGTGAATATATGAATTATAGCTATGTCTAATTCTTCTAAAAGTCTATATGTTAACACTGTTCTCTCTTTTTCTTGTGCCTACATAACCAAAACCCACAGACAAACTAAAGTTTCAGAGAAAGCACAATACATAAACCTATAAAAAGGAAGAGAAACATTTTCCTGCCATATTTTGGGAGAATATTTCTTCTTACGATTCCATGCTTGTATTATTATACAGTACAGTACTGTACTACTTCTTTCTAACCAATTTTTTTTTTTTTTTGAGACAGAGTCTCACTAGGTCACCCTCGGTAGAGTGCTGTGACATCACAGCTCACAGCAACTTCAAACTCTTGGGCGTAAGCAATTCTCTTGCCTCAGCCTCCCAAGTAGCTGGGACTACAGGCACCCGCCACAACACCCAGCTATTTTTTGGTTGTATTGTCATTGATGTTTGGCGGGCCCAGGCTGGATTCAAACCCACCAGCTCTGGTGTATGTGGCCGGCACCCTTGCTACCAAGCTACAGGCACCAAGCCTCTAACCAAATTTTACATTAAAAAATCATCTTTCCTATAAGACAGCTCTGGAATTAAAGCAAAGCATTTTTCTAGACTTATGACACAGGGTGTTTTTTCAGAAGGCAAATTGTTCAGAATTATGAAATTTGTTCCACTTGAATGTTTTATAATCCCCTCAGCACAGAGATTTCTATGTATTTTATCTTGAAAGGAAGGGAGAAGACATTAAATAGAATGTTCTATTTTCTAACTATGTCCAAACATTATTGTTCACTAAGTGAGGTGTAAGTACATGTTTTATCCTAGATTATTTATTTGGATAAAGGGGACAAATGAGTTTTGGAACATTTGCCTTTTCCCTGTGAAGATCAGTGTGTTTATATGTTTGTGGTAATCCAGAAGCTTTTCTATGAAACTTGGTGACATTTAAGAACTCCAAAATGATAATATAAATGAAAAAAGAATCCCATAACTTTAATCAATAAACTTTAACTACCCCTTAGTAATCACCAAACTCTAAGTTATATGTATTTTAATAATTACTTAATAATTTTAATAATTAATAAGAATTTTTTGTATTTAGTGCAACTAATATTTATTTATATAATATTTTGTTTATTGGTCTAAAATATTTCATAAAACTTCAGGAAAATATTGAGAATTTCTGACTGACAACATCCTCAAGATTCAATATTTTCATCTCTCTTATGGGAATTCTTTAACAATCTTTCATGATAAGACAGTTGGACAGCAAGGAAAAGGCTTTATTAAACTAATCGTTTCTTTTTCTTTGTGAATGTATACAATTACATAGAAATTGTGAATTCACATTACTAAAAATCTATTTTAAAAAGACCAGAGATATTGTCAATGCTGTTTATCTGAGTATGGGATCACTTTTCCTGTGGAGTCATCTGGCTTTGATTTTAATCTCAAACAGTTAAGGTTACCTTACACCTTATATCAGACCACATTGTGCCAAAAGCCTCTGTAAAATTTAATTAACACAAACACTACTCCTGATAAACTTAAGTACTGAAATGATTTAGTTTCTTTGTTTTAGCTGAGTCCTGGTATCGCCTGGCTAACTTTGTTGTCAATAAAGTGATGCAAAAGAACAGGTTCTAAGTTTCTTCCACATATGGACTGATTTGCTTGATGCAGTTCTGTAGCTCCAAACCACAATGGCCAGTAACGCCAGCAATCAGCCAATCAACTAACAGCGTCTTACTCAAGACCTACTGCCATGCATTCAGAATTGAGGACATTTCTATCGACATGGACACAGCACCCTTCTTAAGCGATCCATGCTAGAAGGGTCAAAGAAGACAAGAGGGCAAGCACAAAAGGATTTTGCAAGACGAATCCTTCACTGCAACTGGAAAAATGGTTCACATCAATGGGGTATAAATTTCCTCCTTACTATATGACAGTTTATTGTTTTTTTATAGGTAATTCCACCCACATGGTAAATATCTGCCCTTTACAATGGTCAGCATTAAGAGAAGCAGAGGACTGGAACATTTCCAGCGAATTGGCAGGGGTAGGCAACACACTTTGGACTACTCTCGGTTCAATTAGGACATTTTCCTATTCGACCCCTATTCTGTTTCTTCTGCCATAGATCATAACAATATAAAGTTATAATCATAGATGGTGAAAATGCCATTCATTTTCCTTCACTGTTGCCATCTACTTACATTAAAGGAAAAAAAATAGTGTTGATAAAAAAAAAACAAACCTATGAGCTCTTCTCTCTCTCTCTCCCTCCCCCCATCATCTTTCCCCATCTGAAACAAATTAACTCCTGGGGAGGATATATTTCAAGAGCTTTCACATAGTTGTTTCCAAGGAAACAGCTTCTATTGTCCACATGCATCCTGCAGCTCAGACAGTAGATCCTTTGTATCATCAGACAAGAGTCTAGAGAAACCAGCTTGTTTACATACACATTAAAAGTGTTACAATCAAACTGGTGATTAATACTGTCATCAATATTAATTACCTTTTTTAAAGTCTCAGTCTACTGTGTGGGATTGAGAAAATGCTAATGGCTGAGTTTCAACATACTATTTACAATGTTGTGTATGATTATAAAATGGCTTCACGCGAGGTACCTCTTCAATTCTGTGGAAGGTAACATCCTTCAGTATTGTAGAGCCCTCTGCTGGAAAGCTCTAAGTATCTAACTCAGAAAGAAGGTATTTTGTTTTCCAAGAGTCATTAAAAAGTTTGAATTATTATATTGGTAAATATTATTTAACTCTTATATGTTTATCTTTATTTTAACAGTCTCAAGATGCTTCAAATAATTTCTCTTAACTTGTTTACTATTTTTTTCCATTTAGAAAAAACTTCTGTTGATCAAATTTGATCAAGTATTTAATCGAACACTTGATCAAATTCCTCTATGTTAGCATAAACCATTGTTCTAATTTAATCCTTCTAATTTGAAGATTTGAATAATCTTCTCTTTTAGACTGGGAAGCCTTCAAACAATAAGCAAACTTCAAAATATCTGTTTGGTTGCTGTTAGTTATTCTGTTACACTTATATCAATATCACACATACAATATATGACAAAATAGAATAAGAAGAAAAAATAATAGTGTTTTTAATAAGACATGATAAACCTGCAAGTGTTAGAAGGTCTTGATTGTATTGCTTCAGGGAAGAGAAATTACAATTTCACAATGCACAGAATACCAAGAGAAAGTTAAAAATTCAGTGGAAAGTTTAAAGTCAAGAAAGAATAATGTTCTCAGTGTGAAAATTTTTTTTTCTTTTTTTTATTGTTAAATCATAGCTGTGTACATTAGTGCAATCGCCTGTACCCATTCTAAGATGCACCATAGATGTGGCCCCACCCATTACCCTCCCCCCTCCCTTCCCCTTCCTTGGCCCTTTCCCCATAGTCTTGTGCTATAGTTGGTTTATAGTCTTCATGTGAAAGCTATAATTTAGCTTCATAGTAGAGCTGAGTACATTGGATACTTTTTCTTCCATTCCTGAGATACTTTGCTAAGAAGAATATGCTCCAGCTCCATCCATGTAAACATGAAAGAGGTAAAGTATCCATCTTTCTTTAAGGCTGCATAGTATTCCATGGTATACATGTACCACAATTTGCTAGTCCATTAGTGGGTAGATGGGCACTTGGGCTTCTTCCATGACTTAGCAATTATGAATTGGGCTGCAATAAACATTCTGGTACAGATGTCTTTGTTATATTGTGACTTTTGGTCTTTGGGGTATAAACCTAGTAAAGGAATTATAGGATCGAATAGCAGGTCTATTTTTAGGTCTCTAAGTATTCTCCAAACATCCTTCCAGAAGGAACATATTAGTGGGCATTCCCACCAGCAGTGTAGAAGTGTGCCCTTTCCTCCACGTCCACGCCAACATTTCTGGTTTGGGGATTTTGTTATGTGGGCTACTCTTACTGGGGTTAGGTGATATCTCAGAGTAGTTTTGATTTGCATTTCTCAGATGATTAAGGATGATGAGCTTTTTTTCATGTGTTTGTAGATCGTGCATCTGTCTTCTTTAGAGAAGTTTTTCTTCAAGTCCCTTGCCCACCCTGAGATGGGGTCACATGTTCTTTTCTTGTTAATACGTTTGAGTTCTCTGTGGATTCTGGTCATTAGACCTTTATCGGAGGTATAACCTGCAAATATTTTCTCCCATTCTGAGGGCTGTCTGCTTGCTTTACTCACTATGTTCTTGGCTGTGCAGAAGCTTTTTCGTTTGATCAGGTCCCAGTAGTGTATTTTTGATGCTGCTTCAATTGCCTGGGGAGTCCTCCTCATAAAATATTCACCCAGGCCGATTCCTTCAAGAGTTTTCCCTGCATTTTCTTCAAGTATTTTTATAGTTTCATGTCTTAAGTTTAAATCTTTAATCCAGTGAGAGTCTATCTTAGTTAATGGTGAAAGGTGTGGGTCCAGTTTCAATCTTCTACAGATTGCCAGCCAGTTTACCCAGCACCATTTGTTAAATAGGGAATCTTTTCCCCACTGAATGTTTTTAATTGGATTGTCAAAGATCAAATAACAGTAAGTAGCTGGATCCATCTCTTGATTCTCTATTCTGTCCCAGACATCTACTTCTCTGCTTTTGTGCCAGTACCATGCTGTTTTGATTACTATGAATGTATAGTACAGTCTCAGGTCTGGTAGCGTGATTCCTCCTGCTTTGTTTTTATTGCTCAGTAATGTTTTGGCTATTCGAGGTTTTTTCTGATTCCATATAAAATGAAGTATTATTTTTTCAAGATCTTTAAAGTATGACAATGGAGCTTTAATAGGAATTGCATTAAAATTATATATTGCTTTCGGCAGTATGGACATTTTAACAATGTTGATTCTTCCCAGCCATAAGCATGGTATGTTTTTCCATTTATTAACATCTTCGGCTATTTCTTTTCTTAGAGTTTCATAGTTCTCTTTGTAGAGATCTTTCACGTCCTTTGTTAGGTATACTCCCAAATATTTCATCTTCTTTGGCACTACTGTGAAAGGAATAGAGTCCTTGACTGTTTTTTCAGCTTGGTTATTGTTGGTGTGTATAAAGGCTACAGATTTATAGGTGTTGATTTTGTATCCTGAGACATTGCTGTATTCCTTGATCACTTCTAAAAGTTTTGTGGTAGAATCCCTAGAGTTTTCCAGATATACGATCATATCATCTGCGAAGAGTGAAAGTTTGATCTCTTCTGACCCTATGAGGATACCCTTGATTGCCTTTTCTTCCCTAATTGCAATGGCTAAAACTTCCATTACAATGTTAAGAGCAATGGAGACAATGGGTAACCTTGCCTGGTTCCTTATATAAGTGGAAATGATTTCAATTTAACTCCATTCAATATGATATTGGCTGTGGGTTTGCTGTAGATGGCCTCTATTAGTTTAAGAAATGTCCCTTCTATATCAGTTTTCTTAAGTGCTCTGATCATGAAGGGATGCTGGATATTATCAAAAGCTTTTTCTGCATCAATTGAAAGACTCATATGGTCTTTATTTTTAAGTTTGTTTATGTGTTGAATTACATTTATAGATTTACGTATATTGAACCAGCCTTGAGACCCTCGGATAAATCCGACTTGGTCATGGTGTATAATTTTTTGATGTGTTGTTGGATTCTGTTTGTTAGGATCCTATTGAGTATTTTAGCATCTATATTCATTAGTGATACTGGTCTATAATTTTATTTTCTTGTTGGGTCTTTCCCTGGTTTGGGGATCAAGGTGATGTTTGCTTTGTAGAATGTGCTGGGTAATATTCCTTCTTTTTCTATATTTTGGAAGAGGTTTAGTAGTAGTTCTTCTTTAAATGTTTGGTAGAATTCTGACGTAAAGCCATCTGGTCCTGGGCTTTTCTTTTTAGGGAGATTTTGTATAGTTGATGCTATTCCAGAACTTGATATAGGCCTGTTCAACATTTCCACTTCGTTCTGGCTAAGTCTTGGTAGATGGTGTACTTCCAGGTATTGGTCGATTTCTTTCAGATTTTCATATTTGTGAGAGTAGAGTTTCTTGTTGTATTCATTAAGGATTTTTTGAATTTCTGAGGGGTCTGTTGTTATTTCATCATTACCATTTCTGATTGATGAAATTAGAGATTTTACTCTTTTTTTCCTGTTAGGTTGGCCAAAGGTTTATCTATTTTATTGATTTTTTCAAAAAACCAGCTTTTGGATATATTGATCTGTTGTATAATTCTTTTGTTTTCAATTTCATTTAATTCTGCTCTGATTTTGGTTATTTCTTTTCTTCTGCTGTGTTTGGGGTTGAAGTGTTCTTCTTTCTCCAGTTGCTTGAGATGTTCCATTAAGTTATTGACTTCCTGTCTTTCCATTTTCTTGAGGAAGGCTTGCAGTGCTATAAATTTCCCTCTTAGGACTGCCTTTGCAGTATCCCAGAGGTTCTGGTAATTTGTGCATTGATTGTTGTTTTGTTCAGAAAATATGGTGATTTCCTTCTTAATCTCGCCTATAACCCATGTATCCTTCAGCATAAGGTTGTTTAGCTTCCATATTTTTGTATGGGTATGCAGGTTCCTATTGTTATTGAGTTCAACTTTTATTCCATGATGGTCTGAGAAGATGCAAGGAATGATGTCTATTTTTTTAAATTTGCTGAGGTTAGATTTGTGGCCTAGGATGTGGTCGATTTTGGAGTATGTTCCGTGGGCTGATGAGAAGAATGTGTATTCAGTTTTTGGGGGATGAAATGTTCTGTAGATGTCTGTTAAGTCCAGATGTTGAATGGTTGAGTTTAAATCTAAAATTTCTTTGCTTAGCTTCTTTTTGGAGGATCTATCCAGGACTGCTAAAGGGGTGTTAAAATCTGCAACTACTATGGAACTGGAGGAAATCAAGTTGCTCATGTCTGTTAGAGTTTCTTTTATAAATTGAGGTGCATTGTGGTTGGGTGCATAAATATTAATAATTGTATCTCATCATATTGAGTATTACCTTTAACAAATATGAGGTGTCCATCCTTATCCTTAATTATTTTGGTTGGTTTAAAGCCTATTGCGTCTGTGAACAGGATTGCAATGCCTGCTTTTTTCTGCTTTCCATTTGCTTGGAATATAGATGACCATCCCTTCACCTTGAGTCTATATCTGTCTTTGAATGTAAGATGCGATTCTTGGATGCAGCAGATATCTGGCTTGAGTTTTTGTATCACTCCACCAACCTGTGCCTCTTTAGAGGACAATTTAAACCATTCAAATTAATTGAGAGTATTGATAAGCTTTTCAAGAGACCGGTGGACATTTTTAATCCTTTTGCGACTGTGGAAGTTGGAATTTGATCAAAAATTTTCTGGGTGGGTTTACTTTTGTCGTGGAGAATTATGCTGGTCTTTATGGAGGATAGGTCTAAGAATGTCCTGGAGAGCTGGTTTAGTTGTGGCAAATTTCTTCAACATGTGAATGTCATTGAAGTATTTAATTTCTCCATCATAAATGAAGCTCAGTTTAGCTGGGTACAGGATCCTGGGTTGAAAGTTATTTTGTTTTAGGAGATTAAAAGTCGATGACCATCCTCTTCTAGCTTGAAAGGTTTCAGCAGAGAGATCTGCAGTTATTCTGATATTCTTCCCCTTGTAGGTAATGGTTTTCTTTCGTCTGGCAGCTTTCAGAATTTTCTCCTTCATATTAACTTTAGTGAAATTGATTATGATGTATCTGGGGGATGTCTTATTTGGGTTGAGTCATGCTGGAGTTCTGAAACTGTCTGCTATCTGAATTTCGGAATCTCTTGGCATGTCTGGAAAGTTCTCCTTCATAATCTCATGGAGAAGAGACTCTGTGTCTTGTGAAGCCACTTCATCACTTTCGGGGATCCCTATAAGACAAATATTGGTTTTCTTCAAATTATCTGAGAGCTCTCTGAGAGAGTGGTCTGTTTTGCTCTCCATTTCTCTTCTTCTTTGAGGGTTTGGGAGCATTCAAAAGCTTTGTCTTCAATGTCAGAAATCCTTTCTTCTGCTTGCTCTATTCTGTTACTGAGGGATTCTACTGTGTTTCTCAGATCTTTGAGGGATGCAACTTCTTGTCTCAATGTGTTGAAATATTTGGTCATTTGGTCTTTGAATCCACTGAATTCTTGAGATAACTTTTGGAATTCTAATTCGATCTTATTTGCTATTCAGATTCTGAATTCAATTTCTGACATCTCAGCTATTTGTGCACGGGGTCTTGTGCTGTTTCTGCCCCATTGCTCCTTGGGGGAGTTGATCTACTCCGATTATTCATATTGCCAGAGTTTTTCTGTTGATTTCGCCTCATAATTGTTTTTCACCATTGCCTCTGGCTGTCCTCAGAGTTGGGGAGGTGTCTCTCCAAGATTAGACCCCAGGGGGATCACTCTATTGTTGCTGGATCTTTGTAGGGAGTGACCCTGTGTAGTTCCTCTGGGGCTGCTCTAGCTAGGGAGTTCTGGTTGTGGAAGCAGCTCCGGTATGTGACACACCCGGATCCAGCAACAAGGCTGGGGATGGTGCGTACAGTTCTGGGAGTGCCAGTCACCCAGTGACTTTGGCACAGACAGCCCAAGGCTCCAGCAGTCTCTGGCCAGGAGAAGAGCTCTGCACAGAGGCAGGGAGGGCTCCAAAGGGCATGCAGCTACCAGAGTCCCTGTCCAGATGAATGGGCTAGTATGGAAGCTGGGAGGACACAGGAGGGAGAACGCAGGGTTGCGTGGCTCCCACAGTTCCTGGTCAGGGAATGCAGAGGCCCGGTGGGTGCCGGTCACTGGTCGGGGGTCATTGCACAGCTCTTATGGAGGTCTGGGTGGCGCCAAGCCCAGGAGTTTGAGGTTGTTATGAGCTGTGACGTCACAGCACTCTACCCAGGGCAACAGCCCAAGGCTCCAGTGTGCCAAAACCATCTCACTGTGCCCCTAAGGATTAAGGCTGTAAGGCAGCTCAGTTCCCGCCTTTAGGCTGCTCAGTCAGTAAGTTACTTTGACCCGCCCAATCCTTGCTCTGAGACCCTGAGGGTGGAGCTTGTGGGGGCAGTTCTTTCACAATGGCTTCCTGTGCCCAGCTCAGTGGCTCAGTCTGGGGCCCCAGACAATGCCCAAAGTTCTCCACACTCCTGCTCAAGCTCTCCCCAAGGCAGTTCAACTGAGTGCCAAGTCCAAGAACACCAAAACAGTTCACAGGTAAGGCCTTTCCAGTTTGCAGTCTGACTGCTGCTTGTACTTATGGTTGCCAGCGTGATTAAGTTGATTGAACACACACAGCCACTTGCCAGTTTTCCACTGTTTTTGTCCTCCTCTTGGGGTCCAGAAGTCCCTTGCTGGCTCCCTGTATCCTCAAAGGGATGATTATAGGCAGATCCCACCAGCCAGAGATGCCTGGATTCTTGTCTCCCCAGACTCGCTGTTTTTAGTTGCAGGGAAGCTGTTACTCAGCCGCCATCTTTAATCTCGCTCCAAAAAATTTTAACAATGTTTTATTTTAGAAAATGTTTCATTAGGAATAGCTCATCATAGATTATCCCCTTTTAACCGTATAGTCAAAATTAACTGGAATGATATTTGATGTGACCAATTAAAATATTATATTTAAATTATGTCCATATAAGAAGATGGGGATATTAATTACTATTCACAATTTAGGATAATTTATGATTTCTATTTGTTTTCTGGTTAAAATTAACTTAAGTATCTAGCAGAAGAATTCTAGGATACAGGAAGCATTCTATAAATATCTCATTATACTCAGAGGATGTTCTACTGACTTAGAGAGAGTTCTCCTGTCTAGATGAGTGCAAGTGGACTCATTTTTAGGAGACATTAAATTAGCATGCTCACATAATTCATTGCCCAAACCAGGGCACTTTTGAAAGTAAAAGGTTTTAGATTTTGCCAACTAAATAGCATAAATCAAATCTATCTTGGGGACTCTGGGACCTGCAGTCACACAGTATGTGACTCCATATGTGACTGCTGCATAGAGGCTTAGTACTGTAGGACTGGGATAAATATGTCCACACAGACATATTGGAAATAATGGTTGTCCTAGATTTTACTATATTTTTCTGTTTTTGCATCTCAATTCTTCTGTAGTCAACCACACCTGTAGTCATACCTTGTAACTGTTCATGACTAAGTATTACCCAATGTGCCTAAATATAAACTGTAATGACTTCATTTTCTAACACTTCTTTCCTATCAAGCTCTTTTACACCTTTGTGTCCACTATATTTGTTACTCATGGAGACATTTAGTTCATGATACTCCTCTCTACTTTAATCTCTTCTTCTTCACTCTCTGACTCTCTCTCCTTTTTCTCATCAGTTTCACAAAATTTTATTACTTAAACCACCAGATTTTTTTTAATTGTTGGGGATTCATTGAGGGTACAAAGAACCAGGTTACATTGATTGGATTTGTCAGGTAAAGTCCCTCTTATAATTGTGTTCAACCCTCCAAAGGTGTATCACACACGGTCACCCCCCCACCCCCTCCTTCCTTCCCACTCTCTGCTCTTCTTTTCACCCACCCCGCTTCCTACTTCCCTCTCTCTGCTCTCTGTTTTCCCCAAACCACCAGATTGTTAACATGTATTTCACTGTCTTTTCTACAAGTCCTTCTACATAAACTTGATACAATTCCACAATAACCCCATCAAAATTCTAACTGTGCATTAGTCTACTTCTTCAGAATGGACTAATTCTATAACCAAAATGTCAAGAATTTCTACACAAACAACTGCTTGGATTGGTACCATAATAAATTGATGGTCTTCAGACTCAGATGGAAACTCAATGATGTCTTATTGAAATTTCTTAGGGCCCCAGAGATATCCATCTCCCATTTTTTAAAACAGCCACTTCTGCAGCCACAATCATGCTCAGCAGAAAACCTTGCCTTCTAACTCAATGTCTATATTGAGACTATCAGACAGAAATTCTTTCAGCTCATGTCTTTTCCTCACTAAAAAACTCATCTGCAGTGTAATAAATGGTTTAGGATGAGGATGAGAGTTTCAGATTTTTACCTACAGGGATGGGTTACTTGATTTGGGGTGTGAGAATTGCCTGTGGCTGTTAGAATGCTGCCTGCCTGCCTTGATCAAGATTGTCTCTCTATTGTATGGGGGCCAAGTGTTATATAAAGTGGGAGGGCATTAGTGGACCTAGGTGTATGGAGTGGAGACTTTTATGTAGCTGTATTAGAACTTCGATCCAAATCTGAATTCTGAACTGTGTTTTTTTTTTTTTTATCATTTCAAACCACACCAGGCATCATCACTGAATGGAATAAACTTGTTCTTGATAATAAAATGGGAGTAAATTGTGTTTCTCCTAAACCCTTTTTCAACAATTTTTAAATTTGGTAATATGTTTCTTCAGCACAGAAAGGCTATTTCAGCATCAACATGTCAAAATAGAATGTAAACAGTTATTTCATTTTAGCTTTATGAAATCCCTGTAACATAGGGCAGAAAGCTGTACTATTTCCTCCATGTTCCTTGTGTAGGAGAGGAAAATGAAGCAGATGTGGGTCAAGTAATTTGTCAAAGGTCACCTAGCAAGTTGGTGAGACTGCCATTCTTCCAGTATGCTTTCCACCAGACCATGTTAGACCTTAAAGGTCATGGATACACACTTGTTTCCAAGTCTGAATTGCATTTTGGAGTGTGGAACCAGGTGACTAATGGAGAAACAGTGTTTGGATACCCTGTTGTTGAGCTTGGAAGGAACAGACCTATTTAAGCCCATGACTGAAACTGAAGGAATAACCTGATGGAAGACTTAATGTTCCAAAGCCAAGTGCTGCCTGCCTGTGTCAGGATACATGCAGTTTTACCTCAGCAGTAAAGAGGGAAACATCTGTTACAATGGAGCTACTCCAATGGAAGGGCAACGAGAAAAAACAAGTTCATTATAATATTGACAACATCCACCTAATTTCATAAAGATACACTTTTGCACAAAAATGAGTTGCAGGTTATAAAAGCTGCTGGACTAACCGAGTGGCATTGTTGGATGCAAATCTTACTTTCCGCTTTGCACAGTAGATACTTAAATGTCAACAGATGAGTCCTCCAAGTTCCTTTTTGTTTAGTGGTTTCTGGAAACTTTTAATTAGCTTTATTGACATCCCATCGTCGAACTTGAAAATGTTGGAACGTCTAACATAGTAAGCTTACAGGGGATATTGCACATAATTTTATCTATATTTAAATATCTTTATGAGGTATGATAATTGGTACGCCTTTTATATTTTTACAGCTTGACCCAAGCACATTTTTCCAGTCTATTTGTTCGTATCAGCAGGTAAACATCTTTCAGGAGAGCTCCTGTGTTGACTGACTAAAGAATCCTAAGTAAAGGATCTATGTAAAGAGGTTGAGGTCATGTGACTGCCACTCACCTTGTCCCCCTGCTTGATGTCCCACTCCTCACCCATCCCTGCAGCCCTGTTTGCCGCAGAAGTCCAGGATGGTAAGCTCTCTGTACAAACTGAACACGTGTGCTTTGCTACATTTCTCCCCACAATATGACGTTTCATACCATTGGAGGACCTGGTCTGTCTGTATCCCAGTATCAGAGGGAAGCGCAGGAGCTCAAATAAAAGTTAAGATGAATCCTGAGTTTTTTCTGAGTTAGAGCTTCATTTTGTTATTAAGTTTAAAATAAAATTCTACATCTCAGTCTTAAAAAAAAAGTATTTGAAGCTTAAGTAAAGAGAATGGATTCCAAATACAAACAAAAATTTCTTCTGTATTTTCATATTATTAATTATCTACCTGCGTTTTCATGGAAGATTAAGAGGCCGTTTACGGACTCATTTGTATTTATGGCCTAACTGGGTAAATTATCCTTTTTCAATGTACCCCAAATCAACTATTAGGGCCCATTAAAAATGGGTCATGTGCATATGTCGGAAGGAAACCATACTAGATGAGAATATTTTCATTAATGTGTATGGTCTATGATGACGTATTTTGACAGGTCATTAAGGACACAAATATTTGCACAGATATGCCTATGGGAATATGCATATATGCTGGGGAAATAGGCTGGGCGCCTGTAAGGAGAGGTGCTAGTCAGTGTTAGTGGGGCACTGAATGTAACTCTGATTCCCCCTATTCACCTATAAGAGTAAAACCTTTATGACAGTATACTTATTTCAAACTCTAAAAGAGCTCAAAATGAAGAGCTTCCTCAACTGAAGCACACAATTTATACTGCACATTCTATCAAAATAGTGGTGTAAACTCGTATGTATGAAAGAATTAGATAATACCAAGTACTGGATGTGCCTTGCTCCCTGACCCTGAACGGCAATGGGCTGTTCCCATTCAGTACTCTAGAGGCTAAGAGAGAAGCTGTCTAGATTTAAATCACATTCATTATTCTTGGCTAAATGAATTTTATCCTAATCTGATGCTCTCCAGAAATACTATATACACCAAACTGAATTTATGGGTCAACAACTGCAGGTGGATGGCTAATAACAGTAAATGAGATGGCACAACAGAATCTCTCTCACCAAATACCAAGCACAATCTAGTTTTGCCCCATCACCCAGCATTCATGCTGTAAAATGCTCTGAGTGAAATGCACTGCATTTTCTC
This sequence comes from Nycticebus coucang, assembly GCF_027406575.1. Lineage (NCBI taxonomy): Eukaryota > Metazoa > Chordata > Mammalia > Primates > Lorisidae > Nycticebus > Nycticebus coucang. The sequence goes on along the minus strand of NC_069792.1, from coordinate 25,748,124 downwards.
TTGGCTGAGCATTAAAAATAAAATCACACTAGTTTTTCTCATCTTTATCACCTATGTTTTGCCAATCAATTAATAAATACCAACAAAAGCATCTCCTCCCTAAAAAAAAAACCATCAGTAAGATATATAACTTTGGTATAAACTTAACACAAATGAAGAGAATTTGTGCTTTAACTTAGCTGTTTATTTGTGTGTGATATTAAAGACAGGCATATCACTATAGAAATGTAAATGTCTACAGATTGATTCACCTTTTAAGACATTTTTTCCCCATCAAAACTACGAATCACTTTTACAATCATCACTTTACAGATTAGAGAACCAGAACCAGTTAACTGATTTGCTACAAATCAGCAGTGAAAGCGTTGAATGTGAAACTTGTGCTCGGCTATGCTGGTCTCTATGCCCATGCTTTCCACCGCGCTGCACTTACAGATTTTTACATCTCTGCTCTCAGCCACACAGGCTGTGTTCATTATATGTCTGAGAGGTCAGATAATTTCTGTCAGGAGACAGAGATACCCAGAGAAGCATGAATCCTATGTACTCAATTTTGATATGAGGACAATTAATGACAATTAAGGTTATTGGGGGGGAAAGCAGAAAGAGGGACGGAGGGAGGGGGGTGGGGCCTTGGTGTGTGTCACACTTTATGGGGGCAAGACATGATTGCAAGAGGGACTTTACCTAACAATTGCAATCAGTGTAACCTGGCTTATTGTACCCTCAATGAATTCCCAACAATAAAAAAAAAAATAAATAAAAAAAGAATTTTTTTGTTTCTTACCTAAAAGTCCCCACTGGTATCCAAGCTCTGCTCCGCGAAGCCATCAGTGGTCCACATTTCTGTTTTGTTATTTCACCATTCTTTTACTCTTGAGTGCACTATTAACTGGATGTCCAAAATGGGTCGCCCAAACATCCGCATTCCAGCTAGTGTGGAGAAGAAGGACACATGGGAGTCACACCCTTTCCTTTCATTTTACTATGTAGAAATTTCACACATCAGTACTGCTCACACTGGCTACAACTTAGTTACGTGGCCATACCTGATGCAAAACAAGCTTAGAAAGATAGCCTTCCTTCTGGAGGCCATAGTCCATGGTCAGGAACAAGTTAATAAAAACGAAGAAAGAACAGAATACAGTCCCTGCCATATAAAAGAGACAATTTTAGATTCTTTTAATGCTTCCTTAAGAGTTCCCATGAATAGGGGCCTGGTGTGGTGGCTCATGTCTGTAATCCTGGCACTCTGGAGGCCAAGGTGGGTGGATAGCCTTAGCTCAGGCTATCAGGTTTGAGACCAGCCTGTGCCATAGCAAGACTTCATCTCTAAAAATAGCTGGGTGTTGTAGCAGGTACCTAGAGTTCCAGCTACTTGGTAGGCTAAGGCAAGAGAATCACTTGAGTCCAAGATTTGGAGGTTGCTATGAGCTATGATGCCACAGCACTCTACTGAGGGCAACAAAGTGAGACTGTCCCCAACCCTAGAAAAGAGCTTCTATTTGTGTGTGTAATACTTTTTCCAATTTGAAGTCTTAAAATGGAGAAAGACAATGAGATTTGCAAACTATGTTTAAAAATTAAATTATTTTAAGCAATAACTTGTACCAAGCTATTTTTAGTTTCTTAGAGTCTAATTCAGTTTGTTGTCATCAGTATAGTGCATGAAAATAATGAGTGGAGGGTTATTCATGATATCTATTTTCACTTTTTCTATGGTGTCAAATTAAATTTATTTCTAAAATTGAAAATTTAAACAAAAAATTTTAGTTCTGCTAAAAGAGTTGACGTGAAAAGACCACAAGTGATAATAATCATTTTGTAGTTTGCAAGTGTGTTGTTAGGCTGGTGTCAGAAAAAGCAATGGAATAAAGTGTCTTTTTGCTTATTTGATTTGAAAATCTAAATAGGTTATATTCTTGGAATATCTGTCAACTATCAGGAAATATTTATGGTTGGAAAGGAATGCCTTGCCAATGGACCATAACCAGCTAACTGGACATGCATTCTTTCTGGATTCCTACATTTTTCTATTCAATGAAAATAAAAAGAGGCAGGATAGAATCTTTATGCCAAAATATAAGACATTTTACATTCCTCCATTTAAAATCTGTCCTCACATGAGATGATTTAGAAAACAGATTGAATTTTCAGGTAATAACACTCTCCTGAATCACACTTTTCTGTTTTCCACTTATGGTACAAGTGAGCTTTCTGTGTGTGTGTGTGTGTGCGTTTATATATTGGTGTCAGTCCAGCATTTCCTTTATGCCTCACTTTAACACCTAACTCCGGGAGTATTCAGACTCAGGCCACAGGCAAGTGTCTGAGTGGGCAAGTTTCTTTGTGCTCAATACTGACTTGACATCAATATTTTTTTCCCAAAGAACAGATGCCATAGTATGATATTAAGATTTAAAGCAAACTTCTTTTCTAGCTTTTCTCTATTACAAATTGTCACAATGGAATCAGAATGAATATATTTAAATTTTCTCAAATGATTCTTACTCTTTCCCGATACATTAAGCTTAATTATTTATGGTGAGCTGAAAATTGAGTATAAGTATCCCATAGACTTTTTTTTTTTTTTTTTTCAGTTTTTGGCTGGGGCCTGGTTTGAATCCGCCACCTCTAATATATGGGGCCAGTTCCCTACTCCTTTGAGCCACAGGCGCTGCCCAGTATCCCATAGACTTTTATAGAAAATTATAGAGTACACGCAGGAATTATCTGATCTATAAATTGCACTTTGAATTTAGGAAATAGTGAAAGGCTTTGTTTGAATATAAGTATATTGGAAACTGTATGTCCCTTTTTAAGATTATCAAATTTATAGAGTAGTTAAGTTTAGAGAGAAGGGGTAACCCGTCTTGGCCAGATCTCTAGTTGAGTGGAATAGGGAGAAGGCAAAGACAAGATCACAACTATTAAGAATTTCAGGTTTCTATCATCTTTGGAATTTATTATCTATCTATCTATCATCTTTGGAATTTATTATCTATCTATCTATTATCTTTTCAGAATTGCTTAGTTTTATTTTGGGGTACTCTGAGGATGTCTACAGTATCGAACATGACTATGTTTAAATATAAAGAAAAAGCCGTACTAAATTTAAAGCCACTCCCTCCCCTTGTAGGCTCTTCTCAATGCAGCTGTGGAGGATCTTTTTAAAACTTAAGTCAGGCCATTCATCTGCTCAGAACTCTGCATCAACTCTCCATTTCACTCAGATAACAAGCAAACAGCCTGGTAATGGCTGAAGACTTCCTCTCTGCCATCCCTGCATGCACCCTGCCCCCCTCTGCCTCACCTTCTACTCTCTTCCCCTCAAAGACCCAAGTCCAGCTACACTCATCACCTTGCTATTGCTCGAACATACCAGACACTCATCCATCTTTAGACCCCTTTTTAGCTCTCCTTGGCTTAATAAACTTTTCCCCAAGTATATTTGCTTATCTGACTTTTCATCCTCTTCAAGATTTTGCACAGCTATCACCTTCACCAGATGGCCTTCACCCATGACCTATTTAATTTACCCACCATCTAGACACCTAACAACCTCCTATCTGGCTTTTATTTTTTAGTAGCATTTACCATTTTCTAAAATGCAAAATTTACCTATTTCTTATGTTCATTGTTTATTGTTTCTTTTCTTTTCTGCAGTGTGAGCTCTGTATAAACAAGGATCTTTGGTTTATCTGCTATCCATAGGAGAGCTCTTCAGTGGTGCCTGACACATTGTGGGTGCTAACAATGAATAAGTTCAATGAGTGAACATGACCAACCTCCCACCCTAAATATCCTGCTCATACTTGCTCTGTTTTTTTTTTTCTTTCTGTCTCTTTCTCAAACGCATATACTAACAAACGTATTAAATCAAAAGCATAATAACATTAATTCAACATTCCAGGCCCTGATTAAATGGTTATATAACTAGAAATAGCAAATGGATATTTTTATTTATTTATTTATAAATAGAGAGCAGAGAGCAGTGGTTCTCAACCTTCTGATGGTGGCAATCAGCCACCATCACTTGCATTTTAGCAAAGACTCCAAAGCAGACGGAGGAGTGAGGAAGCCTCATAGTGAATAAAAGAAAGACTTCAGGTGTGCCCAATTTCAGAACATTTTGATCCATTTGTTACCATTTGACTTCTTGGATTGTTGCTGGAGATAGCAATCTGACTTCCTACAAGTCTGGTTTATAGATAGGCTGGCTTCCTAGGCTGGTTAATATATATAATGGGTTGATTTCTTGGGCTAATTGCTGCAGCTTATTGATGAAAGTTCTATTTTACATATGTTCTGACCTTGTGACCTTTCGTGCATTTAATCTCTCACTATATACAAAACAACACAGAGAGTGGCTTTTAAAGGACAAGTAAGCAGCACCTGTCTGCACACCTCTTAATAAACTAAGTTAATGCTCTCTAAATAATATTTTCTAACAACTACTGTCACTTCAGCAAATCTCCTTGACTTCTGGAATCTCAGTGAATTTCTTATGAGCTGGAAAAACAAAACAAAACAAAAACAAAAACTTCTCAATGGGCCCTGCTGAGATCCTTTTCATTTGATTTCAAACACTGGGGAGAGTAATGGGCCCTGCTGAGATCCTTCTCATGTGATTGCAAACATTGAGGAGGGGAAATCACTCAGGTGTATTTGGTGTTGATCTAGTAATTGATTAATGATGTAAGGTACAGGGCTAAGATCAACACTGATTTGCTTCTGCCATCTATTCTTACTTTGCTCCAATCTGGCTTCCGCATTGCAACTATCAATTCGTGTAAAATCTGGAGTGAAGATAGATCTCATTGAAACACCACCTTGTTCAGTCACTTTACTGAGTTCTTATTTTTCCAAAGATAAAACACAAAATTGTTAACATGGGGAACAAGACATTGGATGACCTGGCCTCCCCCACCTCCTCAACTTCTCCTCATCACCAGACACTTGCTTTATGCTTTAGTCATTCTGGTAACAATCCCTTGGACTGGCCACATTCCCTCTTACCACAGACCATTGGCTTACACATTCTCTCTGCCAAAGGTTCATTCCCCATCTCACAGTGCCACCATATTGGTTGGTTAATTTAGTCTCAAGCTTCATGTGTCACTGCAGGCTTCAAGTCTTTTGCTAACTTCTTATCTCCCTGTTAATCACCACAATAGCATCATGTGCATTTGAATCCTACACTTACCAGTTGTTACTAAGAATACAACAGATAAATGTTATGTCTGTCTTCTCCATTAGGAACAAGGGAAACATTTTATCGATCTCAGTGCCTAGCATAGTGCCTGACATGTAATAAATACTCAATGAAAGTTTGTTGACTGAGGGAATCTATGAATAATTGTATACTCATTTGTATATTTGGGACTTAGTGGTGTGTGAAGGAGTTCATGGTCTAAATAGTAGTTAAAATAAATCAGATAAAAATATTACATAATAATCTACAAATTACTCTGAAATAATTACAGATGGGGGAACAATAAACTGTCAGAAGTTCGGCTGTCTTCTCAAAGCAGATGTTTCTTGACTAGGGTTTAAAAAATAATTTTTTCAGTTGTTGAGAAAGAAAGGAACATCAATGGCCCAGTCTTATCTTTGATCCCTATAACACAGGCCTTAGATGTATATAAAATATTTATTTTTAATTTTTGAATCAGCAACTATTCTAGGTTCTCCATAATAGTGTTCCTCTGTTCATTGAGTATGATGATTTATGGTTGAGTCATAAACTATATAAAATATTTTGAAAAGAAATAATGACATTTATTTTAAAAAGGATTAAGCAGTTATTTCTTTTACTATTCTTAGTGTAAATTAAAAAGGGGGAAAAGGAAAAGAAATCTTTCCATAATGCTAATAAATCAAGTTGTTCAAAGCTATTCTTTGATGGATAGAGAAATATTGAACTAGGCAAAGTGAGATCCGAGAACTCAGAGAGTTTGGTCATGAGACGGGGCTTTATTGGGAGGTTTTTCTTCACAGCATTCGGTTACCTTTGCTGTTCTCAGTTCAAGAGGAAAAAACAACACCTTGAAAGTCACTGCTGAAAATACAAAATTTCCTTATTTCCAAAATATTTTTTCTTTGAAGAACTGTATATTTGAAAGCCAAAAGTCTCATGCCCTTGAACTGCCTTGCTTTTTCCAGTAGCAGCTTTTGTAACAAAGATTCACTTCCCTCAACTGTTAAATATTGTGGTAAATATGTTCAAAGATTTAGGAATAAATAAATATTTATTTTATCAAATATTTAGGCAACTCTACACACAAACACAAGCCTTTATCTAACACATGCTATATCCTTTTAGATTGTACAAACGTATAAAAAGAAGTACATTAAGTGATGGACAGATTTGATCCTGAGGAAAACAACAACAAAAAAAATCTTAATGTCACAATGATGATCTATTGCCATTTACTGTATATTAAAATATATCTGAAGAGAAATACAAGGAGCTCCTGTAAAATCTTGATTTATAGACAAATTATAATTATAATCACATCTGAATATTCAGCAAAATTTCCAGTCATTCTACCTGATTAAATTTTGGCTGGGTCAGCCACTGGGAGTAGTATTTGAGACCTAACTTGAAAAATTGGTGCAGATATTGAAACACAGTTAGACTGAACAGAACTGACATTTGAAGGTCTTTCATAATTTTATATCTCTAGTATTATTGTCACGGAAATGGGAGAAGGAAAGGTGACAACAAAGCCCAGCAGCACTCTATCTGATGTGCTAATCAAGAGATGATACATTGAAAATCTTAGGCCCTGTGGGTTTGTGCTTCTTTTATTTCCTTTAATGCTACTCAAATATTAACTTTAGACAGCTTTTTAAGTGTTGATAAATGTCACTCCATCTGTAGGGAGAAAAAAAATCCCATAAAAACAGCTTTCCATTTTATTTCAATATAAATAAGTTTTGGCTAGCTTATATATTGAACAAAATGTAGCACAAAAGCTTTCTATAGCGATACATTTTTGAATGGATGATTAATGCCCTTGGTCTTGCTTTTTAGTTTTGTCTCAGAGCCAGCTTTCGAGACTATGTATGTACTCCCTCACTCCCTGTGAAAATGATCTCCTGATATATAGTAAGAAAGATGTATCTAAATACAAATCTATCTGTCAAGAGTTTTAATTGTCATATTCTTTTCTACTGTACAGGCTGTTGATTGGGCACTCCGTGAAACTAAGTACAATGATGAATTTTTACATTTCTCCATAGTAGTCCTATTACTGACTTGTGGAAAGGTTACTTTCAAAAATGTAGACTTACTCATCCCAACAAGTGCCACTCTTGGTGTTTAATTGCTCAGACCTGTGTGTTTGCCAAGTATCTGACTTGTTTTTTTAAGAGCTCATTGAATAAGAACACACACAGCTGATTGACTTGACTTCCTGCCCAGGTCAATAAAATTCCCTTAAGATTCTCCATGAACATTAGGTGTCACCACAGGGCAATCTACTGCAATTATCACCAGCATGCTGTTTCCTAAGTTAGTGTAGAGCCATTGAAACACTCCTTTTTGAATTCTTGATTAATAACCATCTACAATAATTTCCTTATTAGTTTATCATTCTTTGTTTTCTCCTGTATATTATTTGGTGCCAACTATGAAGTCAGAGGCAGAGTCAAACTACTGTGGATTATGATTTACCGTTTGTCACAGGCACTTTGAATTAAAAAAATATATATTGAGTCTATTACCATCAAAGAACAATGGGACTAATCAGGGAGACAGGTACACTATTTGCTTAGTTGTGATAATATGCTTCTTGTGAGTCATTAAAACATTTTTAAAAATTGTTTATTTCAAAAACTTTAGGGAGTATAAGCACTTTTTTATGACATGCATGAATTGTAACACACAGAAGTCAGGGTTTTCAGTGTACCTGTCACAAGAATAGTGATCATTGTGTCCAACAGGTAAATTTTTATTCCTCACCCCCTTTCACCCTCTCCACTTCTTACATGGCTTTGTGCCTGTGTATACCCATCGTATAGCTCATATGCAGTAGTGGGTATTTGTTTTCCATTCCTGAGATGCTTCACTTAGAATAACGATCTTCAGTACCATCCAAGTTTCTGTAAAAGACATTGTTTCATTCTTTTTTGATGGCTGAGTAGTTCTCCATGGTGTATATATAATATATAACGCATTTTCTTTATCTGCTCATTAACTGATGAGGTTGACTTAGGTTGATCCCATAATGTGGCAACTGTAAATTGTGCTGCAATAAAATATTTTTTGTTGGGTAAACATTAAAGTATACATTTAGCATTCCTTAAATTTAATTTTAAATGAAATATGCACATAAAGATGCAATAATTTTCAAAGGCTTATTATGAAGAATAGGAATCCCTACCCACCCCACTCTTTCTAATTTCCTCTTTGCAGATGACGGTACCTCTTTCAGATGATGGCGTTTATATACATGGACCTGAATGATGTACATATACTCATATGCCTTGATGATTTTCTATTTTAGACACTGTTCATGATAAAAGAAAAGGGTTTAATTCATTCACGGGATTTCTTTCTCACTGCGCCTCATCTGTACTTCACCCTTCCCACATAATTATCTTTGACTCAGAATCCACAGTTGAGCCAAATTTAGATATTCTATATTATGCTCTTCCTAGACAAAGTTCTGTTACCCACTGAAATAATACATGTCTCTTTTATTTCTTCATTTTCTCAGTTTTATGTTATTGTCATTATTTCAATCCCAAATTGTCTAATATTAAGTGCAAAACTGTTCTTTTTATTTTAAATGTGGTTCATAGATTTTTTTTTTAACCATTTTCTTTTTTTTTTTTTTTTTTTGGCTGGGGCTGGGTTTGAACCCACCACCTCCGGCATATGGGACCGGTGCCCTACTCCTTCAGCCACAGGCACCGCCCTTTTTAACCATCTTCATGAGATATAATTCACATACCATCCAATCCACCCTTTAAAAGTGCCTTTTAGATTTAATGTCTTTTAGAACATCTACACACATGTGTGCCCATAGTCACAATTTAGGTTGGAACATTTTCATCTTCCCACCCAAAACTCAACACCCTTCCCCCAGCCTCAGGCAACTAATAATCTGTTTTCTGTTTTTTTCTATTCTGTAAAATATATATATAGAGAGAGAACGATTCATTATGTGGTCCTTTGTGACAGGCTTCTTGTAATGTTAATAATGTCTCCACTTTCATTTCTGATATTAATTTTTTGTCTCCTCTTTTTAATTGTATGCATTTATGAGGTACATTGTGATGTTTTGATATATGTATAAATTGAAGAGTGATTAAATCAAATGAATTAACATAACCATCACCTCACCTCCCTGTATTTTTTGAAGAACATTGTAAAAACATTTAAAATCAGCTATTTCCATAATTTTGAAATATGCAATATATTATTATTAACTATAGTTGCCAAGATATAGTTGCCATTTAGAGATGACTGAATTTTTTTCATTCTGTCTAACGGAAACGTTGTACTCTTTAACTATTAATAACATCTCCCCTTTCCCCAGTCATCCTCCATCCAACCTCTGGTAATCACCATTCTACTCTACTTTACCAGTTGGACCTTTTTAGATTCTACATGTAAGTACAATTACGCAGTATGTGTCTTTCTGTGCTGGGCTTATTTTACTTTGCATAATGTCCTCCAAGTTCATCCATGGTGTTGCAAATGATAATATTTCCTTCTTGGTTTTGGTCCAGCAAAGGGTTTATCAATTTTCTTAACCTCTTTAAAAAACCAACTTTTGGTTTCACTAATCCTCTCTATTCTTTTTCTATTCTCTCAAACTGCAGCCTGCGGGCCATATGGGGCGGTGTGATTGTATTTGTTCCTATTTTGTTTTTTTACTTCAAAATAAGGTATGTGCAGTGTGCATAGGACTTTGTTCATATTTTTTTTTTTAAACTATAGTCCAGCCCTCCAATAATCTGAGGGATAGTAAACTGGCCCCCTGTTTAAAAAGTTTGAGGTCGCCTGCCTCCGTTCTAATCTTTTCTCTTTTTTGAGACAGAGTCTCATTATGTCGCCCTCAGTAGAGTGCTGTGGTGTCACAGCTCACGGCAACCTCAAATTCTTGGGCTTAAGTGATTCTCTTGCCTCAGCCTCCCAGATAGCTGGGACTACAGGCACCCGCCACAACATCTGGCTATTTTGTTGTTGTCTTTGTTGTTTAGTAGGCCCAGGCTGGGTTCAAACCCACCAGCCCCAGTGCATGTGGCTGGTGCCCTAACCACTGAGCATGGGCACAGAGCCCTAATCTTTTTTATTTCCTCCTTTCTGCTAGCTTTGATTTAATGTGCTGTTCTTTTTATATTAATAGTTCTTAAAAGTTAAGTTAGGTTATTTTTTGGAATTTTGTTCTTTCTTTAATGTAAATGTTCCCAGCTATAAACGAATTTCCGAGCATTTCTTTTGCTAAATCACAAAGGTTTCAGTATATTGTTTTTGCTTTTATTCACCTTTAAATATATTACAATTTACCTATGATTTCTTCTTTGACCCGTTCATTTTTAAACAGTATGCTATTTATTTTTCAAATATTTGTTGATTTCTCATTTTTTTTTGTTACTGATTTTTTTTTTTATTTTCTCTATACATATACATGTGCTTATTTGGTTTCCACTTTTTGCCTTCACAAAATTAAAGGCTTAAAATTTAATAACAATAACAAAGTTTAAGATAAGGACTAGAAACAAAAGCATACAAATGCCTACATACAGTAACTAAGAAAATGCCATGAAGGCTACATTGAACAGTTTGATGAGAATATTTCAGATTGTATATGAAACTCGCACATTGTACCCCTTGATTGCACTAATGTACACAGCTATGATTTAACAGTAAAAATAAATTTAAAAAAAGAACAAATAGAGATAAATACATTCAGAAATCAGACGATTGCTGCAATGAAATACTGAGCAAAAATAATAATAATAATGATGCAAAAAAGTAACATTCACATTATCAGATAAGAGTATGTCTATCATAGAATGCTTTGACTCTGAAGTTCAGTATGGAATCATCAGTTACTTCCTATTTTTTTTTTGTTGTTGTTACTGATTTCAAATTCATTCCATTGTGTTTGAAGAATACTCTTTGTGTGATTTCAATATTTTAAAATTTAATGAAACTTGTTTTGTATCCTAAATTTGGTCTATCGTGTAGATTCTTCCATTTTTTTAACTTTAAGTGTATTTGGTCTCAGAGCTACTCAAGCTGTATTTGGTTACTATTTGCACAGAATACATTTTCCTGTTGTTTGCTTTTCAACTTATTTGTGACTTTGTATCATAAGTCTTTTTTAGACATCACATAGTTGGATGCTGTGTATTTAATCTATTCTTCCAATCTCTTTTAAACAAAGAGTTTAATCCATTTATATTTCATGAAATTACTAATGAAGGACTTCTACATTTTGCTCTTTTTTATTTTTTTTGAATTTTTGGCTGGAGCTGGGTTTGAATCCACCACGTCCTGTATATGGGGCCAGCGCTCTACTCCTTGAGCCACAGGTGCCACCCCATTTTGTTCTTTTTTCCCTAGTCTTTTTGGTTCCTGAGTCTTTTTGGTTCCTGACTATTCCATGATTGTCTTATTTTGTGATTAATTGATACTTCTTGTAGACTATCTTTTGATTCCCTTCTCAGTTCTGTTTGTGAACAGTTTTGAGCTATATTCTTAGTAATTACCTTTGGGATTATGATTAGCATTTTAATCTCATAAATACCTACTTTGAAACTATGCCAACTTGGCATCAAAAACTCTGCTCCTATACATCTCCATCCCTCCATTTTATATTGTTATTCTTAAAAATTGCACCATTATATGTTGTGTGCTAATTAACATAGATTTATATCCTTTTATGCATTTGTCTTTTAAAGCACATAAGAGACAAAAAAGAAATTTAAAAAAATACAATAATACTTGGTTTTATACATATGTAGTTACCTTTACCTCTGTTCTTTATTTCTTTATATGGCCTCAAGTTATTGTCTAACATATTTTTGTTACATCATGATAGATTCTCTTTACGGGGTGGGTTTACTAGCAATGATCTCCCTCAACAATTATTTGTGGTTTTTAAAATTTTGTTATTGGTTTTGAAGGATAGTTATAGCAAACATGTAACACTTGGTCGACAGCTTTTTTTTTTTCTTTCAGTATGGTAAATATATCATCCCACTGCCTTGTGGCTTCCATAGTTTTTGATGAGAAATGAGCTGTTAATCTTAAAGTTCCCCTTATATATGATGATTTGTATTGCTTTTGATACTTTTGAGGTTTTCTTCTTGTCTTTTTACAGTTTATAATGTGTATCTATATGGATCTCTTTGAGTTTATTCTACTTGGAAATTGTTGAGTTTGTTGGATGTATGGATTCATGTCTTTCACTAAATATGAGGAGTTTTTAAATATTATCTCTTCAAATAGTCTTTCTCTCCTATTATTTCCTTTTTCTTTTTCTCTAGGACTCTCATTCTGCCTGCATCAGTATGCTTGACAGTGTCCCACAGTGTCTGAGGCTTTGTTTATTTTTCTTTATTCTTTTTACTTCAGACTGAATAATTTACTTGATCTAGCTTTAATTTTGTTGTTTTTTCCTCTCTCTCCTCATGTATGCTTTTGAACTCCTATAGTACATTTTTCATTCAGTTATTTTATTTTTTAGCTCCAAATTTTCTATTTGGATTTGATTAATATGAATATATAAAATATTAAAAGCTTTTTAAATATATGTTCTATATCCTTTTTTTCCTTTTTTAACACTGTCATGATCTAGAGATACATTCTATTTCATTATAGATACTTTCTATTTTTAAGATAGTATTCTGCTTTTTGTTTGTTTTTAGCTCTTTGTCTATGGTTTTGCTGTTTAAACACGTTTAAATTAGTTGGCTTAAAGTTATTGTCTAGTAAGTTCAATGTCTATGTTTCCTCAGGGAAAGTTTTTGTTGATTTCCTTTCTTTATTTTTCCTTGTGCCTAGACTATACTTTTTTGTTTCTTGGAACGCTTCATAATGTATTGTTGAAAATTAGATATTTTGAATATTATACTATGGTAACTCTAGAAATCAATTTCTCTCATGTTTAGGATTTTCCATTTATAATTGCTGTGGAATAGTAATTGTTCAATGACTTTTGTTAACTATATTTGTAAAGGTTATATTTCTCATCATGTGTGATCTCTGAAATCTCTTTAACTTTAGCTTTGTGGTTAGCTATTGATTTGATAGAGATTTCCTTACATGTATGGAGTTGAAAACACATAAACAAAAGAAGATGAAGAAGATATAAGAAAAGAAAAAGAAGAAAAATCCCCTCTAGTCTCATTGGCACATTGGTTCTTTGTTGAAGCTCTCCCTCAGCATTTAGCTAGGCCATTTCACTTTCTGTTTGTACTGAGCTAAAACAGAAGCCGGAGATGAAAACAAATGCTTTTCTCAGATTTTTTTCTGAGTATGCATTCTGTAACTATGTATGCACACCACTTTATACATTCTGTGGTATTTGTGGAACTTTCAAAATCCTGATTTTCCAAAGTAACACACTTCTGTGATTTTCCTCCAAGGCTTTCAACATGACCATTGCTTACTGTAAGTGTTATTTATGCCCTTGTTCATTTTCTTTTTGGTATTTTTAAGGAACATGCTCCTTAGGTATTTCCCTACTCCAAGACAGTTCTGAGTCAGGTAAAAGAAAGGCAAGCACATAGAATCAATTTTTTAGAGAACCACAGACAGGTACTAAAAGACAAACACAATTCCTTGAGCAAAATATTCACAGTTCTATTTTCAGAAACAGTTACCATACCAGGAATGGGGCTGCCATTTTCAGGACTGCAGCATCCTGGGAAATTGGGTGCAATAAAGCTAGGTCAATTGCACAATGCCTTTCATGCCATGTTTCAATGACTTTTCTCCTGATGAAACATTCACCTGTTTGCTATAAACTTCTGACTGTCTTCCAGAGTTTCTATGGAGTTGATTCTGACAGAATTGCCAATTTTTCAGTGTTCCCAGACATGGACATACCTCAAGAGTTCCCTACCATGTTATTTTTGCTGACCTCATTCTGCCAGTATTTTACGTCCTAGCTCGTCAAACATTTTCCAAATAAATTTGCAACGCTGAAGAGCTATGGAAATCTCTAACCTGTTAAATTAAAATAACAATGTATCCCCTGGAGAGAAGTCTCTAGGGAAACTTGCAAAATCAAACACAAACTATTCTACAGAAACATATCTTTCACCTTACTTGCATAGGAAGACTCCAGATAAAGAGTCTACTGAAAATTAGCACACAATCGAAAGTAAATAAATATATGAAGGAACATTCACCATGAAGAGGGATTTAGAAGACTAAACCATAACAATATTAGACAATTATAATCTTCAAAAAATAGAAATATTGTTTGAGAATGCTTTAAAATTTGTTTTGTATGAGTATACTAATTGCGCGAAGCCAGATGATTGTTAGGATTAATAAGACTCCAAAGGTAAGTCTTTAAATAAATCTAAATAATATGGTATAGTAGTAGAAACAATGTACAGGCAAACATTAAAGAGCTCTGAAACTTCCCAATGAAATTTTGAAGGATTTTTTCACAGTTAGAAAGGGGACAGCGGATATATGTTTTACTATCCACTGTTGTAATGATCTGTCACAATGACTTTAGATTAAATATTGCTCTTCTATTCCTGAGCTCCCATGTATAAATCACATTGCTTGTTTGGTATCCTCTGAGAACTGAGGATCAGTAGGGGCCCATTCAATTATGGGGATTATATAAATCCTTAGAGGGATCTAACATAGAGCCCAAATTCAAGGAAGCAATCTTTTAATGTTCTGCAAATGTTCCCCTGTCTCATGCACTTGAATGTAACATTTCCATTTAATGAGGAACTGTTGAATTTTTCTCTGTTAGAATATTATTTTTACACAATGCATGCCATAATGGATATTTCAGGTCTTAAATAGATTTACATTCTCTCATAATAGAAGTGAGTTTAACCAAAACTCAATATGGCAACAATTGCTTTTTAAAAAGAGTATAGGCCAGGTGTAGTAGCTCATGCATATAATCCTACCACTCTGAGAGACTAAGGTGGGGAGGATCCCTTGAGGCCAAGAGTTCAAGACCAGCCTAAGTAAGAGGGAGACCCCCCCCATCTCAACTAAAAAATAGAAAAATTAGCTAGGGGTGGTGGTGTACATCTTTAGTGCATGCTATTCAGGAGGCTGAGGCAGGAGCATCACTTGACCCCAGGAGTTTGAAGTTGCTGTGAGTTAGGCTGATGCCATGGTCTTTATCCAGGACAACAGAGTGAGACTCTGTCATAAAATAAAATAGAATAAAATAAAATAAAATAAAAAGAGCATAAGTAGGAATTGCATCAGGAAAAGTTCTAGTTTCACATTCCAGCAGTAGGTGGCAGTGGGTTTAGTGAGTGCAGTTAATACATTAACCCTTTAAATGTATTTCCATTCAATTTTACCTTTTGAAATGGTTTTTTATTTAAATCACGTACCAGAGCCACATAATCAGTGGAGCTGAACTGACTTTGTTCCCTAGTTGACTTCAAGTGAGGATTGGGTAAAGGGACATATGGTAATAACAATAATTAATTAATGTTATCTGACCATCACTGGGGTTTGAATGACCCCAAAATATTAGCTGGATAATGACTCGTTGATATTCCATGATATGCTGCTGTTGCTTCAATTCCCATTCAAATTCAGCTTTTTTTTTTTTCCTGGTGATTGTGAATGTGGGCTAATAAAATCTACAGATGCTCATAATTGTATGGAATAAATAAATCAAGCAATTTTTTCTTTAAAAGATAGTAGCTTATTTTTGATTATTTGAGGAATGCAACTAATGTCTCCAGCCCAAGTAATTCCCATGGATGTTAACATACATTGTTGGCCATATATTTCATCTGGTTAATTAGATAGTACTGAGCAGTGATATGACTAACTAGCAACTCTAATTGTTTTAACTTGATCTTCAGTTTGAGAGCAGCATTGTATTTTCAGGATAATGTATAATAACACCGTTCAACTGAATATAATCACAGCCTTTTCTCAACAGGTGGTGGCAATAAGCAAGAATGATTTACATATCTCCTTGGGAGCTCAGTAAAACTGTATTGGATTCTGAGTCCTACATGAATGCACATTTACTTTGACTTTCTTCCATAATGGAAGTAAAAAAAAAAAAGATGTTATTAGCTAAATCAATCACAGAACACCAATCCTCCTTAGCTTGCTGGAAGCTTGAATTGTTATTACACTATTAGGTAATGTCAATGCCATTGGAGGCAACATTTTATTCAGTCCTCTGATCTACAGTTAACTTCCGGGATTCACCAGCTTTTCTCATAGACTGTACTGGATTATTAACAGAAATTTATTGATAATTCCCAGGTATGTTGTGTTATTTTAAATTAACCATTTGAGTGGGTAAGGTTATTCGACAGATTTTCATCTACCATGCCCAATTAAAACAGAATAAACAGCAGATTTTTGCAATATCCTTTTCTTTAATTTTTCAAGTAAAAAAAAAATTCCTGCAGCTTCTCCTACTGCACCTCCCTCCACCCCATCACTGTTTAAGACATCCCAAACATTCCAGTAACACATTCTGGTAGGGTGACACAACTACTATAAATAACTTTGGTTTATAAATTTCTAATCTGAGACATGAATTTTCTTTTAAGTCATTAATAATTCACTATATCCCCGTAACACTATTACATTGCTTTTTAAATTTTATTAGCAGATGTAGGTATAAAAGTACACTATGAGCCAGTATACAACAATCCTAATAAACTTCTTTGTCACACCCATGAAGTATCATATATGTCGATGCAAATTATCTCAGATACCCTGCTGGGAGAACATCCCTCCACCAGGGGGCCAGCCTGATAAATTGTCTTTAACTCACATTATTTTTAATTAGCGCTGGCTCTGAAGATCTTTTTTGTGTGTCACCATAAGACTTTTAAAAATCATCACAAATAGGATAACTGGGAAAATCTTTCTTGTTTCTTTTTATAGTTTGCAGAGTTGGTGGAGTAGCTGGACCACATATTGTCTATAGCAATTCATTCAAATTTCAGTATTTGCTCGATCTATAGCCTCTTTTTTCATGACATTTTTAATTAGCATCTAAACAATCCCACCATATGTAATTGTCCCTAGGATTTTTTGTCTCTTTTATTCTTTGAGTTCCCTCTCTTCTGAATATTTCTATTTTTTCCCATCATCCAGCCTATCAGAGGGGTTGAGCCATAAGTCTGGGACAGCTTTTCCTACATACTTTTACCCTCCTATCAGGACAGTCACCAAAAAAATCCTAAGAATTTGGAGCCCCATTTATCACATCAATCTTTTTTTTAGGTAAAAGGTCTACTTGGAACAAACTTGATCTTATATAATCAATCTAAGGTGCCTGTATTTTCAACATTTGAGCACTCTCAGTAGTATTTAATTGATCTTATAATAAAGGTGGAGTCGGACTATTCCCTAAATCAAGGTACTTTTATGTAACTCGGCCTTCACCCTGTTTAACAGATTAAGGTGTCCACATTTCTGCAAAAGATGTGCTGGCTGAACTCACTGAATATTCCCAGGTTCCAGGTTTCAGATATCTCTTGATCTCCACCCTACCTCCTCTCTACCACACTCCTCTACTCCCAAATCCTGTATAGTCTTTTCAGTGGTTATTAGTTAGACAGGGTAACCTTCTGATCAAAAAAATATCTGCAGTATACCCTGCTTTTATTACGTCCCTTCACATTACAGACAGAATTAATGGTGGTAACTTGGCAGACCAGAAGTCTCATGCTTTTTCTTAGTTACTCTCATTTTTGCCAAAGCTGCCCAAAGCAGCCAAGGCACAAGATTCTTGGCTGACTTCCCTTCTGAGTTTCTTTTTTAATCTATTTAGCTATATCCCTCAGCTCCAGATCTGCCGACCTCCAAGTTGATGTGTCTTTCCTATTGTCAGTGTTCACAGCACCATTCAAATGTATGCTAGCCTGGGCATCAAAGACGCTTCATACCCTATTTCCTCATTTTCCTTTCTCTCAAACAAAACCTTACTCATGATTTAATTATACAGCCAAGGGCCGATTCTGATATCCTGCCTAGAATACCAATTGCAGCAATTACACAGGGTCAGACAATTGAAAATACGCCAGGGACTCCACAGGGTATGTTCATATAAGCCTTTTATAAAAGAAAAGGGTTTAATACTGCAGGAGATATAAAAGCACAGGCAAGAGAAAAAACAGCGATTGCTAAGTACAGCTTTCAAACTTTTTCCTCAGTCACACAGAACATGCATTGTTTGTGGACTATAAATCACCAAAATAATATGTGAGAAATCATGATTCAGCAGAGCCAAAATATAAGTTTATTAGATGGATCTTTTATAAACCATTGGTCATGGAGCTAAAATGAGACTGAGTAATTAGATGAAATAAATGCAAACCATCAATCTATACATTTTCAGTAAACAGAGTTGACAACTCTGGTAAAAAAAATAGCTCCAGTTGTGTTTTCATTTTAAGCAATATATTGTAAATTATTAGATGGTATATTTAATTTACATCTTGGCTAGGGGTCAGAATTAAAGCATCCCTGAAGACAAGAATAGAACTATCACTGAGCAGCACAAGTTAAGCCAATCTTTAAACAGTTACTTAAAAAAAAAAAAAGAAGGAATAAAAGCCACTGCAAAGGACAAGATGATAAAATGATAAAAAACAGAGGCATATTTGAAAACTACTGAAGTATCACAAGAATAGAGAAGCAAGAATGCAATGTACTCAATTTTCAAATGAAGCCAGTAGACAATCTAATACACACCCACATAAGAGAAAAACTCAACTCAATTTAAGGCGATGGGGAGAGAAAATGAGGGTGTGGGAGAGGGGAGAAGGATGGGGGTTACTGTATACGGCACACCTCTTGAGGGCAGGACACAATTATAAGAGGGGCTTTACCTAATAAATGCAAATAATGTAATCTAGTTCTTTGTACACTCAATGAACTTGAAACAATAATATATATATATGGAAGTTACTAAATACAATTTCTAGAATGATAAGTCAAGTCATTGTGATAGAAAATTATGAATTAGAAATCACTGAGAAAAATAGATCAATGGAAAATAAAGATTTAAACAAATACTCAGAAATCAGCACAGAAACATAAAGAGAAGAAAAACAAAAAAGGAAGTTAAAAGTCATAGAAGATAGAGAGTTTGGAATCTATTTTCTTGAAAGCTATAAAAGGTACAGTAGAAAAAATGTAAAGAGAATATTTGAAATGATTTTTCCACAATATTTAAAGGTATATATCTTATACCTTTACCTATAAAGGTATAAGTTAAGTTATTACATCATAACAGAGAACATAACAAATAAATAAAAATAAAACTATATTAATCCCATAACATACTGGAAGGCAGAAAAGATGAAAATGTTGTAGAAATAAATCATATACATTAGAAATAAAATAAATGTGAAATTGTTGATTATTTCTCTTTAAAAAGGAGATTGGCAGTTTGAATTAGGTGAATTAGATAAAAATCTAATCTCTCTCTAAAAAGGAGATTGGCAGTTTGAATTAGGTGAATTAGATAAAAATCCAGCTCTGTGATGATTATAAGAGACACTCCTAAGATAGAAATATACAGAATACTTAAAACAAGAATTAAAAGGCATGGACGGCTCCTGTGGCTCAGTGGGTAGGGCGCCGGCCCCATATGCCGAGGGTGGCGCGTTCAAACCCGGCCCCGGCAGAACTGCAACCAAAAAATAGCTGGGCGTTGTGGCGGGCGCCTGTAGTCCCAGCTGCTCGGGAGGCTGAGGCAAGAGAATCGCGTAAGCCCAGGAGTTGGGGGTTGCTATGAGCTGTGTGAGGCCACGGCACTCTACCGAGGGCCATAAAGTGAGACTCTGTCTCTACAAAAAAAAAAAAAGAATTAAAAGGCATGATACATGAAAAAAAGAATCGATAGTGTGGATATCCTTAATATTAAAAACTGCTTTTCAATAGACACTGTCAAAGGAATGAAAAGACAAGTCATAGACCGGGAGAAAATATTTATGAAAGACACATCTAATAAAAGAACTCTTAAAATTCAACAATAAGAAAGCAAACAACTCAATTAAAAAATGGGCCAAAGACCTTAACAAACACTGCACCAAAGAAGATATACAGATGTCAAATAAGCACAGGAAAAGAAGCTCCAGGGAAATGCAAACTAGAACAACAATGTGATACCACTATACCTGTTTAACTGGCCAAAATCTCTAACACTGACAACTCCAAATAGTGGGTGAAGATATAGGTTGACAGAGGTGCTGGTGGGAATGCAAGGTGGTATAACCACTTAAAAGACGGTTTGGTGATTTTTTATGCACACATACAAAACTAAAACAATCTGGTATTCACATTCTTTGGTATTTACCAAATGAGTCTTTATTAGTGATAAAAGATTTACTACATTTGATAAAAGAAAAAGTTTGCCACATAACTCTACCAATTACGAAATTTAATTCTAGAAGCCACTCTTATTTCTTGTCTTAGGATCCCCTTTTTCTATCTTCAAAGTCAGCAATATTGCATCATCTTCCTCTGTTCTCTCTCTCTCTCTCTTTCTCCTCTCCTCTCCCTCCCTTTCGCTGCCCCTCCTTTACCCTGCTGGTCACTACATCAAGAAAAGTTCACAGAAAGGTGTTAACATCCAGGGGAGACAAGTCTCTGTGGCCCACCCTAAGTTATGTCTCCCCACTAGTAATTCTACACATCAATAGACTCTTTGGGGAAACGCTCATGCATATGCACAGGAGACACAGAGATGTGCATGGAATATTAGTAGCAGGATTATTTGCATTATTTGTAATTGTGAAAAACTTGAAATCCAAATGCCCATTCACAGAGGAATGAATTAACAAATTGTGGTATATTCAAATAATAGAATCAGCTAAAATAAATGAACTAGAGCCTCATGTGTCAATATAGATAAATTTCAGAACAAATTTGTTAACAAAATGTCAGTTATACATCTTATTGTACTATTTTTAAAGCGAAAAACTGGAAAATTACATAATATAATCTTTTATTTATGCAAATCTTTGTACTGAAGTGTCTAAAAAATATTTGTGGGAATGGAAAATGCCAAATCCAGAATAGTGGCTACTTATGCAGGGGAGAGTGAGTTATACAATTAAAAAGAGCTACTGTGGATGAGTGACCACAATTCTGTCTTGTATGATTTATTTATTTTTTTAAATTCAAAAAAGAATGATTCAAATTTAAGCAAAGCCAAATGGTTAAATTTGACAAAGCTGAAAAAGATGCTCATTATACTCTATAGTCTTTCTATGTATGTTTGAAATACTTCATTAACAATGAATTATCAGTTTATAGAGCCATCAGTATTTGGTAGTTGAGACACATTGTTTCAATTCCAACTCCCCCACGTACTAGCTATGATTCTTGTCACCAGGTCACTTTAAAACATTCAACTACCCATGAATGGATTAACAAACTGTGGTATGTGTATACTATGGAATACTATTCAGCCATTAAAAAGATGGAGACTTTGCATCTTTTATGTTTACCTAGATGGAGTTGAAACACATTCTTCTTAGTAAAGTATCTCAAAAATGGGAAAAAAATTATCCAATGTACTCAATACTAATATGAAACCAATATATAAACACTTACACTCTCATACAGATGATAAAACATAAATATAGTCTAGTAAGGGGAAGGGGTGAGGAGGGAAGGGCGATTGGTGGAAGGAGGGAGGGCATTTCATGGGATCTCACCTAATGTGCACAATGTGAGGGTGTTCAGCACACACCCCTGGGTGAGGGGCTCTTCTTCAACTTAAACTTTACCTTGGATGTGAGAACAACATAACCTAAACATTTGTACCCTCGTATTAATTTGAAATAAAAAAATATGTTTCAGTTTTCTTTGGAGGGGTTAATAAGAGCACCTTCCTCATAGGATTTTAGGAAGGACAGTAAATGAGTTAACACACTTAAAACACTTAAAGCTTGGTTTGGCAATTGTAATAGTTTATTTTATAGGTAAATTTGGCTAGCTATGGTGTTTAGTTGTTTGGGGAAGTGCTAGTCTAGATGTCACTCTGAAGGTAATGGGTGGCTGTAATTAACATTTACAATCAGCAGACAGCAGACTTTAAGTAAAGCAGATTCTCTTCTTTGATGGGGATGAAGCCCTTAAGAGCAAAGATTGGGATCCCTCCAAAAGAAGACATTTCAGGGGTCCTCAAACTGCGGCCCATGGGCCACATGAGGCGTTGTGATTGTATTTGTTCCCATTTTGTGTTTTTACTTCAAAATAAGATATGTGCAGTGTGCATAGTAATTTGTTCATAGTTTTTTTTTTTTTTTAAACTATAGTCCGGCCCTCCAACGGTCTGAGGGACAGTGAACTGGCTCCCTGTTTAAAAAGTTTGAAGACCCCTGTAAGTAATGGTGCAGCATACGAATCTTGCCTGAGTTCCTGACCTGCCCTTATAGATTTCAGATTTGCCAGCCCCTACAGTTGCATATGCCAATTTCTTAAAATAAATATCAGTCTTTTTTCTCTCCCCTGATGACCCCCAATTCTAGTCTGGTTTTGTTTCTCTGCAGTCTTAGTAAATAGCAGCTTAGTAAATCAAATGTTCTCTTTTTGGCTCACATTAGCACAGCATAATAGGTAGTATGAAATTATAAAAATTGGGGGGGAATAATTCATTCTGCATATTTTCCTTTTGCATTTATTGGACGTGGCCCTTATTTGTTACTTTTACAAAGTGTTCTGTGGTTTGAAAGTAAATATTCTCTAAAAAACATAGAGGTTATATTTTATTATATACTAAGAAGTTAGAATTTGATTTTGAATTTCTGTAGGAGTAGCTGTAAGAATTAACAGGATGTTTAAAATGTAAAGTTAACTAAATTAAGTGTCTAACATGTAGGCATTCTGGACAAAGCTGCTAAAATTTATGGAAAGATTAAAGATATATTCTGTGGCCACTAGAGGGCACACAACATCTGCCACATTTTTCTTAAAAACAAGGTTGACTGTAGAGGGAAGTTATAGTTCAGTTTAAGAAATAAGAAAATGGAGCCCCATGTAATTATATATTAACTAATATAATATTAATATAATTAATTATCATATTAAAGTAATATAGCAATAAGATTTCAATTATATAAATCTATTTAAAAATGAGTACATTCACTTAAGAGTGATTTTTGAACCAATTTTAAATATTTAGGCATTATTTCCCAGTAACAGGTTTTAAAATGTGGTAATACATTTGACTCTGAATCAACATGCAAACAAGTAAAACTGGATTTTAAATTTACTAAATGTAGAAATTATACTTTACTTATTTTGCATCCTAATACATTTACTGACTGTCACAATTTAAGAATATAGATTTTTTTAAATTACAAGCCCCAAAGATTTATATTGAACTAATACAGGTTGCTTATCATAACACAGTTCCGTAGCTGTTGCTTTGCTGGATATATAATGTGGTGGTAGTATTAGTCAAATCATATTCTCCAGGAATTCACGGCCAGGTGATAGGCTCGTATGTCAGAGGCAAGCCCCATCCACTTACAGCTGGTTTCCTTATCTACTTGTTTGTTGTTGAAAACTCACTCAGGCTTTTTCCATCAATTAAACTTCAGATCCATTTCTCCCTTTAATCATTGGGTACTTTGGCCCCATATTCTTTCTTTCTCAGATTTCTAGAAATTCAGTCTACTTTTCTTTTCATAGATGCTATTGCTAACATTTCTTGCGAATGTGACCTGCAATAAACTAGAGGCCGTTTTCTGACCCAGGGTTTCAATTTTTTTGTATTTAATTTCAAACAACACCACTAGGGAGAGCTTTCCTGCTTTAGAGCTTGACTAATGCAGACTGGATACATTGCTAGATCTTAGGAGAAGCCACGACTTAGAGATTTCAAAGGTGGAGTCCCAATGACTTATTTCTTTTCTTATTTTATCAGGTCAAAGAGCTAGGAAGACCTAAAAAATGCCCTTTCTGATTTTCCTGCTACCTCTTGGATTACTCTTGCATGTCCGTGCATGAGAACTTTTATAACATCTTCTTAATTAGCATCTCTAATGCCCAGGTTCCCTCTTTGAACCTCCTCCTACGAAGCTGCCAGATCAATTTTGTTAATGTAATGATTTCATTACAACAGTTACTTTAGATTTCTAATTTTCAGATAGTTTAACTTGAGCTTCTCTGGAACAGGCTTCCTTTTATAGTTATTATTATTATTTTTTTATTTGCAATGCTTTCCAGCGAACCAGTTCCTGGAAAAGAATCGCAATCATTGTTGCCTGAATGTACAAATCTGCACAATGGAATTTCAGACTAAATTCCTTTCCATTTTTCCTTGTTTTGTCATATTTAGCAAGTGGATAGCTAACACAATTTAGTCAGAAGCCCTCGGTTTGAGT
This sequence comes from Nycticebus coucang, assembly GCF_027406575.1. Taxonomy (NCBI): domain Eukaryota; kingdom Metazoa; phylum Chordata; class Mammalia; order Primates; family Lorisidae; genus Nycticebus; species Nycticebus coucang. The sequence goes on along the minus strand of NC_069792.1, from coordinate 25,723,554 downwards.
TTTATCTAGTAGCTGTGGAACATTGGGAAAACTTGTAACCTTTTCTGAAATTGAGAAAAAAAGGATGATCGGTTGCAAAAATAACACAGACATTATAGGGAGTCTAAAAAAGAAAAATAATAAGAAAAATTGTATTGCCGACCTTATGTATTCCATTCCTGTTGCTGCTATAACAAATTGCTATAAACTTAGTGGCTTAAAACAACCTAAATCTATCTTATGGTTCTGTAAATCTACAAAGATCTAAGTTTAAAATGGTTCTCAGTAGACTAAAATCAAAATTATGGCAAGACTGCATGACTTTCTGAGGGCTCTAGGTAAAAATCCACTTTCTTGCCTTTCTCACCCAGAGGCTCCCACATTTCTTGGACGGTGATCCCCTTTCTGTCTTCAAAGCCAGCGATGGCCAGGGCTGTCTTTCTCGCATTACATCACTTTGACACTGACTCTTCTGCCTCCCTCTTCAGCATTAAAGAACACTTGTAATTACAGTACTGGATTATTTTAGATAATCCAGAGTAATATCTTTATCTTAAAGTTAGTAAGGTTACTAGCAACCTTAACTTCATCTGCCACTTTCATATGCCCTTGCTATGTCACCTGCCTTACTCAAATGTTCTGAAGATTAGGACATGTGCATGTTACCGGTGATGGGTGATGGCATTATTCAGCATATCATGGTCTATTTTCAAGCCCCCAAATATTCACATCTGTCTCCCCAAATTGTCAATCAATTACACTCGAAGTTCAACAGCTCATTTCCATGTCATCGACCCAAAAGTTCCCAAATATTCTCATGTAAATCATTTAAATCAGGTATGGGTGAGGTACATAATCCATCCTGAGTCACAATTCATCTCCAGCTGTGAACCAGTGAAACTCAAGAATCGAGTTATTTTCGCTTCAAATGAAGTGGTGGACAAGTAATGGATAATAGTTTATAAATGTCTTCGTTTATAAAGGGAGAAAATGGGAAAAAGAAAAGTTTGAGCAATTTTCAGATCATCTGGACAAACTTTATTGATTTCAATTCCTAGAAATCATTCTCTGAGACCATGGCTGTACCTGTACCTCTTGACTGTGTCCTAGGAGTTATCCTTTCTTTTTCTTAAAAAATAATGCATTTTCAGCTGATTAGTTTTATCAGCCTGTTTAAGAATTCTGTAGCCGGGCGGCGCCTGTGGCTCAGTGAGTAGGGCGCCAGCCCCATATGCCGAGGGTGGCGGGTTCAAACCCAGCCCCGGCCAAACTACAACAAAAAAATAGCCGGGCGTTGTGGCGGGCGCCTGTAGTCCCAGCTGCTCGGGAGGCTGAGGCAAGAGAATCGCGTAAGCCCAAGGATTAAGAGGTTGCTGTGAGCCGTGTGACGCCACGGCACTCTACCCGAGGGCGGTACAGTGAGACTCTGTCTCTACAAAAAAAAAAAAAAAAAGAATTCTGTAGCCAATGCTTTCTCTGTACCTTATGGTCCAGGCTGGTAGTTATTTTGCAATATAACTTTGTCAGAAAATGCATGGGTTTCTCATGGTTAATCTCTTTAAAGCATCCTCTGGATGAATTCATATTGTGATCATTTAAATCCTTCTCGGACAGTAGGCAGAAGTTTTCCAGCCACACCTTTGGCCACTTCTTTTTATGCTTTTTATGACAGGAAATCTCTTAACCTTAGCATCTTCTATTGTCTGGAGGGACTGAACCTTTCCAGCATCTCCAAGCCCCAGTGCTTAATAGTTAACAGTTAAGCCATGTCTTTTCTCTTGCATTTTACTATAAGCAACAAGAAGAAATCAGGCTGTGTCTCTAACACTTTGGAAATCTCCTCAATTAAACATCAAGTTTATCATTTGGAAGTTATGCTTTCCAAGTAACTCAAGGACACGGTTTAGCTAAGCTTTCTACCACTGTATAACAAGAACGTCCCTTACTCCAGTTTTCAATCACATGTTCATCATTTATTTCAGAGCCCTTGCTGGCAGCCTCTTTAACATCCATTTTTCTATAGACAATCTGTGATGATTTAGGTATTCTTTAAGATGATATGTGGTTTTTTTTTTTTTGTTTTTTTTTTCTGGCAGCACCTTTAATATCAGTATTTCTGCAGACATCCTCCTTAGGAAAATTTAGATAATCTAAGACAGTGTATGTGTTCCTTACCACGCTGCTCCCTTCACTCAAAGCTCTGACTAAGAGAGTCATTAACATCCATATTTCCACTAATAGTCCATTCAAGGCAATCTAACTTTTCTAATCAATCATACTTCTAAAAATTCTTCCAGCTTCTACCCATTACCTAATTTCAAGGTCATTTCCACATTTTTATGTGTTTGTTACAGCAGCACTCCACTTCAATTACCAAAATTTGTGTTAATCATATTAATAATGCTCCCTTTTGTCTATTTATTTGATTTGTGCTTTCTCATCATAGACCTTTGAGATGTTACTAAACATTTTTCATAATTAAAATACATAATAGTTGTTATATAGTCATCCTGGTCTTTGTTTTTTTGCAATTTCTTTTTTTCAATTTCAAAATATTAAGGAGATACAAATGTTTTAGGTTACATGGATCACGTCTATAATACCTGAGTCATGGCTGTAAGTACGCCCATCACCCAAATAGATTTGTGTATATTTTATGTTCATAAATGATTAAAATCAGCTAGTATCTACATATATTTTATATGTTCATATTACCTATTACCTTAGTTTCTTCCCCCTCCTCCCTGGTTAATTTCCCCTGAGTTTTACTTCCCTTTATGCACATGTGTGCTTTTCAGTTAGTTCCAATTTAATAGTGAACACATGTGGTGTTTGCTTTTCCATTCTTTAGATACTTTACTTAGGAGAACGGTGTCCAGTTCCATCTGGATTGTTGTAAAGATATTATTTCATCTGTTTTTACATCTGCCCAATTCTTTACCGTAATTAACAATTTCCTTCCATTTTTTACCACTAAAGATTGCACCACAATTCATAAGTGCATACTAATGCTTTTTCCATATTTTTTAAAAGGCATACACCCTCAAATATAATTATCAGTTTAAAAAATATGCATAAATTGTTACAAGCTATAACATATCAAATTACCAAATTGGTAGAGTGATAAAAATCATTCCCCGCATCTTGCAAAGTATACTTAAATTATGGCAAAATGTTTTACAAGTTGTAAAGAGCTATACAAATATGAATTTTTGTTCTTGCTGTAATATATTGTGATATAAATGGAGACTAAATGATGAGAAAAAGTACATAAAAGTGTTTAAATATGCTACTATTTATGTATGAAAATGGGCAAATATGAATGTTCATTCAAATGCATGTGAACATTTATAACCAAGATTACTTGGAAAAGGGGGGTTTTTTGGTAGGAGATATGAGAGATGGCCAGAGGTGGGAAGGAGAAAGAAATTTTAGTATATGCTACACCTTCAGTATATGCTACAACTTAGAATTTTGGAACAATATGAATGTATTACCTACTGAAAAAACGTAAACCAAATTTTAATTGGAGGTATTTTATCTATGAATTATTTGAAAATAAACCTTTTTATGCCATGAAAACAAATAAATAAATTTAAATTTGGGCAAACCAAATTATAAACACAGGGTTCATGGGTTACATGTAGTCTCTGTCACAACTACTTAATTCTGTTATTGCAGTGCAAAACCCTGAAATACTTAAACTTTCTAAAATCCAAAACAACTTATTTAATGGTATAAATATCTTGGAAATTAAACAATGAGATAGGATCCAGAAAGATAAACTTCAGAAACCATCTCTCCGATACCATTTGTTAACATCTGTTACGTTCTTAGGAAGAAGCAGAATTAGTAAACCAGAAAATGCCAATTATAAAGAAGTGGTAAAAACACAATGGGTATGACACTGTTTTTGATCAAACGGCTAATAAATAATATTGTCTAAAGGTCACATTTTGCTCACCCTCTATTTTTTTTTAATAGGGGTTTCTTTTACATGACATCATTTTGTGACATACTTTGAAGATTCATCTATCTGATAGATTTGTTTTGGTTTGCTTTGTTTTGTTTGTTTTATTTTTAAGAGTGGTATACAATACTATAAACAAAGGTAAACTGGAGAAGGATGAGAGGTCCGGTATAAAATCGCGGGCTCATCTTTGAGTTTTTGTATTCTTTTTTTTTTTTTAATTTATTTATTTTTATTGTTAAATCATAGCTGTGTACATTAGTGCAATCAAGGGGTACAATGTGCGGGTTTCATATACAGTCTGAAATATTCTCCTCAAACTGTTCAACGTAGCCTTCATGGCATTTTCTTAGTTACTGTATGTAGACATTTGTATTCTGCATTTAGTAAGTTTTGCCTGTACCCATTCTAAGATGCACTGTAGATGAGGCCCCACCCATTACCCTCCCTCCACCAAAACCTCCCCCCTCCCTTCCCCTTCCTTGGCCCTTTCCCCATAGTCTTGTGCTATAGTTGGGTTATAGCCTTCATGTGAAAGCTATAATTTAGCTTCATAGTAGAGCTGAGTACATTGGATACTTTTTCTTCCATTCCTGAGATACTTTGCTAAGAAGAATATGTTCCAGCTCCATCCATGTAAACATGAAAGAGGTAAAGTCTCCATCTTTCTTTAAGGCTGCATAATATTCCATGGTATACATGTACCACAATTTGCTAGTCCATTCGTGGGTTGATGGACACTTGGGCTTCTTCCATGACTTAGCAATTATGGATTGGGCTGCAATAAACATTCTGGTACAAATATCTTTGTTATATTGTGACTTTTGGTCTTCTGGGTATAAACCTAGTAAAGGTTTGTATATAAAATCAGCACATTGTACCCCATAATTACATTAATGTACACAGCTACGATTTAATAAAAAAAAAAACAAAACAATCTTTTTCTTCTTACTTATTTCTGTCAATACACAGTCCACTCTTTTTCAGGTCTTATCCTAAATTCATTTATTTTAAAAAATTATTTAAGATTAACATAACGGTACAAATAATTAGGTTACATTGTTTGCATTTGTTAGGTTATGGTATATGCTTACCACGAATACTATTCACCATTAAAAAGGATAGAACATTTTAGCTTTCATGTTAACCTGGAAGGAGCTGATGACCATTCTTCGAAATTAATTGCTTTAATAAATTGCCTCTGGCCTCACAGAGGTGGGTGTATCTCTCCCTTCTGGTTTAAAGCACTTAGTGCACTCAAGACAACTTGTTCAACACCTGTCCTTTCTCCTCTAGTTTGTAAGTTCCTCAAAGGAATGTCTGCCCCTTGTTTTGTTTACCATTGTGTGTCCAGAATCTAGAACAGTGGCTGGCTAACGTAGATAATAAATATTTGATGAAAATTAAATGAATCTGTGAAACAGAGGAAAATGATAGTTCATTTCTATTTATAAATGTTGGATTTGTGAATAATAATATTAATACATTAATATTAATACAGTTGGCCCTGTACGAGATGATTCCCCCAAAGCCTAACTACTAGGAGTCTACTATTGACCAAAAGACTTACTAGTAACGTAAACAGATAAGTAACAAATATTTTGTATATTATATACTATATTCTTACAATAAAGTAAGCTAGAGAAAAGGTAATATTAAGAAAATAATAAGAAATAGAAAATACATTTACTGTACTAAGCTGTATTTAGCTATCCCCTAAGGTTAAATCATCTATGCACAAGATGAATCTCTGCCTGAAATGGCAGGAAACCACAGCTGCAGACCTTAATCTATGGTAAATATCAAGGCATTCGAATTTTCCTTGTAATGTCACGACTTCTCTCTGCTTCTTAAGACCACTTCCAGCATCACTAGTGGCACTTTGTACATCACTAGTGGCACTTTGTATGGATCCCATGGTGTTATTCAGGATTTACAGTATTGCACTGAACAGTAAAAATACTTGAGAACTTCTAGAGATTCCTTTTTACTGCAATGTGTACTTTACTGGAGAGATGACCTGCTCACATGGAGATGATTAGCTTCACATTGGTTAAGCTGATACTCATAACACTTGAGTTAACTGCAATAGAAACATGAAGCAGCTACAAAATTATTACAGTAGTGCAGTATCACTACAGTTAATTTTGTGCAGTTATGATTTAATACTGCATCTTTACATTTGCCTACATTTGTCTTATCTGTAAATGATACAGTTAAGAGTATATAAGTTTTGATTTTTTTTTTTTTTGAGACAGAGTCTCATTATGGCACCCTCAGTAGAGTGCTGTGACATCACAGTTAACAGCAACCTCAAACTTTTGGGCTTAAGCTATTCTCTTGCTTCAGTCTCCCAAGTAGCTGGGACTACAGGTGCCTGACACAACATCTAACTATTTTTTGTTGCAGTTGTTTAGCTGGCTTGGGCCAGGTTTGAACCTGCCACCCTCAGTGTATGTGGCTGATGCCATAACCAATGTGCTAGGGGCGCCGAGCCTAATAAAGTTTTATAAGAGATTTAGGTATATTTTACGGCAATAACTGATAAAAATAATATCAGCTCAGCGCCTGTAGCTCAGTAGCTAAGGGTACCAGCCACATACACTGGAGCTGACAGGTTCAAATCCAGCCCGGGCCTGCCAAACAATGACAACTACAACCAAAAAATAGCTGGGTGCTGTGGTGGGTGCCTGTAGTCCCACCTACTGGGGAGGATGAGGCAAGAGAATAGCTTAAGCCCAAGAGTTGGAGGTTGCTGTGGGACTCTGTCTCAAATAAATAAATAAATAAATAAATAAATAAATAAAATAAAAATCAATAAGCTAGTATCTACATACTATATATTTTATGAATTCATTGTATACTTTTATTTTTCTTATTTTAAAAATATTTCTAACCTTAGTGATCGCCAATAAGTTTTTTCAAATTGTCAAAAATGTCTAAAATATTTTTTAATATATTTATTGGAAAAAGTCCACATATAAGTGGACCCATGCAATTCAAACCTGTGTTGTTCAAGGGTCAACTATATACTGTTACTGTATACTACACTAATAATAATCAATATGAATAACAATATTTGAGTACTATTATTAATGTATATGCTTTGATGTTCTACAGCAAGAATAATGGGAAACTCTCAAGGTGGGGCAACCTCACAATAGAGATCAGGAAGATCAGAGTTCTAGCTGGAGCTCAAGTTGACTAATTTACCAAAATGCTCACCACTTGCCACGTGGCACTGTTACATTGTACTTCTAAAGCCAAGACCTGAGCATTTTCTCTCTACAAATGTATGTCTTCATGTACTTGCCCAATTCTGACATCACCACAATTCTAAGAGTATATTATTTCCTCCATCTGAGGGAGTTCATTACCTGTCTGCACGTCCTCCCACACCGTGCTCTCATATGACTCTGTTTTACTACAAGCCATGTGGGATGATGGATATCACAGTTATTCGCTGATGTAGGTCTCCCCACCAGCCTGTCAGCTGCTTAAATTCAGGGCTATTTTTAATCACTTTTTTACTTTGATCAGTCTGCAGGAATTTTTTTCGTAGAAGTCAGAGAATATGACAATATAGAATTCATATATACTATTTTTAAAAAATTCTCCTTAGAATTTTGGTACCGTTAGCTGTTCTCAAGTGTTTCCTCTTCCCGTTATTCTGTGAGACCTTTATTGAGCTTCTTTCTGAGTTTCTAGCTGTTTCTTCTCAGTCTTTGTCAAAAATCTTTTTCTTCATTTGTTGCTAAAATAACAGTGCCATTGAGGCTCCACCATCAGATCTCTTCCTTTTTTCTCTCTATACCTTTTCAGGGTGATGTAATTTGCTTAAATAAGAAAATAATTGTATTTTATTTTATTGATTAGATTTCATCAAATCAGGAATATATAAAACAGTCGTGGAAAAATTTAAGCAGAGATAAAATGACAATTTTTCTTGGACGTAATTGAAGAGTTAACCACTTTACGGGAGAGATTGGACTAGGTCATCACATCAATATAATTCCACCATATAATTACATTGTAATGTATCTAGAACTGAGCCCAGTCACTCAACTATTTTCTAGTTGAGATTTTTAATGATTAAAAGAGAAAATTTAATCTAATTCTTTTGACTATCACTTTTTAATATTTTTACAAATATGTAAGTATTTGACCAATAAATGTTAATTAAGAATATGTATAATTTATTCCATTTCAGAATAAAAGAATCTGATTTCATAACATATTTCTGAATTGAAATACATCTTAGTCATAATATTTCTTGAATATATTCTGTATGCTGAGTTCTGTGCTTGGTAGAAACAAGCTAATGAAATATCAGTCATGGCTACTACTGCATATCAGAAACTTTCTATTTCTAGCATCTGAAGTACTTACCCCCATTAGTAAAAATGCTAAGTACTTTAGGAAGATGCCTAAAGTCTAAAACACACTAATTATCATAAGCTGATATTTCTCCAGATATGAAACAGAAACATAATGTTTTACAAATTCTGCTTGATATTTTATTTTTGCTAAAATTCCAGACAGGAGCATATTATTAAGTCTCATTTAAAATATTTGAAAATTCTTGTTGAGCCCACACAATATATCAATTTCCCTAGAGAATTTCTCAGTGATGATATTTCACATTTGGAATAACACCTTTCTTCCCAGCCTTAATCAGTGAGGAAACACTAAGAGGCAAACAGATGGTAACACTAACCATGAATGGGATCCCCATAGATGGTAATGATAACCACGAATTCCCCATAGATGGTAACGCTGACCATGAACTCCCCATGGATGGTAACGCTGACCATGCACTCCCCATAGATGGTAACGCTGACCATGAACTCCCCTCGGATGGCAACGCTGACCATGAACTGCCCTTGGATGATAACACTGACCTTGAACTCCCCTTGCTTCTACATCTTTAATACTTCTTACCATTTGAAAAATAAACCTTACTCTACTTCATAATATAACCACTTCTTTAAATCTAAGTTTATTTTCCTGCTTTAGAGAACAAACCACTCCAAGATGTTAAGGGATAATGTTGTTAACTAGGAGATCCCAAATTGCCAAAACTGAAGGGGGATTGTTGATTTACTAGGGTTTCAGCAATGGACTGCTCTCCAGGAGAATGTATTAGTAGTTTTTACTTGTCTTCTTCATCAAATTATTATGAAAGTTTTAAACAGTTCTTTTTGTATCACAGCATGTGTTATGAGTAAGGAGTTCTGAAAGCGTCCATGCCATAGTCTGAAGAATTGATGCATACAGGCCAACCTGATGGTTGGTGCCTACTTTAATGCCTGATATCCATTGTTTCCCTCAGTAGATAGAAAACAAAACTATACAAAGAAGAAGAGCATTCATTAAAATCCCTGTGCAACAATGACTTCATATCATATTGGGATTTCCTATAATCCATTATAAAATTTAGTAGCCATTTCCCACTTTGATAAGTTTCCTCTCACAGGATGTTTATGGGTACAGATAAATCAGGTAAATATTCTAGAAAGTGTATTATATTCTTCTTTTTGCCCTTAATTAAAGACAGGGAAAAATTAATATTTTGTTACTTATAGTCTTTCTAAAGGGGATAATTTTATGAGTTCATCAGTTCTTGGGTTAAGTAGTAACAACTCTTGGATTTCTTTTCCTCAGATCATTCCTTTTCTTGCTTTGTATACTTCCCTTGGATGTTTTCTGCCATCTCTAAATTTCCACTTATGTTAGTGATGTCTCTAGTCTGAATCTTTTATCCAAACTCAAAATCTGTATTTCATCTTCCTAATAAATATTTTCAATCTAGATAAATATGAACTTAAAAGGTCCAACATTAACTCATTATATTTCTATTGGGAAAGAATTACTTTTGCACATTTTAATAAAACAGATTTATATTTAGGCATAATAAGCCATCTCATCCACTTTCACAAGAAAAACATACTTTTGTCTCCCTGTTATTAACTTCTCTTTAATCTTCAGGCAGCTGGGAGTCAAATGCTATTCATCTGAGTTCAGAAACAATTCTAAGGGGCTTCTCCTCTCCTTGTCATGCTCATTTCATGTACAAAGTCATTGTCATTTTCCTAGATTGGGGTTTCAGCACTGGCTCTATGAACATGTGTGGTTCCTTACTGAACATGCAGAAACTGTCCTGGATATGGTGAGATGTCTAGCGGCATCACTGACCTCTTGGATTTCTTTTGGTAAAGCACGTCCAATCTTGACCTTCCACCACTGAGTAGTGACAATCAAATATATCTCCAGATATTGCCAAATATACTCTGAAGGATAAAATTACCTTTAACTGAGAAATAATGACATAAGCTATAAACACTGCTCTGATCTGACATAACAAAACCTATAAGCAAGACCAGAATGAACCAATTATTAACAAGTATGTGTGTGTACACAAACACACACACATATATAAATTTGAATAAAAATATTTATAAAAACATAAAACACAGACATAGCAAAAATGGCAATGTCTGTTATTCAATCACAAATTATTAGACACTCAGTAAAGCTACAAAATAGAATTCATAATGACTGAAAATTTAATTAACCAAATTACCCAGAAATGATAGAAATCATAGACAATGACATTAAAATAATTATTATAACTATTTTACATATTTTCAAGAGGCTATATGAAAAGGGGCTATTGAACTTGGAGATACAGCTTTAGAAACCAACAAAAGTGAAATGCAGAAAGAAAAAGGGTGAATGTAGGGGCGGAGCTGTGGGCAACTCAATATTGTCAAATGTATGTATCACTAAAGTTCCTAAAGGAAAAGAATAAAGAGAGAACAGGACAAAATAGTTGAGGAAGTAATGTCCAAATGTTTTTTAAATTTCATGAAAGCTAAAAATTCAGACCCCAAAGGTTTAAGAAGCACCCAGCACAAGAAAAAAGAAAAACAAAACTAGGAGTAACAGCTTCCTTGCATCTGGGCACCGTGAGTCTGGGGATATAGAACTCCAGGCATCTCTGCCTGGTGGGATCTGCCTATCATCACCCCTGAGAGGATACAGGGAGTCAGTGAGAGACTTCTGGACCCCAAGAGGACTAAAACAGTGGAAAACCAGCAAGTGGTCGCGTGTGTTCAATCCGTCTAAACCCGCCTGCAACTTCCACAGGCACGAGAACTTAAAGAGCAAGAGGAAGTGAAAGGAAAATTAGGGCAAGGAAACAGATAAAAGAAATCACTCATGAGGAAGAATCAGCAGAAAACTCCAGGCAACATGAAGAACCAGTCCAGAACAACCCCGCCAAGGGACCATGAGGTAGCTACTGCAGAGGATTCCACCTATAAAGAATAGTTAGGAATGACAGAAAGGGAATTTAGAATACACATGATGAAAACAATGAAAGAAATGATGGAAACAATGAAGGAAACTGCTAATAAAGTGGAAAATAACCAAAAGGAAATCCAAAAACAGAATCAAATAAGAGATGAATGATATGAAGAATACAAAAAGGATATAGCAGAGCTGAAGGAACTGAAACAGTCAATTAGGGAACTTAAAGATGCAATGGAAAGTATCAGCAACAGGTTAGAACATGCAGAAGAAAGAATTTCAGAGGTAGAAGACAAAGTTCTTGAGATAACTCAGATAGTAAAAGAGGCAGAAAAGAAGGAAGAGAAAGCATAACATTCACTGTCAGAATGATGGGACTTTATGAAGCGTTCCAACATACGAGTTATAGGAATTCCAGAAGGGGAAGAAGAATGCCCCAGAGGAATGGAAGCCATACTAGAGAATATTATAAAAGAAAATTTCCCAAATATCACCAAAGACACTGCTTTCAGAGGGATATTGGACCCCAGGTCGCCTCAACTCTAACCGAGCTTCTCCAAGACACATTGTGATGAACCTGTCCAAAGTCAAGACAAAAGAAAAGATTCTGCAAGCTGCCAGGAGTAAGCGCCAGTTGACCTAAAGGGGCAAATCCATCAGAGTGACCGCAGACTTCTCTAATGAAACTTTCCAAGCAAGAAGACAATGGTCATCTACCTTTAATCTACTTAAACAGAACAATTTCCAGCACAGAATTCTGTACCCTGCTAAGCTAAGCTTCAAAATTGACGGAGAAATCAAATCATTTACGGATATACAAACATTGAGGAAATTCGCCACAACAAGACCAGCTCTACAGGAAATACTTCAACCTGTTCTGCACACTGACCACCACAATGGATCAGCAGCAAAGTAAGAACTCAGAAATTAAAGGACAGAACCTAACCTCCACACTGATGCAAAAGATAAACCTAAGCAATGGACTCTCACAAAATAAGATGAATAGAATACTACCACACTTATCAATTTTCTCAACAAATGTTAATGGCTTGAATTCCCCACTGAAAAGACATAGATTGGTTGACTGGATTAAAAAACACAAGCCATCCATTTGCTGTCTGCAAGAAACACACCTGGCTTCAAAAGACAAATTAAAGCTCCGAGTCAAGGGTTGGAAGACAATTTTTCAGGCAAATGGAATTCAGAAGAGAAGAGGAGTTGCAATCTTATTTTCAGATACATGTGGATTTAAAGCAACTAAAGTCAAAAAAGACAAAGATGGTCACTTTATATTTGTCAAGGGAAAACTACAACAAGAAGACGTTTCAATTCTAAATATGTATGCACCCAATTTAAATGCTCCCAGATTCTTGAAACAGACCTTACTCAGTCTGAGCAATATGATACCTGATAATACCATAATCACAGGGGACTTTAACACTCCTCTTACAGAGCTGGACAGATCCTCTAAACAGAAATTAAACAAAGATATAAGAGATTTAAATGAGACCCTAGAACAACTGTGCTTGATAGACGCATATAGAACACTCCATCCCAAAGATAAAGAATATACATTCTTCTCATCACCCCATGGAACATTCTCCAAAATTGATCATATCCTGGGACACAAACCAAATATCAACAGAATACAAAGAATTGAAATTTTACCGTGTATCTTCTCAGACCATAAGGCACTAAGGGTGGAACTCAACTCTAACAAAAATGCTTGACCCCACCCAAAGGCATGGAAATTAAACAATCTTCTGTTGAATAACAGATGGGTGCAGGAAGAAATAAAACAGGAAATCATTAACTTCCTTGAGCATAACAACAATGAAGACACAAGGTACCAAAACCTGTGGGATATTGCAAAAGCAGTTTTGAGAGGAAAATTCATCACTTTAGATGCCTACATTCGAAAAACAGAAAGAGAGCACATCAACAATCTCACAAGAGATCTTATGGAATTGGAAAAAGAAGAACAATCTAAGCCTAAACTCAGTAGAAGAAAAGAAATATCCAAAATCAAATCAGAGATCAATGAAATTGAAAACAAATAATCATTCAGAAAGTTAATGAAACAAGGAACTGGTTTTTTGAAAAAATAAGTAAAATAGATAAACCATTGGCCAGACTAACGAGGAATAGAAAAGTAAAATCTCTAGTAATCTCAATCAGAAATGATAAAGGGGAAATAACAACTGATCCCACAGAGATACAAGAGATCATCTCTGAATACTACCAGAAACTCTATGCCCAGAAATTTGACAATGTGAAAGAAATGGATCAATATTTGGAATCACACCCTATCCCTAGACTCAACCAGGAAGAAAGAGAGCTCCTGAACAGACCAATTTCAAGCACTGAGATCAAAGAAACAATAAAAAAGCTTCCAACCAAAAAATGCCCTGGTCCAGATGGCTTCACTCCAGAATTCTATCAAACCTTCAAGGAAGAGCTTATTCCTGTACTGCAGAAATTATTCCAAAAAATTGAGGAAGAAGGAATCTTCCCCAACACATTCTATGAAGCAAACATCAACCTGACACCAAAACCAGGAAAAGGCCCAAACAAAAAGGAGAATTTCAGACCAATCTCACTCATGAATATAGATGCAAAAATTCTCAAAAAAATCCTAGCCAATAGATTACAGCTTATCATCAAAAAAGTCATTCATCATCATCAAGTAGGCTTCATCCCAGGAATGCAAGGCTGGTTTAACATACGCAAGTCTATAAACGTTATCCACCATATTAACAGAGGCAAAAATAAAGATCACATGATCCTCTCAATAGACGCAGAAAAAGCATTTGATAAAATCCATCATCCTTCTCTAATTAGAACACTGAAGAGTATAGGCATAGGTGGCACATTTCTAAAACTGATTGTAGCTATCTACGACAAACCCACAGCCAATATTTTACTGAATGGAGTAAAACTGAAAGCTTTTCCTCTTAGAACTGGAACCAGACAAGGTTGTCCTCTGTCACCTTTACTATTCGACATAGTGCTGGAAATTCTAGCCAATACAATTAGGCAAGACAAGGAAATAAAGGGAATCCAAATGGGAGCAGAGGAGGTCAAACTCTCCCTCTTTGCTGACGACATGATCTAATACTTAGAGAACTCCAAAGACTCAACCACAAGACTCCTAGAAGTCATCAAAAAATACAGTAATGTTTCAGGATATAAAATCAATGTCCACAAGTCAGTAGCCTTTGTGTACACCAATAACAGTCAAGATGAGAAGCTAATTAAGGACACAACTCCCTTTAACATAGTTTCAAAGAAAATGAAATCCTAGGAATATACCTAATGAAGGAGGTGAAGGACCTCTATAAAGAAAACTATGAAATCCTCAGAAAGGAAATAGCAGAGGATATTAACAAATGGAAGAACATACCATGCTCATGGATGGGAAGAATCAACATTGTTAAAATGTCTATACTTCCCAAAGCAATCTACCTATTCAATGCCATTCCTATCAAAATACCAACATCGTACTTTCAAGATTTGGAAAAAATGATTCTGCGTTTTGTATGGAACCGGAAAAAACCCTGTATAGCTAAGGCAGTTCTCTGTAACAAAAATAAAGCTGGGGGCATCAGCATACCAGATTTTAGTCTGTACTACAAAGCCATAGTGGTCAAGACAGCATGGTACTGGCACAAAAACAGAGACATAGACACTTGGAATCGAATTGAAAACCAAGAAATGAAACTAACATTTTACAACCACCTAATCTTTGATAAACCAAACAAGAACATACCTTGGGGGAAAGACTCCCTATTCAATAAATGGTGTTGGGAGAACTGGATGTCTACATGTAAAGGACTGAAACTGGACCCACACCTTTCCCCACTCACAAAAATTGATTCAAGATGGATAAAGGACTTAAATTTAAGGCATGAAACAATAAAAATCCTCCAAGAAAGCATAGGAAAAACACTGGAAGATATTGGGCTGGGGAAAGACTTCATGAAGAAGACTGCCATGGCAATTGCAACAACAACAAAAATAAACAAATGGGACTTCATTAAACTGAAAAGCTTCTGTACAGCTAAGGAGACAATAACCAAAGCAAAGAGACAACCTACACAATGGGAAAGGATATTTGCATATTTTCAATCAGACAAAAGCTTGATAACTAGGATCTATAGAGAACTCAAATTAATCCACATGAAAAAAGCCAACAATCCCATATATCAATGGGCAAGACACATGAATAGAATTTTCTCTAAAGACGACAGATGAATGGCTAACAAACACATGAAAAAATGTTCCTCATCTCTATATATTAGAGAAATGCAAATCAAAACAACCCTGAGATATCATCTAACCCCAGTGAGAATGACCCACATCTCAAAATCTCAAAACTGCAGATGCAGACGTGGATTTGGAGAGAAGGGAACACTTTTACACTGCTGGTGGGGCTGCCAACTAGTACAACCTTTCTGGAAGGAAATATGGAGAAACCTCAAAGCACTCAAGCTAGATCTCCCATTTGATCCTGCAATCCCATTACTGGGCATCTACCCAGAAGGAATGAAATCCTTTTATCATAAGGACACTTGTACTAGACTGTTTATTGCAGCTCAATTTACAATCGCCAAAATGTGGAAACAGCCTAAATGCCCACCAACCCAGGAATGGATTAACAAGCTGTGGTATATGTATACCATGGAATACTATTCAGCCATTAAAAAAAATGGAGACTTTACATCCTTCGTATTAACCTGGATGGACGTGGAAGACATTATTCTTAGTAAAGCATCACAAGAATGGAGAAGCATGAATCCTATGTACTCAATTTTGATATGAGGACAATTAATGACAATTATGGTTATGGGGGGGGACAGAAAGAGGGAAGGAGGGAGGGGGGTGGGGCCTCGGTGTGTATCACACTTTATGGGGTCAAGACATGATTGCAAGAGGGACTTTACCTAACAATTGCAATCAGTGTAACCTGGCTTATTGTACCCTCAATGAATCCCCAACAATAAAAAAAAAAAAAAAGAAAAACAAAACTTTACCAAGAAACATCATAAGTAATTAAGAAACTCACTGAAAAGAAATATGAAAAATAACTAGACTAAAAAGACATATTACATACAGAACAGCAAAGATAGAGATGACAGCAGATTTTTTATTAGAAACAAGGCAAGTGAGATTATTATGGAGCAACAACTTTTTTTATGGAATTGTCAATCTGTAATTCCCTAACCAGTCAAAATATCTTTGGAAAATAAAAGATAAGTGGACTTTCTATATATGCAAAAGATGAAATATTTCATTTCCAGCAAATCTGAAATCCCAGAAAATCCTTCAAGCAGAAGAAAAATTATACCAGATGGAAATCTGGAGCTACGCAAAGGAATGAAGAGCAGCAGAAATGGTTAACTACATCAGCAGCTAAAACCTTTTTGTTTCCTTACTACATTTAAATCTTTTAAATTATTTTTAATGGTTCAAGGGAAAAATAATAAAAATGCATTGTGTCGTGTATAATACATAGAAGTAAACAGAAGAGAGCCCAGGGGAATAGAATTAAAACCATACAGTTAAAAGTTTCTTATACCCTAGGTGAAATGTTATAACATCAAACGAAGGTAAGACAGAATAGTAAAGCTGCTGTTCTACAACTTCTAAATCAGGGGTGTCCAACCTGTGGCTTGTAGGGCTGTCTGGTGATGTTGTGAGGACTATTTCTTCCTGACTGTGGTGTTGGATATTATGAAAACTATGCATGAACCTTTATTTTGGCTAATCAGCTTAGTCTTTTTATACTACATTTTTCAGACATTATCATCTCCCAAATTTACTTGTAAATTCGCTGAAAGCAAAGCCAGTTAATTTATCTGTTTTCTCCTCAGTGCTGCAGTAACCAGGTGGTGTTGGATGTGCACTGCTCAAAAACACTCAGGACAGACAGTGATCAGGGGATGAAACTCACTGCCCTAGTGAAGAACAGCACCCACTGCAGGAAAAGGAGGGCCATCTCTACAGCGTAGAAAGTCAGTTAAGTTCGCTGTGACACTAATGCCTATGTAGCTCATGGCAGTTATCAATTAAAGTTGTTTAACTTCAGATTTCTCTTTAAGACAAATAGAAGGCTCAAGGCTCTGTACAAGCTGACAATCTCAGAACATCATGCTCTATAAGGCACAAGTATAAAAGTTAAAATTGATATAAAAATAAGGAAGAGTAGGTAAGGTCAGGCAAGGGGAAATTTGGGTCATATATGCAAACAATATGAAAGTAGGGAACATTACAGAAACACTTATGCGCAGAGAGGAGACGCTGATGGTAATAATAATACTCTAAAGTAATTAACATCTTTCTGTTGAATGTCAATCTTTAATTAAGTGAAGAGAAACAAACACACCTGACTTCAAAGACTTATTACAGTCATGCCTCACTTAACAATGAGGATACCTTCTGAAACATGCGTGCGGAGGTTATGGCATTCTACAGACATCAGAGAGGGCACTTACATAAACCTGGATGACGCAGCCCACCCCACACCTGGGCTGTATGAAAAGCCTACTGCTCCGTGCTGCAAACCTGAAAGGCTTGTCCTATACTGAGTAGTTCAGGCAGTGATAAAACAGTGGGAAGGGTTTGTGTATTTAACATAACTAAACATAGAAAAGATTTAGAAAAAACATGTATAAAAGACAAAAAGTGGAATTTGCTCTGGATGAGTTTACGAGTGAGTCTGAGTGAATGTGAAGGCCTTGGACATACTGTGCACAACTGTAGATGTTATAGACACTGTACACTTAGGTTACACTGAACTTATACAGTTTCTTTCTTCACTAATAAATTAGGCTTAGCTTATTGTAACTTTTACACTTTATAAACTTTTTTTTTTTAGCTTTATCATTTGTGGTAACACCTTAAAACAAACACATTGTATAGATGTACAAATGTATTTTTGCTTTGTATCCTTATTCCATGAGCATTTATCTCTTTAAAGTTTTTAGTTTTTTACTTATTAAACATTTTTTCAATAAAAACTAAGACACAAACATGCACATTCATGTAGACCTACAAGGCCAGGATCATCATTATCAATGTCTTCCGCCTCCACACCTTGTTCCACTGAAAGGTCTTCAGAGGCCATAACATACAACGGGCTGTCATCTCTGAGGATAACAATGCCTTCTGGAATACCCTCTGAAGGGCCTGCCTGAGGCTGTTTTATAGATAACTTTAAAAAAGCTAAGTAGAAGGAATACACTCTAAAATAACTGTGAATAACATAGTATAGAGAAAACATAAACCAGTAACCTAGTCATCTTTGACCATTATCAGGTTAAGATATAGTATACTTAATGGGATGTGCCAGGCTCTGTTATGACTGGCATCCCAGTAAGTTCGTTGACAGCACTTAAGTAATGCATTTCTGTTCTTCAAAATCAGACTCTCTTTCTGATACTGTACTAATTTCAGGACTTTGTAGTTCAGTTTGTATTCCTCAGCAGCTATTTCACTATGTAATCTCAGGTTCTTGTGAATCTTAGTGGCATGGAACCAAATGTAAAAAATAGGGTATGAATGTACCTATTTTTGAGAGCCCACTACTGGTGGTCTTGGAGGCCAGGAGAAATTCCCTGACAGTAGAAACTTCTTGCAGACATAAAGGATGCTGTTTTCTTCCTCCAGGTTACCAGAGAAAGAAGAGAATAATGATGCAAGGTGAATTCACAGCAGCCACTTAAATCTAGTTCAAGGGTGTGATGATGGTGAGTCTGCCAATATGCTTGTAGAGTTTTCGTTTTTTTTTTTTTTTTTTTTTTTGTGGTTTTTGGCCGGGGCTGGGTTTGAACCCGCCACCTCCGGCATATGGGACCGGCGCCCTATTCCTTGAGCCACAGGCGCTGCCCGCTTGTAGAGTTTTCATCTATGACTTCTTTCTAGCTGGCTATGAAATTTTACAACTTTAACGTTGAATTTTAGTTTCAAAACTTCTTAATTTTATCTAGAAAAGGCAAATATCACCAGGTGCATTACTTATCACAATAGTTCTCTATTAGATATGTATGTATTTAAATGTATTTCAATAAATCAAATATTAGTATGTTATCTATCAAATATGTAAATAGTTTTCATAAACCATATATTAAAATTAGATACCCAAAGTTTGAGTAAAGTAATACATGGGCAGAACTGTATGGGAAAATTCATCTAACATGAACTTGCGTCCTGCCTTATCCAATAGGAACATTCTCGCCAATAAGGACACGATGCAGAAATTCTAAGGTAACATTGTTAGCAACATTGTTCAGTGTTAGGAAGACTATACTCTTACTTAAGATGGTTTCAGATTTGTCAAATTATCGCTGTAGTCTCTTGGAGTTACCAGTGGGGAATCTTGGCATAGCTTATTCAGAAGCATTCAAAGATGAGATAATGAAAAACATCACCTTTTCAGGTGGCTCCTGTGGCTCAAAGGAGTAGGGCTCTGGCCCCACATACCAGAGGTGGTGGTTTTAAACCCGGCCCCAGGCAAAAACCGCAAAAAAAAGAAAAAAAAATCACCTTTTTCTCTCGAATTTCTTCTTAGTTCATACAAACATTTTTTAAGTTAACAATTGTTAACAATAATAGGTAATTAAATTATCACATACTATAAGTAAATAAGATTATAAGTAATTTAAATGTGATTTAACTTGAGATATAATTCAAGTCCCAGGTTTAGATGGTACAATTATATAAAATTTTATCTAATTTTGTGATTAAGTCCAAGTATATTATTTCTTCTGGGAGGTAATGGATTAAAATGAAATATTACTAAATACCTCCATTTCTCCATCATTTTCTACCAATTTTAAAAAGAGACTCAAAATTTGAAAATTGCCATGAATATAAAAATAATATTTTGATAATTTTTCCACATAAATAATTTGTAAGTATTAATGTTATGGTTTCCTTTTTTGTAAACTTGTTTCAAAAGATTAAGGGATATTTTGTTTTATGGAAGAATTGTGTAATGCTGATGTCAGGACTTTTAGTGCGTCTGTCACCGGAATAGTGTACATCATACCCAGTAGGTAAATTTTTAACTGTCACTCCCCACCCATGTTCCCCAATTCTTAGTTTCCAATGTCTTTTACACCACTTTATGACTATGTGCACCTACCATTTAGCTCCCATTTATTACTGAAAACACGTGATATTTGTTTTGCCATTCCTGAGATTAAGGAATCTTAATATCCTCACATAGGATAATGTATTCAGTTCCATACAAGTTGCTGCAATTGAAACGATTTCATTCCTTTCTATGGCTAGGTAGTACAGCATGGCATATATGTAACATAATTGCTTTATCCACTTATTCCTTGATGGGCACTTAGGTTGATTCTATATCCTTATAATTGTGAATTGTATTTCTGTAGAATCTGTTGTATGTTGCCATTTTAAAATCTGATTGATCTGGTGTGAGCCTGATCTCTTTTACTTTTGATATATCTGGGTGTGGTCCATTGCTTTTGTTTATCTTTTCAAAGAACCAACTTCTAATTTTCTTTTATTATTATTATTAAATCATAGCTGTGTACATTAATGCAATTATGGAGAACCATACACTGGTTTTATAGACCATTTGACATATTTTCATGTGGATGTGTAGAAAAGGGAGCACTTCTGCACTGCTGGTGGGAATACAAATTAATACATTCCTTTTGGAAAGATGTTTGGAGAACACTTAGAGATCTAAAAATAGATCTGCTATTCAATTCTATAATTCCTCTACTAGGTATATACCCAGAAGACCAAAAATCACATTATAACAAAGATATTTGTACCAGAATGTTTATTGCAGCCCAATTCATACTTACCAAGTCATGGAAAAAGCCCAAGTGCCCATCGATCCATGAATGGATTAATAAATTGTGGCATATGTACACCATGGAATATTATGCAGCCTTAAATAAAGATAGAGACTTTACCTCTTTCATGTTTACACGGATGGAGCTGGAACATATTCTTCTTAGTAAAGTATCTCAAGAATGGAAGAAAAAGTATCCAATGTACTGAGCCCTACTATGAAACTAATTTGTGGCTTTCATATGAAAGCTATAACCCAGTTATAACCTAAGAACATGGGGAAGGGGGGGGGGGAGAATGGACAGACGGAGTGTGATTGGTGGGATTACACCTGTGGTGCATCTTACAAGGGCACATGTGAAACTTGCTAAATGTAGACTATAAATATCTTAACACAATAACTAAGAAATGCAAGGAAGGCTATATTAACCAGTTTGATGGTAATTTTTACTTGAAAATAAAGCCAACCCACAGGAAATTGGAGCCAAACTTGGAAAGAGAGTCCTGTTGTTTGATTTCTTGGGTACTGTCATGCTGAAATGAGTCACCCTGTTTCAGTTATGATAAGATAACTATTAGTGGAGGGGGAAGCTAGTCTGATTTCCTATCATGTGTAAATGAATAATCA
This sequence comes from Nycticebus coucang, assembly GCF_027406575.1. NCBI lineage: Eukaryota > Metazoa > Chordata > Mammalia > Primates > Lorisidae > Nycticebus > Nycticebus coucang. The sequence goes on along the minus strand of NC_069792.1, from coordinate 25,701,835 downwards.
AACTTTAATAGGCCAGAACCATGAAAAAGGGCCAACTCTGAAGAGTCTATCTTTGAGGTACTTTCTCCTCATTTCAAATCAAATGGAGAGGAAAAGGCCTTGGGAGAGCAGAATGGCAAGGCTGAGATCCCAAAGATGGGTGGATTGTTCTCGTTACCCTCCACGTACAGAGACAATGCTCAATATTCACATTATCACCAGTATTCTCTGTTCACACCACACTTTCCATTAACATTGAAACAGAAGTTTGAAGGGGGCTGCTCAGTAAAGTCAAATCATTATCTGAAGAAACTAAAGGCGCATCCATTTCCACCTACATCCATCCTGGGATTATTCCAAACAAGGAGCAGGGATACCATTAGATGGCTTTTGTTACTTTTCTGCTTCCCTTCTAAGGTAGTACCTACTCAGGCCTTTTAAAAAATGCTCATTTTTGTTAATCTTATTTTGTTTATAGTGAAAGTAGTGGTAATTTTTTAGAAGCAGCTTCTCATAAGATCCTGGAGCCTACTCAGAGAATTCATTACAATATTACAGACAGAAGGAAGGAAGGGAGGGAGGGAAGGAGGGAAGGGGAGGAAGAGAGGGATAGAGATAGAGAGAGAGAGAAAGAAATAAAATAAGATGAAGACAAAAAGAAAAAAGTGATATTAATGAAAGAATATCTGAGGCAGTGACCAGAATCATAAACTAAGGAGAGATACTGTGATTGAGCAAAAGAGTTAATTTCATGACTAAGTCAAAAATTAGATAGCCTTTTTTAGTGTAATGAAATGTGGTTTATTTTTACTGAAGATTACTATCATAGACAGTGATTTACTATCAAAATATTTAAGATTCTTCATCATTTTTGGCAGTCCTTATTGCTTCTCCTAAATGGCTTATGGTTTTTACTATATGTCTATGTGGATTTTTTAAAAACATTATTAAAATCTTAGCATCTGCTTGCCAATGAAAATAATCAATTAAGAAAGTTACTAAAGTACTTAGATTATTTTCTGATCTTCATATGTGAAGATAAAGATATTTAATAATAATGAAACCATTTAAAAATTCAATTAGCAATCATGTAATGTATATCAGATTCCATAGGCATCTAGAAATACGCACTAAGAGGTAACATCTGAATAAAATCTAAAACATACAATAGGCTAAGTAGCATATATTGTTTACTTGGCAGGTTAACCCATGTGGCAATATCAGAAAAACACTGAAACTGCACTTGTAATAATACTGAGTTTATTTTATTTGGTCAAGAAAGAATGCATTGATAATAGCATGTATTAGGGAAGCTGTAAGTGCATTAATACAAAATCACTAGTACTTTCCCTGAGCAATCTTAGGGATTTTTTAGCAATCTTATTTTGTTTATAGGGAAAGTAGTGGTAATTTTTTAGAAGCAATCATTTGATTGCTAAAAATCAAATGAACATAAAAGGTTGTTTCTTCTGGGTTTACTTTCTAATAGTGAATGCACTTTGAAAAACAAACAACCAAAGTCTTTTACTCTGTTTAAATTGTGGGTGTTTATTATTCAAAAGTAGAGAGCTTTAATTTATTTTTTAGTCCAGGAAAAAGAATCACACCCTGATTGTCAATCATCAAAAATTTATGCAGTTTTCTAAACATTGAAAAACAAATACAGGCTTTTAGTTGAATTCAGTTTGGCATATACTCTGTAAATACTTTGCGACTAACTCAAGTGTTTACATAGTAGTGGAAAGTTTAAAGAGAATAATAGATTTAGTTTAGAATGTGAAAGAAAAATTTGTAACAAACCTAGTAATTTCATGAGATGAGTGTGAGTTCCCTGGAACATATTTGTAAGGTAATTGCCAATCACCAAGTAAGTACAAATAAATTTTCTGTCAATCTTAGTGGATGAGATTTAAAGATTTGAATTTTAATGTGAGCAAAAAATAAGTCTTTAGCAGGCACCATCTCTGTATTTCCTTCTCATTATGAAACCATCTTAAATATCTGGTGAATTATAAAAATTAAAGCCCCTCGCCCATCTTTTATAATTACCTTAAAAGATTAAACAAATGTCTTTCATATTTCATATTATTTCAAATATATATTTTATGAGGAACATCATTGTGCTCACAGTGGGTATGATGGTTGTTTCTGCCTCTGCTCACTTGGTGGTAATTACGTTCACCCCAAGTACATACTTTAAATTAGAGTTCACTCTTGGGACATTGTATGGGTTTCCACAATATATGATATGTATTTACAATTATAGTATTACACAGAATATTTTAACTGCACTAAAAATCAAATCAACTGCATTCCCTATTTATCCCTCACTCCCACCTACCTCAAGCAATTGCTGGTCATTTTACAATCTCCAGTTTTGCCTTTTCCAGACTGTCATACGGGTGGTATGGTTGGAATAATACTATGGTATGCAATCTTTCCAGACTGGTTACTTTCACTTAATAATATGCATCTAAGTTTCTTCCATATCTTCTCATGTCTTGATAGCTTACTTCTTTCTAGTACTAATATTTCATTGTCTGGATGTACCACAGTTTAATTGCCCATGCACCTACTGAAGGGTGTCTTGTTTGCTTCCAAGGTTTTGAAGTTATGAATAACGCTGCTATAAACACCCACATGCAGTTTTTTCTGTAGGTGCAAGTTTTCACATTTGGGTCAATACCAATATTGCAATTGTTGGATCGTATTGTAAGAATATGTTTAGTTTAATGAGAAATCATCAAAAAGTCATTCAAAATGACTGTCATTTTGCATTCCACCAACGATAAATAAAAGCTTCTATTGCTCCACATTCTTGCCCCCATTTGGTGTTGTCAGTGTTCTAGATATTGGCCCTTCTAACAGGTATGCACTGGTACCATGTTGTTGCTTTAATTTGCATTCTTAGTGACATGATGTGAAGCATATTTTTATGTGCTTATTAGCCATCTGTATATATTCTTATGGTGGGAGGTGTCTGTTAAGGTATTTTTCCTATTTTTAATCAGGTTATTTGTGTTCTTATTCTTGGGTGTAAAGAGTTCATCATGAATTTTGGATAATAGTTCTTATCAGATGTACCTTTTGCAAATATTTTCTCCTAGCCTTCAGCTTTTCCTCTTATTGTTTTGACATTGTCTGCCTCAGAGAAGAAGTTTTCATTTTAATGAAGTCCCATTTAATGATTATTTCCACCTTGGATCATGGCTTTTGAGTTATAGTACCTAAAAAGTTATTGAGGTCATTTAGATTTTTTTTTTCCTACATTATCTTCCTAGGTATTTTATATCCTTACATTTTACATTTTAGGTCTAGGATTTATTCCGAGTTATGTTTTGTGAAGGACAGGAACTTTATGTCTAGGTTTGTTTGCATGAAGACATCCAGATGTTCCGGCACCATTTGATGAAAAGACTATATTTCCTCTTTTCTTCTTTGTCAAAGATCAATTGATGATATTTATGTGAGCCTATTCCTGGCCTTTTTACTCAGTTCCATTGATCTATTTGTTTGTTCTTTTGCCAATACCACACTGACTTGATTACTGCAGTTTTAGTGAGTCTTGAGGTCGGGTAGTGTCAGTTCTTCAACTTTGTTTTTCTCCTACAATATTGTGCCGACTATTCTGGGTATTTTGCCTTTCCACAGAACATTTAGCATTATGTTTTTGAAATCTATAAAATCAGTTACTGAGATTTTGATTGGTATAGCACTGGTACAGCATACACCAAGTTGGCAACAACTGACATTTTGACAAGATCAAGACATTCTATCTAAGAATGTGAATATCTCTGCATTTATGTACTTTTTATTTAATTCATTAGCATTTTGTAGCTTTCCTCATATAAATATTGTACTTTTTTCCTATTTATATTTATTTATTTATTTTATTATTAAATCATAGTTGTATGCATTAGTGCAGTCAAGGGGTACAATGTGCTGGTTTCATATACAATCTGAAATATTCTCATCAAACTGTTCAACATAGCCTTCATGGCATTTTCTTAGTTATTTTATGAAGACATTTGTATTCTGCATTTAGTAAGTTTCACCGGTACCCATTCTAAGATGCATTGTAGCTGTGGCCCCACCAGTTACCCTCCCTCCACCCCAACATCCACTCCCTTGGCCCTTTCCCATATTCTTGTGCTATAGTTGGGCTATAGCCTTCATATGAAAGCTATAAATTAGCTTCATAGTAGGGCTGAGTACATTGTATACTTTTTCTTCCATTCTTGAGAAATACTTTGCTAAGAAGAATATGTTACAGCTCCATCCATGTAAACATGAAAGAGGTAAAGTCTCCATCTTTCTTTAAGGCTGCATAATATTCCATGGTATACATGTACCACAATTTATTAATCCATTTGTAGGTCGATGGGCACTTGAGCTTCTTCCATAACTTAGCAATTATGAATTGGGCTGCAATAAACATTCTGGTAAGATGTCTTTGTTATATTGTGATTTTTGGTCTTCTGGGCATATACCTAGTAAAGGAATTATGGGATCGAATGGCAGGTCTATTTTTAGATCTCTGAGTATTCTCCAAACATCCTTCCTAAAGGAACCTATTAGTGGGTATTCCCACCATCAGTGTAGAAATGTGCCCTTTTCTCCGCATCCACGCCAACATCTCTGGTTTTGGGATTTTGTTATGTTGGCTAATCTTACTGGAGTTTGGTGATATCTCAAAGTAGTTTTGATTTGCATTTCTCTGATGAATAAGGATGATGATCATGTTTTCATGTCTCTGAAGGCCATGCACCTAAAGCTTCTCTTCAAGTCCCTTGCCCACCCTTAGATGGGATCACTTCTTCTTTTCTTGCTAATACGTTTGAGTTCTCTGTGGATTCTGGTTATTAAACCTTTGTCAGAGACATAACCTAAAAATATTTTCTCCCATTCTGAGGGCTGTCTGCTTGCTATACTTATTTATTATGTTATTGGCTGTGCAGAAGCTTTTTAGTTTGATCAGGTCCCAGTAGTGTATTTTTGATACTGCTTCAATTGCCTGGGGAGTCCTCCTCATAAAATATTCACCCAGGCCATTCCTTCCAGACTTTCCCCTGCACTTTCCTCTAGTATTTTTATAGTTTCATGTCTCAAGTCTTTTATTCAGTGGGAGTCTATGGTAGTTAATGGTGAAAGATGTGGGTTCAGGTTCAGTATTCAGTGGTTGCCAGCCACTTCACCTAGCACCATTTGTTAAATAGGGAATCTCTTCCCCACTGAATGTTTTTAATTGGCTTGTCAAAGATCAAATAATGGTAAGTAGCTGGATTCATCTCTTGGTTCTCTATTCTGTTCCAGACATCTACCTCTCTGTTTTTGTGCCAGTACCATGCTATTTTGATCACTATCGATTTATAGTACAGTCTCAGGTCTGGTAGCATGATTCATCCTGCTTTGTTTTTATTTCTGAGTAAAATCTTGGCTATTTGAGGTTTTTTTCTGATTCCCTATAAAAGGAAATATTATTTTTTCGAGATCTTTAAAATATGACAATGGAGTTTTAATAGGAATTGCATTAAAATTATATATTGCTTTCGGTAGTATAGACATTTTAACAATGTTAATTCTTCCTAGCCATGAGCATGGTATGTTTTTCTATTTGTTAACATTTTCAGCTATTTCTTTTCTTAAAGTTTCATAATTCTCTTTATAGAGATCTTTCACGTCCTTTGTTAGGTAAACTTCCAAATATATCATCTTCTTAGGCACTACTGTGAAAAGAATAGAGTCCTTGATTGTTTTTTCAGCTTGGCTATTGTTGGTGTATGCAAAGGCTACAGATTTCTGGGTCTTCATTTTGTAGCCTGAGACCTTGCTGTATTCCTTGATCATTTCTAAAAGTTTTGTGGTAGAATCCCTAGTGTTTTCCAGATATACAATCATATCATCTGCAAAGACCGAAAGTTTGATCTCTTCTGACCCTATGTGGATACCATTGATCACCTTTTCTTCTCTAATTGCAATGGCTAAAACTTCCATTACAATGTTACAGAGCAATAGAAACAATGGGCAACCTTGCCTGGTTCCTGATCTGAGTGGAAATGATTTCAATTTAACTCCGTTCAATACGATATTGGCTGTGGGTTTGCTGTAGATGGCCTCTATTAGTTTAAGAAATGTCCCTTCTATACCAATTTTCTAAAGTGTTCTGATCATGAAGGGATGCTGGATATTATCAAAAGCTTTTTCTGCATCAATTGAGAGAATCATATGGTCTTTATTTTTTAGTTTGTTAATGTGCTGAATTACATTTATAGATTATGTATATTGAACCAGCCTTGAGAGCCTGGGATAAATCCCACTTGGTCATGGTGTATAATTTTTTTGATGTGTTGCTGGATTCTGTTTGTTAGGATCTTATTGAATATTTTTGCATTCATTAGTGATATTGGTCTATAATTTTCTTTTCTTGTTGGGTCTTTCCCTGGTATAGGGATCAAGGTGATGTTTGCTTCATAGAATGTGTTGGATATTATTCCTTCTTTTTCTATATTTTGGAAGAGATTTAGTAATACAGGCACTAGTTCTTCTTTAAAGGTTTGGTAGAATTCTGACATGAAGCCATCTGGTCCCGGGCTTTTCTTGTTAGGGAGATTTTGGATAGTTGCTGCTATTTCAGAACTTGACATAGGCCTGTTCAAAATTACCACTTCGTTCTGGCTAAGTCTTGATAGGTGACGTACTTCCAAGTATTGGTCAATTTGCATTAGATTTTCATATTTCTGAGAGTAAAGTTTCTTGTAATATTCGTTAAGGATTTTTTGAATTTCTGAGGAATCTGTTGTTATTTTGTCTTCACCATTTCTGATTGCTGAGATTAGAGATTCTACTCTTTTTTTTCCTGGCTAGGTTAGCCAAAGGTTTATCTATTGTATTGAACTTTTCAAAATACCAACTTTTTGATGTATTGATCTGTTGAATAATTCTTTTGTTTTCAATTTCATTTAGTTCAGCTCTAATTTTTGTTATTTCCTTTCTTCTGCTGGGTTTGGGGTTGGAATGTTCTTCCTTTTCCAGTTGCTTGTGATGTCCTATTAAGTTGTTAACTTCCTCTCTTTACATTTTCTTGAGGAAGGCTTACAGTTAGTCCTGGCTCTAAATTTCCCTCTTAGAACTGCTTTGCAGTATCCCAGAGGTTCTGATAATTTGTGTCTTCATTGTCGTTTTGTTCCAAAAATTTTGTACTTTCCTTCTTAATCTCATCTATGACCCATCTATCCTTCAGCATAAGGTTATTTAGCTTCCATGTTTTTGTATGAGTATGAAGATTCTTGTTGTTATTGCATTCAACTTTTATTCCATGATGGTCTGAGAAGATGCAAGGAATAATTTCTACTTTTTAAAATTTGCTGAGGTTAGATTTGTGACCTAGGATGTGATCGATTTTGGAGTATGTTCCGTGGGCTGATGAGAAGAATGTGTATTCAGTTTTGTTGGGATGAAATATTCTGTAGAATTCTGTTAAATCTAGATATTGAATGGTTAAGTTTAAATCTAAAATTTCTTTGCTTAGCTTCTTTTTGGAGGATCTATCATTCACTGCTAAAGGGGTGTTAAAATCTTCGACTACTATGGAACTGGAGGAAATCAAGTTGCTCATGTCCGTTGTAGTTTCTCTTATAAATTGAGGTGCATTCAGGATTGGTGCATAAATATTAATAATTGAAATCTCATCATATTGAGTATTATCTTTAACAAATATGCATTGTCCATTCTTATCCTTCCTTATATTGGTTGGTTTAAAGTGTATTGTATCTGCGAATAGGATTTCAACACCTGCTTTTTTCTGCTTTCCATTTGCCTGGAATATAGATGACCATCCCTTCACCTTGAGTCTATATTTATTTTTTAAGGTAAGATGAGATTCATGTATGTGGCAAATATCTGGCCTGAGTTTTTACATCCAGCCAGCCAACCTGTGCCTCTTTGGACAAGAATTGAAACCATTCACATTAATTGAGAATATTGATAAGCCTTAGTAAAGTCTGGTGGACATTTTTCATCCTTTTGCGACTGTGGAAGTTGGAATTTGATCAAAAGTTTCTGGGTGAGTTTACTTTTGTGGTAAAGGATTACTCTGGTCATTATAGAGGATAGGTCTGAGAATATCCTGTAGTGCTGGTTTAGTTATGGCAAATTTCTTCAACATGTGAATGTTATTAAAGTATTTAATTTCTCAATCATAAATGAAACTCAGTTTAGCTGGATACAGGATCCTAGGTTGAAAGTTATTTTGTTTTAGGGGATTAAAAGTTGATGGCCATCCTCTTCTAGCTTGAAAGGTTTCAGCAGAGAGATCTGCATTTATTCTAATATTCTTCCCCTTGTAGGTTATGGTTTTCTTATGTCTGGCTGCTTTCAGAATTTTCTTCTTCATATTAACTTTTAGTGAAATTGATTATGATGTATCTGGGGGATGTCTTATTCAGGTTGAGTCATGCTGGAGCTCTGAAACTGTCCGCTATCTGAATTTCAGAATCTCTTGGCATATCTGGAAAGTTCTCTTTCATAATCTCATGAAGAAGAGACTCCGTGCCCTGTGAAGCCACTTCGTCACTTTCAGGGATCCCTATAAGGTGAATATTCGTTTTCTTCTAATTATCCCAGAGCTCTCTTAGAGAGTGATCAGTTTTTGCCCTCCATTTCTCTTCCTCTTTGAAAGTTTGGGAGCATTCAAAAGCTTTTTCTTCAATGTCAGAAATCCTTTCTTCTGCTTGCTCCATTCTGTTACTGAGGGATTCTACTGTATTTCTCAGATCTTTGAGGGCTGCAACTTCTTGTTTCAATGTGTCAAAATCTTTGGTCATTTTGTCTTTGAATTCATTGAATTCTTAAGATATCTTTTGGATTGCTGCTTGAAATTGTAATTCGATCTTATTTGCTATCCATATTCTGAATTTGATTTCTGAAATCTCAGCCATTTGTATATGCAAGGGATCTTGTGCTGTGTCTGCTTTGTTTTTCCTTGGAGGAGTTGATCTTCTCTGATTATTCATATTGCCAGAGTTTTTCCATTGATTCTGCCCCATTATATTTTTTCACTGTTGCCTCTGGCCATCCTCAGAGTTGGGGAGGTTTCTCTCCAAATCAACCCCAGCAGGATCACTCTATTGTTGCAGAATCGTCGTAGGGAATGACCCTGTGTAGCTCCTCTGGGACTTCCCCAGCCAGGGAGTTCTGGCTGTGGGAGCAGCTCTGGAGTGTGATACACCAGGATCCAGCAACAGGGTGGGGGATGGCGCATGTGGTTCTGGGAGTACCTGGCACTGGGTGACTTTGGCACAGAAAGCCCAGGGCTCCAGCAGTTTCTGGCCAGAAGGAGGGCTCCACACAGAGGCAGGGACGGCTCCAGAGGGAGGGCGCATGTTGTGTGGCTTCCAGAGTCCCTGGCCAGACAGGCAGGTCTGGTGCAGAGGCAGGGAGGGTACCGGCGGGAGGACGTGGCTTGCACTGCTCCCGGAGTTTCTTGTGAGGGCAGATGGAGGCCTGGTGGTCTCGGTTACTGGCAGGGGTGGGCGGACACAAGGCCGTGCTTTTCCCATCGAGTCCCTGTCCGGGGCAGATGCAGGGTCCTGTGGTTGTTGGCAGTAAATATTATACTTTTTGTTACTATTATATCTAAATATTTATCTACTCCTTGAGGGGAGTAGTAATATATATATTTTTGTTGTTAATTCTTCCAGATTTTCTATATAGATTATCATGTTATGTATGAACAAACAAAATTTCATTTCTTCCTTCCAAATATGAATACCGTTTATTTCCTCTTCTCTTTTTATTGCATTATCTAGGACTTTAAGGATAATGCTGAAAAGGAAAGGTGAGATGGGATGTTTCTGATCTTAATGAGAAAGCTTCTAGTTTCTCACCATTAAGTATGATGTTAGCTGTAGATTTTTGTAGATATTTTTTTATCAAGTTGGTGAAGTTCCCTCTGTTTCTAATTATTTTCTTTTTTACATCAATATCTAAGCATGATTAAAAAGAAAAAAAGCATGATCTAGTTTTCCCAATTTTAAGAAAAGGAAAATTCTTCTTCCTTGATTCCATTATTCCCTGCAACTATCCACTCCTCTAAACATATTAGCCATATCCTCACTTACCTAATTGCATAAATCAATACTTCCTTATTGCATAAATCATTACTTTCTAGGTATTTTGTATTCTTACATTTTACATTTTAGGTCCAGGATTTATTCTGAGTTAACTGCATAAATCAATTAGAATCTGATTTCCACCCTTATGATTCCACTGAAACTATTATTAAATTTTCTAATTATGTTCTATATGCTATATTTAGTCATTTTGTTTGTTTCTTTGTTTGTTAGATGTCATGGCAACATTTGACATAACTCTGAGCTACAGTATTGTATGCATAGCTTCTTCCTCATTTTTCAGTTCGAATGAGTTTTCCTCAGGTAATTTAAACTCAACATGATTAAAATGGAGCTCATAGTTTCAATTCTCCCTCTACCTCCTGAAATGCTGGCTTTCAAAATTTATTTCCAAGTAAATAAATTGTATGAACCAAAAACTTGGGAATCTTTCTTGAGCTTTAGATTTCTCTAGGGAAGAAAGTGTTCCTTATTTTGCAAATATGCTAATGTCCTAATTTAATGTTAAAATAATGCTCAATTTATGTAGGGACAGTAGAAAGGAAGAATGAAATTCCTCGAATAAAAATAATGAGAGGGTTAGTTTTGGATTACTTTTTCTCCTCAAGAAAACAATGTAGTGAATAGTCTTCCAACAGAAAGCAGAAAGAATGTTACATATAAATAGTGAAAAAGTAAGCCCAGTCATATGGCTTAGGGAAATAGCTGAGGTATGACAGCCAATGGTAAATTTGTGGCAGCAGCAAAGGCAAAGACAGTCTTAGGATAAAAGAACTAACATATTATTTTGATGCAATTTTCTTATACTCCATGACTCACAACTTTTAATAAAATTCTGATATAATTCTCTATGATATAGTTTACTAAAAATAAAGAAATTAGTATAAAATGCACAAAGGCACATTTCAGGCAAGGTAGGACAAAAATCCATAGAACATGAGGTAAATAATAAAAACCAATAATTCAAGGGAGACAAAACATAAGCGTTGATCAGCAAAAGATTTAGCAGCACTGTAAGAATCTTGGAAGATACACCACAGAGCAGAGGAACTAGATTTCTCATTTTGTGGGGTTGTGACCTATAATTAATTATTTTAAAAATTAAAATAGTGAAGGCATTTTACAAGGTCATAAGACTTAGGGGTCTATAAGCTTCTGGCCCTAAGATTATATGATAAAACTCTTATGCTATTTGCTAAGCATCTCTTAAAAATATCTATTTCATTCCATTTCTACTTCCATTACTAATACTGAAATTGTCTTCTAATTTTTCATGTTCTTTATACTTTTTCTTCCTTCCATAACACATCTTCCTTCCATAATGCTCACCAGAGATAACCCCTTGAAAAAAACATTATCTGAGATGTTCAATCTTTAAATAAGCAAGAATAACATTCATGTGACATATAATATATTTGAATATACTTCCACCATATTGTTGAGGGTTTTTTTTTTTTTTCTGGTTCCTGGTCTTTTTAATTTTGCCATAGAGCTCAAAATGAAAAGTAACTACAGTCTAGGTGCTGAGTAATTTCTTATAATTTTAAAATATCACAGATAGAGAAATAGCATTTCTCTTCATAAGTAACAAATCCAAAGTTGAGAAATTATAAACAAGAACACGAAACATGATTGGATGTCAGTAGCAAGTGCGGTACACAGATCACAGCAATGCCAAGATACTAATAAGGTCTGGGTAATGGGAAAACCATCGCAGATGACTTTCAGTAATGTTTCCCAGCATGTATCACCACCAGCTAACATTGCTGATTCTTTCATGAAATCAAACAAACTGCTATTATACTTATAAGGCAAAATAGATAATACATTTCGGACCTAGATATTCAAGGCTTGACTTAAAAAATGTTTAAGAGGGTTAATATACAGTATAGTTTTAGCTATAAAAGTAAGTCTCTGCTGTTTTTCTATTCCATAACTGAACTTTTAACAAAAAATTTCCAAGTTCACTTAATCATAAATAATCAGACTAAAAATGAAAATCAAGCAGTCAGTATTAATGTAAAGGAAAAACTTAGATCTTTTTAAAAAGTGGCAGATAATTTATGTCCCTTAAGTGCATCAATTTTTTAGTTATGAGTGAATTGTATATCAATGATTTTAGACCTATAGCCTACTATTTAATTAACTGAGGGGCAATTTTATGCAGGAGTAGCCTACTGAGTTGAGATAGTTAATTCTGCTTCTGCAAGTGCTCAGGTTTACAGCTGAAGAGTAGCTTAAATATCTGAATTGGTTAGTATAATTTCAAGGTACAAATGGTATCTCAAGAAAGAAAAAATTGTTTATCTTGATGCTTCCCAGTCCATCATGTGCCCATGAGGGGAAAGTATCAGAGATGAGATAAGGCATGTTAATATCCATTCTAAATCAATCTCTATAATAGTAAAATAAATAAACATTAGCAAAGGAGTTTTGGGCCTGACAAACAACAATGACAACTATAACCAAAAAAAAAAAAAATGCTGGGCATTGTGCCAGGCACCTGTAGTCCCAGCTACCTGGGAGGCTGAGGCAAGAGAATTGCTTAAGCCCAGGAGTTTGAGGTTGCTGTGAGCTGTGATGCCACAGCACTCTACCCAGGGTGACAGTTTAAGACTCCGTCTCAAACAAACAAACAAAAAGAAAAAAAAAAAAAACGGAGTTTTGCAATGTTGATTTTTATTGTTTGAAATGAAAGATATTTTCTGAAATGCTACAATTACCATTTCAGGCCTTCACAAACACTGAGATATCAGCATATACCAAAATACTAAAGGAATGAGAAATCACAAGAAAACTTATGCGAAATGAGGCACAGATAGTAAATTTATAGGTAATGGCTTTTATATTATCTTTTATATAATTCTTAATTTTATATTTTTACTACATTTTTGTTGCAGTATTTTAAAGAAAATTGGAAAAAAAAAACAACGTAGCCATCTTGGTTCCTCATAATTTAGACCAAGATATATTAGAACAAATAACTCCACCAAATATCCATCTTAAAAAAAATACTGCATACATTCAACAGAAATCCTATGTGACAAATGATTCAGATTTGAACTTAAAAGTATGAAGTCATTATCCTGAAAAGTGAAATGTTTTAAGATATTATATATAACTCTGTATTTGATAATCCTTGCTGCTAAGATGACTTGAAAATATGGGCTAGGATTCCTAAAATTTCAAACATGCCCCTCTATCTACTTCTTAAAGAAAAGCTCCATATATTTGCATATACTAATATTGAATTTCAGACATCTGATGCTTTGGCTAGACAACTGTATTTTGAAAAGCTCAGACGTTACAGCATGTGACAATGAGAACCAGAAAACAAAACACACATCTGCATCTAGTAGAGCTGAAATCAGGTCTCTTTAGTTCGGCAGATCCACATTCTGAAGGAATGGAATGTACACCAAAAGAGAATGGAGGCACTCATTATGTTCAAAAGCCTCAGAAAAAAAAATTAGTGTTGTAGTCCAGTCTCTTTTGCCCTCCATATTCTGGCACATCTGAATCTAGCACAATTTCGAATTTCCCTGGTAATGCTGTTCCAATTCAGTAATCAGTGTAGCTCTTGCTTGGATGAATCTTGAAAATAAAAACAAGACCTGCTCTCTCAAAAGTGATAATTTTGGGTGGCGCCTGTGGCTCAAGGGGTAGGGAGCCAGCCCCATATGCCAGAGGTGACGAGTTCAAACCCCACCCAGGCCAAAAACTGCAAAAAAAAAAAAAAAAAAGTGATAATCTTACTGTCTTCATGCATTTCACTCACAAAGGGACTGTGGAGCTGAAAGCCAACCATACCTTTCTTCCAATCTATTCATATCCTATCAAAGTTATTTAGAAACTTCATATTGATCAAGGGAACAATGCAACAAGAGGACATTTCAATTCTAAATATTTATACACGGAACTTAAATGCTCCCAGATTCTTGAAACAGACCTTAATTAGTCTAAGCAATATTATATCCCATAAAACCATAATAGCAGGGGACTTTAACACTCCTCTTGCAGAGCTAGACAGATTTTCTAATCAGAAAGTAAACAAAGATACAAAGGACTTAAATGTGACCCTAAACAACTGTGTTCAATAAACATATTCAGAACACTCCATCCCAAAGCTAAGGCATATATGTTCTTTTTGTCAGCCCATAGAACACTGTCCAAAATAGATCATATTCTAGGACACAACCGAAACCTCAACAAAATCAAAAGAATTGAAATTATACCTTGTATCTTCTCAGACTACAAGGCAATAAAGGTGGAACTCAACTCCAACAAAAACTGTCATCCCTACAAAAAAACAGCATTATGCTGAATGACAGTTGGGTCAAGAAAGGGTTAAAAAAAGTAGTCATTAACTTCCTTGAGCATAATAGCTATGAAGACACAAGCTACCAAAACCTGTGGTAACTACAAAATCAGTCCTAAGAGGGAAATTTATCACATTAGACACCTACATCCAAAAACAGGAACAGAGCCCATTGACAACGTTAAAGACATGGAAACCGAAGAGCAATCCAATCCCAAACCTACCAGAAGAAAAGAAATAACATAAATTAAATCAGAAATAAATGAAATTGAAAATAAAAGAATCATTCAGAAAAATATGAAACAAAAGTTGGTTCTTCGAAAAGGTAAATAAAATCAATAAACCATTGGCCAGATTAACCAGAAATAGAAAAGTAAAATCTTTTATAACCTCAATCAGTAATGAAATGGGGAAATAACTAATACCACAAAGAAATGAGATTATTTTTGAGTTTTTATATTTATTATCTTTATCATTTGTTTTTCTCTTTACTAGCAACTGTTAAATTGATAAAATTACATTTATTACTTCAAATTTCTTCATTTATAATTTTAGGGGCTGCTCTTAAACTGTTAACATGCATGGCCCTATTTTTTTCCTGCTTTACCAAGTGTAAGGTTAATCTACATCTCTATGTGTGTCTCCAGAACAGTGAAAGAATAAATTTCTGGGTGTTTTGTTTTGTTTTGTTTTGAGACAGAGTATCACTGTGTCACCCTCGGTAGACCGTGTGGAGTCACAGCTCACAGCAACCTTCAAGTCTTGGGCTTAAGAGATTTTCTTGCCTCAGCTTCCCAAGTACCTGGGACTACAGGTGCCCGCCACAATGCCTGGCTATTTTTCTGTTGCAGTTGTCATTCTTCAGCTGGCGTGGGCTGACTTTGAACCCCCTAGCCTTGGTGTATGTGGCCAACACCTGTAACCACTGGGTTATGGGCACTGAGCCAAATTTCTGTTGTTTTAACCAGTTTCTAGCACCTTTCTACAATGTTCCTAGGAAACTGATCTAAACCATTTTCCTAGTTGTTTCTGGATATTCTTGTCCAGTAGTACCTCTTTATCATCATGGAATATGGTACAAGATGCTCCCAGGGGATATCTGAAACCGAAGATAGTACTGTACTCTATATATTCTGTATTTTCAGCCTTATATCCAAGATGGCTATGAAGTGACTATCAGGAAAACAAGTAGAATCTACAGTGTGGACATGCTGAGCAAAGAGATGATTCGTGTTCTGGGTGGGTTCACATAGATTGGCCTGACATTTCATCATGCTACTTAGCATGTCTCACAATTTAAAACTTATAAATTGTTTACTTCTGGAATTTTCTGTTTAATCTTGCCTGTAAGAAACTGAAACCATGGAAAAGAAAACCAAGAATAAGAAGGGGACTACTGCTATTTTCTCCACATGAAGTCTGCACCCAGAATTTTTCACTTAGTTAAACTGCATCATTGAAGTTTCTTCAGCCAAAGTTATTTTCTCTCTGCCCCTTTCACTAAGTAGGGTTCTGTCATATACTTTCATTGAGCCCTGAATTTCTTTTATATATAGCATTATTCACAATTGTAACTAAGCAATAATATACTCATCCTCCATTGTTTATCTCCTCCACTACAATGTAGGTTGATGAGGACACAGACACGGGTTCACCCATGTCCCTTTAGTACCGAACACCATATCTGGTAGATGGTAGATTTTAAATAAATATATGATGAATGTTCTAATTACTATACATTATTACAGGGCTGATTTTCAGGATACCAACATTCCTAATTTAAAAAATATATCTACTGAGAAATACAAAGTGAATTTTTTTTTTTATTTTTAAAGATTCCATGCTAAACAAATGTATTAAACCATTAGAACATCAGGTTAATGAATTAAAAATATATCTCTTACTACAATTTTTAAAAGAATTTAATTATAGTTTCCATCAATGTTAGTGGACTAGAACCACAGCCTAAACAATATTTAACGTATCTATTTTCTTTCTTCTTTTTTTTTTTATTAAATCATAGCTGTGTACATTGATATAATCATGGGGCATCATTCACTAGCTTCACAGACTGTTTACCAAGTTTCACATATACCCTTGTAAGATGAACTGCTGGTGTAATCCCACCAATCCCCTTTTTTCTACCCACCTCCCCCCTCCCTCCTCTCCCTTTCCCCCTTCCCCCAATTCTTAGGTTGTAACTGGGTTATAGCTTTCATGTGAAAACCCTAAATTAGTTTCATAGTAGGGCTGAGTACATTGGGTACTTTTTCTTCCCTTCTTGAGATGCTTTCCTAAGAAGAATATGCTCCAGCTCCATCCATGTAAACATGAAAGAGGTAAAGTCTCCATCTTTCTTTAAGGCTGCATAATTTTCCATGGTCTACATATACCATAATTTATTAGTCCATTCGTGGATCGATGGGCACTTGGGCTTCTTCCATGACTTAGCAATTATGAATTGGGCTGCAATAAACATTCTTGTACAAATATCTTTGTTATGATGTGATTTTTGGTCTTCTGGATATATGCCCAGTGGAGTGATCACAGGATTGAATGGCAGATCTATTTTTAGATCCCTAAGTGTTCTCCATATCTCTTTCCGAAAGGAATATATTAATTTGCATTCCCACCAGCAGTGCAAAAGTGTTCCCTTTTCTCCACATCCACGCCAACATCTCTGGTCTTGGGATTTTGTGATATAGGCTAGTTTCATTGGAGTTAGATGGTATCTCAAAGTAGTTTTGATTTGCATTTCTCTGATGATTAAAGATGATGAGCATTTTTTCATATGTCTGAAGGCCGCATGCCTGTCTTCTTCAGAGAAGTTTCTCTTCAAATCTCTTGCCCAGCCTGCAATGGGATTCCTTTTTCTATTCTTGCTAATGTGTTTGAGTTCTTTTTGGATTCTGGTTATTAAACCTTTGTTGGAGACATAACCTGCAAATATCTTCTCTCATTGTGAGGGCTGTTTGCTTGCTTTACTTACTGTGTTCTTGGCTGTGCAGAAGCTTTTTAGTTTGATCAAGTCCCAGTAGTGTATTTTTGAAGCTGCTTCAATTGCCCGGGGGGCCTCCTCATAAATTACTCACCCAGACCGATTTCTTCAAGGGTTTTCCCTGCACTCTCTCCTAGTATTTTTATAGTTTCATGTCTTAAGTTTAAATCTTTAATCCAGTGAGAGTCTATCTTAGTTAATGGTGAAAGGTGTGGGTCCAGTTTCAGTCTCTACAGGTTGCCAACCAGTTCACCCAGCACTATTTGTTAAATAGGGAATCTTTTCCCCATTGAATTTTTTTTTTAAATGGCTTGTCAAAGATCAAATAACGGTAAGTAGCTAGATTCATCTCTTGGTTCTCTATTCTGTTCCAGACATCTACTTCTCTGTTTTTGTGCCAATACCGTGCTGTTTTGATCACTATCGATTTGTAGTATAGTCTGAGGTCTGGTAGCATAATTCCTCCTGCTTTGTTTTTATTTCTGAGTAATATCTTGGCTATTCGAGTTTTTTTTCTGATTCCATATAAAACGAAGTATTGTTTTTTCAGAATCTTTAAAGTATGACAGTGGAGCTTTAATAGGGATTGCATTGAAATTATATATTGCTTTGGGTAGTATGGACATTTTAACAATGTTGATTCCTCCCAGCCATGAGCATGCTATGTTTTTTCCATTTGTTAATATTTTCAGCTATTTCTTTTCTTAGAGTTTCATAGTTCTCTTTATAGAGATCTTTCGCGTCCTTTGTTAGATAAATTCCCAAATATTTCATCTTCTTTGGTACTACTGTGAATGGGATAGAGTCCTTAACTTTTTTTTCAACTTGACTATTGTTGGTATATATGAAGGCTAATGATTTATGAATGTTGATTTTGTAACCTGAGATGCTGCTGTATTCCTTGATCACTTCTAAGAGTTTTGTAGTAGAGTCCCTAGTGTTTTCCAGATATACTATCATATCATCTACGAAGAGCAAAAGTTTGATCTTTTCTGACCCTATATGGATACCCTTGATCACCTTTTCTTCCCTAATTGTGGTGACTAAAACTTCCATTGCAATGTTAAAAAGCAATGGAGACAATGGGCAGCCTTGTCTGGTTCCTGATCTGAGTGGAAATGATTCCAATTTAACTCCATTCAATATGATATTGGCTGTGGGTTTGCTGTAGATGGTCTCTATCAGTTTAAGAAATGTCCCTTCTATACCGATTTTCTTAAGTGTTCTGATCATGAAGGGATGCTGGATATTATCAAAAGCTTTTTCTGCATCAATTGAGAGAATCATATGGTCTTTGTTTTTTAATTTGTTTATGTGCTGGATTACATTTATAGATTTACATATATTGAACAAGCCTTGAGACCCTGGGGTAGAACCGACTTGGTCATAATGTATAATTTGTTTAATGTGTTGCTGGATTCTGTTTGTTAGGATCTTGTTGAATATTTTTGCATCTATATTCATTAGTGATATTGGTCTATAATTTTCTTTTCTTGTTGGGTCTTTTCATGGTTTGGGGATCAGAGTGATGTTTGCTTCATAGAATGTGTTAGGTAGTCTTCCTTCTTTTTCTACCTTTTGGAACAGGTTGAGCAATATAGGTACTAATTCCTCTTTAAAAGTTTGGTAGAATTCTGACGTGAAACCATCTGGTCCCGGGCTTTTCTTTTAGGGAGGTTTTGTATGGTTGATGCTATTTCCGAACTTGATATGGGCCTGTTGAACATTTCCACTTGATTCTGGCTAAGTCTTGGAAGGTGATGTGCTTCCAAGTATCGGTCAATTTCCTTCAGATTTTCATATTTCTGAGAATACAGTTTCTTATAATATTCATTAAGGATTTTTTTGATTTCTGAGGCGTCTGTTGTTATTTCGTCTTTGTTGTTTCTGATTGATGAGATTAGAGATTTTATTCTTTTTTTCCTGATTAGGTTGGCCAAAGGTTTATCTATTTTATTGACCTTTTCAAAAAACCGGCTTTTTGATTTATTGATCTGTTGTATTATTCTTTAGTTTTCAATTTCATTTAATTCTGCTCTAATTTTTGTTATTTCTTTTCTTCTACTGGGTTTGTGGTTGGAATGTTCTTCCTTTTCCAGTTGCTTGAGATGTCCTATTAAGTTGTTAACTTCCTCTCTTTCCATTCTCTTGAGGAAGGCTTGCAGTGCTATAAATTTCCCTCTTAGAACTGCCTTTGCGGTGTCCCAGAGGTTCTGATAGTTCTTGTCTTCATTGTTGTTTTGTTCAAAAAGTTGGTGATTTCTTTCTTAATCTCATCTCTGACCCAGCTATCATTCAGCATAAGGTTATTTAACTTCCATGATTTTGTATGAGTATGCAGATTCCTGTTGTTACTCAGCTGAAGTTTTATTCCATGGTGGTCCGAGAAGATGCATGGAATAATTTCTATTCCCTTAAATTTACTGAGGTTAGACTTGTGACCTAAGATGTGATCGATTTTGGAGTAAGTTCCATGGGTTGATGAGAAGTATGTGTATTCAGTGAATTTACTTTTGTGGTATAGGATTGGGTTGGTCATTATGGAGGATAGGTCTGAGAATATCCTGAAGAGCTGTTTTTGTTATGGCAAATTTCTTCAACATATGAATGTCATTAAAGTATTTAATTTCTCCATCATAAATGAAACTCAGTTTAGCTGGATACAAGATCTGG
Source organism: Nycticebus coucang (assembly GCF_027406575.1). Classification (NCBI taxonomy): domain Eukaryota; kingdom Metazoa; phylum Chordata; class Mammalia; order Primates; family Lorisidae; genus Nycticebus; species Nycticebus coucang. The sequence continues at coordinate 25,681,737 of NC_069792.1, read as the reverse complement.
GGTTGAAAGTTATTTTGCTTTAGGAGACTAAAAGTCAGTGACCACCCTCTTCTGGCTTGAAAAGTTTCAGCAGAGAGATCTGCAGTCATTCTAATAGTCTTCCCTTTGAAGGTAATGGTTTTCTTTCTCCTGGAAGCTTTGAGGATTTTCTCCTTCATATTAACTTTAGTGAAGTTAATTATGATATGCCTGGGGGATGTCTTATTGAGGTTGAGTCGTGCTGGGATTCTGAAGCTGTCCGCTATCTGAATTTCAGAATCTATAGGCATGTCTGGAAAATTCTCTTTCATAATTTCATGCAGAAGGGCCTCTGTGCCCAGCGAGGCCACTTCATCTGTTTCTGGAACTCCTATGATTCGTATATTCGCCTTCTTCGAATTATCCCAGAGCTCTCTGAGAGAATGATCCATTTTTGCTCTCCATTTCTCTTCCTCTTTGAGAGTTTGGGAGCTTTCAAAGGCTTTATCTTCGATGTCAGAAATCCTTTCTTCTGCTTGCTCCATTCTGTTGCTGAGGGATTCTACTGTATTTTTCATATCTTTGAGGGCTGCAAATTCTTGCTTCAGTGTGTCTAAGTCTTTGGTGGTTTTGTCTTTAAATTCGTTAAATTCTTGAGACAACTTTTGAATTTCTCCTTGAATTCCTAATTCCACTTTTTTAATCTTGTCTGCAATCCAAATTCTGAATTCGATTTCTGACATCTCAGCCAGTTGTTTATGAATCGGATCTTCAATTACATCTGCCATATCTTTCCTTGGGGGGATTGATCTATTCTGGTTATTCATGTTACCAGAGTTTTTCCGCTGATTCCACCCCATGGTTGTTTTACTCCCTTTTATTTTTTCCCCTGGGGCTTTGTTGAGGGCCTGTACAGTGTTGTGGCCTGAGAAACTGGGGCCCTGTCTGGTGTGGTGGGGCTAAGTGGTTCTGTCTTGTTTTCAGCTGGTTTCTGTTCCAGCCTAGTGAAACAGATACTCTGGATTGAAGTCTCAGCTTTTGTTTGTATCCTTGTGGTCGCAGCTCGCCTCAGCGGGGTTGACATGCATTCTTCAACCTTCTCTCTTAGTACAGCTCAAATCCACCAGGTTACTTGCTGAATTTTTGTCCTTTAACTCTCCTACTGGATGGGAACCTCTATGGCTTCAGTTAGCCATCTTGTCTCCTCCCCCTCTATTTTCTACTTTAAACAATATTTAACATTTCTATTGAATCTCTTGTCTTCATTAACTTTTTTCAACTTTTTTTTTATTAAATCATAGCTGTGTACATTAATGCAATCATGGGGTACAATGTGCTTGTTTTGTATACAATTTGAAATTTTTTCATCAAACCAGTTAACATAGCCTTCATGGCATTTTCTTACTTATTGTGTTCAGACATCTATATTCTGCATTTAGTAAGTTTCACCTGTACCCTTCTAAGATGCACCATAGGTATGGTCTCACCAATTACCCTCCCTCCACCTATCTAAAGATTTCTTTCTAGACATTTGCTCAAGCTGTTCTGTATCCCCATAAACCTAGAAGAAAAAAATTCTTCAAGTATTAGTGAGAGAAGTGTTAAGGTGTGAAGAAAATAGTCATACCAGGAATTGAAGTGTTCCTCAGTTCCAGAGGAACGGCCTGAAGATAATTGCTAACAACCAGGAAAAGAAGAGAACTGAAAGCATGTGACTATGAATGAGCTTAGCAATGATTAGGTGGGATGGGGTCGAGGAGATATTACAGAAATTTATGTGAGCCATTATAGTCAGAAATAGGAAAAAAACTTGTTCAGATTGAAAAAGAAAAGTATCTTCAGGCTTACAAACATAAATTTAAAAAAAATTGGTCTGATACTGTTGGAGAATCGCCTTCACACTAAAGACAATTCATTAATTTTGGTGAGCTTTTCTTGTCTAGTAGAGACAGATTACAGCAATTATCTCAAAACATGGCTTCTCCCTGGTGTTAAGAATGAAGCAGTGAGTTCTAAACTTTTCCAAATGAGAATGCACAAATTAGTAAATCCTTGAGAAAATATTTAATAATTTTAAATAAGTAGCTGGAAATTAAAAGTTTATCTTTCAATGTAAAATCAATAAGTCACACATACTTTTGGGTAACAATAGATACGAAGTACTCTCAAGTTTTAAATGCTTTAATTTAATAATCAACACCAAAATCATGTTCACTGTTTTTTTCCCTTAAGACCCCAGCCAGCTAAAATGAGCATACCTTCCTTCTAGTGCCACACTGGATCTTGTAAGGACTGATATGAAATGCCACATGTTGAACCCCACATATCACTATTTCTTATAGTATTTTTTAAAGAGGAGTCTAACTCTGTTTCCCAGGCTTCAGTGCAATGGCACAATCATAACTCACTGCAATTTTGAACTCCTAGGTGCAAATAATCCTCCTACCTCAGCCTCCCAACGAGCTGCAGATTTGGGCATGTACCACTATGCCCAACTAATTTTTAAATTTGATTTTAGAGATCAGGTCTCACTGTGTTGTCTGGGCTAATGTCTGACTTCTAGCCTCAAGACTTCCACTTGACTCAGCCTCCCAATGTTTTGGGATTACAGGTATGAGCTTCTGCACCCAGTCATACTTAATATCTTAATCTTTTCCTAAGATTTTAATTAAATCTGCTATGATTAAATGTTTTAATTATTTTTACTGGGTGGTTAACAATATGTAACTCAAGAAATATGAGTTATCCTGGGACTTTCATTATCCTAGACAGTTGAAAATGTATTCATCAAATCATCAAAAATTTTATATTTTTACTTTATGACCACATTTTTGGAATTATGGGTAATTAAGGTAATTGAGTTTCCAGAAAGTGTATTAAGGATATCCACTCTGAGTTGAACACATGGACTTTAATTAAGATATGCTTATGGTAATTATTTTGATTAAAAGTATACTGTATCTATAACATATAATAAAATATCACGAACTCATAAATGTTAACTACTCTGTCTCTGAAAATTGGCTAAGCCACTTCACAATATTAGATAGGTTTGTTCATGTGTGTAATTCAATTGAGCATCAGTTTACCAAGGCTGAATTTATCCCCGAGACTTTAGGTTTTCACATTAGTCATGTAGTTCTATTCTAAGTATATTTCATCTCCTTGGACCAGAGGGCTAGCTGCATGTTCTCTTGGTGATGGAAAAAGTTCAAGAGAACACATTCATTCATTCCATGCTTTTGGTGCCCTTGGTCATGTCATATTCATTCATATCCATTGGCTAAAGCAAGTGAAATAGTTAAGACGAAAGCAGGAGAAAAATATAGCTCATTTTTTGTAGGAGGACTTACAAAATTATGTAAGAAAGGGAATGAATTCAGAGTGTGATGATAAACTAAGATAATAATAGTAAACATAATAATTCAATCTCCGACAGGCATCTTTTTAATTTTATTAATAGTTTGATTCCAAATTATTCTTTAGATTAATAAGCATGCTGGGTAATATGAATCCTGGCTATATATTCTTAATTTTCTTCTTTCACTGTTCTTCTAAATGCAATCATGACTGGAGATAGGCATCCTGGTCATGCAAAATAATCAAATATTAGAAAAAGTAATAATTATTAAAATAGTAGGTGGGTAGGAATAGATTTCTAGTGTTGCTGAAATATATGGGTGTACTGAAAACTAAGGTTTGGCTTTACACAGCAAAGCAAATTAAAAGATCCTCACTGCCCTAGGAAAACTACAGTCCTTATAACTCAAGGGTTGAAAGATTTATTTCCCTGTGGACCAAGGTTACAGAAGATCAATTAAGAGAGCATGGCCCTTTCTTCTGCTGCCATGTGCAGGAAGAAAAATGTGTTGATTATGCCATTTCAGAGCACTTTATACACAAAGTCAACTTTATGGTTTAGTCTAACCTACAATGCAAGATTCAGAAACTGAGAACCAGAAAAGAATCAGTCTCTGTCCCCTTGGCAGAGTGAACATCATGAAAGCCAGTTGTTGGCAGGCAGGATCTGGAGCCCAGAGTGACTCTTGCTTCACTTTTGCTGATCAAAGGATTGAAGCTCCCTAAATTCAGTAAAGTTTGAGAATAAAATTAGTATGTAACATATATCCTAAAATTGACAAACAATTTAGAGCAATGTTATCTTTCCCCTCTAGGTGAGGAAATGAGCACCATTAAAACTTTTGGTTTTACAATGTTACAGAGAAAGAAAATTGCCATTAATATTACCAAGTTAGCCATAATGGGGTTCTCTTTCAGCACAGGGATAATTTTCTTTTTCGTTTTTTCTCCTACAGAATGACTTTTTTTTCCCCTGTGTAGAGCCTCTATTAGGTTAATGGCAAACATCTTGTGTAGTAAAGCAATGCATCATCCCGTTATTATTCACTCTAACTCCTGTAATTTGGTGATTTTAGAATAGCATGAAAAGGTGTATCACTCTCTAAATAGTGTCTATGTATCCAGAGGAATAATTATTTCTACAGTACATGGTTATATTAAAATAGTAGTCCCTTTGCAGGGTGATGAGATAGTGGTACAGAGTATACCATTGTACCTTCAAGCTGAAAGTGACCTTGGAGACATCAACTCCAACTTTACATTAGGGCACAGATCTCATTTTAAATATTCTTGAAAGAATGTCATCTACTTTCTGATGGAGCACTTGCAGTGAAAAAGATTTTTTCCAAGAGAAAAATGCAACAAGAACCCTGACAAGACCCATTCAAATTCCCCATTGCTTCTTTCTTCAGATCCATAATTAAAACTGTTTTTAGAAAAGAAAGAAATTTTAATTCATAAATAGAAAAATTTAAACCCTCAATAAGAAATTAAAATATTTTTATCAGATTTAATCTCACTGTGAATTCAGAGAAAGGAGGGGGATGTGAGAAGTGATTACTCAGCTATAATATGTTCATGGTGCTGAAGAAAGAATTTGCCTTTTTGGAACAGAGCCTCTGATAGTGGAACAACACCTGGCAAGAAACAGGTTATGTTTGGCTGAGGAGTCATTGGCACCAGCAAGAAAAAGTAAAGTGCAGATTTGAGAGAATAATAGAAAGACCTAAGAAAAATTGGGAACCCTGTGGGACCCAGAGAGCAGCAGAAGAGTGGAAGAATTGACTTTGCTCAATTTAGAGTTAATGCACATTTTTTCCCTTTTTCTTCCAGACATGGAACTCATATTTGAAGTCTTCACATTTCAATTAAATTAAAGATATCATAAATAATTGCAGGTGAACATATTTGCTACTTTCTTTCTAAACATAAAATATAAGACTTTTTCAAAGAACAGTGATATTTGCATAGAGGCAGGATGGTTGACTACAGACATTGATTGACAGATTGTCTCAGAAAGAAGGAAAAGTTTTAGATGGAAAAAGAAAAGAAAAATGAAAAACACACACCCTAGGTGTAATTATGAAGGAAAAGTGCCACAACCTACCCTGAGACTCCATGGGAAGAAGTGGAGCAGAGCAAGAAAGACCAAGATTTCAACAGAGATCAATCCACAAGGAATTAGTAGCCTCATGGAAAGTACAAATAAGAGTGTTTATTTTTCCTTCTCTCACACCTCTGGCAGACTTCACACTCCCAAACTGTTAGAGAGCTTCTCTACAGCACCCCCCACCCCACCCCCTGCCCATGAACCCCAAATCTACTTCTGCTGGAGAACTGGGAGCTTCTTAAGAGCAGAGCACCAGGTGCCAGCCCCCTCGGTGTTGCTCCTCATCACCACAGACCTCAGCCAAGATGGCGTGTACCATACTACTTTTCACTCATTGTGTGCCTTTGTCCTCCCTGGGGAGATTCAGCACTTCAGTTTCATGTCATTGATCCCCACACAAACATATTCCAACTCTTGCCCAGACTGCAGAGGCCACAGACGGCCAGTGGCCTCCAGGAAAACTGTGTGATCCCATATCTTAGACATTCAGGGTTGGGTGCCTTCAAGTGAAAGGACAGTACAGCAAGCCAGGAGAGCCCCTCAGTTCACAGGGGATCAGACTGACGCTCTCCTCCACTCCTACTCCATTTCCTACTCCATTCCCCCATGGCTGCCACCACCTCTTGCCGTTACACACATGAGTCAGCATGTGTGCCCCACGGAATGATTGAGCTGGGATGCTCAGGAGTGCTTGCTTCCCCTCTGTTGGCACCATGGCTTCCAAAGACAGTGAGGTTCATATTTGTCCACTTAAAGGGGTGGACTGGGGCAGACCAAGGGGTGTCTGGAATATGAGGTTCCTGCATACCAGCCCTCCTCAGTGTTATTCACCTGGCTGCTCCAGCAGAGTGGGGCATATTTTAAAGAAGAGGGACAATAAGCCTGCCTAAGCACTCCACAGGCCACTTGGGGCCAACACATTCCTCCCTGGCACCATCAGGGATTAACTTGGGGGATCAGAGGACAAGGCCCTTAGGCTGGATCCCTACTCACCAGGCTCAATAGTGTTTCTTGGGGGAATGAAGGGAAGAATTGTGAACTAATCTTGGGAGGTGTGAAAGACCATACAGACAGAAATAAAAGGATTCACAATTGGTGAGCAATTGCAACAACAAAAAAGGAATTGCAGCATACTCACAGAGAGCTCCTTCCCCCATAGAAAAGCCGGTTTTGGGTCCAGGGTGAAATCCTGGGCAGAGAAGCTCCAAGCCTGCAGCTCCATTCCTGGTGCACTCAGCCAGTTTGGGTTGCCACTTGTGGCCAGATGCTGGATAGAGACCCACAGGGCAAGGGAAGAGGGAGAAGAGTGAAACCTACTCCTGCATGTCAGATGGTGAATCCCAAATGGCCCCTCCCCCATGAGCACATTGTTTGGCTTGGTGGGGTTGCTTCAGCTCCACCCAGCATCCTGGGAGCTACAGGCTCACTTAACCCAGGCCCATCCAGCCTTACACTTCCACCCATTTCTGCTATGGTAGAGCAGAAGGAGTCTCCTAGGAGCTCCACAGCCTTTCCTTGCCCACCACCTGGGACATGTGAGAGCTTCTGATGATAGACTAGAGCTCAACACTGGTCCCCAAAGCATCACTACAGCTCAATCTCACCTGTGAGCTCTACCTACTGGCAGGGAGGACAGCCCATTGACTGTCAATCATACAAGGTGTGGCTGGTTCTTGCCCTCAAGCACCATTTGCTGACTTAGAGATTAAACTGGATTCCAATATATTCATACTATTAAGAAGCCCATAGGTTGGGAAAAGAGAAAGGATTTCAAAGATCTCCATCTTCCCTTGTTAGCATAGACAAGAAGTCTTGCCATGCATATAGTGCACAAGAAAAGCAAGACTGAGGGGACTGAGTTAGGTGAGCCCATGTTCAGCCTCCACAAAGGTGGGCACACATTTGGTCTAGACAGTACTAGGTGTCCAAAAGTGTTTTCCTTTTAAAGGTATATGTTTGTTGTTGCTGATGTCAAAGAAAAGCTGCATTATGAAAACAACAATGGAAAAGTAAAATCGTTTTAAAGAATTTTACTTAACTTTTATTCAAAAGAGAAATGGTCTCGGGTACAAACTATTTTGGAGAAATTAACTAGTCATCTTTGTTTAATATAACTAGACTGGTTCTTCAAAACCCTAAACTATTAAGTAGAATTACAAATAGGGGAGGGAAAACATTAATTTTTAGTCACCACAGCCAATAACTACAAGTTCTAATTTTATAGAAAGTACAATTAGTCAAAACTGTATCTGGATTCTCTAATGAATTTAACGGATGTGTTAACTAATTGGCTCTGATTTCAAATCACAATGCATTTAAAAATAATGATTATACATTTCTGTTAAAAGGTAAAAAATAATTCAATGAAAGACAACCAAACTAATTCTTATATTACAAATTATAAATATGGAAAATTGAAAATAGGTATGTGCTTTAAAACAGCAATAAGCCTTTATACCTCTAGCTTATAGTGTCAAAATTTTTGGACTGCAAGTGAAATGTATCTACCTTTATCTAACTTAAAGCCATGAGAAGAGCAGAGAGCAATGGGTCCATGGACTTCTTCACAATCAGCAATCAGAATTCTCAATGTCTCTTATTCTTGGCTCTCTCATTGTGTTAAATTCAGTATCCCCTTTGCATAGGATTGTAGAAACTTTAAGTTTATATCCTCTAACTTCTGATGAGAAGAGGGGGCTCTTCTCTCAATTCTAATTTGAGAATTCCTGGGAAAGCACGTGATTATCTAGCTTCGCTTGCTTGATTCGTACTGAGCTGATTACTGAGGCTAGAGTCTGGAGGATAGAGGTTGGAGGCATTCTGAAAACAATCATCTGCTTCAATGCCTCACAGCTCAACACATTTCCATAAATATGGAAGAAAACTGTTTAGGAAATGATGGCATCTATTCTAAGCCTTCTGAAGTCAGATACGTGATGATGGGAAAAAGGGTAATATCTCAAAAAATAAGGTGCTATTTTTCAAAGAAAAAGAGAGAAGACTGACTAAGAGGTATAAATAATAACTATGCTGTCCAGTCAATCTTTGGCCCTTTAGAACACACCCCACACATTATACGATAGATACAGCAGCTACATAGCTATAGAATAGTACCTATACTATAGGTGGGGTACACTAGAGCATACCCAGTTTTTTCTTTTTTCACAATTCCAAACTGAATTTCATGAATGTCTAAATTGGTTTTTACAACCTGATTTTTATAGCCACAATGAAAATTTTAAAAGGGAAGAGTAAAACCAATATCAGAAAAGCACAATTTTCATGGAAATAGCTATCAAATTTTAGCTTACATTTTATTGGCCTAAACATGAGAACCATAAGGCCTACAAAGAACGGCTGAAAAAGTCATTTGCTAACTAGGCAGATTGCTGCCTTATACAAAATCCAGATTTTATTAATGAAGAAAAAGTCTAGCAACTGAAATTTGCACTTTGCTGTTTTTTCGAGCTCCAAGCTAAGATTTATTTTATTTTATTTTATTGTCTAGTGTTCATTGGGGTACAAAGAAACAGGTTACACTGATTACATTTGTTAGGTAAAGTCCCTCATAATTGTCTCCTGTCCCCAAGAGGTATATCACACCCATGACCCCCACTCCCTCCCTCCTTCCATTCCCTTCTCCCAGCCCCCACCATGTACTAGGTCATCGATTGTCCTCATATCAAAATTGAATACATATGATTCTTGCTTCTGCATTCTTGTGATGCTTTACTAAGAATGTGTTCCACTTCCACTGGTTAAAAACAAAAGATGTAAAGTCCCCACCTTTTTAATGGCTGAATAGTATTCCATGGCATACATATACCACAGCTTACTAATCTCTTCCTGGTTTGGTGGGCATTTAGCCCTTTTCCATATGTTGGTGATTGTAAATTGAGCTGCAATGAATAGTCTAAAAATCCTCTAAGAAAGTGTGAGGAAAACACTTGAAGATATCAGCACAGGGAAAGACTTTATGAAGACTTCCGTGGCAATTACAACAATAAAAATAAACAAATTAAATTAATTAAACTGAATAGCTTCTGTACAGCTAAAGAGACAACAATCAATGCACACAGCCAACCTATACAATGGGAAAGAATATTTGCATACTATGAATTGGACAATACTTGATAACTAGGATCTACAGAGAACTCAATTTAATCAACATAAAAAGAGCCTACAATCCTTTATATCACTGGGCAAGAGAAATAAATAGAACCTTCTCTCAGGAAGATGGACAAATGACTAACAAGCATATGGAACAATGCTCCTTGTCCCTAATTATCAGAGAAATGCACATCAAAACCACTCTGGAAATCATCTAACTCCAGCGAGAATGGCCCACGTCACAAAATCACAAAACTGCAGATGTGGAGAGAAGGGAACATTTTTACTTTGCTAGTGGGACTGCAACAATCTTTTTGGATGGAAGTCTGGAGAATCCTCAAAGAACTGAAACTAGAACTCCAATTTGATCCTGTAATTTCATTACTGGGCATCTATGCAGAAGAAAACATCCTTTTATCATAAGGACATGTGAGGATTTCTTAATGATTTTCTTCTCCTTCAGCTATGACACAAGGCTGTGACTCTACGAACCTGTGTAATAAAAAAAACACTAATATAATCAGTCTTAATACACTCGAAGTGACTGAAATAAAGTGATTTTGAAGTCAAAATTAAAAGAAAAGCACTTTTAATTTTTTTTAAAAAAAAGTAAGAAATGGAACCAATATGCAGTGATCAACAATTCATAAGGGACACCATATCCTATTGCACAGAGCAGTAAGGTCTTGCTCCTTGGCATTGAACTGACCCCTCCATCAACCACCCTGCTTGTTGTGGGCCCTGCTTATCACAGGATCTGATCCTCACATAATGTCTTTGCAATCCTGACTTGCACCAAATGGACAGTCCAACTCTTGTTCACATGAAAGGCCAGGGAATTACTTCTGGGTGTAAGCAAACATGACCTTCTCCTCACTCCCACCCACCTTGAACTCAGCAACAGTAAAAGCTCCCAGAAGTATTTTAAAATCATAGTTATCTATCTGTAAATTTTGTTTGAAGGAACCAATTAGTAACTAACCCTGGGAATAGTGTCAGATCATCATAAATCTGGGCCCACCATTTTCATTCTGTCTTAGCAAGCGGTCTGCCTGTCTTTCCAGGGTTTTGCTTCATGGCATTTGCTTTGGCTTCTGTATCTGAAAGATAAATAATGGACTGAGATGGCAAAGCCAGTCTAATCTTGTCTGATGCGTGGCGCCTGACATTAGGCAACCGGGCATTTTACACAGTTGCTTTGAAATTCCTGTCAGGCAAGAGGAACACAGCCCGAGTGTGTGGGAAAACTCTGGGATGTCAGAATATCCTGATTTGCAGGCCCATCCAGCGCCTCATCATCTTCATCATTGTCATCAAGTCTTACCTTTCCTCCTTTCTTTTTTTTCTTCCTTCCTTTTTTTTTACTCCTCCTTTTTTATCTCCTTCTCTTGCTTTCATTGTCTTATTATTTTATTTGCTCCTTGTGATAAAATGCATTTAAGTGATGTCCAGAATTTAATACAAAATCACAATATACATCAAACTCAGGGAGCAGTTTTTCCTCCAGTGCCAGGAATCTAAATTAGAATCTCCAGAAAGTCAGAGAACGTTATTTTGAATGTGGCAACATTTTTCACATTTCCACAGTATGTACTAACTATTTCAAGCTCTAAGAGTTTCCTGGATCAGCTTGCTGAATTTACTTCGTCAGAAACACAGTTTTTCACAAGTCAAAGTTTGGCTAATCTCCCTTAGAAGTATTTTTGGCTGTTTTTAACTATTCCATTTATATTCTATTTGTCTTCTTTTCTGATGTTTTCCATTTTTCTCTATTGAGAAATTTTTTTTGAAATGTCATTATCTACTAAGAAGTACTCTAAAAATATTCTTCCTTATTTGACACAGGCTTCTGAACCATCAAATTCATGAGTCAGATGGAACAATTTTCATGCATAAAATCCATCAGATATGTTTAAACTACTTGGGTTATATTTAATTATCTGTCCTAGGTTGGGTCAAATGGGTAAACATGTCATTTAATACTTATTGGACCTAAACAGACATTCTGGTTGAAAACATATTCTTCAATTCCCATCCAAGTAAACTTTTGGAGTTAATAAAAAACTTTCTGATCTGACTTAAAATATAGAACTGGATTCATTTAAAAAAAAAATGGATTGGGCGGCGCCTGTGGCTCAGCGGGTAGGGTGCCGGCCCCATATGCCGAGGGTGGCGGGTTCAAACCCAGCCCCGGCCAAACTGCAACAAAAAAATAGGCGGGCGTTGTGGCAGGCGCCTGTAGTCCCAGCTACTCGGGAGGCTGAGGCAAGAGAATCGCTTAAGCCCAGGAGTTGGAGGTTGCTATGAGCTGTGTGACGCCACGGCACTCTACCGAGGGCGATAGGGTGAGACTCTGTCTCTACAAAAAAAAAAAAAAAAAAAAATGGATTTTTTTTAAATATTTTGTTATCCAAAGTTTATTTTCTGCAAAAGAAACTACTTATAACATTTGATGGCTACAGATAGTTTTCTTACCTCATAAGTTAGCTTGCTTTTCTAGAGCAGATTTGATTTTATCTTTGATACGAGGTTAATAAGTATCATATGTAGAAGGACAATGCAAAGATTACTTTAAAAGCATTATATTTAATGATTATTCCCCTCAATACCACTATTGTCTCAAAATTTTATTTTATTTTATTTTTTTTCTTTTTTTATTGTTGGGGATTCATTGAGGGTACAATAAGCCAGTTACACTGATTGCAATTGCTAGGTAAAGTCCCTCTTGCAATCATGTCCTGCCCCCATAAAGTGTGACACACACTAAGGCCCCACCCCACTCCCTCCCTCTCTCTTTCTGCTCCCCCCCCCATAACCTTAATTGTCATTAATTGTCCTCATATCAAGATTGAGTACATAGGATTCATGCTTCTCCATTCTTGTGATGCTTTACTAAGAATAATGTCTTCCACTTCCATCCAGGTTAATACGAAGGATGTAAAGTCTCCATTTTTTTTAATGGCTGAATAGTATTCCATGGTATACATATACCACAGCTTGTTAATCCATTCCTGGGTTGGTGGGCATTTAGGTTGTTTCCACATTTTGGCGATTGTAAATTGAGCTGCAATAAACAGTCTAGTACAAGTGTCCTTATGATAAAAGGATTTTTTTCCTTCTGGGTAGATGCCCAGTAATGGGATTGCAGGATCGAATGGGAGGTCTAGGTTGAGTGCTTTGAGGTTTCTCCATACTTCCTTCCAGAAAGGTTGTACTAGTTTACAGTCCCACCAGCAGTGTAAAAGTGTTCCCTTCTCTCCACATCCACGCCAGCATCTGCAGTTTTGAGATTTTGTGATGTGGGCCATTCTCTCTGGGGTTAGATGATATCTCAGGGATGTTTTGATTTGCATTTCTCTAATATATAGAGATGATGAACATTTTTTCATGTGTTTGTTAGCCATTCGTCTGTCGTCTTTAGAGAAAGTTCTATTCATGTCTCTTGCCCATTGATATAAGGGATTGTTGGCTTTTTTCATGTGGATTAATTTGAGTTCTCTATAGATCCTGGTTATCAAGCTTTTGTCTGATTGAAAATATGCAAATATCCTTTCCCATTGTGTGGGTTGTCTCTTTGCTTTGGTTATCGTCACCTTAGCTGTACAGAAGCTTTTCAGTTTAATGAAGTCCCATTTGTTTATTTTTGTTGTTGTTGCAATTGCCATGGCAGTCTTCTTCATGAAGTCTTTGCCCAGGCCAATATCTTCCAGTGTTTTTCCTATGCTTTCTTGGAGGATTTTTATTGTTTCGTGCCTTAAATTTAAGTCCTTTATCCATCTTGAATCAATTTTTGTGAGTGGGGAAAGGTGTGGGTCCAGTTTCAGTCTTTTACACGCAGACATCCAATTCTCCCAACACCATTTATTGAATAGGGAGTCTTTCCCCCAAGGTAAGTTCTTGTTTGGTTTATCAAAGATTAGGTGGTTGTAAGATGTTAGTTTCATTTCTTGGTGTTCAATTCGATTCCAAGTGTCTATGTCTCTGTTTTTGTGCCAGTACCATGCTGTCTTGAGCACTATGGCTTTGTAGTACAGACTAAAATCTGGTATGCTGATGCCCCCAGCTTTATTTTTGTTACTAAGAACTGCCTTAGCTATACGGGGTTTTTTCCGGTTCCATACAAAACGCAGAATCATTTTTTCCAAATCTTGAAAGTACGATGTAGGTACTTTGATAGGAATGGCATTGAATAGGTAGATTGCTTTGGGAAGTATAGACATTTTAACAATGTTGATTCTTCCCATCCATGAGCATGGTATGTTCTTCCATTTGTTAATATCCTCTGCTATTTCCTTTCTGAGGAGTTCATAGTTTTCTTTATAGAGGTCCTTCACCTCCTTCGTTAGGTATATTCCTAGGTATTTCATTTTCTTTGAAACTATGGTGAAGGGAGTTGTGTCCTTAATTAGCTTCTCCTCTTGACTGTTATTGGTGTATACAAAGGCTACTGACTTGTGGACATTGATTTTATATCCTGAAACATTACTGTATTTTTTGATGACTTCTAGGAGTCTTGTGGTTGAGTCTTTGGGGTTCTCTAAGTATAAGATCATGTCGTCAGCAAAGAGGGAGAGTTTGACCTCCTCTGCTCCCATTTGGATTCCCTTTATTTCCTTGTCTTGCCTAATTGTATTGGCTAGAACTTCCAGCACTATGTTGAATAGTAAAGGTGACAGAGGACAACCTTGTCTGGTTCCAGTTCTAAGAGGAAAAGCTTTGAGTTTTACTCCATTCAGTAAAATATTGGCTGTGGGTTTGTCATAGATAGCTTCAATCAGTTTTAGAAATGTGCCACCTATGCCTATACTCTTCAGTGTTCTAATTAGAAAAGGATGCTGGATTTTATCAAATGCTTTTTCTGCATCTATTGAGAGGATCATGTGATCTTTATTTTTGCCTCTGTTAATATGGTGGATAACGTTTATGGACTTGCGTATGTTGAACCAGCCTTGCATCCCTGGGATGAAGCCTGCTTGATCATGATGAATGACTTTTTTGATGATAAGCTGTAATCTATTGGCTAGGATTTTGTTGAGAATTTTTCCATCTATATTCATGAGTGAGATTGGTCTGAAATTCTCCTTTTTGTTTGGGTCTTTTCCTGGTTTTGGTATCAGGGTGATGTTTGCTTCATAGAATGTGTTGGGGAAGATTCCTTCTTACTCAATTTTTTGGAATAATTTCTGCAGTACAGGAATAAGCTCTTCCTTGAAGGTTTGATAGAATTCTGGAGTGAAGCCATCTGGACCAGGGCATTTTTTAGTTGGAAGCTTTTTTATTGTTTCTTTGATCTCAGTGCTTGAAATTGGTCTGTTCAGGAGCTCTATTTCTTCCTGGCCAAGTCTAGGGAGAGGGTGTGATTCCAAATATTGATCCATTTCCTTCACATTGTCAAATTTCTGGGCATACAGTTTCTGGTAGTATTCAGAGATGATCTCTTGTATCTCTGTGGGATCAGTTGTTATTTCCCCTTTATCATTTCTGATTGAGGTTTCTAGAGATTTTACTTTTCTATTCCTCGTTAGTCTGGCCAATGGTTTATCTATTTTATTTATTTTTTCAAAAAACCAACTCCTTGTTTCATTAATTTTCTGAATGATTCTTTTGTTTTCAATTTCATTGATCTCTGATTTGATTTTGGAGATTTCTTTTCTTCTACTGAGTTTAGGCTTAGATTGTTCTTCTTTTTCCAATTCCATAAGGTCTCTTGTGAGATTGTTGATGTGCTCTCTGTCTGTTTTTCGAATGTAGGCATCTAAAGCGATGAATTTTCCTCTCAAAACTGCTTTTGCAGTATCCCACAGGTTTTGGTAGCTTGTGTCTTCATTGTTGTTATGCTTAAGGAAGTTAGTGATTTCCTGTTTGATTTCTTCCTTCACCCATCTGTTATTCAACAGAAGATTGTTTAATTTCCATGCCTTTGGATGGGGTCGAGCATTTTTGTTAGAGTTGAGTTCCACCTTTAGTGCCTTATGGTCTGAGAAGATACAAGGTAAAATTTCAATTCTTTTGATTCTGTTGATATTTGTTTTGTGTCCCAGGATATGATCAATTTTGGAGAATGTTCCATGGGGTGATGAGAAGAATGTATATTCTTTATCTTTGGGGTGGAGTGTTCTATATGCGTCTATCAAGCATAATTGTTCTAGGGTCTCATTTAAATCTCTTATATCTTTGTTTAATTTCTGATTAGAGGATCTGTCCAGCTCTGTAAGAGGTGTGTTAAAGTCCCCTGTTATGATGGTATTATCAGATATCATATTGCTCAGACTGAGTAAGGTCTGTTTCAAGAATCTGGGAGCATTTAAATTTGGTGCATAGATATTTAGAATTGAAATGTCTTCTTGTTGTAGTTTTCCCTTGACCAATATAAAGTGACCATCTTTGTCTTTTTTGACTTTAGTTGCTTTAAATCCACATGTGTCTGAAAATAAGATTGCAACTCCTCTTTTCTTCTGAATTCCATTTGCCTGAAAAATTGTCTTCCAACCCTTGACTCGGAGCTTTAATTTGTCTTTTGAAGCCAGGTGTGTTTCTTGCAGACAGCAAATGGATGGCTTGTGTTTTTTAATCCAGTCAGCCAATCTATGTCTCTTCAGTGGGGAATTCAAGCCATTAACATTTATGGAGATAATTGATAAGTGTGGTAGTATTCTATTCGTCTTATTTGGTGAGAGTCCATTGCTTAGTTTTATCTTTTGCATCAGTGTGGAGGTTAGGTTCTGTCCTTTGATTTCTGAGTTCTTACTTTGCTGCTGATCCATTGTGGTGGTCAGTGTGCAGAACAGGTTGAAGTATTCCCTGTAGAGCTGGTCTTGTTGTGGTGAATTTCCTCAATGTTTGTATATCCGTAAATGATTTGATTTCTCCATCAATTTTGAAGCTTAGCTTAGCAGGGTACAGAATTCTGGGCTGAAAATTGTTCTGTTTAAGTAGATTAAAGGTAGATGACCATTGTCTTCTTGCTTGGAAAGTTTCATTAGAGAAGTCTGAGGTCACTCTGATGGATTTGCCCCTTTAGGTCAACTGGCGCTTACTCCTGGCAGCTTGCAGAATCTTTTCTTTTGTCTTGACTTTGGACAGGTTCATCACAATGTGTCTTGGAGAAGCTCGGTTAGAGTTGAGGCGACCTGGGGTCCGATAGCCCTCTGAAAGCAGTGTGTCAGAATCTTTGGTGATGTTTGGGAAATTTTCTTTTATAATATTCTCTAGTATGGCTTCCATTCCTCTGGGGCATTCTTCTTCCCCTTCTGGAATTCCTATAACTCGTATGTTGGAACGTTTCATAAAGTCCCATAATTCTGACAGTGAACGTTCTGCTTTCTCTCTCTTCTTTTCTGCCTCTTTTACTATCTGAGTTATCTCAAAAACTTTGTCTTCTACCTCTGAAATTCTTTCTTCTGCATGGTCTAACCTGTTGCTGATACTTTCCATTGCATCTTTAAGTTCCCTGATTGACTGTTTCATTTCCTTCAGCTCTGCTATATCCTTTTTATATTCTTCATATCGTTCATCTCTGATTTGATTCTGTTTTTGGATTTCCTTTTGGTTATTTTCCACTTTATTAGCAGTTTCCTTCATTGTTTCCATCATTTCTTTCATTGTTTTCAACATGTGTATTCTAAATTCCCTTTCTGTCATTCCTAACATTTCTGTATAGGTGGAATCCTCTGCAGTAGCTACCTCATGGTCCCTTGGCGGGGTTGTTCTGGACTGGTTCTTCATGTTGCCTGGAGTTTTCTGCTGATTCTTCCTCATGAGTGATTTCTTTTATCTGTTTCCTTGCCCTAATTTTCCTTTCACTTCCTCTTGCTCTTTAAGTTCTTGTGCCTGTGGAAGTTGTGGGCGGGTTTAGACGGGTTGAACACACGCGACCACTTGCCGGTTTTCCACTGTTTTAGTCCTCCTCTTGGGGTCCAGAAGTCTCTCGCTGACTCCCTGTATCCTCATAGGAGTGATGATAGGCAGTTCCCACCAGCCAGAGATGCCTGGAGTCCTATCTCCCCAGACTCACGGTGCCCAGATGCAAGGAAGCTGTTACTCGGCTGCCATCTTGCTCAAGACTGTCTCAAAATTTTAAATAAGGTCATTTATGGCTGATACATGTGCTCATTCTAAGATTTTTATTTCAAGTTTTCCAGCATCTTTTTCCTACTTCCTTTTGCAAGAAAGGCACAAAAGAAAAATGATAAAAATATTGCTCAGATATTTAAACAGTGCCCTGCATACTCATAAAAAACATGGAAGTTAAATAACCTTATGCTGAATGATAGCTGGGTCAGAGATGAGATTAAGACAGAAATTGCCCAATTTTTGGAACAAAACAACAATGAAGACAATAATTATCAGAATCTCTGGGATACCGCAAAGGCAGTCCTAAGAGGGAAATTTATAGCACTGCAAGCCTTCCTCAAGAGAACGGAAAGAGAGGAAGATAACAACTTAATGGGACATCTCAAGCAATTGGAAAAGGAAGAACATTCCAACCCCAAACCCAATAGTAGAAAAGAAACAACCAAAACTAGAGCAGAAATAAATGAAATTGAAAACAAAAGAATAATACAACAGATCAATAAATCAAAAAGCCGGTTTTTTGAAAAGGTCAATAAAATAGATAAACCTTTGGCTAACCTAGCCAGGAAAAAAAGAGTAAAATCTCTAATCTCATCCATCAGAAACGACAAAGACAAAATAACAACAGACTCCTCAGAAATTCAAAAAATCCTTGATGAATATTACAAGAAACTTTATTCTCAGAAATATGAAAATCTGAAGGAAATTGACCAATAGTTGGAAGCACGTCATCTTCCAAGACTTAGCCAGAATCAAGTGGAAACGTTCAACAGGCCCATATCAAGTTCTGAAATAGCATAAACCATACAAAATCTTTCTAAAATAAAAAGCCTGGGACCAGATGGCTTCAAGTCAGTATTCTACCAAACCTTTAAAGAGGAAATAGTACCTATATTACTCAACTTGTTCCAAAATGTAGAAAAAGAAGGAAGACTGCCCAACACGTTCTGTGAAGGAAACATCACCCTGATCCCCAAACCAGGAAAAGACCCAACAAGAAAAGAAAATTATAGACTAATATCACTAATGAATATAGATGCAAAAATATTCAACAAGATCCTAACAAACAGAATTCAACAACACATAAAACAAATTATACTTCATGATCACGTCGGTTTTATCCCAGGGTCTCAAGGCTGGTTCAATATCCGTAAATCTATAAGTATAATCAGCACATAAACAAATTAAAAAACAAAGACCATATGATTCTCTCAAATGATGCAGAAAAAGTTTTTGATAATATCCGGCATCCCTTCATGATCAGAACACTTTAGAAAATTGGTATGGAAGGGACATTTGTTAAACTGATAGAGGCCATCTACAGCAAACCCACAGCCAATATCGTATTGAATGGAGTTAAATTGAAATCATTTCCACTCAGATCAGGAACCAGACAAGGCTTCCCATTGTCTCCACTGCTCTTTAACATTGTAATGGAAGTTTTAGCCACTGCAATTAGGGAAGAAAAGACAATCAAGGGTATCCATATAGGAGCAGAAGAGATCAAACTTTCACTCTTCGCAGATGATATGATTGTATATCTAGAAAACACCAGGGATTCTACTACAAAACTCTTAGAAGTGATCAAGGAAGACAGCAGCGTCTCAGGTAACAAAATCAACATCCATAAATCGGTAGCCTTTATATATACCAACAATAGTGAAGCTGAAAAACAGTTAAGGACTCTATTCCATTCACAGTAGTGCCAAAGAAGATGAAATACTTGGGAGTTTATCTAACAAAGGATGTGAATGATCTCTATAAAGAGAACTATGAAACTCTAAGAAAAGAAACAGTTGAAAATGTTAACAAATGGAAAAACATACGATGCTCATGGCTGGGAAGAATCAACATTGTTAAAATGTCCATACTACCCAAAGCAATATACAATTTTAATATAATCCCTATTAAAGCTCCACTGTCATACTTTAAAGATCTTGGAAACATAATACTTCGTTTTATATGGAATCAGAAAAAACCTTGAATAGCCAAGACATTACTCAGAAATATAAACAAAGCAGGAGAAATCACACTACCAGACCTCAGACTATACTATAAATCAATAGTGATCAAAACAGCATGGTACTTGCACAAAAACAGAGAAGTAGATTTCTGGAACAGAATAGAGAACCAAGAGATGAACCCAGCTACTTACCGTTATTTGATCTTTGACAAGCCAATTAAAAACATTCATTGGGGAAAAGATTCCCTATTTAACAAATAGTGCTGGGTGAACTGGTTGGCAACCTGTAGAAGACTGAAACTGGACCCACACCTTTCACCATTAACTAAGATAGACTCTCACTAGATAAAAGATTTAAACTTAAGACATGAAACTATAAAAATACTTGAAGAGAGGGCGGCGCCTGTGGCTCAAGGAGTAGGGCGCCGGTCCCATATGCCAGAGGTGGCGGGTTCAAACCCAGCCCCGGCCAAAAAAAAAATATGTGAAGAGAGGGCAAGGAAAACCCTTGAAGAAATCAGTCTGGGTAAGTATTTTATGAGGAGGACGCCCTGGGCAATTGAAGCAAAAATACACTATTGGGACCTAATCAAACTAAAAAGCTTCTGCACAGCCAAGAACACAATAAGTAAAGCAAGCAAATAGCCCTCGGAATGGGAGAAGACATTTGCAGGTTATGTCTCCGACAAAGGTTTAATAACCAGAATCCACTGAGAACTCAAACGTATAAACAAGAAAAGAACAAGTGATCCCATCTCAGGCTGGGCAAGGGACTTGAAGAGAAACTTTTCTGAAGAAGACAGGCACATGGCCTACAGACATATGAAAAAATGCTCATCATCTTTAATCATCAGAGAAATGCAAATCAAAACTACTTTGAAATATCATCTAACTCCAGTAAGATTAGCCCATATCACAAAATCCCAAGATCAGAGATGTTGGTGTAGATGTGGAGAAAAGGGAACACTCTTACACTGCTGGTGGGAATGCAAATTAATACATTCCTTTTGGAAAGATGTTTGGAGAACACTTAGAGATCTAAAAATAGATCTGCCATTCAATCCTATAATTCCTCTACTAGGTATATAACGAGAAGACCAAAAATCACATTATAACAAAGATATTTGTGCCAGAATGTTTATTGCAGTCCGATTCATAATTGCTAAGTCATGGAAAAAGCCCAAGTGCCCATCCATCCACGAATGGATTAATAAATTGTGGTGTATGTACACCATGGAATATTATGCAGCCTTAAAGAAAGAGGGAAAACTTTACCTCTTTTATGTTTACATGGATGGAGCTGGAACATATTCTTCTTAGTAGAGTATCTCAAGAATGGAAGAAAAAGTATCCAATGTACTCAGCCCTACTATGAAACTAATTTATGGCTTTCATATGAAATGTGTAACCCAGTTATAACCTAAGAATAGGGTGAAGGGGGAAAGGGAGGGGAGGGATGGTGGAGGCAGGTGGAGGGAGGGTGATTAGTGGTTTTACACATGCGGTGCATCTTACAAGTGTATATGTGAAACTTAGTAAATGTAGAATGTAAATGTCTTAACTCAGTGACTAAGAAAATGCCAGGAAGGCTATGTTAACCAGTATGATGAAAATGTGTCAAACGGTCTATAAAACGTGTATGGTAGGGCAGCACCTGTGGCTCAAAGGGGTAGGGCGCTGGTCCCATATGCCGGAGGTGGCGGTTTCAAACCCAGCCCCGGCCAAAAACCACAAAAAACAAACAAAAACAAAAACAAAAACAAACAAAAAAAAAAAAGTATGGTGCCCCATGATTACATTAATGTACTCAGCTATGATTTAATAATAAAAAAAAAATGTGAGCGTACAAATCCCCAGGTTACAATGTTTGCATTTAGTAGGCAGAGTTCCCTTCATAGTTCTGTCTCACATCCTAGAGGTGTGCCATATACACTTGTACTCTGCCCATTAAGTGGGAGCACACCCATCCCCCTCCCTCTTCCCCTCTCCTCATCCTCCCTCATGTATTATTTTTCGACTAATTTACACCAGGTGTAGGATGTATTCTGGTCAAAAAATAATCAGACCTTTTAACCGCTGGTATCTAGGAATATACAATCAAGCCTTACAAAGGTTATCTTCAAAGGACAACTCACAGATTTTTGGAGAGAAAACTTACCATGAACCACAGCCAGTCATATTCTTACACGTTGCTGGTAAGCAGTGGTCCTTAGACCCATCATGTCCAAACAGCCTCTTGATATTTTTTGTTAGGTAACTGTGTGGGTGAGACAATCCTCCAGTACGTTGGAACTCAGTTTAAGTAGACATAATATAGGAGGAATAATGTGCCGCTATCTCTCAGGAGTGACAAGGCTGATGTTCATCATTAAAGAGGTTCAGAAACTGTATGTAGTGATTTTTATTTGCACTAATGATGCCAAAGCACAGCCGTGTTACTGCATGGAGGGATTAAAAGCCTGTTTGTCTAATTCTTACTTACAATAGCTTTCCTAGGAAAAGTATATGTGGAGGCAATAAAGCAGAGGGATAGAAACACAGTTTTGGTGCCAAATAGTCCTGGCTTTGAAGACAATTCTCCCATTTGATAACTGTATGTGATCTTAGAAAAGTTATATGTATTCAATAAGACTGGATTTTTTTCCATTGGTAAAGGGGGGCTCTAATTAGCACCTACATCATAACCATACTATTAAGCCAATTTCTGCCGTGTAGTCAGTACTTAGCAAATTTTAGTAGCATTTTTTATTCTGCCATTATTGTTCTTCAAGCATATTTGGTAAGGCACAGGTACACCACTCTTTTGAATCGGGGGCCCTTCTTATACAGGATTTTCTAGATATATTGTTCAAATATTTTTCAGCATAAACACTAACCAGCATATTCTCTGTATAGAAGCCACTGGTATCCCCTCTATTATAGCAAACCCTATAGGTCTAGAAAAATTTGGGTGAATGTTAAGAAAAAGAACAGCCAACTCCAGTCTCTCCCCATGTGTCTGGCACTCAGATCCGGATTAAACATTCCTAGTACTGAAGGAACTTAGGAATCTGGGGACCCTCAAGCTCAGAGAAAATTCCCTGTCTCTATTGAGTCTGTGGATTTTTTTTTTAAATAACGCCTCTATAATCCTAAAGCATTTAAGACAGAACTGAGCTTTAAACAAGCAAAGATGTTGTTTGTTGCCTGTCAAAACAGCTCAGGAGAACCTCTAAATAATTTATGGCAACAGATGATTCTCTGTGGGCAAGAAGATTCTATTTTGCTTTATCAAGATAGAAAATTCTAATAAACCTTAGAAATCAAAAGCAGCCAATGTTTTCCTCAACAAAATTTTAAAACTAGACAGGAGTCAATCAACTTTCTTGGGCTCTATCTGGGTAGACAAGTATTTTCTGTCAAGGAACAGGTGGTAACTATTTTAAGCTTTGCAGGGCAAGAGACAATGTAAGGAACACAATGTAGGTATTCTTTAACAAAAGAGGAAACAAATTCTACCAAATTTTTGTTGACAAAATTCAAAATATAAATGCACAGCACCCCCAAGGCACTTTCTTCACCCCGGCAAGTTTAACTAGACTAGGCTAGTTATTTTATAAGTGCCTGGCCTGGGAGACCTTAACTTCCCTTGGCCGATGACACTTACATTCTTCACCCCTCCAGTAATGACTGGTTGTAGCAGACTGAAGAAAAAGATTGAGCTGCTTTCCTCTTTGCACCTGTTGAATAGAATTCCTGTGCTCACTCCAAACTAGTTGTCCCTCTTTGTAGATAGCATGAACTTACACCTAGAAAACCCTAAAGAATCCACAAACAACTTTAATATCTGATAAATTCAGTAGAGCTGAAGGATACAAAATCAGCATAAAAAAAACAGCAGCACGTCTAAATACCAATAATGAATTAGCTGAGAAAGAAACCAAGAAGGTAATATCACTTCAAATATCTACAAAAAAATAAAATACCCAGGAATAAATTTAATCGGGGACGAGAAAGACCTCTAGGAAAGAAAAACTATGAAACACCTAAGAAAGAAATGAAGAGGACATTATAAACTAACGGAAAGGCATCCTGTGTTCATAGATCATAAAAGATACCATTGCTAAAATGACCGTACTAACACAAAGCAATACATAGATTCAGTGCAATTCTTATCAAAATGTCAATTTAATTTTTTGTATAAAAGAAAAGAACAATTCTAAATTCATACGTAACATAAAAAGGGACCTAACTAGCCAAAGCACTATTGAGCAAAAAAAGAATGAAGCTGGAGGCATCACACTACCGAGACTTCAAAACATATTATAAGATATAAAAATAGGGCGGCGCCTGTGGCTCAGTCGGTAGGGCGCCGGCCCCATATACCGAGGGTGGCGGGTTCAAACCCGGCCTCGGCTGAACTGCAACCAAAAAATAGCTGGGTGCTGTGGCGGGCGCCTGTAGTCCCAGCTACTCGGGAGGCTGAGGCAAGAGAATCGCTTAAGCCCAGGAGTTGGAGGTTGCTGTGAGTGTGTGAGGCCACGGCACTCTACCAAGGGCCATAAAGTGAGACTCTGTCTCTACAAAAAAAAAAAAAATAGACACATAGACTAATGGAGAAAAAATGAGAGCCTAGAAAATAATCCTCCTATTTATAAGAAACTGATTTGAGACAAGAGTGCCAGGAATGTACATTGGGGAAAGGAAACTCTTTTCAATAACTGGGAAAACCGATATCCATGAACAGAATAATGAAATTTGACCCCTATCTCTCATTATATACAAAAATCAATTCAAGATGGATGAATGACTTAAATGTAATACCTGAAATTCTAAAACGATTAGAAGAATACCAAGGGAAAATATTTCAGAACATTGGTCTAGGCAAAGATTTTATGGATAAAAGCACAGGCAGCAAAGCAAAAAAAGACAAATGGGACTATATTAAACTGAAAAGCTTCTGCGTTGCAAAGAAAACAACTGACAGTGAAAAGACAACTTGTTGAATGAGAGAAAATGTTTGCAAATTATCCATCTGAGAAGGGACTAACATCCAGAGTATAAAAGAAACTCAAATAACTCACTAGTCAAAGAAGCAAATAACCTATTAAGTGGGCAAAGGACATGGATAGGTATTTTTCCAAAGAAAATGTAGAAATAGTCAACAGGTCCAGTAAAATGCTCAGCATCAGAAAGGACATGAAATCAAAACCACAATGCAACATCGTCTTTCCCCAAGTAGTCTGCCTACTCATAAAAAGACAAAAACTAACAGATGCCATTAAGGATACAGAAAAAAGGGAACTCTTATACACCATTGGTGGGAGTATAAATTAGCACAGCTACTATGAAAAACTATGGGGATTTCTTTAAAAACTAAAAACAATGATCCAGCTGTCCCACTATTGGATATTTATTCAAAAGAAAGGAAATCGGTTTCTAAAAGGAATATATCTACACTCACATGTTTATTATAGTAGTATTTACAACAGCAAAGGTATGGAATAAACCTAAGGAACAATGGACAGTGTGTTAAAAAACGTGGTATATATACAAAATGAAACACTATTTAGTCTTTAAAAAGAATGTTGTTGCAACAACATGGAAGGAACTAAATGTCATTATGTTAATTGAAATAAGCGAAGCACAGAAAACAAATTATCACCTTTTCAAAACATTGATTTCAATCAATCAAAACATTGATTTCATGCAAGTAGACAGCGTTCTTTGGTGGGGGAAATGAAGAGTAGTTGGTAAAGAGTAAAAAAAAAAAATACAGTCATATCAAATTAGGTTTAATGTTCAATAGTAGAGTGACTATAGTTACCAGCAATGTGTAATATATTTCAAAATAGCTAAGAGAGGAAATGTTTTCAACACATAGAAATGATATTTGACATGGCAGATACCCTAAACATACCCCAACTTGATCATTATACATTCCGTGCATGTAACAGAATGCCTCTTACACCCTATACATAGATAGAAATATTGTAAACTAAGAAAAAAAATTAATTTAATTTAAAAAATGCATTAGAATATGGCTGCTTTCATGTTCTATGTATAACAGGACTTACACATATATGTATATGTAAATGAATACAAACACACAATCATCCACCTGGGAGGTATCAATAGGAATTCACGGTTTTCAATATTATAGACAAAAGTAAATATAGATCTCCTGTATATACAAATTTACATTTATACCTGCAATTTTTGTTTTTGAGACAGAGTCTTACTCTATTGCTCAGGCTAGAATACCTGCAATTTTGTTTTTGAAACAGAGTCTTACTCTGTTGTTCAAGAAATCCTACTGCCTCAGCCTCCTATGTAGCTGGGCAGCTGGGACTACATGGACCTGGCTAATTTTTATATTCTTATTAGAGAAAAGGTCTCACTCTTGCTCAGGCTGGTTTCAAACTCTTGAGCTCAGGGGATGTGCCCACCTCAGCCTCCCAGAGTGCTAGGATTACAGGCATGAGCCATCGGGTAATGAACCCTGCCCACAGAGTTCATTTTTAATTTCTTCATTTATATACTTGATATTCTTGACTTCAATAGTAAACCTGTTGTCTATGTTGTTGCATTGCGAGGGCCTCTGGGTGGCCTTGCAGATACAGAGGAACACTGCATGGGTCTCCTGGACCTTAAGCTGAAGAAAAAAAAAAAACGGAGAGAGAGAGATTCAATTATTTTCAACTTTTTTTTACTGGTCAGTGTCCTCTGAATGTAAACAATCTTCCATTGGCTCCATTTCTACCCATTTGGGGTATTTCCTTCATCCCTATCCATCTCCCAGATGATTTGCCAAATAACTGCTGCATCCAGGCCTCAAGCAGACACTATCTTTACTCACATGGGCTTTGATACCCACATTAGGTAGCCCCAACATGGTCATTCCTTAATGAGGAGCCTTCCCAACTCACGAGATGTCAACATACTAAACTGGGCCTCTCTCGTCACACATGAGAATACCTACATTGCTCAGCTTTTCACACATCTTGAACTGATTTATTCCAGGAAAAAAAATAGAGGAAAAGAAGGAAAAAGGGAAGAAACTAAGGAAAATATGAAGGAAGGAGGGAATAAAAAAAGAAGGAAAGTGTATTTAAAATTATATTTGCTATTATTTGCACAAAATTATAATTTTATTTAGTATATGATATGTTTGATGTATATTCTTTGATAACTACACAATTTAATGACACACAATTTATTTATTATTTATTTTTTATTGTTGGGGATTCATTGAGGGTACAATAAGCCAGGTTACACTGATTGCAATTGTTAGGTAAAGTCCCTCTTGCAATCATGTCTCGCCCCCATAAAGTGTGACACACACCAAGGCCCCACCCACCTCCCTCCTTCCCTCTTTCTGTTCCCCCCCCATAATTATAATTGTCATTAATTCTCCTCATATCAAAATTCAGTACATAGGATTCATGCTTCTCCATTCTTGTGATGTTATACTAAGAATAATGTCTTCCACGTCCATCCAGGTTAATACGAAGGATGTAAAGTCTCCATTTTTTTTTAATGGCTGAATATTATTCCATGGTATACATATACCACAGCTTGTTAATCCATTCCTGGATTGGTGGGCATTTAGGCTGTTTCCACATTTTGGCGATTGTAAATTGAGCTGCACTAAACAGTCTAGTACAAGTGTCCTTATGATAAAAGGATTTCTTTCCTTCTGGGTAGATGCCCAGTAATGGGATTGCAGGATCAAATGGGAGGTCTAGCTTGAGTGCTTTGAGGTTTCTCCATACTTCCTTCCAGAAATGTTGTACTAGTTTGCAGTCCCACCAGCAGTGTAAAAGTGTTCCCTTCTCTCCACATCCATGCCAGCATCTGCAGTTTTGAGATTTTGTGATGTGGGCCATTCTCACTGGGGTTAGATGATATCTCAGGGTTGTTTTGATTTGCATTTCTCTAATATATAGAGATGATGAATTTTTTCATGTGTTTGTTAGCCATTCGTCTGTCGTCTTTAGAGAAAGTTCTATTCATGTCTCTTGCCCATTGATATAAGGGATTGTTGGCTTTTTTCATGTGGATTAATTTGAGTTCTCTATAGATCCTAGTTATCAAGCTTTTGTCTGATTGAAAATATGCAAATATCCTTTCCCATTGTGTAGGTTGTCTCTTTGCTTTGGTTATTGTCTCCTTAGCTGTACAGAAGAGTTTCAGTTTAATGAAGTCCCATTTGTTTATTTTTGTTGTTGTTGCAATTGCCATGGCAGTCTTCTTCATGAAGTCTTTCCCCAGGCCAATATCTTCCAGTGTTTTTCCTATGCTTTCTTGGAGCATTTTTATTGTTTCATGCCTTAAGTTTAAGTCCTTTATCCATCTTGAATCAATTTTTGTGAATGGGGAAAGGTATGGGTCCAGTTTCAGTATTTTATATGTAGACATCCAGTTCTCCCAACACCATTTATTGAATAGGGAGTCTTTCCCCCAAGGTATGTTCTTGTTTGGTTTATCAAAGATTAGGTGGTTGTAAAATGTTAGTTTCATTTCTTGGTTTTCAATTCGATTCCAAGTGTCTATGTCTCTGTTATTGTGCCAGTACCATGCTGTCTTGAGCACTATGGCTTTGTAGTACAGACTAAAATCTGGTATGCTGATGCCCCCAGCTTTATTTTTGTTACAGAGAACTGCCTTAGGTATACGAGGTTTTTTCCGGTTCCATACAAAATGCAGAATCATTTTTTCCAAATCTCGAAAGTACGATGTTGGTATTTTGATAGGAATAGCATTGAATAGGTAGATTGCTTTGGGAAGTATAGACATTTTAACAATGTTGATTCTTCCCATCCATGAGCATGGTATGTTCTTCCATTTGTTAATATCCTCTGCTATTTCCTTTCTAAGGATTTCATAGTTTTCTTTATAGAGGTTTTTCACCTCTTCATTAGGTATACTCCTACGTATTTCATTTTCTTTGAAACTATGGTAAAGGGAGTTGTGTCCTTAATTAGCTTCTCATCTTGACTGTTATTGGTGTACACAAAGGCTACTGACTTGTGGACATTGATTTTATATCCTGAAACATTACTGTATTTTTTGATGACTTCTAGGAGTCTTGTGGTTGAGTCTTTGGGGTTCTCTAAGTATAAGATCATGTCGTCAGCAAAGAGGGAGAGTTTGACCTCCTCTGCTCCCATTTGGATTCCCTTTATTTCCTTGTCTTGCCTAATTGTATTGGCTAGAACTTCCAGCACTACGTTGAACAGTAAAGGTGACAGAGGACAACCTGGTCTGGTTCCAGTTCTAAGAGGAAAAGCTTTCAGTTTTACTCCATTCAGTAAAATATTGGCTGTGGGTTTCTCATACATAGCTTCAATCAGTTTTAGAAATGTGCCTCCTATGCCTATACTCTTCAGTGTTCTAATTAGAAAAGGATGCTGGATTTAATCAAATGCTTTTTCTGCATCTATTGAGAGAATCAGGTGATCTTTATTTTTGCCTCTGTTAATATGGTGGATAACGTTTATAGACTTGCGTATGTTAAACCAACCTTGCATCCCTGGGATGAAGCCTACTTGATCATGATGAATGACTTTTTTGATGATAAGCTGTAATCTATTGGCTAGGATTTTGTTGAGAATTTTTGCATCTATATTCATGAGTGAGATTGGTCTGAAATTCTCCTTTTTCTTTGGGTCTTTTCCTGGTTTTGGTATCAGGGTGATGTTGGCTTCATAGAATGTGTTGGGGAAGATTCCTTCTTCCTCAATTTTTTGGAATAATTTCTGCAGTACAGGAATAAGCTCTTCCTTGAAGGTTTGATAGAATTCTGGAGTGAAGCCATCTGGACCAGGGTATTTTTTGGTTGGAAGATTTTTTATTGTTTCTTTGATCTCAGTGCTTGAAATTGGTCTGTTCAGGAGCTCTATTTCTTCCTGGCTGAGTCGAGGGAGAGGGTGTGATTCCAAATATTGAGCCATTTCTTTCACATTGTCAAATTTCTGGGCATAGAGTTTCTGGTAGTATTCAGAGATGATCTCTTGTATCTCTGTGGGATCAGTTGTTATTTCCCCTTTATCATTTCTAATTGAGGTTACTAGAGATTTTACTTTTCTATTCCTCGTTAGTCTGGCCAATGGTTTATCTATTTTATTTATTTTTTCAAAAAACCAACTCCTTGTTTTATTAACTTTCTGAATGATTCTTTTGTTTTCAATTTCATTGATCTCTGATTTGATTTTGGATATTTCTTTTCTTCTACTGAGTTTAGGCTTAGAGTGTTCTTCTTTTTCCAATTCCATAAGATCTCTTGTGAGATTGTTGATGTGCTCTCTTTCTGTTTTTCGAATGTAGGCATCTAAAGCGATGAATTTTCCTCTCAAAACTGCTTTTGCAGTATCCCACAGGTTTTGGTAGCTTGTGTCTTCATTGTTGTTATGCTCAAGGAAGTTAATGATTTCCTGTTTTATTTCTTCCTGCACCCATCTGTTGTTCAACAGAAGATTGTTTAATTTCCATGCCTTTGGGTGGGGTCAAGCATTTTTGTTAGAGTTGAGTTCCACCCTTAGTGCCTTATGGTCTGAGAAGATACAAGGTAAAATTTCAATTCTTTTGATTCTGTTGATATTTGTTTTGTGTCCCAGGATATGATCAATTTTGGAGAATGTTCCATGGGGTGATGAGAAGAATGTATATTCTTTTTCTTTGGGATGGAGTGTTCTATATGCGTCTATCAAGCATAGTTGTTCTAGGGTCTCATTTAAATCTCTTATATCCTTGTTTAATTTCTGTTTAGAGGATCTGTCCAGCTCTGTAAGAAGAGTGTTAAGGTCCCCTGTTATTATGGTATTATGAGATATCACATTGCTCAGACTGAGTAAGGTCTGTTTCAAGAATCTGGGAGCATTTAAATTGGGTGCATAGATATTTAGAATTGAAATGTCTTCTTGTTGTATTTTTCCCTTGACCAATATAAAGTGACCATCTTTGTCTTTTTTGACTTTAGTTGCTTTAAATCTACATGTATCTGAAAATAAGATTCCAACTCCTCTTTTCTTCTGAATTCCATTTGCCTGAAAAATTGTCTTCCAACCCTTGACTCAGAGCTTTAATTTGTCTTTTGAAGCCAGGTGTGTTTCTTGTAGACAGCAAATGGATGGCTTGTGTTTTTTAGTCCAGTCAACCAATCTATGTCTCTTCAGTGGAGAATTCAAGCCATTAACATTTATTGAGATAATTGATAAGTGTGGTGGTATTCTATTCGTCTTATTTTGTGAGAGTCCATTGCTTAGTTTTATCTTTTGCATCAGTGTGGAGGTTTGGTTATGTCGTTTAATTTCTGAGTTCTTACTCTGCTGCTGATCCATTGTGGTGGTCAGTGTGCAGAACAGGTTGAAGTATTTCCTGTAGAGCTGGTCTTGTTGTGGCGAATTTCCTCAATGTTTGTATATCCGTAAATGATTTGATTTCTCCGTCAATTTTGAAGTTTAGCTTAGCAGGGTACAGAATTCTGTGCTGGAAATTGTTCTGTTTAAGTAGATTAAAGGTAGATGACCATTGTCTTCTTGCTTGGAAAGTTTCATTAGAGAAGTCTGTAGTCACTCTGATGGATTTCCCCTGTAGGTCAACTGGCGCTTACTCCCGGCAGCTTGCAGAATCTTTTCTTTTGTCTTGACTTTGGACAGGTTCATCACAATGTGTCTTGGAGAAGCTCGGTTAGAGTTGAGGCGACCTGGGGTCCGATAGCCCTCTGAAAGCAGTGCGTCAGAATCTTTGGTGATATTTGGGAAATTTTCTTTTATAATATTCTCTAGTATGGCTTCCATTCCTCTGGGGCATTCTTCTTCCCCTTCTGGAATTCCTATAACTCGTATGTTGGAACGCTTCATAAAGTGCCATAATTCTGACAGTGAACATTCTGCTTTCTCTCTCTTCTTTACTGCCTCTTTTACTATCTGAGGTATCTCAAAAACTTTGTCTTCTACCTCTGAAATTCTTTCTTCTGCATGGTCTAACCTGTTGCTGATACTTTCCATTGCATCTTTAAGTTCCCTGATTGACTGTTTCAGTTCCTTCAGCTCTGCTATATCCTTTTTATATTCTTCATATCGTTCATCTCTTATTTGATTCTGTTTTTGAATTTCCTTTTGGTTATTTTCCACTTTATTAGCAGTTTCCTTCATTGTTTCCATCATTTCTTTCATTGTTTTCAACATGTGTATTCTAAATTCCCTTTCTGTCATTCCTAACATTTCTATACTGGTGGAATCATCTGCAGTAGCTACCTCATGGTCCCTTGGCAGGGTTGTTCTGGACTGGTTCTTCATGTTGCCTGGAGTTTTCTGCTGATTCTTCCTCATGAGTGATTTCTTTTATCTGTTTCCTTGCCCTAATTTTCCTTTCACTTCCTCTTGCTCTTTAAATTCTCCTGCCTGTGGACTAAGGGTTACAGGACCAGAAGTGTGAGAAGGTTGAAGAGCAAAAAAGGGATGAAAGAAAGGAGGACTGAGTGATAAGAAAAAAAAAGAAAAATAGAGAAAGGAGAGGGGGTGGGTAAAAGGAGTATTGACAAAAGGAAGAGAGGCACAGAAAGAGGGAGACAGAGCAATTTAGGTGTACAGTAGGGTACTTTGATACAACCTTAAAAAATAAAACCACCTTCTGGGGGTGCCCAGTTGGGTGGTTCCCTTGAGGTCAGCAGCTCTTTGCTAACCTGATCAGACACAGTACCCCACCTCCACCAAGTAGAGAGGAAAGACAAAAATGCTATAAATCAAACCAAAACAAGCAAACAGAATACTTTACGGGATAAAATTGGCTGGAAAAACCAAATAATAGCGGTAGAAACACTAACAAAAATGAAGTTCTAATTATTGAAATAGGCAGCAATGGGAAATTATAATTAAACTAGAAAAATTGAGAAAGAAAAAGGATCTGTATGGAAAATGTTGAACTTAAAAAACAAAACAACAATCCACAACATCAAAATAAACAAAAAAAACAACCAAACCCCCCCAAAAAAAGAAAAAACACAACCAAAAACAAAGCAGTATGTATATGTTATTGAATATTATCTGGGCAACACGTGGTCTTCTGGGGTATGAGATGTTAATCACAGTTCTGATACGACTGGACGCTGTTAGTTTCTCAAACCCCAGCAGGTAGACACCCTAAATCTCTCTTCAGCCCACTGAAAAGGCACTTTGAACTTGTTCACTTACTGAGCAGAAGCTTTCTCAGGGAAGTGCTTGTCCCTGGAATCACTGCTGAAGTGGCTATCCACTTACCCTGTGTGTCAAAACTGGTCTCCCTCTGCCCCCGAGGGTTAGGGCTGCAAGGAGGCTCAGACCCTGCCCTTAGGCTACTTGGTCGCTGGGTTAACAGCTCCCACCCAATTCCAGCTCTGCGACCCTGAGGGCGGAGCTTACCGGGGCAGATCGCTCACAATGTCTGCTTGTGACCCAGAGCCAAACACTATTAGCTCCATCTGGCTCAGCTGCTCAGACTGGGGCCCTAGACAAAGGCCAAAGTTCTCCGCACTCCCGCTTAGGCTCTCCCCAAGGCAGTTCAGCTGAGTGCCACGTCCAAAGACACCAAAACAGTTCACAGGTAAGGCCTTTCTGGTTTGCAGTCTCGCTGCTACTGAACTTACAGTTGCAAGCGGGTTTAGACGGATTGAACACACGCGACCACTTGCCGGTTTTCCACTGTTTTAGTCCTCCTCTTGGGGTCCAGAAGTCTCTCACTGACTCCCTGTATCCTCTCAGGGGTGATGATAGGCAGATCCCACCAGCCGGAGATGCCTGGAGTCCTATCTCCCCAGACTCACAGTGCCCAGATGCAAGGAAGCTGTTACTCGGCTGCCATCTTGCTCCGCCTCTCCGCCACGTGAATTTTCTAAGCCGCGGTGTTTCTATCTCAATTAAAGATGAGCTTGATGTCCTCTATCCTTGGTAGACAATAAACTCCATGAAGTTATGGACCATGTGCATCTTGTTGGCAGTAGTATCTCCAGAGCCATAGAGGGGACTACAACTTAGTAGGAGCTCAATAGGTATTGTGGTCTGACTGACTCATTTGATATTAATGACACACAATTTATTGAGAAAAGTATCTTAAGAAAAATAATTTCATTTATATTATTAAAAGATGCTAAAAGTCTGAGACCAATATTTAAAAGAACATTCAAATAATAAAATATATTATTACTTACACATAGTACTGGGTAAGAATTTTTATCTGTTTTGCCTCCTGGAAAATTTATAATTTTCAGATAATAAAAACAATTATACTTCCCTGATGAAAGTGTCTTGAGAAATTCAAACACAACCCTCCAGACTTCAGTCAAACAATTTTCTTCCAGTTGCTAAAGCAAATTCCTTCCCTGCTTCTCATCTGCAACTCACAGATTTAAAGATGCTTCTGCGTTTACATAGTGATCACTTCAAAAAGGAAATTTAATTAGGAGATCACTACATAATTGCCTACATTACATAAAATGAAGATAAAATAACGCTAACATTTTTTTTCTTTTTTGCAACATTGGGAATTATTTCATTATTCACTATAGTAACCATGGACTGGATTCTCAGCTACATGGTACTAGGTATGAAATAATGGAGAATTGATGCACTGAGGACTAGGCTCTGGGGATAGTTACTGCATATTAGCAGTGATGGAAAGGCCTGGGAAGAAATGGAGGAAACAAAAAGTCCAACTTAGTTGATAAAATTTCAAGTCCTCGGGATGAACATTAGCGCTTTTCCTTTTCTGGAGGAGAGCTGCACCATATGGCCATTAATTACACTTCCATTGTGTTTACTTGCACAAAAAATTTTAGCCCTTCATTTAATTTCATAATTTGCACTTACTGATCACTAAGTTTATTGTATCTCCCAAGAATTTCTGGGAACATTCCAAAACAAATAGAACACTCAGAAAAGGAAAAATAGGCTTTGGATAATGATTTGGAAAATTCTGCTGCCAATATAATTGTCTTTTTTCTCATAATTTATTTGATCTTATACATAGCATCTTTGATATTTTTTCTTTTACCTCTGCAATTTAATAGTTTTACTAACATAATTAGTTAGGGTTGGTCATTACAGATAATTTTTCCCAGGTTCCCAGTGGGCTCTTTCAATATGAAGATTCAAGTATTCTAATTCTGAAAACTTTTCTTCAAATACAATTAGAAATACTGTATTAATTTTGTACCAATGTGTGTTGTTTTAGTCTTTAGGAACTCCAATTATGCAATTATTATTCCTTCTTTGCTTGTCTTCTCTTTTCATCCTACTCTTTCTAGCCCTTTCATTTCTCTCTCTCCTTCCTTCTTTTTCTTTTCTTTTCTGTTATTTTGTTTTTAGACAGAGTCTGACTTTGTTGCCTTGGTAGAGTGCGGTGGTGTCATAGCTCACAGCAACCTCAAACTCCTGAGCTCGAGCAATTCTCTCATCTCAGACTCCAAAGTAGCTGGGGCTACAAATGTGTACCACAATGCCCAGCTTGTTTTTTTTTTGTTTTTTTTTTCTATTTTTAGTAAGGATGGAGTCTTGCTCTTGCTCAGGCTGGTTTCAAAGTCCTGAACTCAAGCAATCCACCAGCCTCACCCCCCCACCCCCACCAGAACGCCAGGATTACAGGTGTGAGCCACTGCACCAGACCCTTTTCATTTCTTTAATGTTTATATTCTAAGTTGTTATCTTGCCTGTCTGAAATTATTACTTTGAATTTTTTAAATTGTACCTATTGAAGGTATACAACATGACTCTTTGATATACATAATGAAATAATTACTTAGGTTAAACAAATTAACATATCCTCCATCTCACACTGTTACCCTTTCTTGTGTATGGTAATATATAAAATCTACTCTCTTTGCTGATGTCTAGTTTTATTTAATTTTATTCTCTTGAGCATGATGTATTTGTTTTATTTTTGAGATAAATTTTTTCAGTGTTTTCTATTTGTTTATCAAATTCAATCCACCTTCTTTCTTCTTTCTATTTATTTATTTATTTTGAGACACAGTGTTACTATGTCACCCCGAGTAGAGTGCTGTGGCATCACAGCTCACAGCAACCTCAAACTCTTGGGCTTAAGTGATTCTCTTGCCTCAGCCTCCCAAGTAGCTGGGACTACAGGTGCCCACGACAATGCCCAGCTATGTTTGGTTGCAGTTGTCCTTGTTGTTTAGCAGGCCCGGACCGGGCTTGAACCCTCTAGCTTTGGTGTACGTGGCAGACACCCTACTCAACTAAGCTATGGGCGCTGAGCCAATCCATCTTCTTTCATTTCTCCCTTATGTTTTGCTTTTTTCTGCTTTTAGTTTTTAACACATTAACTGCCATGTGAGCTGTATTTAACTCATGCTGGTTTTGAGCCTGGGGGGGTATGTGAAACCTTTGCTCATTATTTTCACTGTCCATTGGTAGGTCTCCCCCACCTTCTGTCACCCTGTTCCAGCCACCTGCCCAAACGCGCCATGTTATTCAAATACGATAACTTCCAATCACACAGTTCACTTTGAATGTTTGCCTGGTGGCTCTTTTTAATAAAATCAATACAATAATATGTGTTGACATGAACCTGTTGCACATTCTTAGTGGGTATGATTCATAGGTTATGATCCAGGATCACCCAAGATCCATTCCAAACACAACCAAATACTTGTGGAATGACAAAGGCTCAATTCTCAGAAACAAATTCAGTTAAGTATGCCATGAGTCACATATAATGAGAGGCATGCAGTGTAAAAATTGAGTTTTGCCCCAAGCAAGTTGCATATAACTCATGCACAGAAAACAATTTAAAAAAAAAGTTTAGAAAGAATCATTTTGTTTTACAAGTTT
Organism: Nycticebus coucang; assembly: GCF_027406575.1. Lineage (NCBI taxonomy): Eukaryota > Metazoa > Chordata > Mammalia > Primates > Lorisidae > Nycticebus > Nycticebus coucang. Next base: position 25,645,355 of record NC_069792.1, on the reverse strand, counting down.
TTCTTCTATTTTTGTAATAAAACACTGTGGCCACAAGATAATATATTTTTTTCTAGTGTGGCAGTCAATGTGTTAAATTTGTAATTCAAGGGTTTTTTATATCCCTAACTGCTTACTCCTGTATATTTAGCTCAGTATGAAGTGTCATATTACATGTTTCTTCTGCTACATGTTTTTCTTCATTTATTATTAGGAGGGATGGATATTTTATTTGTTAAAGTCTATTACATTTTGTGTTCTGATTTTTACAATAATGCTATGTAGATTTACTGAATCAGTAAATCAAAAATAATTTCTTTAATTTTTGTTGTATATTTTGAGTGTTTTACAGAATTTCTAGTTCAGTGCCATCCTCTTTTGTCAATGGATAAAAATAAACCAAAATGCTTTAGAATAGGTAAAACCACATAGAGAATTTTATTATTTCTTTCTTTGGTAACTGGTGAAGTCTTTCACCTCCAAAGTTTGGTTCTCTTTTGTGTGACACAAAGTGTTCCCCTTTCCTGTTTTTCCTATTTGTTACTCAAATGCCCTAAAGTATCCCTTACTTCACTTTCCCTAAAGTTTTTCTTGCCATTTCTTTGCTTACCACAAAGGCTTGCACTGATGCTCTCATGTGAGAAATGGTTCCCTAAGATTTTATATTTTTTCTTTTTTTTTATTGATAGCTATTTTGAAGTTCGGTTATTCTCTGTTTTCAAATCATGCTCAAACTCATTGTTTATTGCTTTTGTTTGTTTATGTGCTGTTGTAATTAATTTTTTGTTTGTATGAGATAGAGTCTTACTATGTCACCCTTGGTAGAGTGCTATGGCATCACAGCTCACAGCAACCACAAACTTTTGGGCTTAAGCAATTCTCTTGCCTCAGCCTCCCAAGTAGCTGTGACTACAGGTGCCCAGAACAATGCCTAGCTATTTTTTTTAGAGACAGGGTCTCACTCTTGCTCAGTCTGGTCTCTAACTTGTGAGCTCAGGCAATCCACCCATCTCGGCCTCCTACATGCTGGGATTACATGTGTGAGCCACTGCACACAGCCCTGTTGTTGTTATTAATTTTTTTCTCATAGCTTTTTCTTGGGTAGGATTTATTGAAAGATGAAAATATTGAAAATCATCCTTGTTTTGCTTTTTTTTTATTTGGCCCATGTCCTTTACTGCATATTATTGGAACTGAATTGTGTGCAATGACCAAGTAAGTTATCTTATTATTTACTATAATTCTTTTTCAAAAGTAAAATATATATGCTGCTCTAATGAGAATAAAATTTGCATTGTAATTAATGTACTATCACTAATAATGTAAAACTTGAACTATAACACCCAGTCCTGAAGTTGAAGATTTCCATTTCATCAAACACAAAGTACATGTGTTGTGCAATCAAGGAGAGTATTTTACATTACCAGATCAAACCCCTGCCATACTAGATATGTGGTTAAAGACAAAGAAGTCCAGTCTTAAGAATATCAACTGAGTAATTTTTGCTAGTAATAAATTAAGTTTGAATACATTAAAATGTATAAATGAAAAAGCACTATATTACCCCAAATGAGGTAGGTGTAGGTCATTAGAGTATAAATTATTATCCCATTTTAAAAATTGCTAGTTTCTCCTTTCTGGCAAGAAAACAGTGAGCCATTTCAGAGAGCTGGCAAAGTCAAGTGTACTTTAGCACAGTTTCAAGATAGAAACAACTTGTCGTGTCAATAGCTGAGGCAAAGAAGTTAGTGAAACGTCGTTTAGTACCAATATGTTCTATTTTGCCGTGCACCTGAAAAAAAGGAGTGGAAGGTTTTATTCTACATTTCACCTTACCAGTGACAAATTATAGTCATTACTGGAAATAATTCTTACCTACATAATAAATACCGTCTATTTACAATTTTGTTTTCAGTTGCACCTCTCCTTTTTTTCTACTTACTCATCAAGAAAAATAAGCATCGTTTTCTTTTCTTCTAAATGTGGAAATTGTATCATTATTGATACCCTTTTGCAAGCATTGCCCCAGGGACTATCTTCACGCCATACCACAGCTTTCACCACTATTTTTTTTTTCTTTTTTCACTTTGCCAAAGGGACAAATCTTTATTTATTTCAACATTAGACATAGCAACATGTTGTCTCATTTGCTATTTCTCTTTTTTTATTCAGACATTTTTATTGTGGTAAAATACATATAACACCAACTTTACTATCTTAATCATGTTCACGTATACAGTTCGGTGGCATTAAGTACATTCACATTAAAAAAAAAAAGTACATTCACATTGTTGTCGGCCATCCCGCCAATCTATCGCTGTAGCTTTTTTTATCTTGTGAAACTGAAATGCTATACCCATTAAACGACAGCTCCCGATGTTCTCCCACCCTCCCAGCCCCGGAAAACCATTATTCTACTTCAGCCCTATGACTTTGACTACTGTAGGTACTTGATACTTAAGGGTAGTAGAATCATGCAAGATTTATCTTTTTTGTGATTGACTTATTTCACTCAGCATAACGTCCTCAAGGTTCATCCATATTGTAGCATAAGTCAGAATTTCCTTTCTTGTTAAAGCTGAATAACAATATTCCATTATGTGTTTACACATACCACATTCTGCTTACCATTCATCTGTTGATAGACAGGTACGCTGTTTCCACATTTAGCTGTTGTGAATAATGCTGCAATGAATATGGGTGTACAAATATCTCTTTGAGACCCAGCTTTCCATTTGGGGGGGCGGGGTACATGCTCCAAAGTGAATTGGCTGAATCAAATAGTAATTCCATGTTTCTTTCCTTTGAGGAACTGCCATATTGTTTTCAATAGTGACTATAACATTTTAGATTCTCACCAAGGGTATATAAGGGTTATAATTTTTCCATATCCTCACCAATACTTGTTATTTTCTACTGTTCTTTGTTCATTTTTTAAAATTTTAGAATATTACACAGGTACCTATGTTTTCGTTATGTGAATTGCTTTTGCACAGTTGAAGTAAAAGTTGTGAGTGAGCCCATCACATGGATAATATGCATTGTACCTGTTAGGAGGGAATTTACCCTTCCCCTCCTACCCAGCCCTACCCACTTGCTTTACACTGAGTTTTACTACCAAATGCGCATGGGAATTGATCAACTAGTTCATATTAAATAGTGAGTATATGGTTTTTATTTTTCCATTCTTGCAATGCTTCACTTAGAAGAAGGGCCTCCAGTTCCAGTCAGGTTTTTGCAAGAGGTATTAATTCACTATTTTTCATGGCAGAGTAGTACTCCCTCCATGGTGCACATATGCCATATTTTATTAATCCACTCATGTATTAACGGGAACTTGGATTGATTCCACATCCGTATAATTGTAAATTGAGCTGCAATAAATATTCTAGTGCAGTGTTTTTCGAAAAAAATGTCTTCTTTTCCTTTAGGTGGAGACCTGGTAGTGGGGCTCGCATGTTTAAGTGGTAAGTCTACTTTTAGTTCTTTGAGGAGTTTCCATCTATTTTTATAGAGGTGTTCTAATTTGCAGTCCCACTAGGAATTGTATAAGGGTTCCTTCCTGTCTGCATCCATGCCAACATCTTTTGCTTTGGGATGTTATAATAAAAGCCATTGTAACTGGGGTAAGTGGATATTTCTTTTTTTTTTTTTTTTTTTTTTTGTAGAGACAGGGTCTCACTTTTATGGCCCTCGGTAGAGTGCCGTGGCCTCACACAGCTCACAGCAACCTCCAACTCCTGGGCTTAAGCGATTCTCTTGCCTCAGCCTCCCGAGCAGCTGGGACTACAGGCGCCCGCCACAACGTCCGGCTATTTTTTGGTTGCAGTTTGGCCGGGGCCGGGTTTGAACCTGTCACCCTCGGTATATGGGGCTGGCGCCTTACCGACTGAGCCACAGGCGCCGCCCGGTAAGGGGATATTTCAATGTGGTTTTAATTTGAATTTCCAAAATGCTTAAAAATATTAAGCATTTTTTTCATTTGTTTATGGACCATTTGTCTCTCTTTTGAAACCTTCTGTTCATGTCTTTTGATCACTTTTTAATGGGGTTGCATTATTTGTTTTTTCCTTGCTTATTTGCTTGAACTATTTATAGATTCTGGTTATCATCCATTTATCAGAGGTATAGCTTGCAAATGTTTTCTACCATTCTATAGGTTTCCTATTTCCTTTATTAATTATTTTCTTACCTGTGCAGAATCTTATAAATTTAATCAAGTCCTATCTATTTATTTTTGTTGTTGCTGATTGCCATTGGAGTCATTATGAATTATTTGCCTAGGTTGATATCTAGAAGAGTTCCAGCAATGTTTCCAAAATTTTCTTCCAGAATTCTTATTGTTTGTTCCTTACTATTTTGTTCCTTAATATTTTATTAATCTCAAATCAATTTTTGTGGGAAGTGAGACATATGGATCCTGTTTCATTCTTCTGCATATGACTGTCCAATTTCCCAGTACTATTTATTGAGCAGGGCTTCCTTTCCCCTGTGTGTATTGTCATCTGCTTTGTCAAAGATCAGGTATGTAGATGGTTTTGTATCTGATTCTCTGTTCTGTTCCATTGGTCTATGTCTCTATTTTTGTTCCAGTACTGTGCTGCTTTGGTTACTATAGCCTTGTGATACTATAGCCTTGTGATATAGCCTAGTTTGTGGTCTAGTAATGAGATGCCTCCCCATGTGTTCTATTCCTTTTGCTTAAGTTTGCTTTGGCTATTTGGGATCTTTTCATTTGGAAAAAATGAAGCATATAATTATGCTTCAAATGAAGCATATAATTATTTTTTAAAGATCTTTGAAATATGAGCTTGGAATTTTGATGAGTTTTGCATTGAATCTATATGTCACTTTGGGAATTATGGACATTTTAACAATGTTCACTCTACTGATCAATGAGCATGATGTGTTTTCCAATTTGTTTGTATGTGAGTAATTATGAAAGTTTTTGAATACACAAAAATCAAGAAACATAAAATCCAAGTGGACAGAAGCAAATGAAGACCTCCTAGTGAGACCAATAAACCAACCAAATGAAACTAGTAAAGGTGAATCAGAATGGACACTGTGAACTGTGTTTCTTTTAGGTGAAATAATGGACCATAACATAGTCTTGTTTCTAAACTTTCTTAGTGACCCAGGTATTATCTACAATTGTTTTATTCAGTGTTTCATAGTTCTCTTCGCTTCTATCTCTTTGCTTAGATCTAGTAAGTAGTAGATCTAGTAATTTAGTTTATGTATTTTGAGGATCCTGTATTAGGAGCTTAAATACTTAGAATTGTTGTGTCCTTTTATTGAATTTCTCTCTTTACCACTATAAAATAACCATCTTTGTCCTGCATTACTATTGTTGATTTTATCTGCTCTCTTTTGGTTTCCATTTATGAGGAATACTTTTTTCCAATCTTTCCACATTAAGCTGGTTTGTTCATGTGGTGTAGATGTGTGTTCTGGTGACAGCAAATAGTTGGGTTATATATGATTTTTCATCCATTCAACTAGCATGTCTTTTGAGTGGCACATTTTAAGCATCGATGTTAACAAAATTGCTATGTGGGACGATGCTCTGTTCATCGTGTTGCATAGTATTTTATTGCTTTGTTTCCCTTCTTGTGCTATTGTTTTATAAGAGTTGAAAACTTTAGCTTTTTTTTTTTTCTCAGTGGTTTTACAGAGATAAAACCATTTTTTTTCACAGTGGTTATCTACTGTGCTGATTTGTGTATAACACAGTTCTGAGTATTTCCTGACATGCAGGTGTGACCATGATAAATTCCCTCAGTGTTTTTTTTCCTAGAAAAATCTTAATTTCTCTATCAAATATGAAACTTAATTTTGCAAGATAAAAAAAATGGAGTTAACAGTTGTTCTGTTAAGAAGATTGAAGATGTGGCCCCACTTCCTTCTGGCTCATAAGGTTTCCTCTAAGAAATCGCCTGTGAACCCACTGGATTTTCCTCAATAGGTTAGTTATTATTTATGCCTAGCTGCTTGTAGAATTTTCTCATTCATTTTGAAGTTAGCCAGGTTAATCACTATTTCTAGATGTCTTACTTGCAATGAATCTTCTTGGAGTTTGATGACCATCTTTTATAGGTAGGTCTGTTTCTCTGGTGATACCAGGATAGGTTTCCTCAATAATTCCCTCAAATATGTTTTCTATGCTTCTAGCTCATTCTTCTCCCTCAGGGCTATCTATAATTCATATGTTAGTTCGCTCTGCATAGTCCCATATCTCTCTGATTATGCCAACTTTTTTGTTCTCTTCTTTGTGTCTTTAGATGACAGCTAGATCAATAGCCTTAGTCTTCAAGCTCTACAATTCTGTCTTCTCCTTAGATTATTCTGTAACTTATGCTTTCTGCTGTATTTTAGAATTCCCTAAATTCTTCTTTCATTTCTTTGAGATCTGTTATATCATTCCTTATGTTGTCTAGTAATTTTTTCACCAATCATATGAATTTTTTTTGGCTTCTTTTGCTGGTTTTCAACTTTCTCTCCAATTTCATTCATCTTATTTCCCGTCCATATTCTGAACTCTGTTTTTTCATTTTGAGAATGTCCAAGTACTTTGCATTTGCTGCTATGGCTCCATTGTGATCTCTTAGGAGTGCCAATCTGTTTTTATTTTTCATGTTTCCAGGGTTCCTTTGTTGGTTTCTTCTCATCTGAAACTTCTTTTCTTGACTCAGGGCTAGTAGGTTTGCAGGGCACCTGTTCTTTTCTGGGAACTCTCTTGCTTAATTAGAAGAAAGGAAGGTCTCTAATGGTGCTCCCCCTCCACTCTGAAATGTTGATGCTGCAGGGAAGCCTGTAATGCAGGCTGTGTTGATTTGGTCTGTTCACCTGGGACTGTCTTTGTTCAAGTCTGTGCTGGATACTGTTTGTCTTAGGTTCTGGGCCTTTCACCAGATAATCATATGATGTTTGAGTTGGGAGCTGGGCAAAACCCTCTTCTTTGAGGCTGGTGTCATGGGAATTACTCTGTCCAGGGTCTTCGGACAGAGTTGACAGTGGGAGCTGGGTGGTTGTGAGTTCCCTGGGTATGGGCATTTGTTCAAATCAAGTTTTAGTGTAGGCTGAAGACTGGGGGAATGGGGGTGGGGTCCCTGGCAGGGTGTTGGATATTACAGCAATTCCTGCAACAGTAGTGGAGAATCAGCTACTATACTGAAATCTTGGGGCATTGTCCTGGGCCTGCCAGAAGAAGACACAGAGGTGGATGAGGCTCTAACATGTGGCCCTCGGAACTGAGACTAGGGAGGAGCCAAAAGAGGGTTTCTGAGCAGGGCCTCAGAGCCAGGAGTAGGGCTATGGAAGCAGTGGGGCTGATTTGACCTGGAAGGTGGTATCAGGGCTGAGCACTCAGCAGGTGGTTGGGCCGAGAAGGAAGAGTTGGGGCCAAGCAGGTGGTGAGCTGTTTTGCAGTCTCAGAGACCAGATCCTAAATCATGTGGGTGGAGGTTGGTTCCAGTGTCCCAGGGGCTATGGTTCTCCCCACACCCTAGGATCCAATGAACCCTGTGTGCTCAGATCCCTTTGTCATTGTTGGGGAGGGGCACTTGATAGCTTAGAACAGCCTCCTGTTGTTCTGCCCTGTCCCTAGCCCAGTGGGGTCAATGTAAAGGCCACAGCCAGAAAGATGAGTCCCATCCTGACCTTGTGCCATGTACTCAAGAACTCAGGATGGGTTTAGCTGCTGCTAAACAGATCCCATGACACCATTGTCTGGTGCAGTGACTCTGTACAGACTTCAGGTAGGTCCCTGATCCATGGCAGGGAAAAGAGCCCTTTCACAACTTGATCACAGTGCCCTCAGTGGGTGAGGACATCGACCCAATGTTCTATCTTGCTAATCTTCCCCATATGCAACTTTATGTTATCAAACGTATTGCCCTGTCATCACATTTTTTTTTTCCATGCTGAGAGTCCCGTGCTGCTTCACTGTGGTTTCAAAATGTACCTTCAGAGGATAGTTGTCTACAGGTAGGCATCTGCTTTCTGTCTGTTCTTCTTTCCTTGAGTACTATGGGTTCCAAGGCTGCTTTTAATCCACCATTTTCCTGTCCTAATGTTCCTTTCTAAAGGTGGCTTCAGAATCAATTCTTCCAGGGACAGCAGCTGGACACCATGCCTACTGGCAGGCATGGAGGAAACTTTCCTTTACAGAGAGATGCACTTGGAACTTGTTTGGCACTGACTTCCTTCCTTATAGTGCTGGTGTGTCTGGAGACTGGAAGCGCAAACTGACCATGGCCACATTTACACTTGCTTGTGGCTGGAGCTTGCAGATGGGGCCTGGCCTCAGTCATGGCAGCCTTACCCAGCTGTGCTCTGGATCTCTGGGCAGCTCCCCTGTGGATTTCTGGGCACTATGTACATCCCGCAGCAGGCAGACCCCAAGATTCAGGAAGCAACCTTTCTGACAGGCTCTAAGCCTCTTGTGGGTTGATTTCTAGTGAGATTTTGCTCCTTGTTCTGTTTTGTAACTTCTTCCCATGAAATCTCCAGTAGGTTATGGAAATTTTCTCTTAGAGTTATATCTAATCTATGTTTGGGTTGTTTTTCCAACTGAAACTCTTCTTTCTGAGTTGATTTGGTGACGGATGTCTCTAGTCAGCCACCTTGTTTCTGTCCCTTAATATCTCACTTCCCTTTAGAGTTGAGTCATATTCCATTGTCTGTATAGACCAGTTCCTTCAAATTGTTCACCCACTAAATGAAGATATCCTGGTTGCTTCCAATTTTTGGCATCAGGTTGTTTCTTTTGGTTATTCATATTTCATAAATTGAGCATTTTATGCTTTAATATGGGTAAATGACTAATTCCAGCATGTTATCTGATAGTGTGTTGCAGGGTGCTATTTCAACTAATTATTCCTACTATCCTCCATAACCATAATATTGATGTATCTATTTATCACCATTGAAGATGATATTTTCCTGTCTGTAGCAAGTAATGCCTTGAAATATCCCAAATTCAGCCATTTCATAATAGAATGTTATTTTTCATAATTTCTTAGATCATAAAATTGACTTCACTTCCTTTTTCTTTTTCTTTAATTTGTAGAAAATAACCAGATTATGACAGAGAGACTTGCTTTCCCCACCCTAAAGACACATCATTTTTGAAACAAAACAGACCTCTTACGATAAAAATGCCTATCTCTGCAGACCAGTTGATTCCACTTCTTTTGTCTAGTATTCTCAATTTAGAAGGAATAAAAAAAATGTGTACACATACACAATTATTATTCAAGGAAATAAGACTTGTGTTTAATGAATTCTTTGCTGCTGGCTCAAATCATGTTAACTTTGTAAAGTCAGACACCACAGGCTGCATATCTCCTTCCGAAAGACCTGTGGCTTTGAAGGTGCCAGTTGTTAGTCCATTGACCAGAATGCCTAAAATATTATCTTCATGTCTGAAGACTGAAATGTCTGGAGGAAAGCAACTTTGTGCAACAATATTTTAATGAATGGCTCCATGAAAATATTCTCATGGAAAGGTGTATCTCCTTTCTCTTTCTTCACTTATACCCTGAAGATAATGAAATTTTCTATTGTTTTACCCACTTCCTCAGACCAAATATAGAAGGAAAGAGTCACATTGGGTGTTAAGGGCCTGTTTGCTGTCTCATATTGGTCAGTCCACTTTCTAGACTACCCCACTAGAAAATACTGTCCTGTTTTGTCTACCTCTTCTCATATGGTTTCTATTTCCTGTGTCTAAGGTTCTGCCTAATTATTTTTCCTTGATTTGAAAGTTCTTTGGATGGTTTTCTGTTTATATAGTATAGTGAAATCATATGTAAAACAAATGCCAACACAATACATGGAATACTATAAATTGAGCCTGGTACAATTAAATAGAAGTTGACCTCATGGAGAATCTCATAGAGGGTTTAGATAATACATGATATGCATTCCTAGGAAGTGGGGTATGTGTGTTGCATATAATTATGGAACACCTCACAACTTGGCTTTTGACCTGTTCACATGTGCAGTGCCACAATTAAACCTACTTGTCCCAAATGGTTATAGTAGACAAACATCAGGACACAAAGTATTCATATGAATTTCCCAAATCACAAGGCATATTAGATTTTCTTTCACCCCATATGTAATTTTCAAATGGTTTATCTCATTTGCCCTGGAGAGAGTTAAGAGTAAGCAAATAATTCTGAGATCTTGCAAGGAAGTATTGAAGCTGACAAATGGTATATGGAATTTCACAAGCTGTCCTTTCTCTCAGAGAAAGCTGAGTGTGCAGTACTTGAAGAATCAGGAAATAAAGACACCTGGTTACAATTTATCACCATTTTCTTTGGCTAGACTGACCATCTTGTCTTGTGATCTTTTATTGCTCTTGACTTCCCTTATTAACTCCTTCAAATGTATTATTGTATTATGTTTTTGAAGTTCGCAAGGATTCAGTAGACCTGGGATTTAAAAACGCAGTAGCATATAGATTGGAAGCTATATTTTGCTACAAATTCCTGATTTAAGAATCACCAGTTACCTTATGTGAGTTTATATAGTCTGATTCCTTCTGTCTCCTATACCTATTATTGTTTCATAAGGATTCAAGGGAAATTATGTCAAGAATTGTTTCTGTTTAGTGAAAATTCCGTGGTCCATTGGCACTGCTTTAAAAAAAAAAAAAAAGTCATCAGTAAGGGACACCTTCACCATATACAATTGTCCTATGTGGTTGACAAAAAAGTCTGACCGCAAGCTACAGTTACCCACAAAGTGATGCTTTTTCCTAAGCCCAACATTCCCAAGGTTTCTGATAAAATAAATAAAATCATTCAAATGCACCTGTATGTATAATATTATTAATAAATAAACTTTTCCTTGAGTATTTGTCCATTTTACCTCCTATGGTGTCACTTTTAGTAACCATGATTACCATATTTTCTCATAATTTCCTGAAGAAAATTTGTCCTGTTTTGTATTCAAGATGTTTACATTATTACCTGTAGCTAAGAAAAGGCTGCTGAAAATTGGATTCATGTATCCAACTACTTATGTGAGCCTCTACTTTCTGATCCCACAATCACTTAAAACTCCAAATATCAAAAATGGAACTTACCATCCCTTCCTATTTTTCTCAGTTGCTGCTTTATTTCTCTCCTATTGTTTTTGACACACACATGATTGTTATAGCTGTTTCTGTAGTTCACCTGAACAAAAATGCCGGATTTTATCTTGGAGTACTCCATCACACCTAAATTCATCTACGGCTAAATTATGTTACTTTTACCTCCCAAATATTCTTGACTCTCTCCACTTCTCTCACAAATGCTACTTACTTTGAACATACTACCATCATATTGTAGTAGCTCAATCTGCTTCTTTCCTCAAGTTTTATATATTTTCGAGGGCATTATTCACAGTAGAGCCACATACAATGAAAGCAATGATCATGTCACATCGATAATTAAGTCTGAAACCATTCTTTAGTTCTTTCAGGATAAATCCAAATGAAGTACGATATCTTTCAAAGTCTTAAAAGATTTGTTGCCTGATATTTCTCTAGCTTCACTCACAACCCTTTTTCATCTACATAATCTTGCATCCGTCATCATGAATTTGTTTCCATTGCTCTCCTTGGTCACTTTCTCTCTGGACTTTTTAACAAAAGTTAAAACAGTTATGTTAAAATAAATATCATTATTATTTTTTAGCATGGTGCTACTTTCAATTTTATTCATATTGATATTTTATAATTAGGGCTTATTAATCTTATTAGTAGACACATCACTCAAGAAAAGACTACACACTATTACCTAACAGCAAATTAACATCAAATTTACTAACAAGAGGAAACATATCAAAGGTATACTTAAATATTATTGGGGTGCAAAGAACAAATCCCAAAGTACAATATTACAACTTGGAGTGCTTTGAGTTAAAGGAAATTAAAAGACCTCAGAAATAAACCTTAGAACCAAAGTCCTTCTTTTTCTGACTTTCCTCTCCCCATCTCTCTGATCCTTTTTCCTTTCCAAAGCATAGGGAGGAGCTTTGTCTGAATTTTCCTTATCTGATTAAGGGAAGTTTCTTCAGAAGAAATGCAGCTGCCTTGAAACTCTCTTCTTAGGAATCTCATCAAATAACCAGGAAGGATTAGCCACTGGAGAGGAAGAGAAGAAACTAGAAGTTCTCTGAACACAGAGCGAGACTTCTCACGTGTTCTTCCAAGGTTAACATCAGGGCAGTGCCCGGGAGACTTTATCTGCATAAGAAGACAACCTTTATTTGCAGTGAAGTTCAGTCTCTCACCTTTTCCCACAGTTAGATGAAACTTTGTCCCAGGCCATTTTGCTTTGGGCTCATTTGATTCCTCTAAAAAACTATTTACAAACCCTCAGATTGCTACATTTCCCTCATCTCCCTCTCCCCTATGAAGCAGGTATATAATAAGCCTCTAAAGCAGCGGTTCTCACACTGTGGGTCATGACCCCTTTGGGGGTCATACAACCCTTTCACAGGTTCACCTAAAACCATCACATACACCCCATACAAATACAGGCGAATGAAAATAATTTTTATGGTTGGGGGTCACCACAACATGAGGAAGGGTTGCGGCAGTAGGAAGGTTAAGAACCACTGCTCTAAGTCTCAACCATCTGCCCCTTCTTTGACTCTCATTGATTTTTTTATTTTTTTAATTCTTTATTAAATCATAACTGTGTACCTTAATGAATTCATGGGAAACAACATACTGATTTGATATACAATGTGGAATGCTTACATCTAACTGATTAATATAACAATCTCCTAGCTTACTTATTTGCTGTGGCAAAAGCATTCATACTCTATTCTTTTTTTTTTTTTTTTTGAGACAGAGCCACAAGCTGTCACCCTGGGTAGAGTGCTGTGGCATCATAGCTCACAGCAACCTCAAACTCCTGTGCTTAAGAGATTCTCTTGCCTCAGTCTCCCAAGTAGCTAGGACCATAGGCGCCCATCACAATGTCTGGCTATTTTTTGGTTGTAGTTGTCATTGTTGTCTGGCAGGCCAGGGATGGATTTGAATCTGCCAGCTCTGGTGTATGTGGCTGGCACCTTAGCCGCTTGAGCCACAGACACCAAGCCTCTATTCTTAATAGTGCAGAAATGTATCATTGCATTATGCACATTAAATTGGATCCCCCAAAACCCTCCCTCCTCCCAACCTCCTTCCTCCCCTCCCCTCTCTTTCCTATTCCCTCCTTCTTTCTGGTCTATAGTTATGTTTTACCATTCCTATCAATGTGTGATCAATAGGTGATTATATACTGATTTCAATACTATGTATTGAATACATTGGATACTTTTTTTTTTCCCATTTGTGAGATACTTTACTAAGAAGAATATGTTCCAGCTCCATCCAGGTAAACATAAAAGATGTGAAGTCTCCATTTTTTATCGCTGCATAGTATTCCATGGTATACATATACTACAATTTGTTAATCCATTCATGGGTCGATGGGTACTTGGGTTGCTTCCATGACTTGGCCATTATGAATGATTTTTGATCGTCTGGGTAAATGCCTAGTGGGGGGATTGCAGGATCAAATGGTAGGTCCATTATTAATTCCTTGAGTATTCTCCAAACTTCTTTCCAAAAAGGTCATATTACCTTGCATTCCCACCAGCAGTGTAGAAGCGTTCTCTTCTTTCCACATCCAGGCCAACATCTGTAGTTTTGGGATTTTGTGACGTGGGCTAATCTTACTGGAGTTGGATGCTATCTCAAAGTGGTTTTGATTTTCATTTCTCTGATGATTAAAAATGGTGAGTATTTTTTTTATGTGTTTGTAGGCCCTGCTCCTGTCTTCTTCAGAGAAGTTTCTATTCAAGTCTCTTACCCACATAGAAATGGGTTTGTTTTTCTCTTATTGATTAGTTTGAGCTCTTTGTGGATTCTAGTTATCAGACCTTTGTCGGAAGCATAACCCGCAAAAATCTTTTCACATTCTGAAGGCTGTCTGTTTGCTTTATTTACTGTGCTTTTGGCTGTGCAGAAGCTTTTTAGTTTGATCAGATCCCAGTAATATAGTTTTGGTGTTGCTTCAATTGTGCATAAAAAATTCTCCCAGGCCAATTTGTTTAAGTGTTTTTCCTGCACTATCTTCTAATATTTTTGTAGTTTCATGTCTTAAGTTTAAATCTTTTATCTAGTGAGAATCAATCTTTGTTAATGGTGAGAGATGGGGGTCCAGTTTTATTCTTCTATAGGTTGCCAGCCAGTTCACCCAGCACCATTTGTTAAATTAAATAGGGACTCTTCCCCCCATTGAATGTTTTTGATAGGTTTGTCAAAGATCAAATGACTATAAATGTCTGGGTACATCTTTTAGTTCTCTAATCTGTTCCATACATACACCTCTTTATTTTTTGTACCAGTACCATGCTATTCTGATCGCTATAGATTTATAGCATAGCCTGAAGTCTGGTAATGTGATCCTCCTCATCTGTTTTTATTTCTGAGTAGTGTGTACCCAACAAAAAAAAGAAAACTATAAACCAATATCATTAATAAATATTGATGCAAAAATATTTAATAAGATTCTAGCAAACAGAATTCAACGACACATCAAAACAATTATATACCATGATCAAGTTGGTTTTATCCCAGGGTATAATACCTCACATAAATAAAATAAAAAACAAAGACCACATGATTCTCTCAATTGATGCAGAAAAAGCTTTTGATAATATCCAGCACCCTTTTGTGATCAGAACTCTCAAGAAAATAGGCTTAGAAGGGTCATTTCTTTTTTTTTTTTTTTTTATTGTTGGGGATTCATTGAGGGTACAATAAGCCAGGTTACACTGATTGCAATTGTTAGGTGAAGTTCCTCTTGCAATCATGTCTTGCCCCCATAAAATGTGACACACTTAAACTGATCAAGGCCATATACAGCTACCCTACAGTCACTATCATACTGAATGTAGTAAAATTGAAAACATTTCCACTCAGATCTGAAGCTAGGCAAGGATATCCGTTGTCTCCACTGATATTGAACATAGTAATGGAAGTTCTAGCCATTGCAATCAGACAAGAGAAGGGGGTCAAGGGTATTCAAATGGGGTCAGAGGAGATCAAACTCTCACTCTTTGCGGATGATATGATCCTATACCTGTAAAACCCCAGTCTCATATTTTGTATGGTTCTCATGCTGATACATGTAAATAAATGTGCATGCTTTCCTTCTCCTATTAAGCTCTCTGTGATCAGTTACTTCAGTGAAAATTTAGTGAAACTTAAGAGAAGAAGATAGAAAAACTTTCCCTCTAGCCCTAAAATATCTCATAGTTAACAGGGAAAATGAGAGAGAGAGAAAAAAAAAAAAAACATGTTAAAATAAAGAACATTGATTCTTTTTAACAAATACAAAGAAAAATATAGATGGATCCTTCTTTCCTTCTTTAATTTGGGTGTGGGGAAAGGCCTTCTAAATAGAACTTAAAATCCAGAGGCAATAAAAGAAAAAACAGATTAATTTGTTATATAAAGTTTTCTTTAAAGTAACTGGCATGACAAAAACCACCATAAACAAAATAAAACAATTTCTTTCAATTATTAATGATTCCATTACTCGTTGAAAAGTAAAGGAAGTGATATAATCAAATAATAATTTAAAGACATTTTTACCTAAGAAATAATTTTTATAGAATGTTTGAACTACGAGGAATTCACTTCATTTTCCTCAAAAAAGAAACTAAATTTTGGTAAACTAATGAGTGGCCAAGTTTATACAACAAGAGAACAGCAACATTGTAAATACAGCCCAGATTTCTTGACTGCAATATATGGTATAGTAATTAGAATTTTTTACTTCACCTGTTAGTGGGTAGGACTGACTCCATGACAGGGAAATTCTCTGCCAAGGTTAGGTTTTCAGAACAAGACGGGTACTAAGGAAAGTTGTGTTCGAGAACCATCTTTGTGGCTTACTAACTGTGGGCTATGGTGAATTCTCTTCTAGCTCTTATTTTCATAGCAATAATATTTTCCTTAAAGTTTTATGTATTATAACAAGTAATAAAAAATTATTAAAGTAAAAATGTTTTTTGAAAAATTTTCATATTTATCCAATAAATATAGCTTAGACAAGTGATCACATTTTCATCATCTCAAAGTTGACTTTCAAATTTTCAGATATGCAAACAATACCGGTAGGAATATAAATTTGTAAATATTTTTGGAAGAAGGACACAACAATATATCTTTAAACCTATAGTTTCTTTTATACACTTTCTACAAAAATTTCATAGGTAGAAATTCATCATAAGAAATCAATCAAATAAGAACTAAAATTCATATATATTAATACAAGGACATTCCACTTAACTGCAAGTAAATAAAAAAATGAAACAAACTCAGAGTCTAATAATAGGGAATTTGTTAATATACTGTATCTGAAAAATGAAATAGAAAGTAAAATAGATCAATGTTTCCCACACTTGTGTTAAGAAAATTAATGCTTGGAAAGTATTTTATGAAGAAAATATACCTAGGATCTGTAAAGTTATATAAAATTATGTGTAATTAATTATCAAATATGGAAATAGTCTGACATTCACTATGTTTCTACACATAAAAAGATGCAAAAGATATTGTATGAAATGGTTCCAAGAATAAGAGCTCTATTTTATAGATAATTTCTTAAGATTTCATAGATACTCAGCATATATATTGTATATAAAATATATACTCGCATGTACATAACTGTAAATATATGTCAAAAAAATAAAAATCTTGGATTGAGAAATGAGAAGTAATATTTGTTTCATGTTTAATTTTCAAAATTTTCCACAGTATGAATATATTACACTCCCTTTAGATAATTTCTTTATGTTACTGTTTGTATTTTCATATTTTGCCCTCTTTTTTTCTTCCATGTTTGTTTGTTTATTTGTTTTTACACTGCACATCCTAAAATCAATAACTTACTGTCATTTTGATCTCAAATTGAAAAAGACTGGAGTTTGTTCCTTCATAGCATTCTTAGCTCTGTTTCTACAGCAGCACATTGTATATCTGGTCGATTTCATCTCCCTGCTCCAACTTCCATGCACAGTCTTACCTCTCCTCCACATTTTTGTGTTTCTATAACATGTTGCCAGGGACTGCTGTCAAAATCAGCTTACAAATGCATTCCTTTGACCACATCCTTTCTTGAATCCTTCAAAGACAATGTCTTTGCATAAGAAATTCAAATTTGTCATATTTGTTCTCGGATAATGTTCACTTGCACATACGTGTAAATGAGGCTATCTTGTATCTCTTCTACTTACTGATTTTTGCTGCTTAAAAGGCCCCAATACTAAAATGATCATGTTTATGCTCATTTAACTTTATTTTTCCTAAATATTTAAACATTTTTATTTGCTTTTCACTAAGGGATTTCTTCACGTTTTACATTACCTAAGTATTTACATAGGGAAGAAAGAAACAATCCTAGTATTTATTGAGTGTCAGTTATAAACGGAAAACCAAACAAGTTAACTTACTACGTATCATCTCCTTTAATTTAATTGGAAATGAAGTAATTCTAAGTCAACGTGCAAAGATTTCATGAAGCCTTCTTCATATGTAGTCACGATTTTAAACTGAATATATGCACTTGCAATCTTTCTTAAGAAACTTGCATATATAAACAAATATATTCCTAAAGAGTATATAGTATGTTTTGTGTTTTATTATAAATACACATAAATGGTATCATGCATTTTTGTAATGTCTTATCAGATAACTGTCTATCATTTTTGAAGATTCATTTTTATACATTAATTTTAGTTTATTTTAATGGCTATTCTATATTCCATCATTTAAGATATTTTATTTACTCTCCACTGCTAGACATTCTTTTTTGTGTTTTTTCAGTAATATGGCAATAATTATCTTACACAAACATTTCTGTGTACATATCTAATCTGGAAATACAAATTTTGGGTTGTAAAGCATGTACAATTTTTATTGTGCTAGATGATTGCAAATTATTTTTCAGCCTGTTTGATTTTTTTCATTAATAAAAATCTTCAAAGACAAATTTCACTTTTACTGTTCCTTATAGCTTTTAAATGTGCAAAGTTCATTTTTCATAGTTTTACATACAAAGGCAAATCTTTCTGTTATGTTGAGCATAAGATAAAATTACTTCTTTCTCAGTATTATGGGCTAATACGATCATTTAATTTGTCAATCTGTTCATTATTTTGTAGTATGACTATAGTCTCTTTTCTAGCAAAAAGTTTAATCAAAAAGTTAAAGACAGATTTTCTTTTTAAAAGATCTGAACAAATAAATTGGTAGAGTCACAAGCATTTCTAAAAAAGTTTGGCAAAATAAAATCTAATTAAAATTTCTAAAATTAGACAAACGGCTCTTTGTCATGCAGGATAAAGCATGTTTTTATAATTTTAATAGGACAAAATGTATGGTTTTTACAAAAAGTACAATTAATTATATTTGAGAGAGAATTTTTACAATGACTCCTAGTTGGAGGTGTGTGTGTGTGTGTGTGAGTACACGTATATATGTACATATAAATACAGATTTACCTATTCTTGGTTAGTATTTTCTTCTTTTTTTTTAGGTAAAGAATTTCTGCTTTTTTTTTCCATGCCATGCATCCATTTGATCAATAACTAAGGGCATGGAGGAGTAGAAATTGGGATTTACCAGTATTTCTGTTGGATTCTGAAAATAAATTATTTTATAGTCTAAGGTATTTGGCAAGCTTGATTATCTACTAAAAGATGTTGGAGGCATTCTTCATTGCTGTGAAACCATAGTCAGGATTTACTTTTCATCTTTCTTTTCTTTCTCATGAAATGATTTTCTATGTAAACATTTTGCAATAGAAGAGTAGATAAATTACACCATGCTAGAGGACTTCTAATTCCAAGATGGCGGGGTGGACACAAGCTAGTTTCACTTTCCCCCACAGAAAACCAAAAACAAATATACAATGTTGAGATTATCACCGGCAATATTGCAGAACTCAAATATGAGCAGGAGATAGTTCCTGGGACCACAAAGAAGTGAAAAATCTCTGCTCAGACAGTAAGAGAATTGGATTTCCATATTTATGATGGTCCTTCCCTCAATCTGCCTGGCACCAAGCATACAGAAAATTTCCCCCATCTCACAATTTGTATGCTGAAAAAATGAGATCAAAGTTGATAATTAGATTCCTCACCATCTTGGTTTCCATGGAAGGAAACTTGACCTTGCCTCAACCCATGGGAAACATAGGCAGTACCTAAAGGGAGAAATATTCCCAAGGACAGACAAATACAAAGGGAGTAAGCAAAACTCTCATCGCCAGCCCTGAAAACTCTGCCAAACGTGAAGCCAAATTAGAATGGCTGTATAGCAACATCGTGCTGTAGGGGGTGTTATACATCCTACACATCCACTGAGCAGGAACCCCTAGCCAGTCTTCCCACACTACCAGGATGTCCCCTTTAAGATCTCTCACATTCAGGGTTGGTGGCACTCTGATCATTCTCTGCACCTGAGGATAACCTAGTGCCAAAAAAAAAGGAGAAGAATAAAAAGGAAAAGATTAGAACTATGGTGGGAAAAAAAGAGGAAAGCAAACCAACAGGTGAATTGCAAGCACACAGGGAGTACTGGAATTAATAACTAATCTTTCGGTGAAGAGACATAGACATACATCCATATGAAACAACAGAAAACGGGAAAATACAATCTCCCCAAATGGACTAAAGCAAGGAATCAGTTACTGACCCTAACAATATAAAGATAAGTGAATTCTTCCACCAAGAATTCAGAATAGTAGCTTTAAGGAAACTCAGAAAGATCCTAGATAACTCACAAAGGCAGTTCAGAAATTTATCAGAGAAATTTAACAGAGCTTCGAAAAACTACAACTACATTAGACAGAAATCTTGCTACTGAGAAATACATTTGCTGAACTGAAAAATTTATTAGTGTTTCTCAAAATTAGAATAGATCTATAGAGGAGAAACTCAGTGAACTCAACAGGAGGTGATTCAAAAACAGTCATAAAAAGAAAAAAAAATGAAAATGAACAAAACCCACCTTACCTCAAAAGAACAAATATAAAAATTTGGAGTGTTCAAGAGGAAGATGAGTAAGAGTAAGGGGTAGAAAGTTTACTTAAAGAAATGGGAACAGAAAACTTTACAATACTTGAAAGATAA
The DNA here is from genome assembly GCF_027406575.1 of Nycticebus coucang. Taxonomy (NCBI): domain Eukaryota; kingdom Metazoa; phylum Chordata; class Mammalia; order Primates; family Lorisidae; genus Nycticebus; species Nycticebus coucang. The sequence continues at coordinate 25,625,177 of NC_069792.1, read as the reverse complement.
ATATCCAGCCATGGAAGGCCAGAGAGAACCCAACAGATTACACCCAACTAAGATCACTCCAAGGTATATTTAATAATTATAAATCTTCAAAAGTCAGGGAAACTTTTGACCCTGAGAAGAGTTTAAAAGCATCAAGAGTAAAAAAGTAGGTAAAATATTTTTTTACAGCTTCAGTTCATTTGGCAACAGACTTTTCAGTGGAAAACGTATAGAGAGACTGGGATAGCGGTTTCAAAGTGCTAAAAGAAAAATTTGCCATAAAACAATACCACATCCAGCAAAACTGTCCTTCAAATGTGAAGGAGAGATAAAACCCTTCTCGGACAAACATAAGCTGAGGGAATTCACCACCAGATCGATCTTAGAAAAAAATGGTAATGGTAGCTTTTGAATTTTAAAGTAAAAAACATTATTGTATAAAAAGAAAACATTTGACGGTATAAAACCCATTGGTAAAATTAATTATATGGACAAAATGAGAATGTTCTACTAGTGTAATCTTAGTGCAAGCTACTCATAATTCTAGTGTAAAACCCAAAGGCAAACCTATCAAAAACAATAATAGCTACAGCAATCTGTTAATCACTAGGTAATATAAAAATATATACACTGAGACAACTAAAAGTCAAAATGTGAGAGGGAAAAATTTATATTATAGAATTTTCTTTCTTTCCTTTCTTTGTGATCTAAGATAAGTTGTCATCTATTTAAAATAACTTGTTATAGCTATTAGATATTTTCTGGAAACCTCACAATAATTGCAATGCAAAAACCTGTAACAGATTTACTAAGTGAGTTAAAACATACTCAAGAGAAAAATCACTTAACTAAAAGGTGAGATAATAAGAAAAGAAGAAAGGAAGAGAGGAGTTACAAAATAACCAGAAGACAAGCAACAGAATGGCAGTAGTTAGCTATTTATCAAGAATAATAGTGATTCCCCTGCACTCCCTCCAAGAATCTTTACAGTTTCATGTCTTAAGTTTAAATCTTTTATCTAGTGGGAGTCAGTTTTTGTTAATGGTGAAAGGTGGGGGTCCAGTTTCAGTCTTCTATACATTGTCAGTCAGTTCACCCAGCACCATTTGTTAAATAGCTAATATTTCCCCCATGGAATGTTTTTGTTAAAGATCAATTGACTGTAAGTGTCTGGGATCATCTCTTGTTTCTCTATTCTGTTCCATACATCTACCTCTCTATTTTTGTGCCATGCTGTTTCGATCACTATAGATTTATAGTATAGCCTGAAGTCTGGTAACGTGATTCCTCCTGATTGGTTTTTATTTTTGAGTAATGTTTTGGCTATTCAAGGTTTTTTCTGATTCCATATAAAACAAAGTACTATTTGGGAATACAACCTAATACATTCCCTTTGGAAAGAAATTTGGAGAACACTCAGGGATCTAAAAGTCAACCTGCCATTCAATTCTATAATTCCTCTATTAGGTGTATATTCAAAAGACCAAAAATCACTTTACAACAAAGATATTTGCACCAGATTGTTCACTGTGGTTCAATTCATAACAGCTAAGTCATGGAAGAAGCCCAAGTGCCCATCGACCCACGAATGGATTAATAATTGTGGTATATGTATACTATGAAATATTATGCAGCCTTAAAAAAGGAGGAGACATTACATCTTTTATGTTTACATGGATGGAGCTGGAACATATTCTACTTAGTAAAGTTTCTCCAGATTGGGAAAAAACGTATCCAATGTACTCAGTACTATTATGAAACCAATTTATAATTATTCACGCTTTCATATGAAAGATAAATTACAACTATAGCTCAGAATGAAGGAGGGAAGAGGAGGAGGAGGAGGGGGTAGGTTTCATGGAGGCAGGGTAAATGGCGGGACTACACCTATGGTGTATAATTGCAAGGGTACATGTCTAATCTATGAAGTATAGAGTATAAATGTCTTAACACAATAATTAAGTAAATGAGCTGTAGGATGTATTAACTAGTTTGATATAAGCATTGCAAATTGTATATAAAACCAGCACATTGTACCCCAAAAATGCATTAATGTATACATGATCTATGTGTTAATGACTTAATAAAAATATTTTTAAAAATAATAATAGTAAATGCAAATTAACTTCATTCTTCAATTAAAAGGCACACAGGGGCTGAATGGATTATAAACCAGAACCCAATTATATTTTGCCCAAAAGAAACCCACTTTACCTATAAAACACACATACTCTGAAAGTGACGATAATGAGAACGGGGGCAATTTAGCAAGAGGATCTAATATATAAACATATATATATATATATATTCAGCCCTAAACCTCCCAAGCATAAAAAGCAAACATTAATAGATTTAAAGGGGGAGATTGAGTGTGGTACAATAAGAGTGTGCTCTCAATCATAGAAAGATCATTCACACAGAAACTTGACAGAGGATCATCCGAGTTAAACTACTCCCTAGACCAAATAATCCTAATGGACATTTAAAGAACATTTTACCCAAGGGCTGAAGAATATATATTCTTTTTATCAGCACATGGAAGATTTTCCAAAATAGGCAATATATTAGGCCATGAAACAAGTTTCAACAAATTCAAAAAGTAGAAATTATATGAAGCACTTTTTCTAACCACAATGGAATAAAACTAGAAATCAACAATAAGAGAAACACAAACATATGGAAATTAAACAACATACTCCATAATGACCAACGGATGAAGGCATTACGAAGGGAATTTAAAATTTTTGAAACAAATAAAAATTGACATATAATTTACCCAGATCCATGGAACACAGTAAAAATAGTGCTAACATTTATAGCAATAAATGTCTACATTAAATAACAGAAAAACTTCAAACAAATATGCACTTGGAGGAATTATAAAAACAAGAACAAAGCAAACCAAAATTGTTAGAAGAAAAGAAACAAGAAGGCCAGGTGTGGTGGCTCACACCTGTAATCCCAGTACTTGAGAGGCTGAGGCAGGTGAATCACCTGAGCGCACAGGTTCGAGACCAGCCTGAGCCAGAGCAAGATCCTGTCTCTAAAAAACAGCGGGGTATTGTGGCAGGTGCCTGTAGTTCCAGCTACTTGGGAGGCTAAGGCAAGAGGATCACTTGAACCCAAGAATTGGAGGTTACCGTGAGCTAGGATGCCACAGTGTTCTACCAGGGTGACAAAGTCTCAAAAAAAAAAAAATAGGAAGAAAAGAAAGGAAATAAGAAAAATAAAAGCAGAATTAAAAGAAGTCGAGACTAAAAAGTTACAGAAGATCAATAAAGCAAAACATTCGTTTTTTAAAAAGACAAACAGAATTCACACACCTTTGCCTAGGTAGACTAAGAAAAAAGGGAAAAGATTGAAATAAAATCAGAAATGGTAAAGACATAGTAACCAAGACCACAGAAAACAAAACATCATTAGAGAATAGAATGACCAACTATACACCAACAAATTAGAAAACCTGAAGAAATGAATCATTTCTGGACACATAAAACCTACCAAGATTGTACCACGGAGAAATGGAAATCCCGAACAAATCTATAATGAACAATGAGATGGAAACAACAATGAAAAGCATCGCATCAAATTGCCAAAAGTATATGAAAAAAATGTTCCGTAGCACTAACCATCAGGCAGATAGAAACCAAAGCCACAGTGAACTATCACTCAGTTAGAATGACTATTATCAAAAAGACAAAAAATAACAAATGCCGGCATGAATACGGAGAAAAGTGAACTCATGCACTGTTGATGGAAATGTAAATTAGTGTAGCCATTACGAAAAACAGCTGCTGTTTCCTCAAATAATGAAAAATAAAACTGTCATATGATTCAACAATCTCACTGCTGGGTATATATACAAAGGAAATGAAATCAGTATGTTGATGAGCTATCTGAATCCCATATTTATTTCACCACTGTTCAAAACAGCCAAGATATGGACACACCCCAAATGTCCATTAATGGACGAATGGATAAAGAAAATGTGGCATATATACACAAGGAAATAGCATTCAATTATAAAAAAGGTTAAATTCTAGTAATTTATGACAGCATGAATAAGGCTGGAGAATATTATGTTAAATAAAATAAGCCAGGCACAGCAACACAAACAGCACAGAATCTTATGCATATGTGAAATTTTGAAAAGTTAATCTTGCAAAGTGTAGCGTAGAATAGCGGCAACTAGAGACTAGTTGGGGAAGCTTGTTCAAAGAGTACAATGTTGTTATTAGATAGGAAGAATAAAGTCCAGTGTTCTGTTGCGCAATAGGGGAACCACAGTTGATACTATTGTATTGTGTATTTCGAAATGTCTAGAAGAGATGATTTGAAATGCGCTTACCACAAAGCAATGGTAAATGTTTGATGTGATGGATGTGACTAATATTCTGTCTTCATCATAACATAATGTATACATGTATTGAAACACTACCTTATATCCTATAAATATATAAACTTAGTATGTGTCAACTAAAAATAAAACAAAAAATTAAATAAATAGAAAAGTATGCACCTCCAAACTCTGTTATTGAACCAGCTGATAAGCACAAACTCACGTTCACTAGTTCCATTCAGGGATATCTATTCTTACAAAGCTATCCTTATACGCAAGATCCTCCTTATATCTACAACAATGTATTTATAAAGGTGCTTAAGATAATTTGAAGTGATAAATTCCTTGAGGGTTAAACATAAGCACCTTAACTAAATTATTTGAGTCAATAGCAAATTAATAGTTACCTTCAATCTTGAAAAAGACAAAGACAGATTCAGACACACACACACACATTCTTACTGAAGAGCTAAGATTTCACCTCCTGGGCAAGTCTGATGTTAATGTACTTCACATCCTTCTCACTATGATCTAGCTGGAGTGACTTGCCTAAAGTAAACCACTTCTTTTTAACCAAAATTGAGCAAAACATTCATTCAATTTCATGGTGTTTCAACATGTACCTTTTGGAAATGATGAAGTAAGGGAAACTAACCCCAAATCAACTTCTGAAGCCCATTAAAGTATGCTCGTTTGCAATTTTGGCTTTATAGGATGACATGCTCCAGAGAACTCCAGAACAAAAGCAACATGAACTTCTGGGCTAAATGAGATGCAGGGTTGCAGCTGATGTTTTCTCGTTCAGCCCATTCAGAACTCACTTGGTAACTGAAGTGTTGCTGATGGGTCTGTCATAGCTCAGCACTTTTATATTTGTTATTTTTTTTATTTATTTTTTCATTAAACCATAGCTGTGTACATTAGTATGATCATGGGGCACCATACACTTGGTTCATAGATCGTTTGACACATTTTCATCACATTAGTTAACATAGCTTTTGTAGCATTTTCTTATCTTACAAGGGTATATGTGAATCCTAGTAAATGTGGAATGTAAAGGTCTTAGCACTTTTATATTTGAATGGACAAGAAGGTTCAGAAGGATGGGATCAGGAAACTTTTAGTTCCAGGCCAATTGGAGCATGCTATTTAGAAAAATGCGTATTAGGTGGGTTTGAGCTCTTGATACTTAATTAGTGCTGTTGCAATCTCACTCCTCCACTTCGTGATCCATCTTTCCAATATAAAAGTAGGAATCTTTATAAAGTAAATACTGATGGTTTATTCAGTGTAAGATTTCAGCTTGTGAGGGCTAACGGAGAGCCAAACAGCCTGGAAGTAGTGGACTTTGGCGAAGGAGAACAGGAAAAAAAAAAAGGTCTGTTCAATGATTGACAGCTCAGATTCTGAGGAGAAAAACATTCTAACTTGTTTAAAGAAGCACAGACAATAATGTACTTCTGAATATTCAAACACATCCTGTTATTTTAACGTTTAAGTGTGAATGACTAAAAGAATCACAAAAGTGAATTTAAAAATACAGATCAAATTGCCAAGACAATCAGATAGGATTTTTAAATACTGACATTACTGTTCTATGCTCTCAAACATTATTATTTCATACTTGAAAAAAATTCAAGGCCTCTGTGCTACAGATCAAGGGCAAAACATTTTATAAGTGCAAGGAGTGAGGAGAGGAGAGGAGAGAGGGCGATGGAGGTCACGGTGCACAGCCCACAATTATACAAGGGACTTTACCTAGCAAATGCAATCAGTGTAACCTAATTATTCTTTGTGACCTCTATGAATGTCAATTTAAAAAAAAAGAAAAGAGCAAGTCTTGAGTGCTAGGACTATGTCGGTTTGAGTATAGTACATTTAACAGTTGAGAACCTGTTAACAGTTAAGAATAGTTAAGAACCTGGCTGGGCATGGCAACTCATGCCTATAGGCCAAAGCAAGAGGATTTCTTAAGCCCAGAAGTTACAGACCAGACTGGGTAACATAGTGGGACCCTGTCTCTAAAAGAAAAAACATTAGCCCAGCAGGGTGGCACATACCTGTAGTCCCATTACTTGAGAGGCTGAAGCAGGAGGCTCACTTGAGCCCATGTGTCGGAGGCTGCAGTGAGCTGTGACCATTCTACTACACTCCAACCTGGGTAACGGAGTAAGACCCTGTTTAAAAAGATAAATGCCAAAAAATGTTATATAACCTGGTAAATGAAAAGCTAAATTAAAGAGAACATGTTTTTAGATGTTTACCAACAAAAGAAATTGTATGACACCCATCTTTTTTATTAGACAATGTAATTTTAATGTTCTATAAATAAGTGGCACATTTACTTGGTACAAATGTAAAATAATTGCACTTTGACCCATACATTGGACCAAACTTTACAGCACTATCATTTAAAAAAAAAAAACATTCAAAGTGATTTAATCGGTAGAAATACCTGAGAAAACACTGACTTGTAAAAATAAATACCTGAGAAAATACTGACTTGTAAAAAACACTGACTCTTAAAAATAAAAGGTGCTCAACATTAAGATCCCACGCAGGATTCTGTATTCATTTATTTTTGCTTAAATGAGGAACACTTGTATAACCCTATTTATAGATCCTGTTCATGCCACAAATATTAATATTTTGTTAATATTAACTTATTAATTGGCATTGAACTTCTATAATATATTAGCTATTTCAAAGATAAGAAATTTAGGATGAGGTTAAATTATTTGAAGCAACACAGCTAGGAACAGGCAGAGCCAGGATTAGAATGCAGGAAATCTGGCTCCAGTCCTAGTTCTGAAGCTACACTGTACAAAACCTGTACTGTACCCCCTCACGAGAAGATTGGTTGTGACTGCAAGCTGAGCAAAGAGAAGATGCCATCATATTTGAATCACGGATATATCTAACATTTGATAGACATGGAGGAAATCTTTGAACACGTTTGTCATCCAGTTTCAATTTTCATTTCTGATAAACTTTGATAATCAGAAATACCATTTACAACCATCCCAATGATTTTTCAGGGAGGAGGAGACATCTTTGTTGATATTCAAAATTTTAATTCAGATTTTCATTTGACTATAGATGCTTCGTTCTTGTGAGGCATTGTTACAGACTCTTAAAGAGGCAACTTAAAGCTGTTTAGTTATTTAAAAATTAGGGGGGAAAACCCTCAAACTGTTTCTAAACTGTTACATTTAACAGACATTTCACAAATGTAATTTATTTCTCAAAATATTTATATTCATTAATTACATCAGTCCCAGTATTTATACCAAGATCTCCCTTGGGAACGGCATTATCATGTTTGCATTTTACTTGTTATTGCCGTGTTAGTAACAGGCTCAGAGCTGACACAGCTGAGCCCTGTCTGGCATTTCACTAAGAGTGGCGCGCATGTACTATAGTAACGTACATACTCATAGGTATAGGTAGGCCTGAGTGTAAAAAATAAAAGAAAAGGGAAAGATTAAGGTATTGCTATAAAATTTTAAATTGATGCTAATTTTATTAAAAGTATATTTTAGAAATAAAGAAAACATACTTTAAGGACTAGATAAAAGTGAGTTAAAATGATTGTTCAAATAAATGCTTTTTTGATATCATCTTTGGATGCTTTTATGAAATAAAATTTAGTGCGTGCATTTTACTATAGTTTTTCTTGACCAATTTAAAATGTTTGAAAATATAGTAGAACAACACAGTTTATCCCATCAATTATAGAAAGCCCTGAAATACCACCTTAGAAATGGACCAGAGGAAACATTATCTGAAGAAATCATTCTAAATGCTTATAATTTTCAAGGACAGATCTAAGGGATGTCCTAAATGCAGATAATAATAAGGCAAGTATTTAGACATGACCTTTATAAATCATTATGCCTACTCAAACATATCCCACTTTTTCCTTGACATAAAAAGTTCTTGTCTTGGAACTCATCTAGAAGGAATATTGAGTCAGAGAAACATTTTTGTAATCTCATATAAGCAGTTTTGGAAACATCTAAAAAGATTTACAGCATCTGCTTTTGGGGAAGGACTCAGACTGATTACCTGTAAGGTAGAAGGTGAAGGGAGTTGGTGTGTGCAGATCACATGGCAAGACAGGAAGTGAGAAGGGAAGAGGTGCCAAGCTCTTTTATCAACTAGCTTTCTGTGGAACTCCTGTGGGAACTACTAGAGTGAGAAGTCACTCAGTGACTCCTCTCCCAGAGAGGGCATTAATGTATTCCTGAGGAATCTGTCCCCATGACCCACACACTTCCCACTAGACCCTCCCTCCAATCTTTGGGATCAAATTTCAGAATGGGCTTTAGAAAGTCAAATAGCCAAACTATAGCCCTGAGCAACAGCAAGATTTTCCATCAGAGCAATATAAATTCTCTACATTTGTTGTCATGCTATCTGGATATCAGATTGATTAAACTATGATGTCTATTTTCTTTCCTTGTTTATACTTCATAATAATTTCCCTGAAGGGACCTAATTTACTTCACTCAACTTCTCTACAATTGCTATGCATGAATCAAGAATCTTAGTAAATCAGACAAGTCTTTCTAAATTCAAGTTCTATTTATAAAGACCCTGAATAAATACAATATAGACAATTTTGTTTTTACCATGTAATATTAATGGTACTAAAGCACTTATATTACATTAAAGATATCATAAGATATGAAATTAAAAGTTTGAAGAAAGCAAATAAGCAAGACAAATAGCTTCATGAGGCTTTTAAGATTCTACTGATCAATTCCATTATTCCTTCCCATGTTCACATTTGAATAATGGCAATTTTCTCAATCTTATAAGATTTTTATAAACATTTTTTGACATTTAGAACAACCTGGAAAGTTGGTTATATTAGCCAAATGCTTTAAATTGAAATTTCATATTTTGACGAATGCCTTTGAGTATTGGCTATTTACTCCAGGAAATGTGAGAAAATTCTCTCGGTCTATTCTTTAAGTGATGCAGAGACAACTGTAATTACAAAACAGAATAGAATAAGCTTTCTTAGTTTTTGGCACTCCATATTTCCTAATTAGAATTTTGTGTATGTTCAAAGAATAATGTCAATTATCATAATAAGGTCCCTCTAATAACGTTCGATGCATCTGTGAGAATGCCACCAGTTTTGTTCAGATGTGTTTACAGTTTTCAGAAGGTCAATGACAGACAGACAGGTAACGTAGTTAATGAGTAATCATAAGCATTCACTGGCAAAAGTAAAAAGAGTTTGATAGAGGACATGTGTCACAGTACCATCACCTAAAGAATAACACTTAACTTTTTAGGGCATAGTTCAATGCAAATATTCTATATTTAGAGACATTCCCCCCCCACCCCCAAATCTGAGTCACAGATAAAAACGAAGAGTTTTGAGGCCTATTTCTACAAGGAAGTATAAATTCTTCTTCGGATAAATAACACACCAGGATAAAAACTACTCTTACGTGATCAAAATAATATCTTATATTTTTAGTAGGGCTATTTTAGTTCTTACTATAATTATAATAACTACTTTTTGGGGAAAAAGACTTCTAAAAGACTCTATGGATTCTGCTAAGTACCCCTTTCTTTTGCTCATTATAAATGACCCAATGATGCTTTTGTATCAATAATTCACCTATTGCTAGAAAAATAAATGTTACTTATAATTATTATTATTTTTTTTAACTTTTTTTTTTTTATTGTTGGGGATTCATTGAGGGTACAATAAGCCAGGTTACAGTGATTGCAATTGTTAGGTAAAGTCCCTCTTGCAATCATGTCTTGCCCCCATAAAGTGTGACACACACCAAGGCCCCACCCCCTGTCCCTCTTTCTGCTTCCCCCCATAACCTTAATTGTCATTAATTGTCCTCATATCAAAATTGAGTACATAGGATTCATGCTTCTCCATTCTTGTGATGCTTTACTAAGAATAATGTCTTCCACTTCCATCCAGGTTAATACGAAGGATGTAAAGTCTCCATTTTTTTTTTTTTTTTTTTTTGGAGAGACAGAGTCTCACTTTACTGCCCTCTGTAGATTGCCGTGGCGTCACACGGCTCACAGCAACCTCCAGCTCTTGGGCTTATGTGATTCTCTTGCCTCAGCCTCCCGAGCAGCTGGGACTACAGGCGCCCGCCACAATGCCCGGCTATTTTTTTGTTGCAGTTTGGCCGGGGCTGGGTTTGAACCCACCACCCTTGGCATATAGGGCCAGCGCCCTACTCACTGAGCCACAGGTGCCGCCCTAAAGTCTCCATTTTTTTAATGGCTGAATACTATTCCATGGTATACATATACCATAGCTTGTTAATCCATTCCTGGCTTGGTGGGCATTTAGGCTGTTTCCACATTTTGGCGATTGTAAATTGAGCTGCAATAAACAGTCTAGTACAAGTGTCCTTATGATAAAAGGATTTTTTTCCTTCTGGGTAGATGCCCAGTAATGGGATTGCAGGATCAAATGGGAGGTCTAGCTTGAGTGCTTTGAGGTTTCTCCATACTTCCTTCCAGAAAGGTTATACTAGTTTGCAGTCCCACCAGCAGTGTAAAAGTGTTCCCTTCTCTCCAGACCCACGCCAGCATCTGCAGTTTTGAGATTTTGTGATGTGGGCCATTCTCATTGGGGTTAGATGGCATGTCAGGGTTGTTTTGATTTGCATTTCTCTAACATATAGAGATGATGAACATTTTTTCATGTGTTTGTTAGCAATTCATCTGTCATCTTTAGAGAAAGTTCTATTCATGTCTCTTGCCCATTGATATATGGAATTGTTGGCTTTTTTCATGTGGATTAATTTGAGTTCTCTATAGATCCTAGTTATCAAGCTTTTGTCTGATTGAAAATATGCAAATATCCTTTCCCATTGTATAGGTTTTCTCTTTGCTTTGGTTATTGTCTCCTTAGCTGTACAGAAGCTTTTCAGTTTAATGAAGTCCCATTTGTTTATTTTTGTTGTTGTTGCAATTGCCATGGCAGTCTTCTTCATGAAGTCTTTCCCTAGGCCAATATCTTCCGGTGTTTTTCCTATGCTTCCTTGAGGATTTTTATTGTTTCATGCCTTAAATTTAAGTCCTTTATCCATCTTGAATCAATTTTTGTGAGTGGGGAAAGGTGTGGGTCCAGTTTCAGTCTTTTACATGTAGACATCCAGTTCTCCCAACACCATTTATTGAACAGGGAGTCTTTCCCCCAAGGTATGTTCTTATTTGGTTTATCGAAGATTAGGTGGTTGTAAGATGTTAGCTTCATTTCTTGGTTTCAATTAGATTCCAAGTGTCTATGTCTCTGTTTTTGTGCCAGTACCATGCTGTCTTGACCACTATGGCTTTGTAGTACAAACTAAAATCTGGTATGCTTATGCCCCCAGCTTTTTTTTTATTACTAAGAACTGCCTTAGCTATACGGGTTTTTTTCTGGTTCCATACAAAACGCAGAATCATTTTTTCCAAATCTTGAAAGTATGATGTTGGTATTTTGATAGGAATGGCATTGAAAAGGTAGATTGCTTTGGGAAGTATAGACATTTTAACAATGTTGATTCTTCCTGTCCATGAGCATGGTATGTTCTTTCATTTGTTAATGTCCTCTGCTATTTCCTTTCTGAGGATTTCATAATTTTCTTTATACAGGTCCTTCACCTCCTTCATTAGGTATATTCCTAGGTATTTCATTTTCTTTGAAACTATGGTAAAGGGAGTTGTGTCCTTAATTAGCTTCTCATCTTGACTGTTATTGGTGTATACAAAGGCTACTGACTTGTGGACATTGATTTTATATCCTGAAACATTACTGTATTTTTTGATGACTTCTAGGAGTCTTGTGGTTGAGTCTTTGGGGTTCTCTAAGTATAAGATCATGTCGTCAGCAAAGAGGGAGAGTTTGACCTCCTCTGCTCCCATTTGGATTCCCTTTATTTCCTTGTCTTGCCTAATTGTATTGGCTAGAACTTCCAGCACTATGTTGAATAGTAAAGGTGACAGAGGACAACCTTGTCTGGTTCCAGTTCTAAGAGGAAAAGCTTTGAGTTTTACTCCATTCAGTAAAATATTGGCTGTGGGTTTGTCATAGATAGCTTCAATCAGTTTTAGAAATGTGCCACCTATGCCTATGCTCTTCAGTGTTCTAATTAGAGAAGGATGCTGGATTTTATCAAATGCTTTTTCTGCATCTATTGAGAGGATCATGTGATCTTTATTTTTGCCTCTGTTAATATGGTGGATAACGTTTATAGACTTGCATATGTTAAACCAGCCTTGCATTCCTGGGATGAAGCCTACTTGATCATGATGAATGACTTTTTTGATGACAAGCTGTAATCTATTGGCTAGGATTTTGTTGAGAATTTTTGCATCTATATTCATGAGTGAGATTGGTCTGAAATTCTCCTTTTTGTTTGGGTCTTTTCCTGGTTTTGGTATCAGGTTGATGTTTGCTTCATAGAATGTATTGGGGAAGATTCCTTCTTCCTCAATTTTTTGGAATAATATCTGCAGTACAGGAATAAGCTCTTCCTTGAAGGTTTGATAGAATTCTGGAGTGAAGCCATCTGGACCAGGGCATTTTTTGGTTGGAAGATTTTTTATTGTTTCTTTGATCTCAGTGCTTGAAATTGGTCTGTTCAGGAGCTCTATTTCTTCCTGGCTGAGTCTAGGGAGAGGGTGTGATTCCAAATATTCATCCATTTCCTTCACATTGTCAAATTTCTGGGCATAGAGTTTCTGGTAGTATTCAGAGATGATCTCTTGTATTTCTGTGGGATCAGTTGTTATTTCCCCTTTATCATTTCTGATTGAGGTTTCTAGAGATTTTACTTTTCTATTCCTCGTTAGCCTGGCCAATGGTTTATCTATTTTATTTATTTTTTCAAAAAACCAACTCCTTGTTTCATTAATTTTCTAAATGATTCTTTTGTTTTCAATTTCATTGATCTCTGATTTGATTTTGGATATTTCTTTTCTTCTACTGAGTTTAGGCTTAGATTGTTCTTCTTTTTCCAATTCCATAAGATCTCTTGTGAGATTGTTGATACGCTCTCTTTCTGTTTTTCGAATGTAAGTATCTGAAGCGATGAATTTTCCTCTCAAAATTGCTTTTGCAGTATCCCACAGGTTTTGGTAGCTTGTGTCTTCATTGTTGTTATGCTCAAGGAAGTTAATGATTTCCTGTTTTATTTCTTCCTGCGCCCATCTGTTATTCAACAGAAGATTGCTTAATTTCCATGCCTTTGTGTGGGGTCAAGCGTTTTTGTTTGAGTTGAGTTCCACCTTTAGTGCCTTATGATCTGAGTAGGTACAAGGTAAAATTTCAATTCTTTTGATTCTATTGATATTTGTTTTGTGTCCCAGGATATGATCAATTTTGAAGAATGTTCCATGGGGTGATGAGAAGAATGTATATTCTTTATCTTTGGGATGGAGTGTTCTATATGCGTCTATCAAGCACAGTTGTTCTAGGGTCTCATTTAAATCTCTTATATCTTTGTTTAATTTCTGTTTAGAGGATCTGTCCAGCTCTGTAAGAGGAGTGTTAAAGTCCCCTGTTATGATGGTATTATCAGATATCCTATTGCTCAGACTGAGTAAGGTCTGTTTCAAGAATCTGGGAGCATTTAAATTGGGTGCATAAATATTTAGAATTGAAATGCCTTCTTGTTGTATTTTTCCCTTGACCAATATAAAGTGACCATCTTTGTCTTTTTTGACTTTAGTTGCTTTAAATCCACATGTATCTGAAAATAAGATTGCAACCCCTCTTTTCTTCTGAATTCCATTTGCCTGAAAAATTGTCTTCCAACCCTTGACTCGGAGCTTTAATTTGTCTTTTGAAGCCAGGTGTGTTTCTTGCAGACAGCAAATGAATGGCTTGTGTTTTACTAGAGAATATTATAAAAGAAAATTTCCCAAATATCACCAAAGATTCTGACACACTGCTTTCAGAGGGATATCGGACCCCAGGTCGCCTCAACTCTAACCGAGCTTCTCCGAGACACATTGTGATGAACCTGTCCAAAGTCAAGACAAAAGAAAAGATTCTGCAAGCTGCCAGGAGTAAGCGCCAGTTGACCTACAGGGGCAAATCCATCAGAGTGACTGCAGACTTCTCTAATGATACTTTCCAAGCAAGAAGACAATGGTCATCTACCTTTAATCTACTTAAACAGAACAATTTCCAACCCAGAATTCTGTACCCTGTTAAGCTAAGCTTTAAAATCGACCAAGAAATCAAATCATTTACGGATATACAAACATTGAGAAAATTCGCCACAACAAGACCAGCTCTACAGGAAATACTTCAACCTGTTCTGCACACTGACCACCACAATGGATCAGCAGCAGAGTAAGAACTCAGAAATTAAAGGACAGAACCTAACCTCCACACTGATGCAAAAGATAAAACTAAGCAATGGACTCTCACAAAATAAGACGAATAGAATACTACCACACTTATCAATTATCTCAATAAATGTTAATGGCTTGAATTCCCCACTGAAGAGACATAGATTGGCTGACTGGATTAAAAAACACAAGCCATCCATTTCCTGTCTCCAAGTTACTTATAATTATTATAGTAAACGCTCTAATGCTTAATGTCTCAAAAAAAAAAATCCTGAAAACACTTATTTATTATCACTGGAATAATATCTTGTTAATTAATTTTATTCTGTTTGAACTAAAAGAAGAGGTTTTGCAATAAGAGAAAAAGAGGGGCCTGAATTTTTTTCTTGTCTCACCAAGTTTTTCACTGAAATAGAAGAGAATCTCTACCATTTAACTTGAAAATATACTCCAGAATATAAAAGTGGATTTATCTGAAAGAGAATCACGCATGTAGGAAAGCAGGAGTTTCCACTTGTCCACTTTATAGAATTAACTTGAAAACTCCATGGACTAAAAACAAAAATATTTTCATGAACTAACAAATTTTTCTAATGATGTATTTAAAATTGATAATAGTTAACAAAATATAAAACCTAACTTTTCCTTTGGGTCTCTGGAAACACTAGTCAGTATTTACGACATATATGTGTAGGTGCCATTTATATTCCAATTTATATACCTATTTATATGCCAATTCCTACACCCATTTGTTCTTATAACATACATATGCCTGAAACCATGCAGGACATTGGTGAGAATGAATTAGAGGAATAGATTTGGGTCTTTCTTAAGGACAGACAATTCAAAGCAAACTTTTTTTTTTTTTTATTGTTGGGGATTCAAAGCAAACTTTTATACATTTTTTTCAAAGCAAACTCTTTTAAAAAGCAGAAATGTCAATTGTTTTGACACATAAAAGCTTCACTGTTGAGAGTCGTATTTTCCCCATACAGCCATATTATCCCAGTATCTCATCTTCCGTTCTCTTTACCTTAGGATGTTCATACTATAACCTTCTTTAAACTTATATCATAATTCATTACTGCAACATGTTCTGGGCTATTTTTATATAGACTTTGTCTGGATTGGTAATCCACAGCCTCAGAAATACACGTGGTTGTCTTTCTTTACCATACACAAAATCACCACATAAATGACATGAAAAAATCTGGTGAAGTAAACACACACTGCTACCCTTTCCGAGCTGCTGTTGTCCATTCAAAAGCGCGAAATGCCAGGGCACGTTTCACCGGCTGGCCATCACCGCTGGTTATCTTCTCCCCACTCATCACCTGACTGACCTCCTTCTCCTGTACACACTTTGGTCTCATTAAAATTGACCTGTTTTGGAATGATCTACTTCTCTCTAATCCCTAAGGTAAATTTTATTTATTTATTTATTTATTCATTTTGCAGTTTTTGGCCAGGGCTTGGTTTGAACCTACCACCTCTGGCATATGGAGCCAGCTCCCTACTCCTTTGAGCCACAGGCGCCACTCCCTAAGGTAAATTTTTAATCTAACAACCCTGGTGTAACATTTCTATGGCATGGGCGGCACCTGTGGCTCAGGCGGTAAGGCGCCGGCCCCATATACCGAGGGTGGCGGGTTCAGACCTTGCCTCAGCTGAACTGCAACCAAAAAATAGCCGGGCATTGTGGTGGGCACCTGTAGTCCCAGCTACTCCGGAGGCTGAGGCGAGAGAATCGCTTAAGCCCAGGAGTTGGAGGTTGCTATGAGCTGTGTGATGCCATGGCACTCTACCCGAGGGCCATAAAGTGAGACTCTGTCTCTACAAAAAAAAAAACAAAAAACAACATTTCTATGGGATGACTTCCTGGTAGAAAGTAAAGCTCTGTGCCACAAACTCTTTAGAGTGGACGCTTTTCAACTTGAGACAGTTTTACATTTTGAAGAGATCAGTATTTGCTTTTAAGCTTTTATTTTGAACTTTGCAAACATACATCAAACTTGAAAGATAACACAATGAACCCTCATGTAGCCATGAAGTAACATCCACAATTTGCAGTATTTTGCTAATTTATTTACTCTATCATCATATCTTATTTTCTGGAGCATTTTTTTTTTGGCCTGGGCTGGGTTTGAACCCGCCACCTCCGGCATATGGGACCGGCGCCCTACTCCTTGAGCCACAGGCGCTGCCCTTTCTGGAGCATTTTAAAAAATGTCTCAAACAACTCATAAAGTCACCTACTATAAATACTTCATAATCTGGCTCTAAATAATATATTTTAACACAGACACAATGCCAATGGCACCTCTAAAAATTAACAATGATTTCTTAATATCATCTCTAGTAGTCTCAGAACTGCCACTCCACAGTTGTCATGATCAGTATCCACACAAGCTCTGTGTGTACGAAAGTCAGTATTTTACTGGTGGATATTTTTGACTAAATAGAAAACTTGTGCCAACTATCTAATATAGAGCAAAGTAAAAACAATACTGTTTAGTGCTGACCATCAAGTGTCTCAGTTCTGTAGTCAGAATGGGCTGAAATCAGGGGCTCCTGTTACTTAAAAACTGTAATATTGCACAAATTTCTTAGGCTTTCTGAGCTTATTTCTTCATATGTAAAGAGTCAATTGTGAGTATTTAATGAGCATATATATTTTCAAATAATTTGCATAGATTTTAGTAACAAATGAATGTACTCTATTACTTAATGAATTTGTTTCCTTTGTGTGTGTGTGAACATGTGTGTAGGTGCACATCTGTGAGTGTTTTATCACAGGATATGAAAAATGTAGGCATTAGCCTATCAGGCAAAAATAATCTCAAGAGAACTAGCTTTTCACTTGTAGAAAAAAAGGCACTTCCAGTTAAGCTTATTATCCAAAGTTTTAGAAGTATGATTAAACAAAAAGTGACTTGGGGCAGCTTTCCAATGTGTAAAGAGATTGGAGACTTTACTGGTAAATTTCATGTGAGCTTTGTATGTCCTGAATACTTGACATGGACAGTCCATCTCCGTGAGCATCATGGAGGCAATGCTAGAATGTGCCAGATAAGCCTATGAAATCTAGTTAGTAGAAGTTTGAACATTAATCCTACTTTGTTTGAAAAACACACAAACAAACAAACAAAATCCTGAAATTGGGTTTATTTAATCAAGGATACAAGAGTGCCATCTGGTGCTCAAATCCCATAAACTACAGACACATGGTCCATGAAACCCAGGATTTGATAGAACAGGCATTGTTATCACTGATACCAGGTCTACCAAAGTACAGAAAACATGGCAATGATCTAATTTTATATGATTTTCTGGTAGACTATAAACTGATGTTTATTCTGATCCCATAATTTTCTTATGATCATATGGACTGTTATATTTCTTGGGCATTCTTCTCTGTTTTTCATAAGATTTGTTTTATGTCTTACAATAAAATACCATCAGCATCTGATGGACCCAAATTCAAGTAAGACAAAAATGAGATATATTAGAAAATAATAATAATGATATTAATAATAATGGCTAAATATATTTTAGATGTATATGTCAATATACTCTTTTCTTTACCTTTATGATCTCATTTAGTACAGAATTTTATGAATGAGGTGTTAGATTCACATTGCAGATGTAAGAAAAATTAAAGAGATTCCTTTGCAACATCACCTTGCTAGTAAGTATGGAAGACGTTTTGATAGGTAATCATCATGAGATGCCATTGGGCTGGATTATATGCAACCTAATTTCAAAGCACTTCAGGGATGCCAACCATCAAACTAAAGCAAAAATGCCCACCAATTAGAGACAAAAAAATATTGCATTTGTATACTTGTGACCTCATAACTATAATCAACTCAAATGCAAATGATGTATAGTTGTATTTATAACAGAATTGACACAAACAACAGCATTATTAAGTTACCTAGCATTAGGTTATGCTTATAGAAGGGCATTTATTGTCTTTTATTTTATTTTCACTGGAAAACAACTTTTATTGAGGTCCCACCAGCTGTACAATCTGTTCCTAACATTAAGCTCCTTCCTTAGCAATTCGGCCTTTCTTAAGTGGTCCCGTGAACGCTTTCTTCTCCTCCACAGTCTGGAAGTGGCCATGACCAAACTTGGAGGCCAGTCTTCTCCAAAGCCTGCTGTTTCATCTGTACCAAGAAGAATTCATGGAGAGTGAGCACTCACTTCTTGGTTCCCACCACACATCCTTTCAGCATGACAAAATCATTGGTCACTTCACCATAGTGGACAAAACCACCCAGGCATTTATTATTTTAAAAATATTATTTTAACTAATTAAAGTATAGTACTGGTATCTTTTTCACTCTAGAACAGAGTTTCTGAACCTGAGAAGATAATTCTTTTATGTAGAGGCCTGTACTTTGAATTGTAGGGTGGATACTGTTATATTCAACTATCTATGTCCAGGATTAGAGTGATGAAATGTGATGGTCCTTAAAAAAGGCCTTCTGTTAATCACCTTCTTATTTTTACATGGACTTATTCCAAAATACTCTTGAGAATGTAGGCAAGGGGGCAGGGAAGATGTGAATATAATTAAGCACCTACTGTGTTGTGTTTATAGTCTAATGGAAATGAAACATCACTTTTAGTCAAAGTTTAAAAATTACTTCATGGAAAAAATTAAATACAAAATTATTCATTTATGTTATGATAGAACATTTTCTGCAATAATCTAACCCTAAGACTTTTCTATTTGTAAAGGCTAATCACTGTGTATGGTGAGTGCAGCCTCGATTTTTATAGTCTGTGTTTTGTCTTAATTTATATGGCCTTTAGGAGATTGTTAGCTAATTCTAGGGAGGGAACTCTTTAGTAAGCTGAAGATTACTAAAGTAAGTAAGTACTAAAGTACTAAGATTACTGAAGTTAGACAAAAACTAAACAATTATCTACATGTCACTGCAATATAAAGCAATTTTATTTTTACTGTCATGGCAGAAAGGAGTTACGAGTAAAACAAAAGAAGTGGAGAATGAATGAAAATAATCCAGATGGTAAAAGAAGAATGAAGCAATAGGGCACAGGGCATAGCAGGGGAGGAGCTAACTGAATTTTCAAAGATAAGTTTAGTATAATTTTTAACTTGCTGTGTGACTGTGAGTAAATGTTCATAATTGTTTTTTGAAAAATAAAGAGATGAACAATTGAACAACTCTCAGTCACACTTTTCTCATATGCACGGAAAAGGATTTTATATATATTGAATATAAACTATCACATATATTTAATATAAAATATCATGCATTTTTATATACACATATATGTATAACTTCTTGGTGTCATTCAAGAAATATAAAGAACAAGTGAACTTATGAGCCTGGAAGCAGTTTGTTTATAATGAAAAAAATAAGATGTATATAATCTAAATTCCCTTAATTTCTATTAAAATAAATTTACAGAAAGATAACAATTATCAATAGCACTGTAAAAAGACCTTAGGTCACAGCCTAAGCAAAATTTCAGCTCACTATTCCTTTTCATGCTTTTCATATTACTTTTAGCAATCCTTACTAAACACAGGATTCAGGACTTCTATTTGCAGATTTATTTACTAGCCTGCATTTTGATCTTTGTAATTGGCTTGCCTTGGTCATATCAACCGTAGTTCCAAATTTCAAGGAGTACTTTTTAGCGGCTAGAAATTATTGGTATCTTTCCATTTCCTTTTAAAAAAGCAACTCACAGTTCTTTTGCCTTTCCATTTGTGATGTCTCTTCATCCGTGTGAAAAACTAAACAAATAGACAAAATAACAATGCAGATAGTCACCATTGTATTAGCAAATGGAATTATGGGACTTGGCGGTTCCATATAATTCTGCCTACAAACAACTAGTCAGTATCAGACCAATGGGATGTGTTATAGGGTCTTGGAAAGCTATGCATAAATTCAAATTCATTAAGTTTAGCATAATTTCTCCAAGTAGAGCAAGTATCCCTCAGGATGAGCCCACATGTAACAAGGTGCATGTCTTATTTTGCATGTGTCAAATTAACTTTACAGAAGACTTATATATAGGTGACAAGCTTATGACATTGTTCTTAATCGATTTAGGGAAGAAAACATATCCAAGTGTCCCAAACAATGTATTCTAAACGCCAAACACTGAAATAATGGAATAGGTATGGATGGATTTTATACAGCTTTTAAACACACAATAGAAAGCTAACTAGTGGGAAATGGTAGACTATCCTTTTAGAAAATGAAGTTTCTTCTGTAGAGTAAAAACTCACCTCATTTCAACTGCTTAGTATGTTCATGTTCTAGTGTATTGGATTTTCTTCAAGAGAAGCACCAGTTTACTTTGTAGTGTGAAGAAACTTTCTATTACTATTTACAAGCTCAATGCTGCCTTGTCTGTGAAACATGTTATTAACTGTTAGTCCACACAACACCCCTTGTTAAATAGGTCATTATTATTATCTTCATTTTCCAGCTGAGGAAAGACACCAAGAGAGGTCACAGAGTGAGTCAGGGCCAGGATTAGCAATGAAAAGCACCCAGTT
The DNA here is from genome assembly GCF_027406575.1 of Nycticebus coucang. NCBI lineage: Eukaryota > Metazoa > Chordata > Mammalia > Primates > Lorisidae > Nycticebus > Nycticebus coucang. The sequence continues at coordinate 25,603,962 of NC_069792.1, read as the reverse complement.
GTCAGTGCTTTCCTTGGTCCACGCAGCCACGTTAATAGGTGAGATGGCTCGTCCACAGAGCCACAAAGAACGGGATCCAGCCCAGAACTTGTATAACCAAAACTCCTCACAAAAGGGAGCCTGTGTAGTCCTTGCTTCTGGACTTTGTACAAGTTACCCTAAATTTGAATTGGTGGAGCCCTCACTAATATCCTTGACCTAGTTCCTGAACGTTGCCCTTACCATTCCTCACCTCATGTCACCACCACACTGAAACCCTATGAGTTTACCTGCGGTTTGCTCTACTCTGAACCCATTTCTGAGGAGGCAAAGGTAAATAGTACTGAGGGGGTTTTACGACCTAAGCCGATATTTCTTGAGGGACTGAAATCTTTATTAATTCTCTTAAAATGACTGGACACATTTATAATCTTTGCATTTTTTCTTATCTAAATGTTTAAGGAAAATGAATGCCAATGTAATAAAATCTGAAATTCTAGACTGTCTGTGCAATAGATATGGTTCTGTATAGCATTCCTTCTGGAACATTGATAGTAAATCCATACATTTGATAAATAATTTAACTTCTAGTTGCTAAGAGGACTTTTGCTGTAGCTAGCATTTTAACCATACAAAGAAGAATGATCAAGAGAATTAAAATTATTGGGGAAATGGTGGGGAGAAAGACCCTTAGGAAGATCAACTAGCAAACAGAACTATTGGAACTACACTGTGTAGCTTTCACAGTTCTTTAAATGTGGAAGGCATTGGTCATAAATGACAGCTACCAAATGACTTATTTTAATCAGTTGAATAGACATATGTGGTATCATACTGGTAAATAAAGAGGTTTGTTCAAAGTAGCATGCTGAAGTGGACTTATGGCTAAAATACCTTATTAATGTTATATAATATTAAATATATTTGATATAATTGATGAAATTTGTAACAGATTTTTGCTTTGTGTAATTAAATATGGTTTAATTCAGTTTTTCTTTAATTTGGACTCACAAAAAAAAAATTCCTGGGGAAAAAATAATCAAGAAAATATATATATATACATATTATATATAACAAAGAAACAGAAAAAAACTCCAAGAAATTCAGATAAGTTTATGTCTACAAAACAAATGAATATGTTTTTCAAATTCTTCAGCTAAAAAATCCATGGCCAACAGGGCTTCCCTTGAACTTTTTCAAAAAGATTAAGAAGAAATATAATAATTCTACACAAATGCTTTCAGAGAAGAAAAAGGGAAGAACTATTCTCAGCTTAACTTAGAAGGTCAGCATAGCCTTTACTCTAAAACTTTAAAAGGATGAGAAAGGAAAATTACAAGCAAGTTTATTTCAGGAACATAGTTGAGTCAGATACACAGTCGCTTGATTTATAAAAAAGGTGACATTGCATTGTGGTGAGGCAAAAAGCTAGGTTAATTGAATCTTAATCCTTAGCACACACTAACTGATTCCAGATGGAGTATAGATGTAAATGTGAACTATAAAACAATATTGGTTGTAGAGGATTATAGTATATATAGATAAGATCTGCATCTTCGTGATAAGATAATAATGTTTTCTTTAAAGGGACACAAAAAGCACTAGCCCAGAAGTAACAACTAATAAATTATACCTCATAAAAATTGAGATAATCTGTTTATCAAAATATTGCAAGAGGAGTTGAAAGGCAAAGTGGAAGAAAATGTTTGAAATATACATACATATAGACAGGGTGGCCATAAAGTTCATGTGCAATTTTAAATTGCACACTATTTTAAATTGCACTTGAATTTTATAGTCACCCTGTCTATATAATATATATAATGTCATATATGAAATATAAGCATCATACATGAAGAACTTCTGCAAATCAAGAAAAAGTTGACAACCAAGAAGAAAAAAAAAATTGCCAAGACATTTGAATTTGAGCAGGCTTTTCATGAAGAGAATATTCCAGTGGCTAGTAAGCACATGTAAAAGTGCTCCACGCCTCCAACCATTAGGTATACAGGAATAAAAACCACAGTGTCACACTATTACATGCAAGCCAGAAATGGTTAAAGGGGCTAAATAGGTTAAAATAATGCCAATGTGGTGTGGCTTGGTACAATGTCTTTGAGAAGTTATCTAATAGTATTTCCTAAAGCAAAACACACAAACACCTATAGCATTTACACTGGATATTGAAAACATGTACATATATACAGCTAAGACCTGTACAGAAACATTGGCACAATCATTATTCGATACAGTGAAAAACTAGACACAATCCAGATATCCATCAATAGTAGAATGGATACGATTTTAGACTATTAGTAGGAAGGAATATTATAAGAATGAAAATGAGTATCTAGTGTAATCAACAATGTGGAATAACCTCACATTGTAGTGAGTGAATTAAATCATAAACAAAAAAAACATAGTGTAGGACCGCATTTATATAAATGTCTCAAACAGAGAAACCCAATCTGCCTGATAGAAGTCCATCGAAATACTCTGGGGCTGTATGTATGTGTGTGTGGACGTGTGGCAGTGGAAAATGTTGAGAGTGAAACTTCTGATCATATTCTGTGTCTTGATCTGGGTGGTGTCTACAAAGTTCTGATTAATATATAAAAATAATTGAGCTGAATGCTTCAGATTTTGTATACATATGATTTTATTTGTTATGTAATACACATTAATAGAAAGATGAAAAGTCAGAGATTGCTTCAAAAACCAAGAACATGCAACATTTCTCTCTTTTTCATGGTTATATAATAATGAGTCTAAATTCAAGAAATAAATACAAGCTGAGTATGTAGTAAGATGAAGCTAAGGGGAAGACCATTAATTAAGCCTTCAATCAAAAATCAATAATCTCTATTCAATTTGTATTACTTGTCAACAGATATTTTCTTGTTAAGCATTGTTCATAACTGCTAATTATTTTCAGATGAGACAAAAAGTCTCTCCCACAGGTATATATGGCCTGTATTACACGGAGGCAACAACTTCACAAATAAATTCCCAAATCCAAAAACATATTAATTCAGTCGACATGTTGCCATTATTATTATTAAAAATAAACCCAAAGCACACTTTTCTCTTGCCATGAACCAAATTAAAAATGTCCATGTTATAACTGGGTTATAGCTTTCATATGTGTGAAACTCAGTAAATGTAAAATATAAATGTCTTAAAGCAATAACTAAGAAAATGCCAGAAAGGCTATGTTAACCAGTGTGATGAAAATGTGTCAAACTGTTTATAAAACCAGTGTATGGTGCCCCATGATCGCATTAATGTACACAGCTATGATTTAACAATAAAAAAATTTTTTTTAAATTAAAAAAAAAAAAAAGAATTCTAGGAGACAAAACCAAAAAAAAAAAGTCCATGTTATCTGTAATGAAACTTGATTGGATTTTTATTCTCTTCCTGCTTCTAAACACCAGAGGGACACCTTCATGCCAGCTCCTCGCTATGGAAGCCAAACAGAATGAAACAAATTAAATTATAAAACCACCAGTGCTGCCTCCCACTTCAACACCCTGTCCTGGTATCAAATACCATACTGCTCCTCCTTCCAGCACTCTATCCCACAATAATAATGACAAAATAAACCAAGTTTCTAAATTTACTCCCTTGAGGCCTTGATGTAGGCAAAGATATGTTTAACTTTGCCTACTGTTACCCACATCCTAAACTACCTTTATTAGAGTCACTCTGATCATTAAAACTTTTTCTGGCTAATCAGTATATTTGAGGGCGCCCCCTTCCCAGACAATTCCGTGCCCGTGCACATTTAGACACAGCCATTTTATTTTAGTCCTTTGCCCAAGGACTAATTTTTTTAACCATATTTAGGATGAAAGACAAACAGACCTGGTTCTATGGGAGATTAATGGGAGATTATCACCATCTATGCCGTCCTGAGCCCTGGGGCACATAGGACACACCCTCTGATCGTTTCATTATAATGAGTTAAAGGTTATATTTGTTCCTAAAAAGTACATTTGTCTATTCATTTGCTTTGTGAGTTGAAATGAGAGGATAGGAAAGTTCTCTTTTTATTCAGTTCATATTGTAGAGGTATGGTGTACAGCAGGACCTTCTCTGATCCATACCCCGGCTGAGACTATCAAAAGCAACCCAAATGATACAATCCCATATTTTAGTAGCAGTTAAGAGAATTAAAAACATATTAGCACTAAATAGAAAAGTGGTTCTCAGCCTTCCTACTGCCGACCCTTTAATACAGATGATGTCATCACACTGGGTACTAGTATGTGGGTCTGTCTGCATGTGGATGGACTCATCTGGGGGTAGACAGGTAGAGGAGCCATGTCTCAGTTCCTAAGACCATCGGGAATATGGGTTTTCCACCCGCAAAGGGGTCCCCACCTGCAGGTTGACAACCTCTGAAATAGAACATAAACAACATTCTAAAAAACTGTATAATGAAGTATAAAGATTGAATAACTCTACAGCTTACTTGAGTACTCAGTTGGTATTAAGTAATTTGTCTCTATTTTATTAGTGTGTAATAATGGAAAACAAACAAATTGGAGTAACTTTCTAAACTCTGAAAAACGGGGTTGTACTGGTTGACAAAGGATGCCTCAAAATATTTCAGAAGTACTAAAAGAAAATGAGTGTTTTGTTCTAATAATAAATAATAAATAAAATATACTAATAATAAGAAAATAAATTATTTAAAATAGTTTATTATGTGAGATTTAGAGACAAACACCCAAACTATAACAGATGCCTAGTAATAATTTTTAATATAACTTACGTTACAATTCTTCACCAGTATGATATTTTGTACAATATATTTTATTTCAATATATATGTATACACACACATATATATACAAAAATACATATATATGTGTGCATATATTTTCACTTTTTGAAAACTGAAAAATCAGAATATATTCACTAATTTAAGAGAACAGTTCACTCTAGTCTGGAATTTCTTAAGCAAAATCCAAAGATTTCAGTAGATTTCACAAGTTCAAGGTCTTCAAACATGTGGCTATTTGTGAAGTATTTGATATATGCATGCATATGTACATAAATGTACATTTTTGCATTTTAAATATAATGAGTTTTTAGCAAAGAGATCCTTCACCAAGAGGAGTTTAAGCATCAGTGTTTATACTTATTTGTATTATTTACTCTAACTCACTCAGCAAAAATAACTACTATCTTTCTTTTGGAGGGGGTGTTGAAATATGAATCTATGCCACAGAATAATCTATAGCCTATAACTCTTCAAAGTTAAACTTTTAATATCTAAAATTTGGAGGAAGGTGAGCTAATCAAGCGCCAACCAAGTTTAATTCCATAAAATAGATTTTCCAAATTTAACTCATAGTTTTGCCAAGTCCAGTAGAATTAGTTCATATGTTAACAAAACACTAACTACGCACAGTGTCTTTTGGGGGGTCCAAATCTATTCACGCAATCCTTGCCAAATAGTACATTTTAATTAACTGTATCACATTGGCACATTATATAAACAGTTGTAGGAAACAAGTTGTGTTGACTATTGTCAACCTAAATATCTTTTCATTTATTAAATCTGTTGATCTTCTAATAACATCATCCAGACTATTATCAAGTTGTCTGCCATATCTGTTTATTTTTTGTCTTGCATTTTTTCTAAGATGTAAGCTCCTGAAGCAAGGACTTTGTTTTTTAAAGTGTGGTAGGTACGACAGCCTGTCACATACTTTCTTTTTTCCAATCTACTTCTTGGATGACTTCTTATACTCCAAAAACCAGAAAGTTACACAGAAAAAACTCTCTAGAACACCTCACAAGGGAGTTTCCTGATGTGACTTTTGTTCTTGAATTATATGCGTGCATCTGCTTGAATTTGTAACTATGTTGAATGGAGAGGAAAGCAGATGTGGCAGGAGTGTGTGTCTGGTGGGTATGAGGAAGTGCTGACGGCAGTGGTTTCAGCATCTGCATTCTGAGCCCAGACTTGCTGCCGGGGGGCTGAGGTACCACATTCATCAATTTTAAAAAGTCTTCCTCACTCTCCATCTTCTTGACTCTAGCCAATATGACAGTCAGTCATAAGGCTTAGCCATTCCAAAGACTTGGAAGGACCTAATTCTTTGTGTCAAACCCATTTTTGTGAAAAAGAGAGTAAGTTATTACTCCGAATTCCTTTTTGACTGATACATGGGAATTCAATTTTTGTTGACTGACTGACTGAACACAAAGCAAAAAAAAAAAAAAGAAAAAAGAAAATAACACTGCAGAGAAAATTCATGTGTTGGGTTCTCCAGCAAGCAGAGTCTGAGATAGAGATTCCCAGGGTCAGTTCAGTGGTAGCTGCTCTTGAGATCAACATTTGGATTAGGCAGTGAGAAAATTTGAACTGTGATGCATTTGCAACTAAGGCATCAGTTGTACTGGAGGAGCTCTCAGGTTAGGATGGTCCTTTAGAGTTGTCCAGAATTGGAGTGAGCGGACAGGCTTTTATATTCTTGCCCTAGCAAGTAATTAGATGTGGTCAATGTCTTTTCTACGTGTGTGAACATGGGCTAAATAGTGCTTCTTTGGGGCTAATGTACGTCCTAGAGAGAACTTACTGACTCAGTTGAGAGCTGTCAGTCACCCACTCTCATGGGCTCGGGAAATGAGTAGTTTAGTTCTGGGAGGAGGTAGGGGTGGATTGGGGAAGCTCACTGAGCACCCACCTAACACAGAGAGCCTAAACAAAAAACAGCCACACAACTGGGGACCAGGAAACCTGGATTTAAGTATCATTCTTTCCAATTATGAGTTGTGGAAATTTGGACAAATCATTTAACTCTCTGAATTTGTTTCCTCAAATGTAGGAACATCATAATAACATGTTATCATACATAATAATAATAACACTTATGTTAAAGGTTTATTGTAATATATGCAAAAAAACATTGCAGTCTGCAGATTATACTGTTCAAATTCTAGTCACTGCATTATCCTGCAGAAAGTTTGGCTCAAATGACATGGTATCTTTTTAAAGTCGATGCTCACTTAAATCACATATACTAAAAACCAGAATGATAGAGACAAAAATTATAGGGAAGGAAACTCAAAGAAAAATATAGAATTTGTTTAAGCTGTATTTTATGTATTCACTCACACATACACTTATTAATTTATCAACTGATACACTATCATAAATACACTCTGTGAAAAGACCTAGATAACATTAGAACATGTCATAGTAGAGTTTGAACATGGCTAGACATTGACCTTCTTTGACTTTAAAAGAAAATAAACCGTCCAATTCTCTCTGCCTGTGTTACTATACATGGAAAGGTCTGAAAGAGCATTCCAAGCAAAGTTATCAGGATCTAGGTTCCCAAAACAAACCCCATACTCCACTAAACCTTTTCATCACTATGTAGTATGTAATTTTCTTTTTAAAAAAGACATTAAATTAAAACCATGCTGCCCTGTAAATTTTTCAACACACAATCTCCCACAATTCCACTTATATTTGAGGATTCGGTGCTGTAACCAGGATCCTATGATGTTTGTGCCAAAGACAGCGTGCCAGAGGTGTGCAGGGGTAATATTTCACACCACCTACACAATTTCCTTTATACCTCTATGACAGCTCCTGCTGTCAGGAGAATTGATGGTCACAAAATAGTCATATATTCTTTACTCTCTGTCCACAAGAGTCAAGGACCAGTTTTTTTGCTAAAACTGTGACACACCTCTCCTAAAAGGTGGGCAGCCACTGGTTTAATAAACACTGTACTATACTCTCCTGCTGTTCTGACTACCCTCTAAGTGAGCATTTTTTTTTCTTTTCAAAAAGTGAAAATATACATGAAGAAACATAGATATTAGGAACGTACATCTCAATGAACTAAGCAGGGAATTTTAAGGCATGTGTTAACTCTCCTGTAGCTACTAAGCTCACACCTAGTTTAATGAAAAGTAAAATAAAATAAGATCAAAACAAATGACATTTACAATGGGTCAAATAGACCCTTGGAGTGAATTTGGCAGAAAAACAAATAGGGATACATAATTTAATTTGTAGATGACCATATCCAGAAGTTGTGGAAAACTAGCCCAATTACAAAAATGCATTTTGAAAATACCCCCCAATTGCAAGCTGTATCAGTTAGCTACTATAGTGAATCAAGCCATCCCAGTCTTGATGAGTTAAAGAAACAATCACTTACTTACTTACGATTTGAGCTAGACGCAGCTTGGCAGTTCACTTGCTCGTCTTTCCTGTGGTCACTCAGCTGGCTGGATCAGATAGTGGGTCAGGTCGGGGCCTCAGATGGCAAGGCTCATGTCTACTCCATATGCTCTTGTCCTCAACTGGGCTACCCCAAGACAATCCAAGCCTCAGTTCGGAAGGTACTTTCCTGTGTCTGCTGGCATCTCATTTACTAAAGGCCATTGACCAAAGCAAGTCACACAGATTGATGTGCTCTGATTAATGAGGGAAGAACGACACCAGTGCAGCTATTATCCACTGAGAGACATCACGGGGATAACCAGCCACACAAGGTAACCGAACTCACTAGGGTGGCAACATTGGTGGGAGTCTAAACAAAACTGATCTATCCACACGCGTGAGTGTCAAATATATGGTTCTTCTACTAACTACCTGTAACTTGAAAAAGACTACTGCTGAGACTCAGATTACTCTTGTGAAAACAATATACAAACTGGTACCTTTTAGAGGTAATACAGATGTGAAAACTCTGCGTTGGCATCCACTTAAAAGTTAAGTTTCACTAATTATCAGTTGTACAATTAATAAAACAAGTGAGTTTTATCTCTGTTTATCTTTATTTCTGTGAGTTTTATCTCAAAAATTCCACTAAATTATCTTATCTTATATATTGTCTTGAATTAAAAAATGTAGACATATTTTATGCCACCTAATAGATGTGTAAGAAATCGAACATAAAATATTTCTGGAACTTATGTTATAAATGCCGTTTAAAGAACTTTATTTTCTCTTACAATATCATCATAAGAATGACAGCCTTCATGTTGGTTCATTTATGTGCTGTAGAAATTTCTCCTAGGAAGGCTCCTCATGCACGCACATTACTTTCATTCAGAGTGTTTGTCATAAAATGTAAATAGGTAGTGTCTTTTTGTTTTCTTTTTTTTCTTTTTTTTTTATTAAATCATAGCTGTGTACATTGATATATTCATGGGGCATCATTCACTAGCCTCACAGACCATTTACCAAGTTTCACATATACCCTTGTAAGATGCACCGCAGGTGTAATCCCACCAATCCCCTCCCCTCTACCCACCTCCCCCTCCCTCCCCTCCCTTTCCCCCTTCCCCTTATTCTTAGGTTGTAACTGGGTTATAGCGTTTATGTGAAAACCCTAAATTAGTTTCATATTAGGGCTGAGTACATTGGGTACTTTTTCTTCCATTCTTGAGATACTTTACTAAGAAGAATATGTTCCAGCTCCATCCATGTAAACATGAAAGAGGTAAAGTCTCCATCTTTCTTTAAGGCTGCATAATATTCCATGGTGTACATATACCACAATTTATTAATCCATTCATGGATCGATGGGCACTTGGGCTCCTTCCATGACTTAGCAATTATGAATTGGGCTGCAATAAACATTCTGGTACAAATGTCTTTGTTATGATGTGATTTTTGGTCTTCTGGGTATATGCCCAGTAGAGGGATTACAGGATTGAATGGCAGATCTATTTTTAGATCTCTAAGTGTTCTCCATACCTCTTTCCAAAAGGAATGTATTAATTTGCATTCCCACCAGCAGTGCAAAAGTGTTCCCTTTTCTTCACTTCCACGCCAACATCTCTGGTCTTGGGATTTTGTGATATAAGCTAGTCTCACTGGAGTTAGATGATATCTCAAAGTAGTTTTGATTTGCATTTCTCTGATGATTAAAGATGATGAGCATTTTTTCATATGTCTGAAGGCCACGCGCCTGTCTTCTTCAGAGAAGTTTCTCTTCAAGTTCCTTGCCCAGCCTGCGATGGGATCCCTTGTTCTATTCTTGCTAATGCGTTTGAGTTCTCTGTGGATTCTGGTTATTAAACCTTTGTCGGAGACATAACCTGCAAATATCTTCTCCCATTCTGAGGCCTGTTTGCTTGCTTTACTTACTGTGTTTTTGGCTGTGCAGAAGCTTTTTAGTTTGATCAAGTCCCAGTAGTGTATTTTTGAAGCTGCTTCAATTGCCCAGGGTGTTCCTCCTCATAAAATACTCGCCCAGACCGATTTCTTCAAGGGTTTTCCCTGCACTCTCCTCTAGTATCGTTATAGTTTCATGTCTTAAGTTTAAATCTTTAATCCAGTGAGAGTCTATCTTAGTTAATGGTGAAAGGTGTGGGTCCAGTTTCAGTCTTCTACAGGTTGCCAGCCAGTTCACACAGCACCATTTGTTAAATAGGGAATCTTTTCCCCACTGAATGTTTTTAATTGGCTTGTCAAAGATTAAATAACAGTAAGTAGCTGGGTTCATCTCTTGGTTCTCTATTCTGTTCCAGACATCTACTTCTCTGTTTTTGTGCCAATACCATGCTGTTTTGATCACTATCAATTTGTAGTATAGTCTGAGGTCTGGTAGCATAATTCCTCCTGCTTTGTTTTTATTTCTGAGTAATGTCTTGGCTATTTGAGTTTTTTTCTGATTCCATATAAAATGAAGTATTATTTTTTCAAGATCTTTAAAGTATGACAGTGGAGCTTTAATAGAGATTGCATTGAAATTATATATTGCTTTGGGTAGTATGGACATTTTAACAATGTTGATTCTTCCCAGCCCTGAGCATGGTATGTTTTTCCATTTGTTAATATTTTCAGCTATTTCTTTTCTTAGAATTTCATAGTTCTCTTTATAGAGATCTTTCACGTCCTTTGTTAGATAAATTCCCAAATATTTCATCTTCTTTGGCACTACTGTTAATGGGATAGAGTCCTTAACTGTTATTTCAACTTGACTATTGTTGGTATATATAAAGGCTACCAATCTATGAATGTTGATTTTGTAACCTGAGACTCTGCTGTATTCCTTGATCACTTCTAAGAGTTTTGTAGCAGAGTCCCTAGTGTTTTCCAGATATACAATCATATCATCTGCGAAGAGCGAAAGTTTGATCTCTTCTGACCCTATATGGATACCCTTGATCGCCTTTTCTTCCCTAATTGCAGTGGCTAAAACTTCCATTACAATGTTAAAAAGCAATGGAGACAATGGGCAGCCTTGTCTGGTTCCTGATCTGAGTGGAAGTCTTTTTGTTTTCAACGGTCATACAAATAATTGTTACATCATTAGACCAGCTTATCAAATAAAAGAGGGTTTTTTTCATGTTTTTAAGACCAAAACTGCCTGTCAAAATCCTTTATTTGTGAGCCCAAAGAGAAAGACAGGTTTCAGTACAAAAGGATCCATGAGTTAATGTTTCAACAGTTTAGCTGCTTTCTTCCTCAATGAAAGGTTTCTGGGCTCAGAGTACAGAAATTAATCAGAAACATCTGGGAGAGTGGTTAGTCCTGCCACTCAAAACACGACCTCCAAGGGTGCTCCAGATGCCAACATCTTCTGCCATCAGGAAGAACTGAGATCCAGGGCCCTCACGCACCTTTCCATTAAGTGAAATGGATATTGTGTGCTTACTTCAGTTATATTCTGTTGGGTAGAACTTAGCACGTGGCTACAGTTGCCCTGCCTGATTATAAGAGAATCTGAGAGATACACTCTGGCCAAGGATTACTTTCCCCAGGAAAAATAGGGAAAAAAAAGGTTGAAGAGGAACCAATATTTTCACCATATATCTCTGAATCTCTAAATATTTCCTATGAATGAAGTTTAAGTGTATTAATGCTTTATTTAGATTTCTATAAATAAAGGAGATCTTTTGAACTCCTTAACTACATTTTTAAAGTTCTGTATCAAAAAGCATAGACATTTAGACTCTAAGTTAAGAAGGAGTCTTTATAAGACATCTTTAACAACTCTTCTGCAAGGCAGTGAGTGAATGTTTCCATTGATAGAAAACTCTTACCACACGATGTAGTCTAGTTCACAAACCCTCAAAGAAGCCCAAGTTTGACTCCTTTTAACTTCTATTTATTCACGTTAGTTATGCTTCTAGATCACAATCCTTTCCTCTTCTATGCAATATCATACGCATTGTGAAGGCTTATTCCCCCTTAATCTTCTCCTCTTCAAGTTAATTATTGTCTTAGATTTAAGAATTTTGGGTATATATTTGAGAAGGTGCAGAAAGTCTTCCATATTCTGGCTGTATACATTCTCTTTGTGGGAAGTAAATTAGCTATTTAAAAAGGTTAAAGTAGTCTTATTTCTGCTTCTCCAAAAATGTAAAATAATTTTTTAAATGATGGTTCATTTCCTTAAAGTTTTTGGTAGTTTGAGACCATGGTTCTCCAAGGGTGATCCACAAACGGGCAGCATCATCAATACTTGGAGAATTTTTAGAAGAGCAGAATGCAGATACTTAGATCCAAGCCCAGTCTTACTGAATCCGAATCTCCAGGGGCAAAGTCCTGAAATCTTTAACACATGATTCTGCATGCTAAAATAGAAAAACATGGGGCTAAGAAAATAGAAATAAGCTATGTATACTGATTTTTTTTTGACACAGGCAGGCAGAAAATGCTAATTAACTTACTAGTGACACAATTTTGTGTTTACTAGAAAATAATTATTTCTTTATTCAATAAAATAAACTGTTCTTTCTGAAAATATATGTAGACTTCCAACATCATCTCATGAATTCAATGAACAGTTACAAGAGTGTCATACTGATGATAATTTTCCTTGCTCTAATTGTTCTGTAAATATAATAGGTGTAATGAATAAGCAAAAAAAAGAAATCAACTAAAGGGAACTCTATGTTTTTTATAATCCTCTTTCCTAATTTCCATTTGCTTGACTTTATTTTTCAATTGGAAATGGTGAACTCCTCAATATTTTCTGAAAGCCAGAAATAACGTTTACATGACCTACATAAATTACATGGTCAATTCCATGCCATGTTCAAATGAACTTCAACTTCAGAAACAGTATTATCTTCCTGAGTTTTCAAGCAAGTAAAGCCACCTTGCAGCATAAGTAAAGACAGGAGTCTTTCAGTCCGTTTTTAAAGTATTCACAGATTTTTAAAAAAATAATGACGAATTTTATATGTTGGTTTAAACGATGACTCGTTTTAAACTTCAATAGGTCTTTGAGTAACTGTTGTATCCCAGGAGTTGATTCATGTTGCCAGTGAAACCAGGGCATTCTCTCCTCTTTCTCTGTGGTCTGCAGATCTGAGCACTCTAGGACTCTCATTACAATGCCAAAAAAATTTGGATAGTGTGGGTTTCCAGAGAAATTGTAAGTATGATAACAGATAATACAGGGCATTCTAAACCAGGAAAATACGCATGTAGGAAGACAGTTCCGCCTAAGAGAAAACTAGTAAATGCATAAATTTGTTATAATGATTTTACTTCCATTAATTTTGGTTTTCTGGTACTTTCATTTTTCACATAATTGCTAGGTTAGTATCTTTCATTCCAAACATTACGAAGAAGAGAAACCAAAAATCTTGGTTTCTAATGAGCACAGTCATAAGTATCAAAGAAACCGTGTGCTGGTAACTGTTAAAACACAAAGGGGAGGCGGAATGGAATGGACATAATACTTGCTTTTAGAAGCAGACTGATCTGAGTTGATTCCAGACAACGAACATGTAGATACCTATCTTGTTACAAAGTAGGTCTGAAGGAAAGCTTATTGGAACAATAACAAAATCCTAAGCTGCTCTCTGATCTCGAAGTGTTTTCTCTGAGAGGAGGCAATTGGATTCCATCTGCCAATGTGTTCTATTTGCACACTCACCCAAATGTGCTGGGGATACCTCAGGAAACCATGCTCCAGCAGAGCACCAGCCACAATGTAAACACGCAGAAAAGTAGCTGCTTGTAACGCAGCTGATCTCACAGACTCAGGGCTGGTCTGACAAAGGGCGAAGGAAGTATTGCTCCCAGAAGGTTTCTTCCTTTAGGCCCAGGGCTGGAGCACCCACAGACTCTGGGTGACACTGAGGAAGAGAAGAGTCGATGTAAAGACAGAGTTGTTCTCAAGATTTCTCATTAGCAGCTCATGAAAAGGGTCAAATCAGAAGTAACTCAGCTTCTCCCAGACAAAATTTAGGAAAATTCACTCTAGGAACAAATTTTAAATGGAAAAGTTTCACACTTTATGAATTATTAACAATCTCATTTTTGCACTGGCAAAGACATGAACATAAGTCCGTGAAACTGAGAGAAAGGAGAGGACTGAGCCTATAGGGGTCTCCCAAGTTGTGCGCTTTCTTGTAGGAAGGTCTCCACAAATGGTAGCTCTTTGTCAGTGCAAAGGCATCTCAGTTCCATGTCACACCTCACACAAGTTAGGCCTCATCTGTCATCATCAGCTTTCTCACCTGAGAAGTGAGAATAACAAACAGAATAGAGCCTGCTTTGCAATAACCTAGACAGAAAACAGTGTGGATTAAGAACTGGACTTTTCTGGTACACCTGAGGGCTCAGCTGGCTGTGTGTGCCTGCCAGTTCCAGGTGGCCAGTTTGAGAAGGCCTAGGTCACCGAATCCCAGCTGAGCCCACTTCTGTTCCAGAAAGTGGCTGTTCTGAGTGTCCTGGGTCACTTCACAGTGCAGTATGGCCTGCCCAGCATGTAGAACCTAAAAGAGCTTTTGGTAAAACTAGAGAGAATTGGAAAGAGCTCTCTTGGGTGAGGTGTTGAAAGACATTGACAGTCAGACTCAGAATGTGGTGCCATCAAAATCACTCGTCTGGAAACAGCTGAAAATGGGATAGAGGACATTCAATGAGAAATCGCTGAGCTAAGTCAGTGGGACAGTTCATATGTAACCAAACACTGTGGATCCTATCTGAAGGATATAAAACTACAAATAAAGATGGAATCTGTCTATGGACCCACCCCCCATACTAGATCTATTACAAGCTATATTTCTATGTGAAACTCAGATGGATACTAGATTAAGAGAAATCCTGAAAGACAAGATTTTCTCCATTTGGAGAAGATAATCTATAGAGATACTGAAATTGCCAATGCCGTGCTATCTAAGTATAATGAGATGAAGCTAGCTGACTTTGGAATGGTGGTCCTGCAGATCAACACTTAGATCAAAAGAAACACTTTAGTGCCACCCCTTTCTGGAGGGCATCTGAGTCAGCCTAGACAGCTGATCCTTGGACATAACAGCTACACAATTTGCAAAAGGGGAACCACCAATTCTGAGCTGTATCTAGCAAAGGTTTTATTTTTCATTCCAAAGAACAACCCAGCAATGTTGAAAGGAAACTATACTAAATCCTTCAAGGCATTTATGGATGCCTGTTTGAATAAGGAGCTGAGCTTAGATCCTCTACTAAAGAGTCACTGAAGCCCAAGTCTATATATAATATGTAATGCAAAAATAAAAAATCCTGGTTGACTGAGCTCATCATTAGGTATCAGAGATGGAAGACTGAACAGAGCCACAACAACTCAAGCTCTGAAGATTCAGATCTGGATACGGATGGCCGAGCATCTGAGGCAGCAACTCTGAAGACTGGATCTTTACAGTCCAAGAAAAGATCCCAAGAATCTTGAGAATGGAGCTTTTCAGCCCAAAGATGTAAGACATCCCAAAGAAGCCTTTCTCTCAGTGTTAATTTGCAATTATTTCTCCTCTCTTTGCACAGTTGAACAAGAGCCAGCCCTGTGAAGGGAACACACACTCCACAGAACCGCAAGGGGCCTCCACCTGCCAGGAGAGGCACGCCCTGGCATGCCCAGCAGGGGCTTCAGCAGTATTTTCTGAGCAGTAGAACTCCTTCTCATTGAAATTCCTTTAGCATTTGGGGTTTTCTTTTTTTCTTCGTTATCCTCCTCCTTTGTGAAAGTCAAAAAGAGCCTTTGCTGACTCCACTAAAGAGGGGTGCTGTCAGAGGGCACCCCCAAAGCTGTTGGCACTTATTTGGGATTCTCCACCCTTTGCTGCAGCCAGATGAAGTCTCTGAGATGAGGTGTGATAAGTCAACCCCTTGAAGTGACCATTTTATTTTATTGTTATAAATTGTAACCTAGTGCGTATGTGCAAGGAAAGTTATCTTTACAAACAAAAACAAACCCTGGAATGTGTATTTGGGAGTATGCTAAGGCGAATAAATACATGACCTCAGGCATCCTGCTTTAACTTGATAAATCTCCCTGGAAGATGCAGAATCAGTCTGTAGACCGGTGTACAGATTTGATTATGTGTAGTTTTCATGGAAACCCTTTGGTCTTGCATAAAGAACCACTATGTATAGATTG
Source organism: Nycticebus coucang (assembly GCF_027406575.1). NCBI lineage: Eukaryota > Metazoa > Chordata > Mammalia > Primates > Lorisidae > Nycticebus > Nycticebus coucang. Next base: position 25,587,617 of record NC_069792.1, on the reverse strand, counting down.
ACCCATTGCTTTTGTAGATTGTGTCAGGGAGAAAATGTTTGATGAGCCATAACTTGAGTTTATTACCTTGCCCTTATTAGATGTAGACTTTGAATTATGTGAATGGTGACTTGGGTTTTATTTTGTATTTGCAGGGTTATTAGTAATAATTAATGTCCCTCTTATGGAACATTCCTACTTGTATCTCAACAAATGCAAATTTTCCTCTTGTTTGCCTTAACAGCCTTCTTGGTACACTTGGAAGTTTGTATCCATTTTCACCGGTACTATTACTGTTTTAAATTGGAGTGTATGTTGCTTCATGAAGCTTTAAATCACTGTTCTCAGTTTCTCCCCCATTAAGCTTTCTTCTCGAACATTTGCGTGGGACCGTGCCACGGCTGCTGTGTGCTAGATGTCCCATCCTTTCCAACACAATTTCCTGCTGCACCTTGTAGGGGATCTACATATCATCCTTCCCACCTAAGAAATATCTAAATGCTTATGCAAATGGACCTTATAACACACTTACAAAAAAAAAAAATCTTACTTTTCTGATTCGGCCTTCCACCAACGTGACGTACTTTATCTGTCCTAGAAACCCTGCAAGAAAAGAACATCATGTGTAAGAATTTATTTTTAAGGAAAGTGTGGAATTTTAATGATTCTGAAAATGCTTTATGCTGATAAAATGTAGAGAAAAAGCAGGTGTTCTTTGTTTTGGAAAGCCCCAAAGAGCTGCTGGCTGTACAAAATGAGTACATTGTGAAAATGTTTTGAAAACTTGAAATAGTTTGGAGTAAAGAAAAAGCTTAAAATGCTTTAACATCAGCCAGTTCAGTCACTTGCATTCCAATGTAAGACCAAAGACAAACTGATTTAACAGTAACTCTACAAGAATGCGTGTTTCCAAAAGAACTTTTTCCCTTCCCTGACTTCTACCTTAACACCATCCAATGACTAAAAGCCCAACCGTCAAAGCCCTGTAAAGACCCTCTGCTAATTCTCCCTTTTTGAGACATTCCTCCAAACTGACACTCTCTTTGTTCAGTGAATTTCATACTTAATTGCTTCCCCGGAGGCTTATGTGAGCTTTAACAAATTCTGTGTGAGAAGTAAACATGTTTTGATAAACTGTGGTAGAGCAGAAAAAGGAAAGGAAATCTAGGGAGAGTCACAGGGCCCATTAATATGGGGGGAAGGGGATGCAGAGACCCATGAGAAATTCCCGAAGGTTAGAACTAAGTAAAGACACTTTCAAATTGGCAAGCTAATATTAAGTATTTTCTCCATTACTGGCTAGTAACATCAGCCCACTCAGTGTAGTCCAACTTTGGAGAAAATCTGCTATCGCAACACCTCGTGTTATTACTAGTTTACTTCCTAGATAGATTAAATACATAATGAATACAGACAAAAGGGGGTCTAAGTCACACATGTAGTTTGATACAACATGGGGAGAAAAGAACCACAGCCATAGAGAGTAAAATTTTAAAGAGAAAATCTATAATTCAGCAAAAGATAGGAACTTAAAGCAAAGATAATAAATATAAATGAAATTCCCCAATAATCCAGAAAGATACTAAAGGGAATGCTGTATTTCTTGAGTTACCAGGATTATAATCTGGGGCAGTTTATTTTAAATAGTAAAAGTAAAGGTAATTTCAGCAGGTTGGAGACTTTAGGGACTGGAGGCTGGTGCGCCACTGGGAAGATTGGAGCAATGGACAAAAAATATGTGCTCACTGTTACAAACAGTAATAATCACCTCATTCTCAGCACTGAGATGTTTGAGTAGATTAGGACTGAAGAGCTGGTAAAGAAGGGGTAAAAGAAAGAAAGGATATGGTAATAGTTTTCTTTTTCTACTGTAATAAATTATCACAAATTTAGTGGCTTCAAGGAACACAAGTTTATTACCTCACAGTTCTAGAAATCAGAAATCTAAAATCAGTTTTACTGAGTTAAAATCAAATCAAATTCCAGGGTGGTATTCCTCCGGGAAGCTCTAGGAGACTCTTCTTTCTTGCCTTTGTCAGCTTCTAATGGCCTCCTGCGTTCCTTGGTCCTCGGTCCCGTCAATCCAACCTCCGCTTCTGTTGTCATCTCTCCTCCTCCACTAGGGTACTCTGACCCCCTCTTATGCAGACTTGTGATTACATTGTCCCCACTGCTGGTTGATCCAGGAATATATCCTTAATCATATCTGCATAGTGTATTTTGTCATGTAAGCTAACAGGGATTAGGGCATAGAGCACTTTGTACTATTACCTCTTGGGAAGCTATTGTTCTTCCTATTACAAGAGGTATTTACAAGATTGCATTAGATAATAGGACTGAAAAATAACGAAGAAACGTAGAGGAGTGGCAGGTAGGGACGTGCACATGTGTGCATCTGTGTGCCGTTTGGGAAGAGTAGAATAATGGGCTGTTTCTCCATGCTGGTCTTTTCATACATGTTTCACCTGCACCCTCTTGTTTACTCTTCGCCACCCCTGTGAAGTTTGGTCCCATTGCAGAAGGCAAAAGCTGAGACTAGATCAGTGTCATTGTCCAAGTCACTGAAAATTACCCCATTATAATGTCTCTTATTTTTTTAATCACTAACATAAAAATACAAATAATAACTACCACTCCGGCTTGTTGTGAGAAATAATATGCTTCATAAGTGAGCACTTTATTAGCTGTTAGAAGTTGAATAGGGATATAAGATGTTAGTATTTAACATCTCTAAAGATTAAATGAAGCAACACATGTAAAGTTTCCTAGCTCACGCCTGATGCATAGTGAGTATTTAAAAATATCCATTGACTTCTTACACTTTCTTTCCTCTTAGCAAAATCAATATTTTTGGGGTGGCAGAAGTGTTGGGCATTGGTGATCTGTATGTCAATTCGTATTTTCCTTACCCAAATCTGAATGTTACATGAAGACCCTCTGGATACAGCCTTTCTCCTTTCTCTTGTCTTCGTTGTTTTATTTCCAGCTAACCTAGATTTGGTGGGTGTGACCCTCAGCATAGGAAAGAGTGTGTCAATAAGGAATGAGCTGGAAGAGAAGAGATGGAAGGCAGCAGACAGACTATCCCTCCCCAGCCCACGAACTCCCTCTGCTTCTCATCCACTGCAGTTTATGCACTTGTACTGTTGTGATAACTTGCAAATGATGAGATCACCTATTTTCGCATTAACCCATAAACGTTTTCAGTCATGCATTTGTTTCTAAAACTTGCTAAGGATGGAGAAGCAGTGATAATTTCTAATCTGCTTTGCAAAAGAATCACATATTCCTTTATGGATTAAATAGGTTTTTGTGGGTCAGCCAAAAAACCTTCACCTATATTAGTACTATTGCACCACCAGCATCACATTACTGTTAGTTATGGTATGGTGTCCAAGAAACAAGACTAGTGATCCATAAATGTTTCATTTCATTGATTATTTCACATAAAACCACCAAACAACTTTATGAGGGACTACTGTGACCTCGTCAGGTCTAACATTTGAGCCAGTTGTCTGAATTGCTAACATTTACTCTCTCATATTTTTATTTTTCTAGTAAGTTGAAGAATGTTAAGAAAAAGTAGGCAAACCATTACATGTAATGTGATTTCAGCCCCAGAAATCACCAGCCTGGGATTTTCTTGTGTTATTCTTCTCATCTGGGCATAACAGCAGCATGGCTACTTGGGATGAAATTTACATCTACTATTGCTTTCTTTAACTTAGAGAGAACAATGTGGGTTGATGTTTCTGTTTGAAAAATAAAGGCATCCAAGAAGACAGATTAGGAGAAAGACCCGCAAATGAATGGTAAATATTGAGGTTCAGAAATGTGGGTCCTTTCCCTGGGAATATTACCATGAGTGACACCATAGCTCTAAGAGTTTGGGGTCCAGGGACCAGAAAAAGGATCGCAGAGATGAGCATGGTGAGAGTGGTGAAGGGAACAGACTCCACCTCCATGGACTAGAAGATAATTCCCCTGAACAGACTGCCCATGGAGAAGGCATATTGTCTTATATGAGGCTACTATTATAGCCCAGACCAGAAATTGCCCCGAAATCATGGGTATAGAAGCAACATCCTGTCAGAGCTGTGTGTTCCTGTGCTCATAACTACCGGGCCATTCTCTGAGTCTACTTCCTTTTCTCATCTCTGGACATAACCTGAGCCGAGAGGACACCACTGAATATCAGCCAGGCTGAGGAGGATAGTTCTGTGCCTGCACACTGAGGCGAAGCCAAGATGTGCTCAGACACCTGAGTAGGTATGGGAAGGCGGCAGACACTGACATTCACCCTCAAGTAGGGGACAGTAGCTGTTTTGCCCTGGGCCTCCATAACCCTTTCCGCATTGAGAGTAAGCTGATTTTTCTTTGAGGGATTACTTACTCGTACTCTGCCTGACTGTCACCGTGGAGAAGGTGACAAGAGCTAAAAACACCCACAATAACATAGTTTAAGTCTCTAATTTATGCTCTGTCTTAAACTAGTCTTAATCCTGAGCTTTTGACTACGTAAACCAGTAATTTCAATTTTAAAGTTCATTTGAGTTGGATTCACTGTTATTCGCCTCTAAAAGAGATTCTGAACTGGTACATACAGAATCTCTTTATGGTTATTAAATGTCACACTCTTGAACAGTCTGTAATATGAGGTATTTTTTAGACCCTGAACTTCAAATGGCTCCACTCTTAAAGGCACCGGAATCTCTCCAAACAATGCCACAGTAAACACGTAAAATAGACACAAAGGCAAGAATTTTGTTCCAGATACCGCCCACAGTCTTTTCACCACTCTTTCACTCTCCCTACCTATTGTTTTGGGCTTTTTCTCCTTGGAATTTTCATGTTTGCTCTCTAGATCTGTTTCTAGCCTCTGTTTTGGCAACTTGCTAGGCTTCCCCTCGTTGGCTTACTGTCCTTAGCTCTGCTGTTCTCTGAAAGCATTCATGAAGTATGTGGGAAGGGACCACCTGCTGGTTCTCGCTAATCCCTAGATTCTTCACTGTGCCTTCCCTGCTAACACCTTTACCTAGACAGCAAGATTTCTGTACTGAGTCTTACCGGTGTGTCACTTCTCTCATGGAACAACTTAAGTTTTAACTTAGAAACATGCAATTGTGTCATGCTAATGGAACCTTGGAGGTCATTGTACACAAAAGGCTCAGAGCAAGTGTATGGATTGTTGAGATCAAAATTAGTTATGGGTATCAGAAATCATTACTGAAAGTGATTTTATTGCCCTTAAAATGTCACTTATATTCTTTCATAATATTTTAAAAGGAATCCAAGTAAAATCTGGGAGCAGGGAATATCTCTGTCTTTGGCAGTAGATAACTGATGAGGCACTGACTGAAACAGGAAGCTCTTTTTCTGGGAAAACTTTCTAACACCATCTATTTTTGAAAAGAGAAATTTAGTGATATTCAGACTAGTCTCAATCATCAAAACTGTCTGGGTAATCTTATTATGACCTTCTGATTTATCTCCCACTTCCTGCCTCTCACACATATTATTTCAGCTTAAAATACGGATTTTATAACTAGAACAAACTTGGACTATTCTTCAGGTTATTATCATGGCCTTGAATTTCTTCCCTTAATATCTAGTCTCTACTCGAGCAGAATTGCTGACTTAACAAAAATCACAAATTTTCCTACATTTATCCATACTTCATTTAACTTTTTGATCCATTTAAGAAGGCCACTGGGGAAAGAATAGATGGACTAGCTCAGAAAAGAAAAAAAAATTCTAGGTATGTCTATGGAAAGTGAAGGGAAAGTGGGAAAATGTTCCTCTTCCTCTCAAAGTCAATTTTGCTCTTTTTCTAATTAAAACTTGGGACTTAAATCCTGGTCTCAAAGGCACGTATTTTGTGTCTCTGAGCAATTGTTCTGCCTGTGCTCTGAGTTGCATCCCATCTGCTCTGCTCAGAAACCACAGGCAATGTCTTCTCTGCATCTGACATCTTGCTGCTTTCCTGATGCTGCCAATCACCGTTTAAACTCCTCAACTGTCACCTGCTTTAAAACCACACACTCATTAAACAAATAAAAATGCTAAAAAATTCAAAATTCTCAGTTATTATTCCTTGCCTTTTTTCCCTTTCATATCAAATTTTCTGAAATACCCACTAACTCCACCCAGTTTATTGACAACCACTCACTGCTCAACACACACCTTATTAGCTTCCGCCTCTCAGCAGCTCTGGCCACATCTCCTCACTAGTCACCAATCATATCTGCATAGCTAAGTGCTAGCGATTTGTTTTTGTCTAAATATCATGAGCCTTCTTAGATCACATATTGCACAATTGATCACTGCTTCTGGAATGTCACATTGCTTTGATTTCCTTCTACCTTTCTGACAGTTCCCTCTAAATAGTGCTTGCAGGCTAACAAGATCCAAGATGCCTTCATCACAACTGCTGTTTTTATATAATGTTATATAATGGTAGCCACTCCATTTTATTTATGAGGATTATTGTAAGGAATAAAGGAAATATCATATAATGTACCCTCAAATGTTATTTTTAAAAATTAAGAAGTAGAAACAAAGATTTAAGGTCTATTAAATCTATAGTTAATAATAATAGTGTGTATTTGAAATCTGCAAAGATAGTAAGTCTTAAACATTCTCACCATACACACATAAAGTAACTGTGAGGTGAAGAGTTTCTTAATTAACTTGATCATAGTAATTATTTCGCAATGTACAACAGACAAATGGAGAGATGAAATGGAAAGTGGAAAAGGAAAAGAGGAGGAAAAAAGTAGATAGCTGTAAAGCCCAAGTACCTGCCCCCAACGTCATGATACCAAAATTCTTTTAGTTTTTAAAAAATGCTATTGTAAATTATATAACATACCTCCTCAGCCATTTTCTCAGTTTCATGGTTCAACAAATCTATTATATTAATTACTTAGGCTAATTTGAATAGCTTCTATGGTGTGAAACTGAAATCTTTCTAAAAAGAAGAAAAGATGCTAATGAAAGAAAATTAGGATAGTGTTCCTTCAAATTTATATAGGTATTTTCAAAGTTAGTATATTTATGTGAGTTCAAAAAGTCTTACGTATTATTGTTCCCTTAAGAACAAGCAATTGTCCAAAGATTAAGAAATGTTATGTTAATGTTATGGGTATGTGACTTGGTTATACAACTTCTCTATATTTGTGCTTTCTCTTCAAAGAACAGAAATAATAATAATGCTATTTAACAAGGTTACTATGGAGATAAAATTAGCACATTATTGTTATGTGATATTATTGTGTCAATATCAGATAAAAAACTCAAAACATGTTAGCTGCTGTTATTAATATCATTACTGTCTCTCTATAAGAAGGCAGAAAAGGGATTCTCCCACTAGAGGTGTAGAGTTTACTGAAGATTAGGGAAGTACTTGCAGAAATTGGTGAACATTGTCTATTATTCCTTCATCCTTTTTGGTATATTGTGGGCAAGTGACAGGATTTTTCAATTGACCTGAGACTTAGGTAAGTGCACAGGAAATTCAGAACTAGAAATTTGCATGCGTAACAAGCATCATTTTTTGCATAAAATGTTTGTGTGTAATTTGAGGATCTCAATGTAAAGTTCCTTCAGGTTGCAGGTAGTATCTAACATCATGAATGCTTTAGAGTAAGCCTTAAATAGCTTCACTCCCCAAAGTAAAACATACCCTGATGAAGATTTTGTCCCACATGCAATCATTAAATGAAAGAAAGAAGAGAGAAGGAAGAAGGTATGAAAGAAAAAAGAGAGAGCACAAAGAGAGATCAACTTCATTCAAAGGTATTTATGCATCCAAAAACCACACTCTCTCTAAAGGCATGAAAAGCCCATTAGTTACACATATATGTGCCTGATCTTCCTATCCAAGGAGTCCATTGACATAATAACTAATTATTTACCTTATAAAAAGTAACCATAAAGTTACACAAAAATTTATTCAGAAGAAAAACTTGTTTAACTAGTTTTGTTAAATAGATTTTTAATTATTTTGAGGTTTTGGTTAAAATTGTTTGGTCCAACTTGTCCAAAAATTGTCCAACTTGTTTAATTTAGCAGAACAGCACAAACGTAATACTAAAATCTGACTAAGAAAAAAAAACAAATATATGTATACACACACATAAGTATTGATAGGCTATTTAGATCAATATCCCTTACAAACTTAGACCAAAAAAAGTAATAAAATATCAACAAAATGAATTTAGAAACATATAAGTTTAATACTCCCTAACTGCACAAGATTTATCTCAAGGATTCTGGTTAAATTTTCAAAATCAATCAATACTGCTCACTATATTAATCAAAAAAACAGGGGAAATACGATCATTTCAGTAGATGGGAGAAAAGCAGTTAACAAAGTCCAATATCCATTAAGATAAAAATTTGCAGTAAACTTGAAATAGAAGAGAACATACTCAATCTGATAAAAGGCATATATGAAAAAATCTATAACTAATATCTTATTGACAGAAATATCAATTCTTTCTTTTTAATTTCCAAAAAGGCAAAAAGGCTATGCTCTCCCTACTTATATTAACCATGGTATGAGAGGTCTCAGAAATTGCAAGAGAGCAATAAAAAGAAATGAGTACAAAGATTAGACATAAAGTATTGCAATTGCTCTTTGGAGAGGACATGACTGATTATGTATAAAATCCTAAATAACATATACAAAAGTAGAACTAACAAATAAATTTAGCAAGATTAAATGATTCATGGTTAATAAGCAAAATAAATTAAATTTTTATACACTAGAGGCAAACAATTGGACAGTGAAGTTAAAATAGCAATTCTAACCAAAACCTCAAAATAATTAAAAATACATTTAACAAAACTAGTGCAAGACTTGTACATTAAAAGAGAAAAATATGACTGAGATAAATTAAAGTAGAGCTAAAAAAGCAAAGAAATGTGCTGTAGGTATAAATGGGCAAACTCAATATTGGTAAGACATTAATTCTCCCTTAAATGGCCTATAGATTAAGGTAACACCAATAAAAACTATGAGTGGGCTTTTATTGCAGAAATTGACACACTGATTCTAAAATTTATGTGACATACAAGTAACTTAGAATAGTCTCAGTGATTATAAAGAAGAAAAATAAAAAGTGAGGCCTTAAAATACCCAATTTTAAGATTTACTACAAAAAATGCAGTCATCAAGATGGTTTGCACAGGTTAAAAGATACACATATGGAAGGAAATCAGTTAACAGAATAAAACTCAGAAATGGATTCCCACAAGATAGCCAACTGGTTTTCAACAAAGTCACCAAGGAAATACAGTAAGGACTAAAAAAATCTTTCAACAATTACCACCTGAGCAATTAGATATCCACATGGAAGGAAATGTTGATTCTTTCTTCTTTCATCACATCATTAACTAGAATAAACGTAAAATGTATCCTAGAGGTAAATACAAAAATTAACATAAAATGTGTGAAAGACAGCATAAGTGAAATCTTTGAAACTACGGGGTAGATGTAAGTTCCTGAGGTGGGGCCCAAAAAGAAGAGCTTTCAAAAATCACAAATAACACTTTATCAAAATTAGGAATTTTGCTCTTTGAAAGAAATAGATGAGCAAATAAAAAGAGAAGCCACTCACTAGAAGAAAATTCTTGCAAAACTCATTTTGGATATGGGACTTGTATGTAGAATACATGAAGAGTTCTCATAACACTGAAATAGAAAAAGAAACAACTCAGATAAAATTGGCAGAAGATTTGAGCAGATGTAAGGTAACAATGACCAATGGACAGCCGATAAGCATGAGAAGAGATGTCAAAAGTGATTACTAATTTTCCTAATTAAGCAAATGAAAATCAGAACCTCAATGAGACACTAGTTCACCTTTCTTAGAATGGCTAAAATTTGAACAAACAGAGAAGAGTGAATATTGACTGCTCGAGAGATTTGGAGCCACTGGAACTTTCATACACACAGATAGAAATAAAAAATTGTATAACAAGTTTGGAAAACTGTGGGGGTTTTTTTGTTTGTTTGTTTGTTTTTAATGTTAAATATTCCTTGCCATTGACCACCAAGAATTCCACTTTCAAGTATCTACCCAAGAGAAAGGGACATTCTACACAATGTCTTGAATATAAATGTTCTTAAAAGCTAGCCAAATACTGGAAATAACTCAAAGGTCCCTCACCAGGTGAACGGATAAACAGAACATGATCTACTACACAATGAAATGTTATTCAGCAAAAAAGAGAATGAAATTAGAGACTTACTGAATGTTTGTAAAGATAATTTCATCCATCAAACTCACGGAATTTTGCACTTTAAGTAGATACAGCTTATTGTATGTCACTTACAACCTAATAAAGTTGATTTAAATTTTAAATTTAAGAATTTTCCCTATACGGGTTGTTAATCGACCTCTAGATTTCCACAGTAATGTTGTAAAAATTAATGGCCTGCTGGAGCTTCAGGACTCTCTTCAGTTGCTACATAAACCAGCTGGCATGGGCTGAGAATATATCTGGGTCAAGTGATTTTCAAACTGTGAGAGAACAACTTTCATAATTAAAATTCTTTTCTCAATAAATCATGCCTACATGTTGGTTTTGAATCCTTCTACTTCACCAATCTTAAATTCCATTTAAGTTAAGCAACAATTTTTGTTCTAAAGCAGACAGTTTGGTATGTCTAAGTTTTTCTTCCAGTATGACATCAGGAAACTGTAACCTCTTATTATTAGCAAAATTGATTCAAAAACACATGAAAGCATAAAATAAAAATAACCTCAGGAGTGATTTTAAAATCACTTGAAATTTTAAACTACTATTCAAGTGACGTTATAGCAAGATTTAAAGATATATTCTGTGACAGTGAGATGGAGGATTTACCGCAGTAATAATTTCTATCACTTGTTAAGCCCTTCACAATTTAAAAGGTACTTTCACCTCTTTTCTTTTCTGATCATTGTAATAACATTTTATGTGAATATTATTATTGAATATTCAATATCACATAATTTATCATTATAAAAAAGAGTAGATATTGATTGTGGTTGAGAACTTAGAATCACTTCTCATACATGGCTGTTGGAAATCCAAAATTGTACAATCCATTTGGAAAACTGCTCTGCGGTTTCTTAAAATTTAAAAAATAACTTGCCATTAGACCAAAGCATTCTATTCCTAGGCATGTACCTAAGAAAAATGAGAACATATGCACAATGTCTTATAGACAAATATTCTTAAGAGCCTTCTCTACACTAGCCCCAAACTGGAAATAACCCAAATATCCATTAGCGGGTGTTTTACAGATGCTAGAACAGTGCTGTGAGGCTGTGGATTCTTTAGCTAGATCTGTTAAGTGTCAAGCATAGGACTGAAAATCCTAATTTGTTTCTTCCCACATTAAAACTGCCTTCGTCCGTTACTCAAATGTTTGCTTGTTTATGTTAATAAGTGGCAATGTCTCTCTTCATATGAATATTCCAGATAGTGACAAATAATTACAAGATGCAATCTCAATATCATGTAATTTTGTGATACTAGATGAAGTACAGAAATACAGATAATGAGAACAGATATATAATTACAATATATTGTAATTAAACATTATAATTGTATACCCTCAAAACATAAAGGGTGTCATTGAAATCTTAATTTCTTAAATTTTTTATTTGGAAAAGCTATTGAATTTACAATGAATGTTTTTAGAATGGCTGTTTTATTAAATTTATTTTAGAATATTAAAGGGATACAAATGTTTGGATTGCATAGATTGCTTTTGTACTGCTGAGTCAAAGTTATAAGTGTGTCCATCACTGGGAGAACGTGCATTGTACCTTTTAGGTGTGAATTTTAGGTGTGAATTTACCCCTCAAGGATCCATATAATTTCTCTGAACTTTATGTATACAGTAATCACTTGTGTATAAAGCAATCACTTTATGTCTACAGTAATCACATTAGCATTATACAGTTGCATATTTCTAAGTTAAAAATTCAGTTGTTCCATGTGAGGGCATGGGGGGGGTAAAAGTTTATCAAAGATACATGTAGTCAAAAATATTATTGACATATGTTATACAATTAACTAATAAAAACATTATTTTTTTCTGGATTTTTAAATCTTTGTGGCATTCATCAGCTGTAAATGGATTTATTTTCATATGCTTTTAGTTTCCAATAAAACACTTGCTTTTGTATTTAACATAACTCATATATTTGAATTTCTTATCTTATTTGTAGTAGAGGCAATCCAAGTAAAACGAGCTTCCATTTCCACAAAGCCTAGGTTTTCCCCTGCTTAACATGTAAAAAATGTTTAGTATGTATTGGCTGAATACTTTTAATAAATAAATAAATTGTTAATGTTTATAGGTATCAATGGCACTCTATCTATTTTAGGCTTTTACACAGAGAAGAGTAATCTCGAATTCAGAAACTACTGAACCAACTGGATTTTCCTTTTTTCTAAAATCAGTGCTTCACAAGATTACTTTGCTCTAAAAAATTGCTTAAGATTTAGATTAAAAATGAAGTAACCATATTAAGAACTCTAAAGAAGAAAGGAAATAAAGACAATAGCCAAATGCTTTCTGTGGATGGAAGAGGTAAGGATACAGCATCCAGATTTTCCTTCTCAGGCTATTCTCTAACAGCCAACTCTTGCTTTTCAAAAAATATAATGAAATATATGAAGTATAGATCACAACTATGACCCAAGATGAAGGAGGGAGGAAGTGGGAATGGGAAGGGAAGGGGGAGGTCAGATTGAGGGAGGGTGAATGGTGGGATAATACCAATGGTGCATAATGCAAGGGTACATGTCAAATCTATTAGTATAGAGTATAAAAGTCTTAACACAATAACTAAGTAAATGAGATGAGGTATATATTAACCAGTGTGATGTAAGCATTCCTAATCATATATGAAATACTCGGGTTTCTCTTCAGATCACATAAATCTTTCACCTTTACTAATTCTATATGAAATCAACACGTTGTACCCCATAAAAGCATTAATGTATACATGATCTATGTGTTTATGATTTAACAAAAAAAATTAAAAATATAAAGAAATAGTTATGAAAATGACAAAAAATTTTCATGGTCTAATGAAATCTAAATTATTTGAAAAGCAATCAAAATCAAAAATCAATTATCATTCCTATAAGCAAAAGGAATGTTAAAAGGGAAGATTTAACACTTTTGTCATTTTTTCAGTGGAAAAAAAAAAAGCAGTTCTGCCATAATTATTTACTATTTTTTTGTCTCTGGAGGTAGGGAGAAATACCTCAAAGGACTTCTCAGGCTCTGAAATAGACTTACTTTCTAAGAATTCTTGCTCAGATGAGATAAAATGTACATCAATTTCACTCTCCATTGTGTACAGAAACAGAAAGGAGGTGGCCTTCTGCAACCAGGGAGAGAGCCCTCACCAGAACTCATCCAGATTGAGACCTGCAGTGAACACTTGAATCTGACCACTGCCATAGAGCCAAATCTAGCTGAATTCAACTGAGTGAAACAAAATCATGAGGCGTCTGGAAATTGCGGCACCTGCCTGGATCTCTGGAAGAGCTGTGCCATGACCCACAACATGCCATCAGCACCCCCCCAGACCCCAGTAAGAGCTGTACCGTGCCCCTCAACTGGCGCCTGCCTGGACTTCCATACAAGCGGCACCACAATCCACAACACACGACCTGTGCCCACCGAACCTCTGCACGCCCTGACCAGGAATTCCAGGAGCCACACAACCCCAAGTCCTCCCTCCTGTATCCTCCCTGCCTCCACACAGGCCTGCTCATCTGGTCAGAGACTCTGGTAGCTGGGTGCCATCCAGAGCCCTCCCTGCCACTGCACGGAACCCTTCTTCTGCTCAGAGACTGCTGGATCCTTGGGCCCTCTGTGACAAAGTCACTGGTTGCCAGGCACTCCCAGAACTGTGTGCACCACCCCACCCTGTTATAGGATCCAGGGGTGTCACACTCTGGAGCTGCTCCCACAACCAGAACTCCCTGGCTGGGGCAGCCCCAGAAGAGCTACACAGGGTCATTCCCTACAAAGATCCAGCAATAATAGAGTGATCCCACTGGGGTCTAATCTTGGAGAGACACCTCCCCAACTCTGAGGACGGCCAGAGGCAATGATGAAAAACAATCATGAGGTGAAATCAACAGAAAAACTCTGGCACTATGAATAATCAGAGTAGATCAACTCCCCCAATGAACAATGGGGCGACACAGCATGAGATCACACGCACAAACAAATTGTTGAGATGTCAGAAATAGAATTCAGAATCTGGATAGCAAATAAGATCAAATTAGAATTCCAAGCAGTAAACCAAAAGATGTCTCAAGAATTCAACGAATTCAAAGACCAAATGACCAAAGATTTTGACATATTGAGACAAGAAGTTGTAGCCCTCAAAGATCTGAGAAACACAGCAGAATCCCTCAGTAAGAGAATGGAGCAAGCAGAAGAAAGGATTTCTGACATTGAAGACAAAGCTTTCGAATGCTTCCAAATTCTCAAAGAGAAAGAGAAATGGAGGGCAAAAACTGATCGCACTTCTCAGAGAGCTCTGGGATAATCTGAAGAAAACCGATATTCATCTTATATGGATCTCTGACAATGCTGAAGTGGCTTCACAAGGCACAGAGTCTCTTCTCCATGAGATTATGAAAGGGAACTTTCCAGACATGCCAAGAGAGTCTGAAATTCAGATAGCAGACAATTTCAGAACTCCAGCACAACTAAACCTGAATAAGACATCCCCCAGACACATCATAATCAATTTCACTATAGTTAATATGAAGGAGAAAATTCTGAAAGCAGCCAGACAAAAGAAAATCATTACCTATAAGGGGAAGAATATTAGAATAACTGCAGATCTCTCTGCTGAAACCTTTCAAACTAGAAGAGGATGGTCATCGACATTTAATCTCCTAAAACAAAATAACTTTCAACCCTGGATCATGTACCCAGCTAAATTAAGTTTCATTTATGATGGAGAAATTAAATACTTTAATGACATTCATATGTTGAACAAATTTGCCATAACTAAACCAGCTCTCCAGGATATTCTCAGACCTATCCTCCATAAAGACCAGCATAATTCTCCACCACAAAAGTAAACCCACCCAAAAAATTTTGATCAAATTCCAACTTCCACAGTCGCAAAAGGATTAAAAATGTCCACTGGACTCTCGAAAGGCTTATCAATATTCTCAATTAATGTGAATGGTTTAAACTGTCCTCTAAAGAGGCACAGGTTGGCTGACTGGATACAAAAACTCAAGCCAGATATCTGCTGCATATAAAAATCTCACCTTACCTTAAAAGACAAATATACACTCAAGGTGAAGAGAAGGTCATCTACAATCCAGGCAAATGGAAAGCAGAAAAAAGCAGGTGTTGCAATCCTATTCGCAGATGCAACAGGCTTTAAACCAATCAAAATAAGGAAAGATAAGAATGGACACTTCATATTTGTTAAAGGTAATACTCAATATGATGAGATCTCTATTATTAATATTTATGCACCCAACTACAACGCACCTCAATTTATAAGAGAAACTCTAACAGACATGAGTAATTTGATTTTCTCCAGTTCCATAGTAGTTGGAGATTTTAACACCCCTTTAGCAGTGCTGGATAGATCCTCCAAAAAGAAGCTAAGCAAAGAAATTTTAGATTTAAACTTACCCATTCAACATCTGGACTTAACAGACATCTACAGAACATTTCACCCCAACAAAACTGAATACACATTCTTCTCATCAGCCCACAAAAAATACTCCAAAATTGACCACATCCTAGGCCACAAATCTAACCTCAGCAAGTTTTAAAAAATAGAAATAATTCCTTGCATCTTCTCAGACCATCATGGAATAAAAGTTGAACTCAATAAAAACAGGAACCTGCATACCCATACAAAAACATGGAACCTAAATAACCTTATGCTGAAGGATAGATGGGTTATAGATGAGATTAAGAAGGATATCACCAAATTTTTGGAACAAAACTATAATGAAGACACAAACTATCAGAAACTCTGGGATACTGCAAAGGCAGTCTTAAGAGGGAAATTTATAGCAAGCAAGCCTTCCTCAAGAAAAAGAAAAGAGAGGAAGTTAATGGGACTTAATGGGACATCTCAAGCAACTGGAGAAGGAAGAACACTCCAACCCCAAACCCAACAGAAGAAAAGAAATAACAAAAATCAGAGGAGAATTAAATGAAATTGAAAGCAAAAGAATTATACAACAGATCAATAAATACAAAAGTTGGTTTTTGAAAAGATCAATAAAATAGATAAACCTTTGGTCAACCAACCAGGAAAAACAGAGTAAAATCTCTAATTTCATTAATCAGAAATGGTAAAGATGAAATAACAACAGACCCCTCAGAAAGTCAAAAAATCCTTAACGGATATTACAAGAAACTTTACTCTCAGAAATATGAAAATCTGAAAGAATTAGACCAATACTTGGATATACAGCACCTACCAAGACTTAGCCAGAATGAAGTGGAAATGTTGAGCAGGCCTATATCAAGATCTGAAATAGCATCAACTATACAAAATCTTCCTAAAAAGAAAATCCCAGGACCAGATGGCTTTATATCAGAATTCTACCAAACCTTTAAAGAAGAACTACTGCCTATATTACTAAACCTCTTCCAAAATATAGAAAAAGAAGGAATACTACCCAACACATTCTATAAAGCAAACATCACCTTGATCCCTAAACCAGGGAAAGACCCAAGAAGAAAAGAAAATTATAGACCAATATCACTAATAAATATTGATGCAAAAATACTCAATAAGATCCTAACAAACAGAATCCAACAACACATCAAAAAATTATACACCATGACTAAGTGGGATTTATCCCAGGGTCTCAAGGGTGATTCAATATACGTAAATCTATAAATGTAATTCAGCACATAAACAAACTCAAAACTAAAGACCATATGATTCTCTCAATGGATGCAGAAAAAGATTTTGATAATATCCAGCATCCCTTCATGATCAGAACACTTAAGAAAATTGGTATAGAAGGGACATTTCTTAAACTGATAGAGGCCATCTACAGCAAACCCACAGCCAATATCATATTGAATGGAGTTAAATTGAAATCATTTCCACTTAGATCAGGAACCAGGCAAGGTTGGCCATTGTATCCATTGTTCTTTAACATTGTAATGGAAGTTTTAGCCATTGCAATTAGAAAAGAAAAGTTGATCAAGGGTATCCACATAGGGTCAGAAGAGATCAAACTTGCACTCTTCACAGATGATATGATCGTATATCTGGAAAACACTAGGTATTCTACTACAAAACTTTTAGAAGTGATCGAGGAATACAGCAATGTCTCAGGCTACAAAATCAACACCCATAAATCTGTAGCCTTTATATATACCAACAATAGCCATGCCGAAAAAACAGTCAAGGAGTCTATTCCTTTCACAGTAGTGCCAAAGAAAATGAAATATTTGGGAGTTTATCTAACAAAGGACATGAAAGATCTCTATAAAGAGAACTATGAAACTTTAAGAAAAGAAATAGTTGAAGATGTTAACAAATGGAAAAACATACCATGCTCATGGCTGGGAAGAATCAACATTGTTAAAATGTCTATACTACTCAAAGCAATATATAATTTTAATGCAATTCCTATTAAAGCTGCATTGTCTTATTTAAAGATCTCTAAAAAATACTTCGTTTTATAGGGAATCAGAAAAAAACCTCAAATAGCCAAAACATTACTCAGCAATAAAATCAAAGCAGGAGGAATCACACTACCAGACCTGAGACTGTACTATAAATCAATAGTGATCAAAACAGCATGGTACTGGCACAAAAACAGAGAAGTGGATGTCTGGAACAGAATAGAGAACCAAAAGATGAATCCAGCTACTTACCGTTATTTGATCTTTGACAAGCCAATTAAAAACATTCAGTGGGGAAAAGATTCCCTATTTAACAAATGGCACTGGGTGAACTGGCTGGCAACCTGTAAACGACTGAAACTGGACCCACACCTTTCACCATTAACTAAAATAGACTCTCACTGGATAAAAGATTTAAACTTAAGACATGAAACTATAAAAATCCTTGAAGACAGTGCAGGGAAAGAAGAAATTGGTCTGGATGAATATTTTATGAGGAGGACTCCCCAGGCAATTGAAGCAGTATCAAAAATACATTACTGGTACCTGATCAAACTAAAAAGCTTTTGCACAGCCAAGAACAGACAGCCCTCAGAATGGGAGAAATATTTTCAGGTTATACCTCCAATAAAGGTCTAATAACCAGAATCCACAGAGAACCCGAAAGTATTAGCAAGAAAAGAACAAGTGATCCCAACTCAGGGTGGGCAAAGGACTTTAAGAGAAACTTCTATAAAGACAGAAACACCATCTACAAACACATGAAGGAAAGCTCATCATCCTTAATCATCAGAGAAATGCAAATCAAAACTACTTTGAGATATCACTTAACCCCAGTAAGAGTAGCCCACATAACAAAATTCCAAAACCAGAGATGTTGGCATGGATGTGGAGAAAGTTGCACACTTTTACACTGCTGGTGGGAATGCACACTAATACATTCCTTCTGGAAGGATGTTTGGAGAATACTTAGAAATCTAAAAATAGACCTGCCATTCGGTTCTATAATTTCTTTACTAGTTTATACCCAGAAGAGCAAAAATCACAGTATAACAAAGACATTTGTACCAGAATGTTTATTGCAGCCCAATTCATAATTGCTAAGTCGTGGAAGAAGCCCAAGTGCCCATCAACCCACGAATGGACTAGCAAACTGTGGTACATATATACCATGGAATATTATGCAGCCTTAAAGAAAGATGGAGACTTTACCTCTTTCATGTTTACACGCATGGAGCTGGAACATATTCTTCTTAGCCAAGTATCTCAAGAATGGAAGAAAAAGTATCCAATGTACTCAACCCTCCTATGAAGCTAATTTATATGAAGGCTATAACCCAACTATAGCACAAGAATATGGGTAAAGGGCCAAGGGAGGGGAAGGGAGAGGGAAGGAGGGTAATGGGTGTGACCACACATACAGTGCATCTTAGAATGGGTTCAGACGAAATCTACTAACTGCAGAATACAAATGTCTACATACAATAACTAAGAAAATGCCATGAAGGCTATGTTGAACAGTTTGATGAGAATATTTTAGATTGTATATGAAACCAGCACATTTTACCCCTTGATTGCGCTAATGTACACAGCTATGATTTAACAATAAGAAAAAAGCAGATATCCAAATAAATAAATATTTAAAAAAAAATAAAAAAAATGTACATCAATTTCTTTTCCTCAAGACTATTCTGAGCTAGCTTCTGGCACTTATTACAGACATTATTATTGTGTTTGTTTTATTTTTGACCTGAAGATATTATTATTTCTCATTGTAAAAATGAGTAGACTATATTTTTTATTCAAAAAAAGAATTGTTTTATTCTAGGATACCTCCTCTGCCCTGATAGGGTAAAGAAGTGACAGGAAAAAAATCCTGATGGGACTTACCCAGATACAACCTTGTCAAAAGAATTCTAGTCTTTGCTATAGCTCAATTATAAAAAAGGTACCAGAAACAAGGGACATAAATGGTGTGAAAACTCTGTATATAGAAGAATAATGTATAATAGAAGCCCTAGTCCACAGAAAATAGTAATTTGCCTTAATTAATTCAGGGGGGTCCAAAGCAAGGTAAAGCCTTTATTTCATGAAGGGTCAATTAAAAGAATCAAATAAGGAATACAGCTACCCTGAAAAATGACAGATATTTGATATTTTAGGTCATTAGATCCATGAGGTTATGCATTCTATTTATACCTGTATTCCTACCCCATGAAAACTCATTAATGAATCTTGGTTAGAAGTAATTAATAAGTGATTAAATCAGTAGTTACCCGCAATTTTTTTTGCTTATGAATATCCTAATCATGGAGTATTACTGATGTGTTTCTGAGAAATTAAGTCAAATAATAACCTGAAAACCTCTGTTCAAATATCTATATCATAGGCATTCAATGGGTGTTTCAGAGTACTAAGAATGAGTAATTTAAACATTTCAAAAATTATTCAATAATATACACCTCTTGAGACCGTGAATGTGAAGTGAGCTGAGACTGAAATAAATTTGAGGAAGTACATTTGTTATTATTAACTATCATAAATAGAGAAGTTTTTCATATCACTACAGAGAATATCTTGATATAACTGGACCTCTCTCTCTCTTTCTCTCTTTTTACTTCTTTTTTTCTTTTTTTTTCTTTTTTTTTTTTTTTTGGCCGGGGCTGGGTTTGAACCCGCCACCTCCAGCATATGGGACCGGCGCCCTACTCACTGAGCCACAGGTGCCGCCCCTTTTTTTCTTTTTTTACAACATTGTCTGATATTGGCATCCTATAGATATCATTTCCTGATTGTCAAAATTTACACTAATAAAGCAAAATGAAACAAAATACTGAGGTTAATATATTAATAATTCTAACTATATACATAAAATTAAAATAAGTATCCTACCAAGGAAACCTTGAGGAAGTTTTATATCATGAATGAAAAGAAACAAACCTAATGAATATTAGAGACAATACTTTGTTTCAAAACCAATTATCATCAACAGTTATAATAGCTTGATAAATTAAAGTTTGTGCCAAAACTTGTCACCAGGAACATGGTAAAGGCCACATGAATACGTGCACCTGATTAATAGTTTTGCCATCAGTGGACCTACCTGCAGACGCTGAAGCAAGACCTTTGTTCCCGTGCCAGCTCTACTGATGAAGGTCTTGGATAAAGTTCCCATTCGCCCAGGGAACAGTCATGATCTACACATGACCAAGTTACTGATGAACTTTCCTATCACAAACCACACTGTAGACCAAGCAGCATCTATGTAATCTGGCAGTGTAGCCACTGAACTAAAACTCTAAGCAATCTCATCAGACTGGGTAGACAACAGAAAAGTGTCTTTAATTGCTAACACTGATCTGAAAAGAGTGGAAGAAGTGTCTGCTCCTTCAAATGCATAGACAGCAATGCAAGATTCATGGATTATGAAGAATCACGTAAACATATCATCACCCAGAAAAATGAATAAAGTTTCAATAATGAATTCCAAATAGAGATCTTCAAATTTCCTCACAAATAATTTAAAATAATTATTTTTAAAGAAGCTTGATGTGATGCAAAAGGACACAGACAGCTAAATTAATATCAGCAAAATAATGCATAAAAAGAAAATGAAAAGTAGATCTGGCACAGTGGCTCATGCCTGTAATCCCAGCACTCTGGGAGGATGAGGCAGATAGATTACTTGAGCTCAGGAGCTCGAGACCTGCCTGAGCAGGAGTGAGACCCTCTCTGTAAAAATAGCCATTGTGGTGGGTCCCTGTAGTCCCAGCTACTTGGGGGGCTGAGGCAAGAGGATCACTTGAGCCTAGGAGTTTTCCAGTGCACTTTACCCAGGGTGAAAAAGTGAAACTCTACCATAAATAAATAAACAAATAAATAAATAAACAAACAAACAACAGAAAAAAAATTAAAAAACAGAAATCCTGCAGTTAACAGAAATAAAACAATTAAAGGAGAGCTCCAATAGCAAACTCAATTATGCAAAAGAAAGAATCACTGAACTCAGAGACAGGTTATTTGAAAGTAGCCAATTAGAGGAACAACAACAACAACAAAAAGAGAAGAAGTAAAAGAACAAAAAGAGTGAAGGAAGCACACAGCACCTATGAACACAATCGAGTAAGGAAATATATGGATTGTGGAGATTTCAAAGGGAGAAGACAAAGAGAAATCTTATTTAAAAAAATATTGCCTGAAAGTATCCAAAATCTGCGGAGTAATAAGGACATCTCTCCAAAACTAAAAGGAAGAACAACCCAAAGAATTATCTTGTGACATATTATAATCAAACTGTCACAGAAAGAATTTTGAAAGTAGCAAGAGAAACGTTGCTCATGTCATAGGAAGGAATCTTCATAAGGTTATCAGAAACCTACAGAAAGTGAGATGTTATGTTCAAAGTACTGGAAAAAAAAAAAAAGAAAGAAACCTGACAGTCAAGAATAATATATCTGGCAAATGTATTCTTTTTAAATGAAGGAGAGATTAAAGACATTTCCAGATTAAAAAAAGTATAGCGGAGTTCATTACCACTAAATCTGCCCTATAGGAAATGCTAAATGGGGTTCTTAAATTTGAAATTAACAGATGCTAAACAACAACATGAAAACAGACCAATTTCACTAATGAATATAGATGCAAAAATTCTCAACAAAATCCTAGTCAATAGATTACAGCTTATCATCAAAAAAGTCATACATCATGATGAAGTAGGTTTTATCCCAGGAAGGCAAGGCTGGTTTAATATACGCAAGTCCATAAACGTTATTCATCATATCAACAGAAGCAAAACAAAGACCATATGATTCTCTCAATAGATGCCAAAAAAGCATTGGATAAAATCCACCTTCCTTTTCTAATTGGAACACTGAAGAGTATAGGCATAGGTGGCACATTTCTTAAACTGATTGAAGCCATGTATAACAAACCCACAGCTAATATCTTACTGAATGGAGTTAAACTGAAAGATTTTCCACTTAGAACTGGAACCAGGCAAGGTTGTCTTCTGGCTCCATTACTATTCAACATAGTGCTGGAAGTTTTAGCCAATACAATTAGGCAAGACAGGGAAATAAAGGGCATCCAAATGGGAGCAGAGGAGCTCAATCTCTCCCTCTTTGCTTAAGATATGATCTTATGCTTAGAGAACCCTAAAGACTCAACCAGAAGACTCCTGGAAGTCATTAAAAAATACAGTAGTGTCTCAGATATAAAATCAATGTCCACAATTCAGTAGCCTTTGTGTACCCCAATAACAGCCAAGATGAGAGGTTAATTAAGGACATAACTCCCTTCACCATAGTTTCAAACAAAATGAAGTACCTAGGAATATACCTAACAAAAGAGGTGAAGGACCTCTATAAAGAAAATTATGAAACTGCAAGAAAAGAAATAGCAGAGGATATTAACAAATGGAAGAACATACCATGCTCATGGCTGGGAAGAATCAACATTATTAAAATGTCTATACTTCCCAAGCAATCTACCAATTCAACGCCATCCCTATTAAAATACCAAAATCGTACTTTCAAGATTTGGAAAAAAGGATTCTGTGTTTTGTATGGAACCAGAAAAAAACCCATATAGCTAAGGCAGTTCTTAGAAATAAAAATAAAGCTAGGGTCATCAGCATACCAGATTTGAGGCTGTATTACAAGGCCATAAGTGGTCAAGACAGCATGGTACTGGCACAAAAATAGAGACATAGACATTTGGAATTGAATAGAAAATGAGGAAATGAAATTAACAACTTACCACCACCTAATCTTAGATAAACCAAACAAGAACATACACTAGGGAAAAGACTCCTTATTCAATGAATGGTGCTGGGAGAACTGGATATCCATATACAAAAAACTGAAACTAGACCCACACTTCTCTCCACTCACAAAAATTGATTCAAGATGGATAAAGGATTTAAATTTAAGTCATAAAACAATAAAAATACTCAAAGAAAGCATCAGAAAAACACTGGAAGATATTGACCTGGGGAAATACTTTATGAAGAAGACTGCCATGGCAATTGCAACAACAACCAAACAAATGTAACTTAATTAAACTGAAAAGCTTCTGTACAGCTAAGGAGACAACAACCAAAGCAAAGAAACAACCTACACAATGGGAAAGGATATTTGCATATTTTGAATCAGACAAAAGCTTGATAACTAGGATCTATAAAGAACTCAAAGTAATCCACATTATAAAAGCCAACAATCCCATATATCAATGGGCAAGAGACATGAATAGACCTTTCTCTAAAGATGACAGACGAACGGCTAACAAACATATGAAAAAATGTTCATCATCCCTATCTATTAGAGAAATGCAATTCAAACCACCCTGAGGTACCATCTAACTCCAGCAAGAATGGCCCACATCACAAAATCTCAAAACTGCAGATGCTGGCATGGATGTGGAGAGAAGGGAACACTTTTACACTGCTGGTTGGACTGCAAACTAGTATAACCTTTTTGGAAGGAAGTATGGAGAAACCTCAAAGCACTCAAACTAGACCTCCCATTTAATCCTGCAATCCCATTACTGGGCATCTACCCAGAAGGAAAAAAATCCTTTTATCATAAGGACACTTGCACTAGACTATTTATCACAGCTCAATTTACAATTGCCAAAATGTGGAAAAAGCTTAAATGCCCCCCAACTCAGGAATGGATTAACAAGCTGTGGTACATGTATACCATGGAATACTATTCAGCCATTAAAAAAAAATGGAGACTTTACAGCACTTGTATTAACCTGGATGGAAGTAGAACACAGTCTTCTTAGTAAAGGATCACAAGAAATGGAGACTTCACAGCATTTGTATTAACTTGGATGGAAGTGGAACACATTCTCCTTAGTAAAGAT
Organism: Nycticebus coucang; assembly: GCF_027406575.1. Lineage (NCBI taxonomy): Eukaryota > Metazoa > Chordata > Mammalia > Primates > Lorisidae > Nycticebus > Nycticebus coucang. The sequence goes on along the minus strand of NC_069792.1, from coordinate 25,563,109 downwards.
CACAAGAATGAAGAATGAATCCTATGTATTCAATTTTGATATTAGGACAATTACTGACAATTAATGACACAGTGGGAGGTAGGGGAAAGGAAGAGCGGAGTGGGGGGGGTCTCAGTGTGTGACACATGTACCCTCAATGAATCCCTAACAATAAAAAAAGAAAGAAAGAAAACATATGAAGTATAAAAATCACTTTTAAAGGTAAATATATAATTAAATTCAAAATAGTCCTTTTTTTTTTTTTTTATGGAGACAGAATCTCTCTTGCCCCAGGCTAGAGTGTCATGGTGTCAGCCTAACTCATAGCAACCTCACACTCTGGGCTCAGGCAATCCTCCTGCCTCAGCTTCCTGAGATAAATGTGTGTGCCACAGTATCTGCCTAATTTTTTCTGTTTTTAGTAGAGACAGTGTCTTGCTTTTGCTCAGATGGGTCTTAAACTCCTGAGCTCAAGTAACCTCCTGCCTTTGTTCCCAGAAATGCTAGGATTACTGGCAAGAGCCACTGTGCCTGAGCCAAAAAATTTTAATGTAATGGTGGTGTGTAAATCACTCTTACCTCTAGTATAAGTTACAACAGAAAGTATTAAGAATAACTATAACTATCATGAATTGTTAATGGATATACAATGTTAAAAAAAGTCAAGTCTGATATTAATAGTATAAAATGGAAAAGTAAAGTGTAGAGCTTTTTAATAAGATTAAAATTTAGTTGTTATCAGCTAAAATAGACTATTAAAACTATAAGGTTTTTACACAAGCATCATGGTAACCACAGATAAAAAAACCGCTAGTTGATATACAAAAGACAAAGAAAAGGGAATTAAAACATATAACTATTAAAAAATTGTCAAAGAATAACAAAGGAAGATAGGAATAAAGAAGCTACAAAAAATTCAGAAAAAAATTAACAAATTAGCAACAATAATTCCTTATTTATCAACAATTACTTTAAATGTAAATGAATTAAATTCTCCACTCAAAAGACAGAGAATTACTAATGGATAAAAATTATATCCAATAGTAAGCCACTTACACGAACTCACTTCACCTTTATGAAAACACATTAGTTCAAACTAGGTTCATACAAATAGTAAACTAAAGATAGCAGACATAGCCAGGCTTTTATCAGACAAAATATACTTTCAGCCAACATATATCACAAAAAGGTCATTACATGATGAAAAAGAGGAAAATTAATCAAGAGCATATAACAATTATAAACATAATATATGCACCTATTATTAATAATGCCACAGAAATACAAAATATCATAGAGACCACTATACACAACTACATGCCAGAAAATTGGATGACTTAAAAAAAATAAATCTCTAGAAACGTATGACTACATATAAGTTACCAAGACTGAATGATGAAGAAGCAGAAAATCTGAATGGACCAATAACAGCTAACAAGATTGAGGCAGTATAAAAAAAAAAAAATGAAATAACTCTCAGCAAAGAAAAGCACAGGAGTTGAGAGTTTCAAATATGAATCCTTCCATTCATTTAAATAATTAATGTCAAAAATTCTCAAACTCTTTCAAAAAGTTGAAGACAAGAAAATACTTCCAAACTCATTTAACAAGGCTAGTATTATAAACATACTGAAGCCAGAAAAGAACACTGCAGGCAAATATCCTCAAAGAATATAGTTGTAAAAATCCTAAACAAAATAGTAGCAATGCAAATATAACAGCATGAGTGGCGTTATCTCTGAAATGAAAGGAAGGTTCAACACAAGAAAATCAACACTTGTAAATACACCTTATAATTATATTAAGGATAAAACTGTATCATTGTCTCGATAAATAAAGAAAACAATTTAATAAAATTTATCTTTTTTATATAAAAGCATTCAACAAATTAGGAGAAGAAATGCACTTAAACCTAATAAAGATCTACTACTAACATTATACTAAATGATAAAAAATGAAAATCTTTTCCACTAAAATCAGGAATAAGACAAAAGTGCCCACTTTCACTGCATCTATTCCAAATAGCATTAGAAGTCCTCTGAGAACAATTAGTCAGAATAATAAATAAAATAATAAATAAAAGGCATAAAAATAGGACAGGAAGAATTTAAATTTTAAATAATAAATAAAAGGCATAAAAATAGGACAGGAAGAATTTAAATTTTCACTAGTGGAGAAACCATGATCTTTCATACAGAAAACCATAGTCTTTACCAAAATATTAAAACTACTAACCAAATTCAGTAATGTTGCAGGACAGAAAATCAATATATAAAAATCAGCTGCATTTCTATATACTAAGAACAAACTATCCCAAACAGATATTAAGAAAATAATTCAAATTATATAACATCAAAAAGAATTAAATACTTATGAATGAATTTAATCAAGGAGATGAAAGGTCTACATATCTAAAACTATATGACACTGATTAATAAACTGAAGAATAACACAAATAAATGGAATAATATTTTGGGTTCTTTGAGTATGGGCATTTTAACAAAATTAATTCAAAATATTGTTAAAATGCCCATACTCAAAGAAAGAAAAAAGAAAATAGTGACTAATTCACACATAAATTGGATTTAATTTTGACCAACGTACATTACTTAAACACTAATATTCAACGTGTTAATATGTTGTTTGGGATATTGCATCCTCATTTATAAGTCAAATATGTTTGTAATTTCCCCTTTATAATAATATATTCTCTCCAATTTTAATATCAGGTGTATCCAGATCAAGTAGAATGATTTTGAAGTATTTCTCCTTTTTCTATTGTCTATTAGATTTTGCCTGATCTGTTTTTTGAAATTATCTCTTACTTTTATTTATAAATATTAGTTGTCTATTTTTAAACTTAAAAAAAATAAGAAGTTAACTGATGACTCTATACCGAATCTCAGAGTCAAAGCACTCTATAATAAACATACTCTTATTTGACAATGTGAATGTTACTTTCTTTGCATTATTATTATTTTTATTATTGCTTAATATTTCGATGCAGCAATTCTCTGATTTCTTTTCTGAATGTATTTATGTTCCTTCATTCTTTACGAGGTTTTTGTTTCTAGTCCTTGTCTTAAACATTGTTATTGTTATTAAATTTTAAGCCTCTTCAATTTTGTGAAGGGAAAAAATGGAAACCTAATAAACACATGTATATATAAAAATAAATAAATAAATAAATAAATAAATAAAAAGTGCCCATACTCCCCAAAGCAATCAAAGCAGTTAATGCAAATCCCCATCAAATTGCAAGAGGGACTTTACCTAACAATTGCAATCAGTGTAACTGGCTTATTGTACCCTCAATGAATCCCCAACAATAAAAAAAAAAAAAAAAGAAAGAAGAAAAAAAAAGAAAATAAAATAAATAAAAATAAAAAAAAAATTTTAGAGGCATTTTTCAGAATTAGAAAAAAGTTTTAATGGAACCACAAAAGACTCTAAATACTTTCTATTTTTTATTTTTTTTATTGTTGGGGATTCATTGAGGGTACAATAAGCCAGGTTACACTGATTGCAATTGTTAGGCAAAGTCCCTCTTGCAATCATGTCTTGCCCCCATAAAGTGTGACACACACCAAGGCCCCACCCCCCTCCCTCCGTCCCTCTTTCTGCTTTTCCTCCCCTCCCATAACCTTAACTGTCATTAATTGTCCTCATATCAAAATTGAGTAGATAGAATTCATGCTTCTCCATTCTTGTGATGCTTTACTAAGAATAATATCTTCCACTTCCATCCAGGTTAATACGAAGGATGTAAAGTCTCCATTTTTTTTAATAGCTGAATAGTATTCCATGGTGTACATATACCACAGCTTGTTAATCCATTCCTGGGTTGGTGGGCATTTAGGCTGTTTCCACATTTTGGCGATTGTACATTGAGCTGCAATAAACAGTCTAGTACTTATGATAAAAGGATTTTTTTCCTGCAAGCCCAGAAGTGGGATTGCAGGATCAAATGGGAGGTCTAGCTTGAGTGCTTTGAGGATTCTCCATACTTCCTTCCAGAAAGGTTGTACTAGTTTGCAGTCCCACCAGCAGTGTAAAAGTGTTCCCTTCTCTCCACATCCATGCCAGCATCTACAGTTTTGAGATTTTGTGATGTGGGCCATTCTCACTGGGGTTAGATGATATCTCAGGGTTGTTTTGGTTTGCATTTCTCTAATACAAAGAGATGATGAACATTTTTTCATGTGTTAGCCATTCGTCTGTCATCTTTAGAGAAGGTTCTATTCATGTCTCTTGCCCATTGATATATGGGATTGTTGGCTTTTTTCATGTGGATTAATTTGAGTTCTCTATAGATCCTAGTTATCAAGCTTTTGTCTGATTGAAAATATGCACTTTAAGCAATCTTGTAAAATAACAAAACTGGAGATACCACAGTCCTGATTTTAAACAGTATTATAAAACTATAACAATAGAAGCAGTATGGCACCACCATAAAAACAGGCATATAGACTAATGGAACAGAATAGAGAGCCCAAATATAAAAACACATGCACATATATATGTATACATGCATACACATATATATACATGTGCATACATCTCTCTCTCTACAAAAAATGAAGAAATTAACAGTAATTATGTGAGGTAATGGATATGTTGGTTGAGTTCTATACACATATCAAACCATTACACTGTATACCTTAAATATATAAAATTTTGTCAATGTCAACAAACTGGAAAAAAGAAGGCAGTAAGGAAAACAAGTGTATAAAATAATTCATTGAAAACATACAGAGAGAGAGATGTATGCAGGTATATATATATATGCATGTGTTTTTATATTTATACATGTGTATATATAAATAGTATATATATACATATATAATACATATATGTGTGTATATATGTCTATACATATATACATATATATATATAGAGAGAGAGAGAGAGGGAGAGAGAGTTACTAATATTTGACAGAGGTGCCAAAGATACATAATGGAGAAAGAATAGTCTCTTCAAGAAATAGTCTTGCATTAACTGAATATACAGGCACATATGCTAAAGAATAAAATTAGCAACTTATACTATATATAAAAATTAACTAAAAACAGATTAAAAAATTAAATGTAAGACCTGAAATTCTAAAATTCCCGGAAGAAAACAGTGGAAAAGCTCCTTGAGATTGGTCTTTGCAATGATTTTTTTTGGATATGACACCAAAAGCACGTGCAACTGAAGCACATAAGCAAGTGAGAAAACTGTACATCAGAGTAATAGCTTTTGGACAATAAACAATCAACAAAAATGAAATGACAACCTACAGAATGAGAGAAAATATTTGCAGTCCATGCATCTTATAAGGGGTTAATATTCAGAACATTTAATGAGCTCATACAAATCAAAGGCAAAAAACAACTTAATTTAAATATGGGTAAAGAACTTGGCTAAACGTTTTTTTCCAAGAAAACTTATAAATAAATGGCGAAGAGGTATATGAAAAGGTGCGCAACAGCAAATGTTGGTGATGGCATGGAGAAAAGGGGATCTTTGTACACCATTGTTGGGAAGGTCCATTGGTACAATTATTATGGAAAACTGTATGGAATTTCCTAAAAACATTAAAAAAAAGAATTACCAAATGATTCAGCAATCTCATTTCTGCTTATGTATCTGTAGAAAATGAAATCAATATCCCTAAGAGTATCTGCACTACCATGTTCTTATAGCATTATAGAAATAAACTAAATGTCCATTGAGGTATTAACAGATAAAGAAAATGTGATAACTACAAGGTCTGATAATTAAGTTCATAAATTCAACCTAGAAAAAGTGCAACATACCCCATTGCTGAAAATCACTATGGTCGTATCATCTACGAAATATTCCCCTTAGAAAGCTATGCACTGACACCAGTGCTTACTCAGCCCTTCAAAGCAATTTTGGAACTTATTTTCTGGAATAGCTGTCAAAGCTGAATTACCCTTGATATCCTGAATACCATCAAAATATCTTGCTTTTAATAGTTATTTTATCTTTCAGTAAAAAAAAAAAAAGTCATGGGCGGCGCCTGTGGCTCAAGGAGTAGGGCGCCGGTCCCATATGCCGGAGGTGGTGGGTTCAAACCCAGCCCTGGCCAAAAAACCACAAAAAAAAAAAAAAAAAAAGTCATTGGAGGCCAGATCAGAGGAGTAGGAAAGGTGTTCTAATATAGTTATTTGTTTGCTAAATCTCACTAACAGACAATGCCATGTGAGCTGGTGCATGGTTGTGATGCAAGAGCTACGCTTTTCTCATGCCAAGATTTTCATTTAAGATTTCATTTCTTTATTAATGTTTAGTTGTTTTGTGATGCTTCTCATGGTGACCAATAATTTTGATGCACAATTCAATGAATTTTTGCAATGTTTTTATCAATTTTTTTATTTATTTTTATTTTTTCAATGTTTTTATTCATTATTAGCTGTCCTGACCTCTCTTCATCAGTTATGCTTTCTCTCCCCTCAGAAAAACTATTAATCCATTTGTACAATGCTATTTATCTTGTGGCATTATCTCCATGAACTTGGACTAAGATGTCCCTGATTTCACTTCCACTCTTGCCAAGTTTAACAAAAAATTTATGAATGTTTGTTTATTGCTCTATTTGAACTCAGACATTCTCGCAATGGGACAAAAAACACACAACAATCATGAACAACACTCAGCACGACACCACCACATGTTGACACAAACACAACGGTAAAGATACTGATAGGTCAAGGTTATAAAATCTTATTGATTGTACAGTGCCGCCAACATAAGTGCATGCTGGCAAGTTTGCAAAATTAATTGTCAGACTTCACACACACACGCACACACTAAATTGTTATTCACTATTAAAAAAAACAAATTCCTGTCATTTGAGACAACATGGATGGACCTGAAGAACATTATGCTAAGTGAAATAAGCCAGACATAGAAAGACAAACATTGCACAACCTCACAGATGTGGAATCTGTAGAAGTCGAACTCATGAGGAGCAGTGAGTATACGGACGGTTGTCAGGGGAGAAGGTGAGAAGGGAAATGAGGAGATGGGGGTCAAAGGGTAAAAATGTTCAATTATAAGATGAACAATTTGTGGGAACCTTAGTACAGCATGCTGACTATAGTTAATAATACCATATCATTTGCTTGAAATTTGCTAAGAGTAGATCTTAGGAATGTAACCACCAAAAATTGAAGAAATTAACAGTAATTATGTGAGGTGATGGATGTGTTTGTTGAATTCTATACATATATCAAATCATTACACTGTACACCTTAAATATACAAAATTTTTTCAATGTATCTTAACAAACAGGAAAAACAAAGGCAGTAAGGAAAACAAAAGTATAAAATAATTCATTAAAAACATTTTATAAACATTATGAAAGTTCTAGTAAAGGAAGAAACTGTTTAATTCATTATATAAGACTTTACTTTGGGGATGATGTTTAACCCCCAATTATTAGAAGGAATAAATAGAGAGGAGTTTATGAAATGTCATACACACATGAACTTCCTATGTTTTTATTCATTTAAGAAACACATTTAGTTTGAACTGTAGTTTCTTTTCTTTTAACTATAGTTTCCATTTGACATATGGAAACATACTGAATCCAAATGTTCCTTACATACTGCAGGCAAAAAAAAAAAATGTAGAATTATTTTTATCCTTATGTAAACTGTAGAAAACTATAATTTTCATTTAAGTTTGAGAGACATAGTCATTTGCATAAATGAAGACAATCACCTCTACACTGAGAGCTCTTATATTTTGGTTGAAAATTCAGAAGCTTAGAGATATCTATTAGGATTTATATGCAAAATCTAAAGCCTAATGTTTTCTGCTAGCTTTCTAAAATTTTGCTTTGACTTTTTTATTTAAAAAAAAATAAAAGTTACAGGAATTTATGCCTAAAATAATTTTCTGGACTAGAGTTTGGAAACCAGATTTAGCTGCTAGGAAAAAAAGAAAAAAAATGTTTTCTGTTGCCAATTGAAATAGAAATAGTTATTAAAAAACAAAAAGCTGATGTTTGAAAATTTCCTTTCCTAATTAAACACATGATATAGTCTCCAAACCAAACCTCTAAATCTGGAATGGATTACAGAATGAAATTTGCATTCATTGTTGCACATTGAGCATTCCTAGAGATAAATGGGTTTGGTTATCATTTAATTTCAAAGAAAACTTTCAACAATTCTTTAGTAGTGTACATTTTTCCAGCATTTCTTGAAATATGTCCCTTATGTCCTAAGATACAAAAATAAAAATTTGCTAATAAACATACATCTTTTATCAATGTGAATATTATAAAAGTCCATATATTTCATAATATTAATATCTGTCCAATAATACTCAATGATGTCTTATTATAAAGACTAAGTGTAAGTGTACTCATGTAGTTTTGTCTGACCTTAATTTTTACTGCACTGCTACATTTTAATTTAATGACCTGTACAAGCACAGTATAATAAAATATTTGATTTTAGCAAGAATAATTCCACATTCTGGAATTGACAGACCGTGTTATCAGGGTTACCTTTGTTTAAACCTAGTCCCATATTTATTGCAACAGTGATATGAACTACCGTTTACTATGTGTTAAATTTTTATGAACATGTTTTTTCCAATTAATTTTGACAAAACAATAAATAATACGACTCTGGGGATGATAGATGTAGGTTAGTAGCTAGAAGATATGAGACTTGGAAAGTGCCTTTTCTTTCATAGACACTTTATTACAAGCTAATGTGGTTTATGATTGAAACAGCCATAAAAGAATGCCACTCCCACCTAATGAAAAGATACACGAAGCATCTAAAAACATAATTTTTATGGAGACTATGAGAGACTTGAGGTTGCAAATGAAGCAAGTGATTTGAATTACACTGAGCACAGGTGGCATCCGTCCTCCACTAGAGGAAGTTCAAGCCTGTGGTTTACTCGTTACAGCAATTTACAAAAAATTCAGATCTATATGGACTGGACTGACATCAAAATTAAAATCTGTGCTTTAAAAAATATTTTTTAAGAAAATAAAAAACATGCACAGCTAAGGACACAACAATTAAAGCAAACTGAGCCTTCAGACTGGAAAACATATCTGCATCTTATAAATCTGACAAAAGGCTTGATAACTAGAATCTACAGAGAACTTAATCAACAACGAAAGGGCAAATAATACCATCTATCAACAGGCAAGAGACAGGAACAGAAACTTCTCTGAAGAGGACAGATGAATGGCCAATAAACATGAAAAAATGCTCATGGTCCCTAATCCTCAGAGAAATGCAAATCAAAAGCACCCTACGATATCACCTAACCTTGGTGAGAATAGCCCATGTTACAAAGTCTCAAAGTTGCAGATGCTGGCATGGACGTGGAGAGAGGGCAACACTTTTACACTGTTGGTGTGACTGCAAAATAATACCGCCTCTTTGGAAAGAAGTATAGAGAATCCTCAAAGAACTCAAAATAGACCTTCCATTTGATCCCTCAATCTAGGTATCTAATCAGAAGAAAAAAATAACTTTGATATGAGGACAATTAATAACAATTAAGGTTATGGGGGGGTGGGGCCTTGGTGTGTGTCACACTTTATGGGGTCAAGACATGATTGCAAGAGGGACTTTACCTAACAATTGCAATCAGTGTAACCTGGCTTATTGTACCCTCAATGAATCCCCCCCCCAAAAAAAAAAAAAGAAAAGAAAATATATACAAAAAAAAAAGGTTATGGGGGGAGGAAAAGCAGAAAGAGGGACGGAGGGAGGGGGGTGGGGCCTTGGTGTGTGTCACACTTTATGGGGGCAAGACTTGATTGCAAGGGGGACTTTGCCTAACAATTGCAATCAGTGTAACTTGGCTTATTGTACCCTCAGTGAATCCCCAACAATAAAAAAGTAAATAAATAAATAAAAACATTTGCACAAGATTGTTTATCACAGCTCAGTTTAAAATGTTAAAATGTGGAAACACATTCACTGCCCATCAACCCATAATGGAATAATAAACCATGGTGTATGTATACCATAAAATACTATCCAGCCTGAAAAAAGGTGGACACTGCAAATCTTTTGTATTAATCTGTATAGAGTTCAAGCACACTCTTCTTAGTAAAGTATCACAAGAATGGAAAAGCAAATATCCAATGTCCTCAATACTGCGATGAAGCCAGTAGATGAACTAATACATGCCCACAAAAGAGAAAAAGTCAAGTCAATTCAAGTTGGGGGAAGGAGGGAAGAGGAGAAGGAAGAAAGGAGAGGATTGGTGTGTTCCCACCTAAGGGGCACAATGTGAGGGTATAGAGCACACCTTCTGTGTGGGGGACACAACTACAACCAGGACTTCACCTAAGAAATGCAAACGTTGCAACCTAATTGCTGGTCCCCTTATATTAATCTGAAATAAAAAAAAAAAAGAAGAAAAGAAAAAGCAGATTGGGAGAAAATATGTGCTAAATACATATGTGACAAAGAACTTGTTTCTAGAATATATATCAAGAGCTATTATAGTGAAACAGTAAAAAAAAAACAACCCAATAAATAATGGGTTATGGATTTAGACACGTCTTTAAAAAACACACACAGAGATGACCAATAAGCACTTGGAAAGATATACAAAACCAGCAGGGAAATGAAAGTTTCCCAAACAGTGAATTATTATATATACACTTTACTAAAGTGGCTAAAATTAAAAAGTATTGATGAGGCTATGCAGCAGCTGGAACTCAGTGTTGCTGGTGAAAGGTGAAAGAGGACAGCTGATTTTGAAAAATTTGGCATTTTCCTACAATGTTAACTATATACCTAGTATGCAAGCCAGCCATTCCATTTTCAGGTACTTGACCATACAATATTAAAATTTAGGATCACACACAGAGAGTTGTATGCAGATTTTTATAGCAACTTTTCCTATATTAGCCAAAACATAAAACAAACTAAATGTCTATGGACTAATGAGTGGATCAATGAAATGAGGTATAATCGTACAAGAGAATACTAATCAAAAATTAAAAGGGACATAATACTAATATATGCAGCAACATGGATTCATCTGGAAACATTATGCTAACTGAAAGGACTGAGACAATATAAAACAATTTACACGCTGTGTGATTTTTCAATCACAAGGCCTTTTAGAAAGTGTGACAGAAAGATCCTGGGTTTCCAGAGGTTGATGCAGAGAAGGCAAAGGGACACAGCTGAGCTCTTTGGAATGACAGAAATACTCACTATTTTTATTATGACGGTAGTTTCCTTAGTGATACTCATTTGTCGAAATACATTGGACCTAAAGTCGATGAATGTTACTGAATGTAAACTGTACTTTTTACACAGTTAGCAAGAAAAATCCACTGAGGAGCATTTGATAAATATGAAAGTAGGAATAGATTATTAGAAATAAAAGGGTTTTGGCCAGGCGCAGTGACTCATGCTTGTAATCCTCGGCACTTTGGGAAGCTGAGGTAGAGGATTGCTCGTGCTGAGGATTTCCAGGGTTACATGAACTATGATCACAGCACTGCGCTGTAGCCTGGACAACAGAGTAAAACTCTGTCTCAGAGAGAGAGAGAGGGAGAGAGAAGAGGAGGGGGGGAGAGGGGAGAGAGAAATGAAAAAGAAGGCATTGGCCTTAGGTAGGAAAAAGAGCATTCTTTCTCACGTCACCATGAGAAGGAGGTTAGGAAGATACAGATACAAGCACGAATATCCATTTCATAGTAGCTGTGAAGATCCCAGCTTCAGTGTTCTCATAGTGGTTTTTTTTGTTTGTTTGTTTTTTGTTTTTTATTGTTGGGGATTCATTGAGGGTACAATAAGCCAGGTTACACTGATTGCATGTGTTAGGTAAAGTCCCTCTTGCAATCATGTCTTGCCCCCAGCAGGTGTGGCACACACCAAGGCCCCACCCCTCTCCCTCCTTCCCTCTCTCTGCTTTTCCTTCCCCCCCTCCATGACCTTAATTGTCATTAATTGTCCTTATATCAAAATTGAGTACATAGGATTCATGTTTCTGCTGATGGAAATATTGGCACATCAGAATTGTTATCGCTGTAGTTTGGTGGGTCACTATGTGAAGCATGTGTAATAAGAAAATCATGCGATCTCTTCCAAGGGGGCTCCTGGGTGGGAATTATCACGTAGGTTTAGCCTGGATAGCAGAGCCACTCTGAAAGTTGGAGAAGTGGAGCAAAATGGGAGATTTGTGGCATACAGAACTACTAGAAGAATGAGGGAAATAAGAGTAAAAAAAAGTTACTTTCAGTAAATTCAGAAGTGAAGAAATCACATATGAGTAGAAGCCACCACCTATAATTGTGGCTGATTATAATACCAAATGAATGACTCTCTGGGGAACTTTGGAAGCTGCTTACACAGTCTCACTTCTGCTGACTGCCAGTCCCCACCACATTTCTGCCTACAGCCGCTGCCAGGGAATAATGGTTTGTTCCTCAATTCCCATGAGTGTCTTCCATTGATGGATTCTAATTGAAATCCTGCTGGTAGAGTCTAATTTTCGGTCTTTCATCTTCAATACAACAGAGAAATGTCTAATGACTGGAAATGTGGATATACTACTGAGATTTAAATAGCATCTGGCACGGTGGCATTTTACCCCATGAAATTTTCGGTCTGTGGTCTAGTTTTTAACTTTGCTGTTCAACAAATTTGATCTTTCTAATTTCCAAAAATTGACTGGATGTGAGAATTTAACTGAAAATATTCAGAATTGTGCGATCCATTGCACCGCAGACTGACTGTCATCAATAATAATATATTGTACATTTCAAAATTACAGAGTAAATTTCAAATGTATCACTACAAAAAATATTAAGTAAGTGAGATGAGGGATATGCTAATTATTGTGATTTAATCATTCCACATTTTATATATACATATATAACAAAATGTCACAGTGTATCCCAAAATGTAACACAATTATTATTTTTCAATTAAATTAGTATTAATAAAATTTTTTTTTAAATATTCAGAACAATAAGAGTCTTATACTAGAATGTCAACTATAACTGTTACTTGAGCCATAATAATGAAAACAGAACTTGTTATTTGTTGGATGGTCACAATGAGCCAGAGTCCGGGCTAAGAAACTTATACGCATTATCTCATTTAATCCTCACATTAACCCTAGGAGATGATAATTACCGTATCTATTTGCTGATGAAGATGACCAGGCTTGAGCAATTGAAGAATTTGCTGAAGTTCTATCAAAAACTGAACCAGAAAATGATGCACAAATCTAAATACCAGTCATGTTCTACTACCTTGAAAAATATATTTCCACATGATTAAGACATTATCTATAATATGTTAGTTCTATGCATAAAGCAAAATTATATGTCAACATAGAATCAGAACAGAGGAAATTAAATAATTTCATTGTGGTGGCGTGTACCTAGCTCCATGATACCTAATAAAAGCAATGGCTGACATGCACTTCTAACACATACCAGCCATTCATTTATGTACCTTACATGTTTCGACTCAATTAATCCTTCTGAAGTAGGTGCCATTAGTACCCTTTAAAGATAAGAAAATTGAGGCACAGGAGATTAAGTCACTTGCCCAAGTTCTAATGGCTAATAAATAGTGGTGCCGGATTTGGAAACCAGCGAGTCTGACTCCGAATGCCTTTTAAATCTGACTTTGAGATCCTTTGTCTCAGGCAATGTTACGTTTTTGAATGCCGTTGAAACAATATTAAGCCATACTTCTTATTTACCCATACATTTATTTTCAAGAAAAGGCTACTAGATAAAAAAAGCCTTTAAAGAAGTTGTTGCTAGCAAACCTATTCTTAAAGAAGGTCTCTGAACAGAAAGGAAACGATAACAAAAGGCTTAAAAGTTCAGAAAGAAATGGTAAACATAGGCGTAAATATAACAGAGCATTCCTACTTCTGAGTTTCTGAAACAATATTTGATTGTTGAAACAAAAATTATAGCACCACATGGTATGGTGCTTTAGACAATTATATTTTATAAGTGACAAAGGCAAAAAGTCCTAAATGTAAGACTTTGACCTTTCTTCATTCAAAGTAGCAAAATGGTGATGCTAGTAGACTATAGATTGCAATGCCTAGAGCAAACGATGAGACAACTGTACAAAGATGCACACTCAAAATACCTTGTTGGTTCCTATTCTAAATGAAACGCTTTGAGTTTTACTCCATTCAGTATGATATTGGCTGTGGGTTTGTTGCAGATGGCCTCTACCGCTTTAAGAAATGGGACATGATCAAGCTAAAAAGCTTCTTCACAACCAAGGCTACAACTACTAAGCAAACAGACAGCCTTAGAACGGGAGAAGATATTTGCATGCTATGAATCTGATGAAGGGCGGGTAACTAGAATCTACAGTGATGAAGGGCTGGTAACTAGAATCTACAGAGAACTCAAATTAACTAACAAGAAAAGAGCAAACCAACCCATTTATAAGTGAGCAAGAGACTTGAACAGAAACTTCTCTGAAGATGACATACAAAAGGCCAACAAACACATGAAAAGATGCTCATCATCCCTAATCACCAGTGAAATGCAAATCAAAAGCACTCTGAGATATCACCTAACACCAATGAGATTAGCCCACACTGCAAAGTACCCAATCTGCTGTTGCTGGTGTGGATGTGCAGAGAAGGGAACTGCTTTTGCACTGCTGGTGGGACTGCACACTAATACAACCTCTATGGGAAGAAGTATGGAGAATCCTCAAAGAACTAAAGGTACATCTTCCATTTTCTTTTATTAAATCATAACTATGTACATTAATGCATTTATGGGGTACAATGTGCTGATAGGATATACAATGTGGAAAGCGTAATCCAAACTTGTTAACATAACCATCACCTCACTTATTTGTTGTGGTAAGACATTTATATCCTACTCTGAATAGTTTTGAAATGCACCATTGCATTATGCACATTAGGTGAAGTCCCACCAAACACCCTCCCTCGTTTCTTCCTGCAATCTCATTACTAGGTATCTATCCAGAAGAACAAAAATCACCGTATATATATTTTAACATGATTTTAATGTTGTGATTTTCTGGCATTATAACACATATAAAAAATTGTCAGCTGGCACAATGGCTGACTCCTGTAATCCTAGCACACACTGGGAGGCCAAGGCGGGTGGATTGCCTGAGCTCACATGTTCGAGACCAGCCTGAGCCAGAGTAAGACCTCATCTAAAATTAAATAAATAAATAATAGCTAGGTGTTGTGGTGGGCACCTGTAGGCCCAGCTACTGGGGAGGCTGAAGCAAAAGAATCGGTTAAGCCCAAGAGTTTGAGGTTGCTGTGATGTATTATGCCATGGCTTTCTATCAAGGGCGACAAAGTGAGACTCTGTCTCAAAAAAAAAAAATTGTCAAAAGTCATAAATTTTAAATTGGAAGAACTTTATGTACAGCAATAACTGAAAGTAATGTTGCTATTTTTTACTGCTGTCACTTTAGTTGGCCTTATTTGGCCCTTATTTGAAGTACTACATTATTTTTAGCACATTCCTCCCAAACACTCCACATTTCTACTAGAATATTCTTATTTGGGCATGTAATTTTCTTATATATTATTGTTTTCATATTCTATTCAGTGAAACTAACAAAACTTTTTTTTTTTTTTTTTTTTTTTGGCCGGGGCTAGGTTTGAACCCGCCACCTCCGGCATATGGGACCGGCGCCCTACTCCTTGAGCCACAGGCGCCGCCCACTAACAAAACTATTTATGTAGTGACACTTTTGTGGCCTATAGACAGGAAATATAGGACTACACATTTTAACTTTTGATTTTCAGTAATTCCATCCGATCTCAGAGGAATCAGAAGTAAAATTATCCACTTACTTATATGTAGACATGAAGCAAAAGGAAATTTTAAAGACATACTTAGTTTTGGATGATGACCTCTCTGCCAGAGAACATATATTTCTCAGAAGCAACCCCATTGTCCCATTTCCTTGTACATGCGACTATAATAACAACTTTCTGGGATTAGAATGTAGTCTTTATACCACCTCGGATATGTCTCCGGAACTAACTAATACCATAATATTCCAGTTTTCTTGAATGAGAAAGAATATCAAGTGTAATCTTTACCAAGTTTAATTTTATAGGTATATTTCCATTCACTTTTCTTTTTATTTTATTTTATTATTTTTTTTTTTTTGTAGAGACAGAGTCTCACTGTACCCCCTCGGGTAGAGTGCCGTGGCCTCACACGGCTCACAGCAACCTCTAACTCTTGGACTTACACGATTCTCCTGCCTCAGCCTCCCGAGCAGCTGGGACTACAGGGGCCCGCCACAACGCCCGGCTATTTTTTTGTTGCAGTTTGGCCGGGGCTGGGTTTGAACCCGCCACCCTCGGCATATGGGGCCGGCGCCCTACTCACTGAGCCACAGGCGCTGCCTTCCATTCACTTTTCAAACAGGCAGATCTCTAAGAATACAACATCTATAAAGGTATAAAATATTGCAACACATACTTTCCAGTTATTGAGTAACTAATGTTATGTGGTTTGCTGGTGCATAAACTGGGATTTATTCTTGGGAGATCTGTATTTTAGGCACCTTTAAGTTATGAAATATATATTTTTTATTTTTATTTTTTTTGTAGAGACAGAGTCTCACTGTACCCCCTCGGGTAGAGTGCCGTGGCGTCACACGGCTCACAGCAACCTCTAACTCTTGGGCTTACGCGATTCTCCTGCCTCAGCTTCCGGAGCAGCTGGGACTACAGGCGCCCGCCACAACGCCCGGCTATTTTTTTGTTGCAGTTTGGCCGGGGCTGGGTTTGAACCCGCCACCCTCGGCATATGGGGCCAGCGCCCTACTCACTGAGCCACAGGCGCCGCCAGTTACCAAATATTCAACTATTCATTCTTTAAAAAAAGAATGATGGAGTGTCTGAGTGCTAGACATGGGAAGTACAACAAGGAAAAAGTCTGTGCTTGAGTTGGTTACTGCTTGGTAAAAACCAGAAAGGATGACTTTGTAGGATCTATAAGCATCTCAAGCAGGATCACTTAAGTCTTGCTTAGTCACACGTGGATTCCTAAGAAACCAACCTCTAACTTGACATGTAAAGAAAAATTGTATGTCTTTCCAATTTGTCTTCAGTGTTGTCAATGAACTAAATAAAGGGAAAGTCTAGACTCAGAGTGGCAAATTAGAAAATAGTTATAATAATTTATGGAAGAGAAAAGAGTGTTCTAACCTAAAGACGTTGAGATAGGGCATAGAGAGGGTAGAAAGGATTGAAGGGTGGAAAGGATTTAGTGATTGACTAGACAGGAGGACCAAGGAAGAGGAAAGCCAAGGTGAGTTAGTCTCTGACTTTGATAACTGGATTAACAATGATGGAGGACATTGACAAAGATGAAAAAACAGAAGGAAAAGTTTATTAAATCTATAGGAAGATGCTCAGTAAAGAATTGGATATGTAAATTGGGTATGTAAAGAGAATGATCTGGGTGAGCAACTTATCGCAAAACAGATACAATCAGAATAGGTGAATACAATTTAGGAATGATGTAGAGAACAAAAAAGAAGGTGATACTACCATTTATGTTTGCATTAAATAAAAAGAATCTGAAGGAAATTATGAAGAAATGTTCAATTTCAATTTGCAAAAGGTACCTATCAGAGGTGTCAGAACATTCCTCCCTTTATCTCTCTTATTTTCAAGTTCTGATGCAGGTAAAATTTCTAATTAAGAAAATACTGTGGAAAAAAATAAATTACTAGACAAATAAAAAACATCATTATGCTATTTAAATGGTAACTTATATACTTCTTTCACCATTCCTTCTTTGTCTTCTGTTATTTTTCTGCCTGAACATTAATTTCAGGTGTGTCCCAATGTTCATTCCTGGTTCATTTTCTTTGTCTGCAGTCCCATCTCTTGGCAAATCTCTTCTACTCTCAAGATTGTACCTGCCATCTGTATGTTTAGAATTGTGAAATCTCTGTTTCCATCTCAGCCTTTCTGAGGCTCAGAGGCATAGCCTCACCTGTCTAAAGAAGTAGTCAATACGGTGTCCCCAAACATCCGAATTTAATTTGTCCTCTTTCCCAACACTTTTTTGTTCTCTAAATTCTTGAGTACAATTATAAGCACTATAGTCTATAGGGTTATCAGATCCAGGCACTTCTTCCTCACACTCCATCGCTAGCCACTCCCCATGTCATTATGATTGTTTCTCTTCACAATCTGTCCTCTCAGTCCTTGCTTTATCATCTTTTTCTGATTATTGCATCATCCACTTAATTCTGCCCTCTCTACATTCATCGCCCACCCTGCAACTGGGGTAATCTACCTAACAAGCAAATCATGCGTTATGACTGTTTAAAACCTTTTCTGGCTCCCATTCCTAGAAGAGTTTAGCAAGATCTTAGCATATGTACTTATAAAGTCTTTAACACCCTCTTCTGGCCTCTCCAGTTTCAACTCCCACGACTCCTTTCCCCTGAAGCCTCAGGTTCTTGAGCTACAATTCCTTACATGAAATTTGCAGTTCTGATCTTTTTGTCCTTATGAGTATTATTCTTTTTGTTTATAATTATCACCTGACTTTTTCTTTGATTAAAATTAAAATCCTTCGAAGTTCGATCTGAACACCTTTTTGTTAAAAAAAAAAAAGTAATATTTCTTGAATCTACATCTCCAATTCCGATCCCTTTTTTGAGGTTGTATAGTGCTCTTTGTTACTACTTTGCAAACTTTATTGACACAGGATCATTCATATGTCTGTCTGTCTTGCTAGACTTTCAACTCCTAAAAGGTCCCTACGTTTTAGGGACCTAAAAAAAGGCAGACATTTCAGGCATACATATTAAGCTGAATGAATAAAGGAAATAATGATTCTGAGGCAGAGAGAGCTACTGCCATCCCTCCTGCGCCAGTTCCTTGATCTCCCCCTTCACCTGTTGTTTTATAGCAGATGACTGAGACCAAAAGAAGAGATTCAAGAAGAGTAAGAATTAAATTGAATTTTAACAGGACCTTCTGCTCTGGGATTTATTTTCCATTTAAAGCCCATCAGCGCCCCCCCCCAACTTTTTTTTACACTCATTTTCTTAAGAAGCAAGATTAACTAAACAAAAATGACCAATGAATGATGCCAGGAGGGCTCATTCACTCACCATCAGAGAGAAACTAAAATTTGACAACTGTACCAAGGACTTGAAGCTGAAGAGTGCAGGCCTATTTACTATTCCTGGCTCTGACTCCAGCTTGCTGAATGTCCCTGAGCAATTTCTTTAACCTCTCCTTTTGCTTGCATTTCCTGTACTATAAAAGATACCTCTGAGCATTTGGCAGGAGACTCATGGGAATCTTTATTTGAAAGGCAGCATAGAAATGCCCTTAGCCACGTATTTCTGAAAGTAAGGTTCTTGGATATCAGCAAAAAGAAAAGTTTCTTCCCAAGAAACGAAAGCTAAAGAGTAAGAAAAGTTTAAATCAAGTTAAGTGATAAATTATAAAGCTTATTCAGTTTTTCAGTATTACTAATAAGTTTATTGGCTCAAACCAATGCAGATCAGTTGAAAACAAGAAGGCTTTATTCTCCAGTCATTTAAGGAAGGCCAGCCTGTGTGGCCACCCTGCAACCTAACGAAATAGGTTTTTGTACAGCAGCACGGCTCCCACTTTTATGTTTATACAGTCACATACAGTGAACTTGCTTAAAAATGATTTCTCTACGCCAAATGACAAATTGTTGAGATTTATTCCTTCTTAATTATACATGTTTAACTACATAGACAGTCGGACACGTAAAATTTACTTTGACAAGATATATAGAGAGAGGAGGGCAAAAAGATAAGGGTCTGAATATGAAACTTTAGGGATTCTTTTTAAAAGTTGTTTTTGCGACAGGAACGGTAAAATCTGAGCAAGTACTCTGCATGCTATGAAACAGCAATTTTATAAACTGCATATGTAGCATTCGTGGAATTTTAAAGAAGTTTTGTATTGTTACCAAAGGAGAAAATACTCGAGTTCTCAAGTTATGTCGTAATTTGTTAGAAAATGTAATGGCTGTGATGGAAAACCTAAATCATGCATTTTCTATACTCTGTTCCAGGTACAAGTTCAGGATACCCTTTAACTTTGACTTTCACTGCGGTGTAAGATAAGAATTAAATATTTGCATATTTTTTATTTATAAATAAGCTTTCAGACTGAAGATAGCTAGCTAGTCAACTCCAGTAACCTCTGTTTCATGTTCTCACAGGAATAAAAATATGGTTAAAAGATATGCCATGATTAAAACTTAAGGTTTTTTTGACTAACACAGGAGTGATCATAATAAATAAATAATTAAAGCAACAAGATGAAATAATGTCAAGCAGAATAAATAATACTTTAATTTTCATTATCTTTTCTAAAATAAGTATTATAGGATCATCTCTTGCTTTATTCTTTATCCTTTGTACAGTTTAGCATTCTAAAAGTACATATGTAACAACAGCAATAGTAATTTTTAATCATTGAGTTATATTTTTAAACAATTAAGATGCCAGTGGATCCGCAGAATTCATATTTATCAATCATGACTATCTTGTCCATTACAAGATGTCTTGTAATTGTCCTGGATAATTATAAACTTTTTGGTTCATTTTAGCAATACTTCTATAGCAACTTAAAATGCTATCAAATGGATTTTTTTAAAGAAGTAAATTAGGCAAAGTTAATTAATTCATCTGAGTGACTCAACAAAAGGTGTTTTATAAATGTTATATATGTTTCAGGGAATATGTTAAAATTTGGCAAAAGGATCTACCAATTTTGAAACAAGTGTGTTTTTTACAGGCCCTGCTACCCTCACTACATTTCTGTACCTATTTATCCCAGACTACCGCAAATATATTTTAAAGGGTCTCTCTGCTTTTGATCTATTCACACCCCTCATCTTATTCCCTTCAATCCTTCCATATTTATAAAACAGCTGTCTGATCTAGTCTCCTCTTCTTAACACCTTTTCCATAGCTTTCCAAAAATTCTAAGTACCTGGTTGTTGTGTACCTTCAAGTATCCAGGACGAAGTGTTCACAGGTCACGGGCAATTGGTACTTTTACACCATAGGTTTTACTCATTTCTTTGTCGTTGGTAGAAAGATTCTTTCTCTTTTCTATGCTGAGAACTCCTGTGTTCTTCCTGTTAGCTTTCCTCTCCCTATCATAATTTCCCCTTTTCTCTACCTTTCAACAGGCCCACTGTTGCCTAATCTTTGACAGTAAAACCTATTCTGCAAACTCCGGCACTTAAGACTTTGAATGCTTTAGACAGCAAGGTGCTTGCAATATTACTGCGTGAGAAGAGAGAGGAAAGAAACACGTAGTAACAGACAGTAACACAGAAAGAACCACTGCGGAACCTAACAGCCATAACCCTGCTACAGCGGAATGTGGAAATGAGAAGAAATGGCCCTGCCCCAATGTGAGCGTTTTTATAAGATCAGTCTGGCAAGGCCTACCAGTAGGTTAGAGAGTAGACATACCTGCAGAGGGAGAAACACGTGGAACCAGTGACTTCTAGACTTGCCAGAGAACCATGGGCACCCAGATGTCTAGCAGTGCATAACCGGGGGAGGAGCAGAAAAGAGGTCCAGATTTGGTGGGAAAAGAGGGAAGAAGACATAAATTCAGTGTAGGGCATGTAAATGTAGTAGATTATTTGATAAAATGATGAAAATCATAATAAAAATGAGAAAGAGTGAAGAAATGAGAACAGGGCATATAAGAAAATCTTCCAAGAAGCTTGGTAATGAAAGGAGTGGAGACATAGGGCAGAGGAGGATTTGGGGCAAAAGAGGATTGGTTTAAGATAGAAAAGACTTTAACTTTAGTCAGCCTCCTTAAATCTGTCTCCTAATGCATCTGTCCTTTTAGGCTCTCCCCTCAACGATCGTCAGCCCTGTGTCTTTCTTCACACTGTTGCCAGGGCTAGATTTGGAAAACTATAAATGGTAAAGTCCACGTGGCAACAATATACCTTTGATGAGTTCTCATTGTTTAAAAAAATTACATGTGGCCTAATAGGGAAATCTTTCATCAACTGTTCCTAATCTTCCTTGTTTTATCATTCAAGGAAGTCCTTTTCTCTCTACCAGGGAATATTTTTATCACTGTGATCTTGTTTGAAAATCCAGATCAAAGCTTATCTTCCCATGCTCTTAGACCTTTCCTTTCTCCTAAAGCATGTTGCTTGCATTCCTAATATGGTACTTGTCATACATACCCATCTGCATGAGAAATGCTCCTCTGGGTGTGTGTGTGTGTGTGTGTGTCTTTTCTTGGGACTGCAAACAAAGCAGCAACTGTGTCTAATTGAAGAAGGCTGTGTATTCTGTGTAGTAACAAAGTAGATTGTTACAAACAAAACAATGGATTTGTTTCACAGTTCCTCACATAAGACTCCATGCTGAGGGTGTAGACTTCGTTTACCTGCTCATTCAGTCACTGCTTGTTGAACACTGATTAGAACACTTTTCCAATTGCAAGTAGTCACAACTCATGAGTTAACTCAGAACACTTCTTTCTAAGACTGCAGTTATTTCATATAATCAAAGACAATGTAATTAATTTATTCTCAAAATGAGCAAAAATTCAAAACATGAGAATACTCATTTCTTTCCCCCCCCCCAGAGATAGGTTCTCACTATGTTGCCCAGGCTGGTCTCTTAACTCCTGGCCTCAAGTCACAATCCCATCTCAGCCTTTCAAGTCACAGAGATTATAGGTGCAACCCATTGCACCTAGCCAAGAATACTCATTTCTAATGAAAATGTGGTTAAACTGATATTTTCAGGCACTATTTTGATGTTATAAATTGATATAACATTTTTAAAATACGTTTTATTGTATATATTAATAGCCTTAAAATATTGATTCATTTGATGCAATAATTCTATGCAAAATAATTTATATTTCAGTAAATTTATGAAATAGAATTTAAAAATTCATGCCACCATTTAACCTATGGAGTATATTGCAAGGGTACAAGTTAAATCTATCAAGGTATAGAACATAAATGTCTTAACACAATAATTAAGTAAATGAGGTGAAAGCTATATTAATTATTTTGATGTAAGCATTCTAAATTGTATTAAAAATCAACACATTGTACCCCACAAATGCATAAATGTATTCATGACCTATGTGTATATGACTTAATAAAAGGAAAAAAATTAAAAAAAATCCATGCCACAAAATATGCATGTTAACATGCATGAGCAAATACATCCTAAACTTATCATATAATTTTTATTATATAAAAATATGGAAATTGAAATTATGATATGGCTTTCATCAAAACATCACATATGCTCCATAAAGATACACAACTATTATGTATTTGTAATAATTAAAATTGTTAAAAATCAAAATAGACAACTGAAGCACAAATCATTTCTTCCTTTCACTTTAGCAAGCTGAGGCTTGCTATTCAATAAACGGAGGCTTAATCTACTCCATAAATAGTGAGCCTTTCTATGTGTCAGAATGTTCACAGAATTGTGTCATAGCATTTAATCAGAAAGACAAGAACCTCTGTCTGTAGGTTAATCACATTATAATGGTGAGGGAAAGATAGTAAACAAAATAAAACACCTATACTAAGCCATGTTCTCTGTTAGGCATACATATCCATACCCTATTTTACTTACACTCAGAACAACATTGGAAAGTTGAGGCTCATGGCTCATGGCAAATAAGTATTTTGCCCAAAATCACATAGCCAACAAGTAGCAGGGCTGAGGATTCAAACCTCCACTTATCTAATTTTAAAGCCAATAATTTTTTTTCTCATCAGATTTGTTATCAGTAGGTCATTTATAATTTTTCTCTTTTGTAAAACTCATTTGGGATGCCAATCCAATTTACAGTTGCTACTGAACTCATTGTTTTAATTAATGATTTTGGAGGATATAGGGGTGTCATTTTACATGTTTAATTAAGTTTTTAAAGGTGTAAAATTGACCTTAAGGCCTCAGTCTGTGGATAGATATGCCAACCTTTGGAAAGGTGGTCTTGGAATGAAATGAAACAGTTCTAAATAGAGCAGTAGAGCTGCAAGCTAATGAGAACATTTATATAAGCTTTTGGAGTGAACTCAGTGCTCACTGGAAATCTACTGTATTCAGCATTTGCTTTTAATACACACTAATAACTCAGAGTCCCCCCCAAGAGAATTTGAAAGTGTAGCATAAAATAAATAATATAGTATTGGCTTCTCTGGATTCATTCCTGATTGTCACAGCTAACAAATTTTTGATTCAGAGAATTATTTATCAAAGGTAAAGTTGGCAGGAAAAAATAAAAATACACCATCATTCAAAATTTCACGATGTAAACAGCTAGATTTACTCCAGGCTCACTAGGCAACTTGCTAGTGTCCAGCCTGAGCCAATCATAATAAGCAAAGCTGACCTCATGCCAAAAGGTTGGAAGAGAAAGCTGAGGCTATTACAAGGTTTCCATTCTACAAGTTTGTATTAGATTTCTCTACCCTTTCCCCCATGTAAACAAATGATTCTTTTTCACATATGAGGTATATTAAGTAAAATGATTGAAATGGGTAAACACTCTGCTAAGATTATTTGATAGTGTTTCTGTTCTTCACATAGACTAGTTATAGACATGAGCACTCTTTTGAAGGGTTGTGATTAATTTTTTTCATCTAAAAATATTTAATTGAAGGGCAGCGCCTATGGCTCAAGGAGTAGGGCGCCAGCCCCATATGCTGAGGTTGCAGGGTTCAAAACCAGCCACTGCCAAAAAAAAAAAGCAAAAAAAAAAAAAAAAATTTAATTGACAACAAAATAGTTAAAGATTTTGGCATTACCTTTTTGACAGCTAATAAGAGAAAGCATCATTCTACATTCACCAATTAAATACAAACAAATGATTATATCAATGTACACAGCTATGATTTAATAAAATAAAAAAATAAAAAATAAAAGCAAACAAATATAAAGAAGAAAGATTCATCATAAGTATCTGGTTACTAACAAAAATTAATGAATTAATTTTCAAATTTTGGTAGAAATCATCCCGTAAGAAAAACATTGTAACTCACATTTATCAAGAAAAGATAGCAACTTCTTCAAATTCTGTTTCTTCTAGTAATTTTTTTCAGAAGAATTTCAACTGGGTCCAGGATCAGATCCTAAGCTGTGTATATTTCATCTTTTCCCCAAAATAAGGCAACATAGCTTGAGTTATCAGATTTTTTATTTGTGTGTGTATGTGTGTGTGTGTACATGAGGTCAGATAATTAAGTTCACAAACTCATCCTAGAAAACGTGCTACATACCGCATGGCTGAATATCACGATGGTGGCCTTTAAGGCACTTCCCTTGGGAAAATATGCACCAATGCCATTGCCTGAATCCATACTTCAAAACAATTTTGGAATTTTTTTTTTCTGGAATGGCCATCAGAGATATCATTGTACTAGGTCTTACAATTAAGTTTCTGAACTCATTCTAGAAAAACACTCTATAGCTCATTTCTGAATATCACGCTAACCACCTTCCAAGTACTCCACTTGACCATCTGGTGACTGTAGAGATATTCAACAATGAGGTAGGAGAACTTTTTCCAGGTTGACTTTGTGAACTTATTTGTCTTATTTGTGTGTATGTGTGTATCTGACCTTATATATATGAGTAAGACTGCTTTTTGAATATGGAATTCAAATAAATGAGACTGAATGCTTCTGAGGAAGGCTTTACTATCATGAGGGTAAAGTCTGTAGGATGACCTATGATCCACCATAGGGTACATTTTAACTTTAAGAACTGGTGAGATTGTCTAACATTGTTGCACTATGCTGAGTAAATGCTGACAGTTTTTAATTTTCAATATTTCAATTAGGAATCAAAAGTTTTGAAATGGGTAAAAATAGTGTTTTCTCCATATTTATTACATATAAGTATTTTCTTTCCAAAAATGAATTGGCAAGTAGTTAAATTTTTTCATCATCTATTTCAGAAAGAAATAGCTTCTGATGTGGTTAGTGATCTCAACTCAAATTTTGAAATTTGGTCCCAAGGCAAATGTTTAATTCTTAGTGTCAGAATAGCTCCTAAACCCAGCCAAGAAAAATTGTATATTACTTAATTTTATTCATTGCCAGAAAATATTTACAATTTGATTCCTTTCAATTCACTTCAACAAATATTTTTTGAATAGCTACTATATACCAACCATTGCACTAGCCACTGGAGTGTGAAAGCACAAACATGAATTTTTTATTACTCATATTAAAATATGACTATCAAGGGAAATGAATTTAAGTTTAAAGAACTGCAGATTTCATTACACCATCTAATCATAAGAAAAATGTATGCTCTCTAGAATATTTTTATTTTAAGATGTATGAAAAGAAATAATTTAAAAATAAATGCTTTCTGGTGGAATGATTATATACTTTATAAAAATGTTTACTTTTTTCAAAAAAATCAAAATTGGAGGCTAAAGAAATAGAGTGTAACAAATCAAAATTAGAGACTAAAGAATAGAGTATGAAAAAATCATGGTATGAAATTATTGTTGTCATTCAATCTAGAATATAAAATTTCAAAAATGTAATCTATTTTAAACATAAATTTTATGTAATTATTTAACATATATTATGTCTGTAATTCGAGTGGCCCTTTTTTCCAAATATTCCACAAATAAATCAAATAACTTCCAAACAGAATCAGATTTCAGTATGAACATTTTGGAGAAGTCATAGGGAGCATTAAAACAACTGCTAAGAGATATGGGCCACGTGTGAATTCAATGCTCCGTACTAATTTTCATTGGCTCCTTTGGGTCTCTCTCTCTGCACCTCTATGGATTATGAACCATGCTTTAGATATTAACTACATAATGTGCCACCATCTATTGGCACACTTTTTCAATATTCCCATTTGAATATCCCTCATTGGTGTCATTATCTATTTCGTTATTGGGGCAGAGTGTGGTCTCTTGTGGTCCTGCCTAAAACTACCTACTCGCCTTAGAAATACTTCTCAGTATCTACTTCTCTTTAGAGCTCTGTTACCTTATTCCTCTGCCCTTCAGATTTAGTTACTAGCCCAAACTAATATGATATTTCTCAGTAAGTTTAATATTTCCATTCCTGCATCCTATCAAAATGTTATAATTATCATAAATTTGGACTGGAGAGATGGCAACGGTAACAGGAACAAACTGATTAGACAGGGAACACAATGGAGGCCAGGAAAGTATTTAGAACTTTACGTCCATTAACGAGTTGACAGATAATTAGAGTTTGAGCTAGGGCAACTTTGAACTCAGAATTGTAGACTCCTTTCTCTTGCCAACATAACATTGCTACCCACTAGTCTTCATCTCCTCATTTCTATCTCTTTCATTGTACCCTGAAGGTATAAGGTCCTGAGTATAATACAGCATAGTTTACTTTCTATCATTTTGATTAACATTTTCTACCTTCCTTTATTTTTCCATGTACGTTGGCTTTATCTCCTTTCTCTGTAGTCCAATTTATTTATTTACCTTTTATTTCAGATTAATATGAGGGTACATACTATTAGGTTACATTTTGCATTTGTAAGGTAAAGTTTGAGTTGTAGTTGTGCCTTTCACCGAACAGTTGAGCCATATACCCCTAAATTGTACTGATTAGGTGGGAACTTATCAAATCCCCTCCCGCTTACGCCTCTGCTTTTCTTGAATTTGTGTTTTTCTCTCTCGTAGGCCTGTAGTCCAATTTAAATTGTCTTTGTCAGGCTTGGTGGCTCACGCCTGATCCTAGCACTTTGGGAGGCCAAGGGAGGAGGATTGTGCTTGGGCAACATAGTGAGCCTTTATCTCTACAAAAAAAAAAAAAAAAAAATGTAATTGTCAGTTGTGGTGGTGTGTGGCTGTACTACTAGCTAGCTGGAAGGCTGAGGTAGGAGGATTGCTGGAGCCTAGGAACTTGAGGTTATAGTGAATTATGATTGTACCACTGCACTTTAGCCTGGGAGACAGTATGAAATGCTGTCATAAATTTTAAAAAATAAAATAAAATAGTCTTGAAAAGTACTGATTACTAATTTCCTATGATTGTGATGAAATAAACAGCAATAAACTTGTTTATACTAGAATTGTGCACAAAGAGAATGTCTAAACTTCCTTCGTTTATTTTAAATATAAATCTTTTTTTTTTTTATTGTTGGGGATTCATTGAGGGTACAATAAGCCAGGTTACACTGATTGCAATTGTTAGGTAAAGTCCCTCTTGCAATCATGTCTTGCCCCCATAAAGTGTGGCCGGGCCTTGTGACGGGCTCCTATAGTCCCAGCTACTCAGGAGGCTGAGGCAAGAGAATTGCCTAAGCCCAGGAGTTGGAGGTTACTGTGAGCTGTATGATGCCAGGGCACTCTACTGAGGGTGATAAAGTGAGACTCTGTCTCTGAAAAACAACAACAACAACAAAACAAATATAAATCTTTCCATTTGGGGGGAGTATAAATTTTGTTTTATTTATTTTTATTCTTTTTTTAAATTTTCAGATTAATATAAGGGTGTAAATGATTAGGTTACATAGTTTGCATCATTCAAGTTGCAATACACTCACCCAGGGGGTGTGCTGTATACCCTGACATTGTGCACCTTAGGTGAGAGTCTACCAATAACTCTCCCTCCTCACCTTTCACCCACCTCTTTCCCTTTCCCCCTCCCTGATCCCTTTTTCCTCCTTCCTCCTCCCCCTCTCCCTATTTGAATTTTATTGTGCTTTTCTTTAGTGTGGGCATATGGTTGTTTATCTTTTGGTTTCATATTAGTATTGAGTACATAGGATACTTTCTTTTCCATTCTTGTGATTCTTTACTAAGAAGAATATGTTTCAACTCTGTCCAGGTTAATACAAAAGATGTAAAGTCTCCATCTTTTAATGGCTGGATAATATTCCATAGTATACACATACCACAGCTTGTTAATCTATTCGTGAGTTGATGGGCACTTGGGTTGATTCCACTTCTTGGTGATTGTGAATTGAGATGCAACAAATATTCTAGTGCAAATGTCTTTATTGCAAAATTATATATATATATTTTATTCTGGGTAGATACCTAGTGATGGGATTGGGTAATCAAATGGAAGATTGACTTTTAGTTCTTTGAGGATTCTGCATACTTATTTCTTGGAGGCTATATTAATTTGCAATCCAAATAGCAGTATAAGAGTGTTTCCTTCTCTCCACATCTACACCAGCATCTACAACTTTGAGATTTTGTAACATGGGTTATTCTTAGGGTGATATCTCAGAGTGGTTTTGATTTGAATTTCTCTGATGAGGGATAATGAGCATTTTTCATGCGTTCATTGCTATTCATACATCTTCTTCACAGAAAGTTCTATTCATGTCTCTTGGCTATTGATAGATGGCACTGTTTGCTCTTTTCTTGCTGATTAATTTGAGTTCTCTATAGTTTCTAGTTATCAGCTCTTTGTTAGATTCATAGCATGCAAATATCTTCTCCCATTTTGAAGGCTATCTGTTTTCTTTCATTGTAGTACCCTTATCTGTGCAGAAGCTTTATAGCTTGATCATGTCTCATTTCTTAAATTGACAGAGGCCATCTACAATAAATCCACAGCCAATATCATACTTAATGGAGTAAAACTGAAAGCATTTGCACTTAGAACTGGATCCAGACAAGGTTACTATCTCCATAGCTATTCAATATAGTGATGGAAGTTGTACATAATGCAATCAGGCAAGAGATGGAGATCAAGGGTATTCAAATGGGGGCTGAGGAGATCAAACTCTTGTTCTTTGCTGACAATATGATCAAGCCCCAGGGACTCGAACACAAGGCTCCTAGAAGTGATCAAGGAAAACAGTAAAGTCTTTGGATACAAAGTCAATTCCCACAAACCAGTAGCCTTCATATATGCCAATACAGCCAAGCTGAGAATCAAATCAAAGACATAATATCCTTCACAATAGATTCAAAGAAAATGAAATACCTGGGAATATATGAAAGAAAGAAAGAAAGAAGGGAAGGAGGGAAGGAGGGAGGGAGGGAGAGAAAAGAAAGAAAGAGAAAGAGACGTAAAGGATCTCTACAGAAAGAACTATGTAACTCTAAGAAATGAAATAGCAGAAAACATTAACAAATGGAAGAACATACCATGCTCATAGCTGGGAAGAATCAGCATTGTCAAAATACCCATAATACCCAAAGTGGTCGACAGATTTAATTTAATCCCCATCAAAGCACCAACATCATATTTTAAAGAACTTGAAAAAATAATACTACATTTCATATGGAACCAGAAAAGAACCCATCAGACAATGCAATTCCAAGAAATAAAAACAAATCACATTAGCAGACTTCAGGCTATACCACAAGTCAACAGTGATCAAAACTGCACAGTATCAGCATAAAAATCGAGATATAGACCTACGAAATAGAATAGAGAACCGAGAGATAAAATAAGCCACATATTACCATCTGATCTCTGATAAACTAAACAAAAGCATACACTGAGGAAAATAATCTCTATTTAATAAATGGTCCTGGACCAACAGGTTACCCACATACAGAAGACTGAAACTGGACCTGCACCTCTCACCATTTACAAAAATTGACTCTCACCAGATAAAAGAATTAAACTTAAGACACAAAACGATAAAAATTCTAAAATTAAGTGTGGAGAAAACTCTTGACAAAATCAACTTGAGTAAAGACTTTATGAAGAAGACCCTCTTGGCAATTGCAGCAACACCAAAAATAAATTTTTCCATTTTGAGAGATAATCCATATGTAGTGGACTATGGTCGCTTTTGTTTTTTCTACCCAGTATGCACCACCATTCTGCTTCTTACTAGAAATAATAACTTTTTTCTTTTGGAGAACTCGTCCCTTATTCCATAGGGATTAAGTAGAGCTGTTAATCACAGTAACACGCCCTCATGTCCTACCAGCTGTGGGGCTAGCCTACATCAGGGTCTCTCAGCTCAGAAATGGCCACTAAATCAAGTCTATCTTGGGAAATTTTTTTGTTAGAGGTAATAGGGAAATCTCTCTTTCTCTTAGGGCTAATACAGCGAAAGAAATAAGCCTGATGTTTTTTGCTGACATCTCATCTAGCTATAATATAATAAGAGGGAATTAGCCAATTTACAAAAAGTTCATCGGCAAGTAAATATGAAATGTGAATGGAAAGAATGATTATTAACATCAAATGGGCTTGTAGATTCAATGCTGGAATAAACATAAGGTTTAGAATCAAATGGCTAGGTTTCACATAATTTTAATAGAATTCAATAAACATCTAAGTTCCAAGAACAGTTATATGTCTGTGTGAGGAAGGCTGCAATAAATTGGTTCCAAGAGCCTGGTGCCTGTATGCTCCCAAAGCAGGCACATTTCCTTTCCAAGCTTCAAACCAAGTCACAAACTTAAGTGGAGGTTATGAGCCACTCCTTCTGAGAAGACTACTATAAACACACACAGTCCCTATCTGGGACACTAACCACTCCTGTACTCATTAATCCTCCAACCATGGGTCCCAAAAAGCTCCTGGATTTGGGACAAGTTCATATTCTCCAAGTCCATGTCCAATTTCCACTAACCACAATACACACAGTGAGGTCTAACCAGAGAGCTCCATTATTGTCCTGAAAAAAACAAAACACCTTTTCCTATCTATGGCACAACCCGTTCACCTTTCTAGCCTGTCTTAATTCTCTTCTCCTTCAAAAATTCTCCTTTTACTAGCACTAATTGTATGTACTCCATACCAGTCCTCTGTGAGCCCTAAAACATCAACAGTTAGTCAAAACCCAAGCAAAATATAGGTCATTTGGAATCATTTTTGGAAAAATGAGTAGGAATGGGAGCAAATGCCATATAACAAGCACATGTGTTGGCATAAGGCCATAGGAAGACATCTATGGGGAGGTATGTATGACTCTCTTTGCATTACATTTATAATCCAATGAGGAGAGAGATGGCTCCACAGGAGTTTTTCACTGTAATAGAGACCACTCTTCCATAGTTTTCTCACTTCCTAAAACTCCATTCAAGGGAGTCCACTAGCTAACCAGACCCTTCCTTTTGCTCTCAGCCTCCTTGAGTCCTTACTCTTCACTCTGAATGCCAGTAGCCTTTCCTGGAATCAAATTGAGGAAACCTCTGTAAAATAGCTTGTACTTCTATGGCTAGCATACAGCCTATCCCTACTGGGAAGGGCCTGGCCCAGAGAAGCAGTTGTGCTAACAGGCTTCTTGTCTTGAGAATGATGATAAGTATATCAGAAGAATTCACCAATCTAAGGAAACCTGACCCCACTCAGTTCGTGCAACAACTTCTGTACTGCCAAGAGTGTTCTTACATCCTCCCAATTCAGAGATGCACCCAAGTCAACCTATCATAAAAGAGCCAAACTCTCATGATGAACTCCCTGAGCATCTCACCAGGTGCTATTCTGAACCAGAGGCTGTCCCCCTGCCCCAGAACTTGCCTTTTGTTTTCCCTATTTTGGACTCCAAGGTCATGTGCGCTATGCCTTTTCTTATCAAAGACTTTTCAGCTTGCCTTGTGCCCATATTATAAAGGTCAATGTCATCCTATTTCCATACTCCAGCTTTGTAAAGACCACTAAACCACCTATTTGTTCCAGCGAAGAGAAATCTTCAAGTTTAAAAAAATTCTGTTTAGGGCGGCGCCTGTGGCTCAGTGAGTAGGGCGCCGGCCCCATATACCGAGGTGGCGGGTTCAAACCCAGCCCCGGCCAAACTGCAACAGAAAAATAGCCGGGCGTTGTGGCAGGCACCTGTAGTCCCAGCTGCTCGGGAGGCTGAGGCAGGAGAATCGCGTAAGCCCAAGAGTTAGAGGTTGCTGTGAGCCGTGTGACACCACGGCACTCTACCTGAGGGTGGTACAGTGAGACTCTGTCTCTACAAAAAAATATATAAAAAAAAAAAATCTGTTTAACATTTCCAAAAATATCTCTAATGTAATTGAACTAAATGAGAATTTAAAAGAAAAATTTTCTACCCCTGACTTCTTGGAGTCGATGACTATGATTGTGTCCATATTTCTCTGTATGAAAACTAAACACATAAAACAAATTTCTCAGGAGTAGACATGGAATTAGTAAAGCAGGCCTGGAAAATGGAAATGTTGCCACATACTTTCCAGAGATGGCATGTCACTATTGCTCATTCTCTTCTCATATCCAAAAGTCTAAAAAAAGTGAGAATTACCTCATACTCATAGAGAAAAATCTCTATATCCCCCAACCACCTGTGGGAGTTGAGTTGGTTTATATATTTAAACTTTAAAACACTCCAAACTATCCATTATATTATGAATAAATATTCTAGTCAGCCTACATTTGTATGTACTTAAGTCCATTCATACCATATGTAGATATTACAGATAAACACACACAAAGAAAAGAATTAACTCTGAGTTAACTCAAAATCAATACTGTTTTTCTTGCATCTAAGTCTTGCACGTGAATTAAGTCAGAGATCAGTGGTTTTGATGACATACATATAACCAGCAACCAATCAGTAAATGTTAATATGTCATTGGGGGAGGGAAGAGAAAATTTAATGAGGTGTTCTAGGCAAATCGAGCCACCCACGAGTGTATTTTCTGGACATAGTGGTATTTTTACTGGCATGGCATAACTACATGATGTCATTTTTCATCAGTTAATATATTTTTTCTAAACAAAAGTTTGACCAAAGCAGTTGGCAAAAGTCAGATTTTACTTTTCAATTTAAGGGGTGGTTTAGAAGGGCCATAGTTTTTAGGGTGCCATGTATGAATGGCAGTAGCTTCTTAAACTGGCTAAAATGCCGCCAGTAGAATAACATTAAGAACCCTCGGGTGGAAAAAATGAAAACCTGGTGAAATCCACGAAGCTCTCCAAGAAAACTGACACTCTGTTTCATAAGTCATTCCATTACTATTGATGATTAGCTCATTTTCCTAGGGAGAAAAAAAATTTTCCAGATGGCCAGTGATGAAAATAAACAATCATCAACATGAATCCTATTAAACAGCAACAGTCAATCAAGTTGTTCACCCTGTGTAACTATTGTTAATCGTATAGAGGAATTATAAGATGTGATCATTATCAAGAAGCATACTCAAAATTAAATAGAGAAACCTGTAATATGTAGCAAAGGATGCAGGATGGTGTGTCATTTTAAACTGTACAGGAATGTTCGTGCCTGACTAATTCATATTCACCTTTCAAGATCTATTTTGTATTTTATTTTATTTTATTTATAAGATCCATTTTATGCATAAGCACCTTTGGAAAGCTTGTCCCAAGCTGCCTCATCTCCCTTGCCCCAACTCCACACTATGATGGTTCATATTTCCTTGCCCTCGGCCCTAGTATCAATGGGTCACAAGGTAGCATCACTGTTTCTCCAACTAAACATGAGGGTCTTCCCCAGTATTGGGCATCACTAGTCAGTGAATAGGAGCTCAACAGACATTTGATTGATCGATGCTGAGTGACATCAGTGGGGAAAAAGACTAAAGAGGGCTAAGAGGTAAGGAAAAGCTAAGAGGTGGATGTGGATTTAAAGCTGAGTCTTTATGGATACAAAGGATTATATGAGCAACTGTCTCTGCCCAGCACCCTTTCAGAGAAGAGCTGCCCTTCCCTCATCCCAGGTAGCTCTGGAATTTAGAAAAGTCTAAAGCATATGGTGTTTCTCAATCTATGTACAGAAGTCAGTCAACAATTGGACACATAAAAATCAGTAAAAGCAAGCATGAAATCCAGACGTGCCACTCCCAGTAGCTATTCTGTCTGGTTTCAGTTATCTAGCCTACCAGGGCAAAGTCACCTGCATGCTCTCTACCTGACTCTGCTGCTGAATCCCACCACCTGGCAAGGTTCCTGCGGCTACCTGCCCTGGGTATTCCTTCCAGTTTTGCCGTCTTTCAAACCCTTTACTTCCGCTACCTTTCTCCCATACCTCACAACATTTGTCCAGACATTTGGACTGCAGCTCCCCTCTGGGTTTCAAAGTCTTCCCTAAATCCACGACTTGTGCTGATGAAGGGTTAATACTTAGGAGAAGAGCGATGCTAATCATTTCCATCCCCTGTCATTTCACTTTTACTCTCTTCTTCCCTTTTTTAGGGGGTTTTCTATTGCCTGCCTTCCTGCAAGTCCTACTGCTTTGGGGTCTGCTTTAAGCAGAGGAGAGATAGGGAAACTTTTCATGTTGGAAGGCCACATTAATTTAGCTGTAATCAAATAAGGCCACAGTCAAGAAATGTCACTTAGATATAAGTGAAAAAAATGTAGATTATTTTGTAAAAATCTAACTACTATGTACTTAGTAACTTCAAAGAGTGAACTATTTGCTAATTTTAAAGTTAACTGATCTTTTATTGACTTTGTTGTGTCTGCTTTTTGCTGGAAAGCATTTGAGGATTTGGTTGCAGCATGGAGATCATAGTTTCAGTTGATCCTCTAGATGGGTATCAATCATTTGTGACCTTAAGGGAGTCATGATTTGTGTTAAGTAGGAGAATGCAGATTTGCAACAATAAGGGGTTGAAAAGTAGAATAGTATTTTTCAGGTAGGTTATGTGTGGGTATTCTGCTGCATTTGTCTATATTTCAATTGGATCTTAGAAAAGCATCAATTACTTTAAAATGTCATCTACTGAGACGTCAGTTACTTCCATCTATATATAGTTCTTTAGGTGACTCAGTGATATAAACTAGGTGATGCTGAAATGCTAATTTGAGTGTGATGTCATGACTGTCAAAGCCATGTATTGTATTCTCCAATGATTATGTCTATGACAGCTGTGTATTTTTCAAATGATTCATATATATCAACCTTCTTATCAGTGACCTTTGCTAACTGGGGAAAATTCTCGTCCCATATTTTCTTTTAAAGAAGTATTTTGGGAAAGGTAGCTTTTTTCAAAATACTTGGATTTTTTGCTACATATCACATTTAGTTTTACCTTGCAAAGAAATATTCAAGTTATTTTGACTTGACATATCACACAGAAATTCTGTATTCCTATAGATATCTTTTTTCAATAACTTACATCTCTAATTCTGTTCTTCAAAACAATTAATTATGTGTTCTTGCAGAAATAAAGTTTTGGCTAATAACTATCCCTCTTCTCCTAAATATCCAGGACACTTTAGAATTATAGGACAAATCCATACTGAACTCATTCTTCAACTTTAGCATGTTAGGAAAGCAATGCTGCCATGTTGCATTTGCACAAATATAATTAATGATATGAATTACTTGTTGCAATATATCACTTAAAATAGTAGCTTTAGCACGGAGATTTTGCTGATGCAAAATACAATGAAAAGAAATGGGAGCATCTGGATCTGTTAATACTTTTTGCAATGAACTCTTCATATTTTCCTGCCATAGAAGGTGCACCATCTGTATATAGTCTCTGAAAATTTACCAAATTTAATCCAACTTCAGTCCAAGATTTATCTTGAACTTTATTGAAGGTATCCATTACCTGCATTTTGTTCTCAAGTGGGAATTTCTTCATTGTAAAGAAAATCTCCTGTTATGACCCTATTGAGTCAGTGGTACCAATTGAGTCATCCAAAGTGATTGAACAATATATATACTTTTTCCTTTTGAAGTATTGCATGAAGTTGTTCTCTTAAGTTGAAGGCTAACACATGCTGCCAATAAGTTATGGTGCTCCTTGAAAGAGGCAGTTGTTTGTTCTTTGAAAACTTATGGAGGTCCAACCATCTTACAACATTGATGATGCGTTGTTTCACAATTTCTACATCCTTGAATAACATCCCCTTTTCCCAAGTATATTAGCTATTTTATAAGTTATTTCAATGGCATTATTTCAGGTCTTATTGCTCCTTGAAAGAATTGTCTTTGCTTTTGCTAGTCATCTTTTAATTTCTGCAGTACAACCGCTTGCTTCTCTCTGGTTTAAAATATGTGTGGTCCTTATGAGTGTAATAATGCTGATGTACATTGGATTGCTTTAACGTTAACATTACAGTATCACAAAGCACACAAATCACCTTATCTTTAGAAGACAAGCAATAATTTGCAACTCTCAATCCTCTGTAAAAAATGTTTTCTTCCTTCAATGTTCTCTTGGTCGCCTTTGACATGATGGGCTGTTAAGCAGACAGAGTTAAAAAGTACTGTGGAGCTGTGCAACTTGTTCACAAATTCCACTTCAAACAGAAACACAGTGCACTGTTGTCAAAGCTGGTAAGAGACTGGTGTACTCGACCCCCATAAATGCTCACCAAGCAGCCTCAGGCAGGGATGGCCCCAGTCGAGTGGAAAAAGTTAGAATTGAAACATGAGCGGAGTAGCTGTGAATTTCACCCTTGTGGCTTACAAATTTTCTAATTGTGTAGCTCAATCTAGGAGGATTGTTTTGCTGAAACTTATTTTATTCTTTGGTATTTTAAATACATTCATTTAAAAAATAAAACTAAAATATAAAAGATGAATACAAACATAGTAAAAAAAATAATTTTTTTCATAAAATTTGGGTTCATGCAAATGGTTGCACTTATGCAGCTAGAAGGCCATGTGTTCCCCACCCCTTACCTGCCTAGAGTCAGCCCTGTGTTAAGTGTGTGATTATTAGTACCACTACAGCTCAGAACTCTCACTACTTTAAACTTAAGTAGGAACCAGTGGTTATCAATCTCAGCCCTGTTCCAGTGGAAATATTCCATGAATATTATGATTTGGACCTTTTGCCACTTCTCTGGAGTCAGCCCTGCACCATATGAAGCTCCTCCTGTGCTGGGGAAACAGATTATTTCCTCTATTTGTATTGGCCCACTGCTAACGTCCCTGCATGAGCCAAAGCCAAGAACGCACAGATTTTGAAAAGATCCACACATAATAGAATATCTAAAAATAAATTATTTCTTTCATCAGCAAACAAGATTTAATGTTCCTGTAAGCTATTTCTCCCATGTTATTAAAAAAAAAATCTTTTTAAGTGTTCTGCTTTTTCCAAATAAGAAATAATAACGGTCTGCAATAGAATTTGTTGAAAATACAGCAGAATGTAAAGAGACCAAAAAATCCTCATCAGTTACACTCATCAGTTTCACAAAGCTATTCATTATATCCAGTTAGAGAATATACATTTTCATATGAGCACACACTTAAGTGTATGTCTTAAGTGTATGTCATCTTTTTATATCAGATGTCTAATAAGTCACAATATATCTACTTACAGATTTGTTCGGTCTTCATAGTTTTTGATTCTCAACAAACAACCAACGAAAGAAAGGAAAATGATGGGCAGGTCAAGTGTAAATGGCATCCAGCTCAGAGGAGGAAGACAGAAAACCTCTCTTTAAGTCATTAATTCTGTAGCCACAATTTCTATGTAAACTTAGAAAAGTTCTTTACCCTGTCTGGATCTTAGTCACCTGTAATATGAGGAAGTGGAATTTAATACCCTCTAAGCCCTGTTATACCTCTAAAGACCTAAGGTGCTAGGATTTTGTGGCCTCTGTTAAATGGTGAAATGCTAATATAAAAGTGTTAGCTGAGGCCCTAACAATGTAATACTAAGTGCAAAAGTGAATTATGAGGCAGAGAAATTGATTAAAAACAAAGTGTGTAAAGTGAGTAGAGTGGTGAGTAGAACTGTGATTTGTTTTACTAGCATAAGGGGTAATTTTTTTATTTTAATTAGGCCATAATATGAGGAACCTTCAATACCAGGTTAAAAAGTTTTTATTCAATTTAACATACAGAAAATAACCACTGATTTTTCTTTTTTTGACAAAGCATGTAGATGATAAATCTAAATTTTTTGTGGCAGGTACATTTCATTTTGTTGTTGCTGAGCATGGAGGTGAATGGGAATGAGCTCTCTTTGCTTGTGGGTTCATCAATTTTAAAGAGAGCATGTGTTCAGTATCTGTTTGTGTCTGTGCACGCTTGCATGTTTGTGTATGTGTGTCTCTATGTTGGGCTCTCTCTAAGAACTTTTATTCCTAAAATTGGCAGCAGGCCCTCTGTTTATTTTAATAGTTGCACCACAGGAATCCAAGATTGGTGTTATAATTAGAAACCCAGTATGACTCCCTGTTACTATTAAAAGTTGTTTCATCATGTATCTTACTAATTGCTCTCCTTAATATTTTTAAAATGTTTATTAGAATCTAATTCCACTACTGTGGTAACCGTAGGACAAATACAATGCATCTACTTAATAGAAGCTTTCAGTAAATAGTTCATGATAAAATGTATTTTCTTAAAATTTTACATTGACTATAATATTCTCCTATGCATTATTTTTTCAACCCTTAGATAATAGTTTTCTCTTTTAATCTTGCACTGGAAATGTATATTTAGTTCTGTAGCTTGTTTTATTTTCAATAGGTTTTTCTTTTACTTTTTAAAGATGTTTGCTTCTTTCTTCATTGCCCTCTGTTCCTTCAGCATCCTCAATACGAAGTCAGTCATATTAGCCAATGCTGTTTGCCCTTTCAGCATAGAGCGTGCTCCACCCTGGGGAGATCATATTTCAGGAATGACGTGATGTGTGTGCATGGGGGTGGGGGATGGGGAGGCCAGGTCAAGAGGGAAAGACTGTATGTCCATATTCATAAAGGAATCTGGGCTTCCTTTGGGCTGAAACGCTATATAGACGCACTATTGTTAGTAAAAATTGAAGACCTTGTTAAACTGGAAAACCAGAGGTAAGAAAGACTTTTTGTTTTTAAATATGGAAACATAAGAAGCCGTAACTGAAAATAAAGTGGGGTTCCTGGATAGTCAGTCTCCTGTGTTTTTTGTTGGTAAAAGTCAATGGAATCCTTTCATAGCAAGCAAAAGTTGGCCACACCGGCAGCTGACATTGGAAACACAGCACAGAGCTCATGTTTTGTGGAGCTTATTGACTGCTTCCCAAACAGAAGAAATAAACAGAGGACTGGGTTTTTAATTTTAGTATCTACTTGCACCCTATTAAATTAGAAGAACCCAAATGGCGTCTGCCCAGAGGAACTCCTGGCTACACCAGTGCTTTCCTCCTACCTTGACAAAAGATAATTCAATTCTATGCGGGCACATATCATTGCTTTGTCCAGAGGCACGAGGCACTGGGATAAAGCACAAAAATAATGCTGCTGCCTTTGTGTTTGATAATGTCACACCTTAACTTGGTCAGGTACTTAGCTTAATTCAGTGCCAAGAGATTGATGCCAAATATAAGTTGTGCATTGAAAGTGTACTAATCTGTGCTTGAACTGGGGACCCTATAGCTTCCCACTCAAAATGAGCCCAATTGAATTTTCTTTCTGAAAGTTGCTTTTCAACCTTTATATGAGATCTGATAATTATGTTTGTGAGCTTATCCTAGAAAAAAGTGCTACATACATCATTGCTGAATATCACCCTGGTCAGTTAGAATTCCTCCCCTTGGGAAGCTATACACTGATGCTGGTGCCTAGTCCAGCTTTCATCACAGTTTTGGAACTTTTTCTGGAATGGCCATCAAAGCTCTCATCATATTAGCTTTAATACCCTGAACGTCATCAAAATGTTTTCCTTTCAATATTTCTTTTACCTTTGGATAAAGAAAAAAGTAATCAGGGGGCAGATTAGGTGAGTAGGGAGGGTGTTCCCTGAGAGGGTGTTATTTGCTTGTTGGCTAGAAACCCACTCACAGATGGGGTCATGTTAGCTGATTCATTGTCATCATACAAGAGCCCAGAGTTGTTGGCCAATGTTTTCGGTTAAGATTTTTGTAACTGTTTTTCTATTGATGTTTACTTAGTCTGCTATGCTTCTCACAGCCAATGATTTTGATGCACAATTTGATGAATATTTGCAATGTTTTCATCAGGTCTGTTCATTACTGGCTGTTCTGACCTCTTCTCATCAGGGATGCTTTCTCTCTAGTCACAAAAAATGTTTAATCCATTTGCACATTGCCATTTCCTTCATGCCATTATCCCCATAAACTTGGACTAATGTGTTACTGACTTCACTTCCACTTTTGCCTAGTTTGACAGGAAATTTGCAAATGTTTGTTATTCTAATTCAAGCTCCCGGGTTCTCCTCCCAGCAGATAAAAGCACCCGACAATAATGAACACCACTCAGCAAGACATGGCCACACATTGCCACGAACATTCCGGTGAGACACGGATATACCAAGTTTATGAAATCCTACTAACTGTACAGTGCTGCCAAATGTTCAGTGCACGGTGGCAAGTTCATGAACTTCATTGTTAAACCTGGTATAACATTTTCCATATGTATTATTTTCTTCTTACTAATTTAGGTATTTGGTTAATGTATTTATTTTTTGTCTTCTATCATTAGGATGAGAGCACAATGGCTAAACCACTCCTACATTCTTACAGGGATGAGGAGAGCGCTGCTACGCAGTAAACATTCTCTTCCAAGAGGAGAGTGGTGAACATGCACACAGCTCACACCTGTGCAAGTGACTTTAGAATGACATTTTAGTGACAGCTTTTCCCTGAATTCTCTTATCCTTTCCATGAAATTAATAAGTTATCAATATTATGAAATAACCTGGTATCTGTGAAGCAGCAAGAGGCAATCAACTGTGCAGTTTTTTCCTCCTCAAAATGGCTAAACTACAGAGTTCCTATTGTTTTACATATTTAAAAGCTTTCTGATCATGTGAACACAGCCTTATGCTAACCAAAATAAATCTTAATCAGAAAGCAGCCAATAATTCCCATAGATTTTGGCTAAAATTTTCTTTGAATGTAACATTGGAAAAGAATAATGTTATCATTATTGGATAACATTAATAATTAATGATAGTAATGTTTCTATCATTTCCTTTTACTTAGGTGGTAACTTAAAAGTTAAAAATTTAAAAACAAATTTTAAGAGATTGTTTTATTGTTAACCTCAGAAATGCAGTTCAGTGAAGTAAGCTAATTGCTCTTCAAAATAATTATTCACAACTATTTTTCCTTCCCCAAACTCAGGCTTTGTAAAGGAATTATGCTTATGTTGCTTATTAGTGCTTTCATGTTGTGAGATCAACTGTATCTTTACATTGAAATAACTTCTTGCATGACACAGATTCATAAATTTACAATGTAGCATATTTACTACAAAGACTATTATATATAATATATGTGCGTGTATGTATATACACATTTGTATTTATACACACTATATACACACATCATAAAAAATACACAAAAGGAACTTAAAATTAAAACACTTTGTGCATCAAAACATTATCAAGATAGTAAAGAGACAAGCAACAGAATAGGAAAAAATAGTGGCAAATCATATATATATGATGAGTAACTAGTATCCAGGATATATAAACAACTCGCAAGCAACTCGCAAGCAAAAGACAAACAACTTTGCTTACAACTCGCAAGCAAAAGACAAACAACTTAATTAAAATATAAACAAAAGACTGAAAAAATTTCAAAATAAGAAACAGATAAATGGGCAACAAGCACATGAACACTTTATATGGATTGAGAAGGGACTCGGTCCACTCCATAGGCAATAGGGAGCCATAGATTTTTAGCAGGAAGAGACAGATGGGAGTTATGATTTAGTAAAACTGCTTCATATTGTAGATAACATTGTTATGAAGGGATGAGTTATAGTCAAAAAGGCTACTCATGAATCAGTTTAGTAACAGGATTAGCAACTCTCTAGTTATCTAATACTCTACCAGCTTCATTCAAAATTTTCTTCAGAGGTCTAGCATTTCTGCCAGAGCAAGAAACTGCTGCCTAGAAAAATGGAAACTTGGATTCAAGTTAAAAAGACAAAACCACAAAAGGATGACTTTGGTATTTTCTTTTAACTACTGAAAACATCAGAAATTGCAATACCCACAGTTTTTCAGGAAGGTGGAATTGCTTTGCTTGGGTCCTTCTTGCCAAGGTTTTCCTCCATCTCCCTGCCCCCACTTTTTAAAGGGAAGTCTTTGGGGCAACCCATACTTTATTAATTCAGCGTTTTAATAATTATTTATTACAGTTTTATAAAAAGATGTTGTTATACAGTGACATTGAGAAAGCCAGAAATTAATATGGGAAAAGAATGTATTCATTGTATTCAAAGGATAGAAAAAAGAACTTTTAAAACTAAAACTTGAAAAAAGAAATCATGAATAAATAAGAATATGTGAACAAAATTGAACACAGAAACTAAGGTTAATTACTCAAATTCACTACAAAAAAGAGTTCTAAAACCATATCTGAGAAACAAGTAGAAGAAAATGCCCAAAGGTTAAAGATCAAAAAGAAGGAAAATCTGTTCAAACACTATTTTCTTTCCATTTCTCTATCTGAACAAGATAGAAAAAGTGATTAAGAGGAAATTGTAACCAAAGGTAAGTTAAAAAAAAAACTCCAAGAGGACCTAACCATTTAGTTCAAGAGTGTAAGCCCAGGGATGGCGCCTGTGGCTCAAGGAGTAGGGCACCGGTCCCATATGCCGGAGGTGGTGGGTTCAAACCCAGCCTTGGCCAAAAACCACAAAAAGAAAAAAAAAAAAGAGTGTAAGCCCAGAAAAATTAGATTTTAGGGAACTAAAAGAGTGTTCAGAGGTGACCATGAAACCATCACCAGTAAGGTTTGTGTAATTGTAATG
The DNA here is from genome assembly GCF_027406575.1 of Nycticebus coucang. Classification (NCBI taxonomy): domain Eukaryota; kingdom Metazoa; phylum Chordata; class Mammalia; order Primates; family Lorisidae; genus Nycticebus; species Nycticebus coucang. Next base: position 25,519,482 of record NC_069792.1, on the reverse strand, counting down.
TTTGTGTTTGTTGTAAATGGTTTACTGCAAGAAATAGAACACTTGAATAATGGTGGCATGTGAAACAAAGGCTTTTAAAAATACTTTGGAGACAGGAAGATGAATTATGATGCCATAATGCAACGGAATTATTAAAGGCCTGGGTTCTTTCTGTGATTCCTTTTGCCATCTTCAGCATATTAGCTTCATTAAAATAAGTGCATGTCATTTCTTGGTCACATAACGAAAATAACAACTCCAAGCAATCGTGTCTTCACACAATTTTGTTCCAAGGATAAGGATATGTATCCCGATCTCCCTTTTTTTAATCCACAGAGGAAAATTCTTGCCAGAACCAGCCTTGGGAAGATGTCTCCTTAATTATTTGTTCATAACACAATCACCTCCCTATACCTGTCTAACCCGAGGCAGAGTGGAAACCTGGTAACCATGCTTCTGTTAGATAGTCATTCTTCATCTCTTGGGGAGCTGGGATGGACTTGTTTCTCCTGAGCATTTAGCTCCTGAAAAAATGGGGGTTCTGTAAACTAATAAAGAAATACTATTAGGTAGATTTAATAACAACATTTGGCAGAGTATTCATGAAAGATAGGCCAAAGAGAAACACTATGTATTTCCACATGTTTTATTGTGGAAAACGCAAACATATTAGAAGGGAATAAATCAATTCCCACGAGTATCAATCTACCAACTTTGATAATTTTTAATATTTGCCAAACATTTTATTCTATACATTTACTTTCTTTATGAAAGCATTTAAAGGAAAATTAAAAATAATAGCATTCCATCCTTAAATACTTTTTATACTGTTACAAGTGAAGATATTCAAAAGTCTAATGTGATTTTTAATTAAAAATCATTTGTTGAAAACATATAAAAATAATCCATCCTTGTACAAAATTTCCCACTGGTCACAAATATTTTTAAATCTTTATTTTAAAATAATCTGAGAAGGCAGGGCACAGTGGCTCATGCTTATAATCCTGGCAGTCTGGGAAGCCAAGGTAGGTGGATTGCTTGAGATTAGGAGTTCAAGACCAGCCTGACTAAGCATGAGACCCCGTCTCTACTAAAAATAGGAAAATAATAAAAAAAAAAAAAAAATCTAGCCAGGCATAGTAGGCGGGACCTGTAAGTAGTCCCAGGTACTCAGGAGGCTGAAGCAAGAGGATAGCACAAGCCCAAGAGTTTGAGGTTGCTGTGAGCTATGATGCCATGGCACTCTACCCCAGGGAGACAGAGTGAGACTATGTCTAAAAAAAAATAAGATAAAACAAAATAAAACTAGATTGATAGAAAAGTTGCAAATATAGAACAGAAAAATTCCTATATATTCTTTAGCTAGCTTTTCCTTATATTAATATTTTATATAACCATGGTTTGATTATAAAAACTAAGAAATTAACATTGATAAAATACTAATAACTAAACTTGGACTTAATTTGGATTTTCCCAATTTTACCACCAATGTCTATTTTCTGTTCCAGGATCCAACCCAGGCTACCATGTTGCATTTAGTTATTATGTCCTTTTAATCTCCTCCAATTTATAAAATTTCCAAGAATCTTCTTACAGAAAAAAAACACATTTTATACATGTATGAGAGACAGTAAAATTTGGTACATTGTTTCAACAGCACTATAATAAACTTAGCATTTACACTTGTTCCAGTTAGTCACTCCTACCTTTTTATCCATTTAACAAATATTTATTGAACACATACTACATCTTATGTAATGGGGATACAATAGCAAACAAATGACAACATTTTTTGCTCTCATGGAACTTACATTCTAAGATAATTAGCAATACTAAAATTAACAGTGTGGCTATAAAGTTCATGTGCAATTTAACTGTATATAATTTAACTGTATATATCTATATAGCCATTAATGTAGCCATTTTAGTTGTCTTTAATTAGTTTTTATATGTCATTTTCTATCCTTTTATTTTTAACCTATTTCTGTATTTATATTTGAAGTGGGTTTTAGATAGTCTGTTGCTTATATATGCAATCTGACATATATATATGGTGGCAACAAATAATCAAAGGACTGAGAGAAGCCATTCATAGTGTAGAGATTTTCAGAGGAAGAGAATCCCTGCACAATTGGAAATGTGGGCATAACTTAAGCAAGGAGTGAAAAGCTGACTGAATGCCTTGTGATCTACAGGAAAAATAGGAAACTCCTTGGGAATTTGTCCTAATCTGGAAAATGACCTGTGCATTTTAATTAAGAGAAGGACCTTGCTTGGCTGTGCTGCATTTAAAGTCATGCTGGAGGATTTTTCCATCCAGAATGAAAGCACAGTTTAGAGTTTTCTGTGGCAAAATTCTCAACTCTTAAATCCTGTTACAATCCCTCTTTTTATTTTAAATTAATAACTTGGGTGGCAGGGTAAGGCTGTATTACTGTTTAACAATATTTGGTATCCCTTCCTCCTGGGGAAAGATTATATTCCCTTGCATTCTTGAAAATAAACTTACCCTGCGGCTTTGGATAATGAAATGTGAGCAGGACATGAGTGAAGATGAATCATTGTAGGTTGAAGTGTGAATAATTTCATCTCATTCGTTTTTCCCTGAAGCAAAACCAGCAGTTGTGTACCATATATTGCTCTGGCAGCCTGGGTTCAAGAATGAGGATCCAGTGACATGGGAAGATGGATGTATCTCTCCGTTTACTCAAGTTGTTAATTTTCCTCAGTCGTATTTTGTGTAGTTTTCAGAGTGCAGTTGATTAAGAAGTTCATCTGCTGTACTAGATATTTTGTAATTTTTTTTTTTTACGTGGAAGATGATAAGTCCTGTGAATAAAGACTGTTTTACTCCTTTTTTCCCAAATATGGTGTCTTCTATATTCTTTCCTTTCCTCACTTTATGCTAGCACCCATATTATAATATCTAAAGGATGCTATGAAAGTAGGTGTCATTGCTTTGCTCCTCACCATAGGGAAAATAATTTTTTCTATTTTTACAAAATATAATTTTGAATTTGTGTATTTTTCTTTATAATTAAATCAGTTCTGCCTTTTGAAGTTCTAATATTGGCTGAATACACATCTAAGATTTCTGTATTTTCTTCATGTATCGATGCCTTTATCAGCCTGAAATGTCTCTTTTGACTGCATGAATACTGACGTTCCATGTTCAATGCTTTGCTTTGGTGTTAATGTAGACATTTTAGTTGTTTTTTAATTAGTGTTTATATATCATTTTCTATCCTTTTGTTTTTAACATATTTGTCTATTTATATTTAAAGTGGGTTTTAGATAGACTGTTGCTTTTATATCCAATCTGACAATGACTAGTAGTTACATGACGTAAGGCATGTAACTACTAGTCACAACCCATCTCCAACCTACTTTCCCCTCTTCCACAGTGAATTAGTAAAGGATGGAAAAAGGTTAGCTTAACAGCCAGCCAGTTTCTACCACACGTAAGAATAGAGCCAGCCGGATAAAAATGACATTTCCCAGCTTCCTGGGAGGCATCCTGCTTTTTGATGCCGAGTGAGAGTAGAGGCTCAGCTCCTCAGGGAGCCCCATTCATGTTGGTGGAGGGAGCCTGCTTTATGTCACCTTGCCCCATCTCCTTGATGTCAGGTTGGGGTGGAGGCTGATGCTACCTGGACAGAGGTGAGGTGGTAGCGTGGGCTGCAGGTGCTGTGGGCTTCTGCTAGGTGGAGAATAGACACCAGGTTCCCAGTCAGCCCCATTGTCATTATTCCAGAACTTCCTGCTTCAGCCAGGTGGGGCTGGGAAGTCAGCTTCCTGCCTGGTTCTGCCAACACCAGCGTGGGAGGATCAGAGCATCACCTGCTTCTGTGAGGCAGCTGTGGGGTGGGAGAGCAGCTTCCCCCTCCACCTCTCTGAAACCATGGAATTGGACAGGTTATTCTGTTGGAGTTCAACTGGACTAGGGAAGCTATCGTTTCCCAAGACTTTTTCTATCGTTAGGCTACACTTCAGCTAAGGGGGACAGACTTTTCTGGGTGCTTTTTAAAAATTTGTACCCCTGGCTGACTCTGGATTGGAGATTTCTGCGGCACCTTCTGCAGGACATATAAAACACTAAGGACCATCCCCAAGCAATTCCTTAAGTCCAGACAACTTGCCTTCTCCTTTCCCCCTTTCAGACTACTATGCTTTATTTCTGTGTTATGTCCAGGGACTTTTAATTAAAAGGGGCTGGAACTGGGAGGAAAAGGGAAGGCTGCTCTATCTTGGAAGAACAGAAAGAATTATTTTTTAAAACAATACATTCCAACATTTTCACTTTATGTGCTACTGAATAACAGCCCCCCAAATTATCTCCCAGTTTCGAATATGGAGCCTGTGTTAGCTAATCTCCGCAATAGGAGATTAATGCCTTTATCTATTGCTTGCAGGATCCCCTTGTAATAGTTTCTCTTCTTATTCAAGTTCTATATGTAAGGGTGTTTTCAATAAATCTCTGTATATAAAACCTTCTGAGATCTTACATGCTTGAGAATATTTGTATTATATTTCTCAGTTGGATTTAATTTTCTTGATTAGAAAATTCTAAAATTCTATGTTATTTATTTCCAAAATTTAAGAATTACCCCTTTGACATTTTGCTCCTAGTAGTTCCCAAGTGTTGAAATGCCTAATGTCCATCTGAAACTTACCCTTTGTAAGATGTTTTTTCTCTCTGACAATATTTGGAATTTTCCCTTTGACCCTGATATTCTTAAAATTCACTACACTAGGTATTAATTTTCCTGTCTCTTGTTTTACTCTCAGAATAGTTGCAGCTTTAGGCCTTTCTTCCTTTCCCAATCCTGAAAAATTTTGTTGATTGTTTCTTCAGATATCTTCCTTTTCCTAGCATTATTATTTTTTTCTCTTTCTAGCTCCTCTGCATGGATTTATATATTATCATTTCTATTCACATTAACTCTCAGCATTTCTTTTTTTGTTTCCTATAACTTTATATTATCTTCCTTGTTTCTTTCTGGGTAAGTCCCCTAATTGATCTCTCCATTCTTTTGATACTGAATTCCGCTATTCAGTAGGTCCTTGGTCTCAGGGATTCGAAGAATGAACCCGCCGACCACAGATCAGTGGTAAGATAGGATTTTGATTAGAAGTTAGAAAGGAATATAAAAGAAGTAAATAAAAAGCACCAGAGCTGTTGGAAGGGGGAAAGAACTGAACTAACTGGAGAGTCTCTACGTGGGCTCCTAATCTAGGGGGTTTAGGTCTTGCAAATTACATTTGGCCAGGAGTTGGTAGATGGAAAAACATTTTTTCAAAGTTAATGAGTGCATTAACAAATGAATGAATGTAGTTCCTCCTCCACTAAGGCGAGGTTATCAGGTCCTTTACAGTTTTTGTCTCTGAGAGGGGATTAAGGGTGTGCGCTCCTACTCAAGGTGGCACCTCCCAAAAAACCATCTCAGGTTGCTTTGTTCATGATCTTATCAGAGCCCAGAGGGTGTGTCCTGAAAAAGTCAGTCTGCTTGTGCCTGGAAATGGGGGTCTGACCTCTGAGCTCACCTGTGCTCAGAGGATGGGGGACTCCCTGTCCAGCCCTGAGTGGTGGAATCCTGTATCACTTTCCCCAGCATCACCCATCCACCTATGATGCACAGGAAGACATTTACTTCCTGGCCACCCTATCTCAGACCATTTGCTTCCTTGTCTGTCTTACCACCAACATAACCCACCTACATGGTGGGCATCCTTTTATTTTATGTTTCATTGTTCTAGTAATCCTAATTTCTTCCTATTACATGTTGTCTTGCTACTCTTTCACATGATACATCCAGCTATTTCACATATTTAAACCTTCCTTTGAGCAACTGATTCTTATGAAAACTTATATACCTATCCTCTACGATTTAACATCTTTATAGAAATATCTAGGGGAAAGATTATCAGGAAGGTTTTCATTCCTTCCCCATTCATAGATGTCTAGCCATCTGTCAATACCGCACAATGCAGTGTTTATTGTTCTGTCCTCACACAAATTCAATCACTTGTGCACATTGTACCTATAGAAGAAAGTTGCTTAAAAGTAACTGTGGGAGGCTTGGTACCTGTAGCTCAGCAGCTAGGTGCCAGACACATACACAGGAGCTGACTGGTTCAAATCCAGCCTGGGCCTGCCAAACAAAAATGATAACTACAACCAAAGAATACCCAAGCGTTGTGGTGGGTGCCTGTATTCCCAGCTACTTGGGAGGCTCAGGCAAGAGAATTGCTTAAGCCCAAGAGTTTGAGGTTGCTGTGAGCTGTAACATCACAGCACTCTACCCAGGGTGACAAAGTGAGACTCTGTCTCAAAAAAAAAAAAAAGGGGGGGGCGGTGCCTGTGGCTCAGTGAGTAGGGCACTGGCCCCATGTACTGAGAGTGGTGGGTTCAAGCCCAGCCCCGGCCAAACTGCAACAACAACAAAAAAATAGCCGGGTGTTGTGGCCGGCGCCTGTAGTCCCAGCTGCTCGGGAGGCTGAGGCAAGAGAATCGCGTAAGCCCAAGAGTTAGAGGTTGCTGTGAGCTGTGTGACGTCATGGCACTCTACCGAGGGCGGTACAGTGAGACTCTGTCTCTACAAAAAAAAAAAAAAAAAAGTAACTGTGGGACAGAAAGTATTATGGCATTATCTTAAATATATTAACAATTTTTCCCATTATTTTCAATGGATTTCAGGGAGAAATATTTATCTTACAAAACTCAATTATTTGTTCTTAATCTTCACTGTCCTCTTTTCCAAAGAATAGAATATTTTATATGCATCCAGAACATAATGAAACTTCATCATCATAGTTTCAAAGTTATTAGAAATTTTATGTTATGTTAGTTACATTTATATTATTTTTAGGAATTCAATTATGATTTAGTTAGGTTATTACTCACTAATTAGATATTCTCAATGCAAACAAATTTAAATCCTTATTTTCAATTAATACATTTTTTTCTTTGATTTCTTATGTATCAGGGTTTTGGAAGTTAAAAAAATATATTATCCAACCTCTCTTGAACTACAAAGTCTTCTCAGTTTGACACTTTTTAACAAAGTTAAACAAGTAATCAATTCTTATAAAGAATACATGGAAATGATAGCCAGGGTGGACAGTACACATTTATCTGTGGACACCAGAGGAACACTCAGAAAGACGTGAACTTATCTGCTAAATTCTGACTAAAAAATGATGTGAACAAAAAACAATACTTCCTTTCTGTTATGGTGGTATTTTTCTGAGGAGTAAACCTTTATTTTGCTTTTGCATTGAGAACTGTGTTTCTTCTAAGCAAGAAGAACTTGTAAGAAATTCATACTGTTGCCCTTATAATTTAAACATTTTTTTTTTATTGCATTGTGTTGTTTTCAAAATCCATGGAAACCATGGTTGAGTGGCTATGGATTGCACATGAACATTTCTCTCTTTAACAGATCATTCTAAAAATTCCTTTTTTTTTTATTTTTAAGAAAAAGAATTCTCAAATGTTTTTTTCCTAAATTTTTCCATTTCTCCTCTTTTACCCTAGTCTAGGTTTTCACTTCTATATCTGTTTTCTCCTTTCCAGTTGAGCGCTCCAACCAGCACGCAAGACTGCCAGTAAGTAAAGATTTACTCAGCGTGTGGGGATGTGGAGGATTATTTGGCTGCTGCATGCCCAGCCTGGCTTTCTCTAGCAGTGTTACACTGAAGACTACTGTCAAACAGAGCATCATATTGACCGAAAGAGCTGGGGAAGAGCCATTAGAACCGGTGGAAATTATCTGTGGGTTGGTCTATTTTTATTTATTTATTTATTGTTTTTACTGTGAAGGAATATTCCTCCTTAGCTTTTGAGATTGTTATATTTCCTCAATTAACATAAGGAAAATCTAAATGGCTTTAAAATTTTTTCTTGTATAAAGTAGAAAGGTAATTCAACCTATACAATAAGGTTTATTATTTAGTAGTACTTATTAGTGAAGAGCACATTAAAGATTTCTAATTCATATTCCAGTGTTTAAATGTTCAGAAAATTCTCACATTTATTTTATGGTATACCAAATGCTATAATTTTAACATTTTATCAACTGTGGTATTGTGAGGGAATGCAGTGAGTTCAGATAAAAAGAAATAATGCATATGTCTAAGAAACAAATTATTTGCCTTATGATCGTAAGTAAATGGTTCTCACTATACACATAATCTATTTGAATGTATTCTTGTTTGTAAGTCAAAATGCATAAGCATTTGTAGACAATGTCTTACAGGAATAACAAATATGTTTAAATGATTAAATTATGTCAGCATCCATATGATTTATAATGCAACAAGTATTCAAAGTAGGTCTGGCATTACAATTAACCAACAGCCTTTTACATCACGTTAGGTAGATTCTACACTAGAATATGTGGATTACTACTTCTTTTTCATTTGAAACAATTTAAAGAGGCATTTCAGTTGATTGTGTTATTTCAATGAAAGGTAGGTGTAATGAAAACTCTCTTAAAGTGATGCACACAAGATGTGCAGTAACACCTTTACCGTCTATCCATCTGTTAGATGTTTCTTTGACATCAGGAACAAATGAATCTGTCCAGACTAACTGATTTCCGCATTCTCGTCATTTTAATTTTTCTATTATGTTTACCTTTCTCTATTAACCTTTGGTATTCTAGACTCCAGCCTAACTTGTTAACCAAAAACTAATTCCTACTTTTTTTTTTTTTGTCTTCCTGATCTTGGATTACCCCAATGTTCTGAAACCGGGACATTGCTCAGCTCTCTGCTTGTCATCAGCAAACCTTCATACTTGACCCACTGATTTTTGTCCTATGGATCTGCCCTCATTAAATGTTCACAATAGCCAAGTGTTTTAGTTTAGTATCGACCAAATGAATAGAGGATTATCTTCTAAGGATACAGGGATGTTTAATATAGTATTATAAGTCTAACCGATATGAGTCAACACCAGGAGTTGAGTCCTATATCTTTCAGTTGTTTGTTTGTCTATGTCTTTATTTATTATAGAGATGGGGTCTTGCTCTGCCACTCAGGCTAGAGTGCAGTGGTGCAATCATAGCTCACTGCAGCTTCAAATTTCTGGGCTTAAGTGATCCTCATGCTTTAGCCTCCCATGTACCTGGGACTACTGGCACATGCCACCATACCCAGCTAAGTGTTTTTTTTGTTTGGTTGGGTTTTTTTGGTATTTTTTTTTAAGAGATATGAAAGTCTCACTATGTTGCCTAGGCTGCTATCCCCCTTCTGGCCTCAAAACTCCTCCAGGAGCTCTCTACATCCCTCCTCAGGCTCCCCAGTTGCTAAGATCACAAGCATTAGCCAATTATGTCTCTCACACATTTATAAAAGTATTATTATTTTTTTTAATTCTCTTCTCTTCTTTTTTCTCTAAAGTTGTCTTCTGCTCGTTTTTCCATCTAACCATTTCTGGGGGAAACATTTCTAATGACTTTAGGTTATAAAATAAGCATGAAATAAAATTTGAAAAAGGATCTGATATAAACCCTTACGCTACATAATGTTTTTTTTTTTTTTTAATGTGAGTCAAGACTAGAGGTCTTGTTCAAAGGTAAGCATCAGTTTTTAAGATGATTAATAAGAAATTTACTAATTTAGTTTTTGATATCTCAAATAAGGTATCAAATAATAGAAGGATTTAGGTTCTCCTCTTGTAATGTATTATTGTAATACTCCTCTATGTCTTGGTGATTATCTCTGGTTTATTCTGTAGATGTAAACAATTTTATAGACTTTAGGTTGGAATACAAGGTGATATTTTTGAACCTCCTGTGACAATAAAATATTCTCATATTAGTAATAGGTAAAATAATTGGTATGTCATTTTGCTATTTCAATTATGCCAGGAGAATTATTCACATTTCATAATTCTCTCTGCAAGAGTTTCTCAGAATTTTTTAATAAAGAAAATTAATAGCAATAATATTTAAAGAAAAAATATTATTTTATATTTTTGAATTTATATTTTATATTTTTGAAAATATACATTTATATAAATTTATATAATTTATATTTTTGAATCTTTGTGGAGTGTAGTGAATAGAGTTTGAATCTAAACAAATTATTCAAAATCTCAGCATTTTGCTTTTTTAGTTGTAAAATGGGAATAATAATTGATAATTTTGAATTGATCCATGTGATTATTACATATTTATATTTTAGTTATTTGAATCGTGTGAAAACCATGTCCAAGTGAACTTTGGAGAATACACATCTAGCCAATTTAGATAAGAAGACAGACAGACAAATGTTGGCATGATTTTCTGCTGTGAAACAAGGTAAATTGAAGGCAAAACAAATAATTTACAAAAAAAGTTGTAGAAATTGTAATACAGGTGTTGGCCCTAGAATATTAAGTCAACTGATCCATGAAGAGGAAAGGGTTTAGAAACTATAGTTTTTTTAAAAAATGCTATTTTTTCACTGTATTTTTATTTTTTTACATGAGGAGAAACAGTGGACTATAGACAAGGACTTGATCTTGTTCACTTATTTTCATGCTCAGCACCTGACACGGAATCTAACAGATACGTGAGAAACATTTGACAGGCTGTTGCTGTTTTGTTCTTGGTGGGTCCCTTCTAAGGACACTTGCTAACAATTTCCTCCCTTCCACTGCCCGCTTTCTCCTTCCTCTACTGGAAAGTATATTATTCTCACCGAATTTAATTAGTAAAATGATATGTACAAGAATGTGTTAACTTCTGTTTCTGAATCTATTTAAAATGTAGTTCAGCAAACTAGCTACATCTCAAGCACTTAGTGCCTGTATGTGGCCAGTGGCTGCTATCCTGGACAGTGTAGCCCTAGATTCTCTTCTCACTCAGGTCCACATATGGGTCCTGGTTGTCCAGTTATCTGGAGAGCTGGTAGTGTTTCTAGGAGCCGATTTGATCCTAACGGGAGGAAAGATACACTCTACCCAACTTAGCCCTTGCCTCACTGAATGCATTCTGTTATGCCATCCTTAATATAGAAATTACATATATTTTCAAGGCAAAAGAAAAATATTGAACCTTCTGACACAAAGCTTATAGATAAGACACTTTTTTAAAAAATCTGCTAAGAAGAATATGTTCCAGCTCCATCCACGTAAACATGAAAGAGGTTAAACTCTCCATCTTTCTTTAAGGCTGCATAATATTCCATGGTGTACATATACCACAATTTATTGATCCATTCGTGGATCGATGGGCACTTGGGCTTTTTCCATGACTTAGTAATTATGAATTGGGCTGCAATAAACATTCTGGTACAAATATCTTTGTTAAAGTGTGATTTTTTGGTCTTCTGGATATATACATAGTAGAGAAATGTAGGATAGTAGGATAGAATGGCAGGTCTATTTTTAGTTCTCTAAGTGTTCTCCAAACATCTTTAACGGAAGACATTAGTTTGCATCCCCACCAGCAGTGTAGATGTGTTGCCTTTGCTCCACATCCACACCAACATCTCTGGTCTTGGGATTTTGTGATATGGGCTAATCTTACTGGAGTTAGAAGATATCTCCAAGTAGTTTTGATTTACATTTCTCTGATGATTAAAGACGATGAGCATTTTTTCATATGTCTGTACGCCGTGCGCCGGTCTTCTTCAGAGAAGTTTCTCTTCAAGTCCCTTGCCCAGCCTGTGATGGGATCACTTGTTCTTCTCTTGCTAATATGTTTGTGTTCTCTGTGGATTCTGGTTATTAAACCTTTGTCGGAGCCATAAGCTGCAAATATCTTCTCCCATTCTGAGGGCTGTCTGCTTGCTTTACTTACTGTGTTCTTGGCTGTGCAGAAGCTTTTTAGTTTGATCAGGTCCTAGTAGTGTATCTCTGATGTGGCTTCAATTTCCCGGGAGATCCTCCTCATAAAATATTTGCCAAATAGATCAATAAATTGTGGTATATTATGTAGCCTTAAAGAAAGATGGAGATTTTATCTCTTTCATGTTTACATGGATAGAGCTGGAACATATTCTTCTTAGCAAAGTATCTCAAGAATGGAAGAAAAAGTATCCAATGTACTCAGCCCTACTATGAAACTAATTTATGGCTTTCATATGAAAGCTATAACCTAATTATAGCCCAAGAATATGGGGAAAGGGGAAAGGGAGGGGAGGAGAGAGTAGTGGATGGGTGGAAGAGGGTAATTGGTGGGACCACACCTACAGTGCATAAGGGTACATGTGAAACTTACTAAATGTAGAATATAAATGTCTTAACACAATAACTAAGAAAATGCCAGGAAGGCTATATCAACCAGTTTGATGAAAATATTTCAAATTGTGTATAAAACCAGCACATTGTACCCCATGACTGCATTAACATACACAGCTATGATTTAATAAAAAAAAAAAAAAAATTCGTATTCAATCCTAGTACTAGAAGAAGTAAAAGGCAATTTTTACTTCTCCTTATGTTTAAGGGCCAGTTGAAGAGAAAACAATGTATTTCCATTTTTCTCTCAGCTGACTAAGATGTATTTTTACATTTTTTAATTCACATAGAAAAGTACTAGGCAACCATTTTCCATTCTTTCAAGTTATCAGACTACTTTTTTTATTTTTGAGGATTCATTGAGAGCAGACTACTTCTTAATATAGAAATTACTTAAGGATCTTCATGAAAATGTTTTCATAAGTAGAGCCTATTGATGAAAAAATATAAAATGAGTAACAGCTAATGAGTTCAAAAGCATACTTACATGTATAGCTAATTTAGAAATGTCTGTTTAAAATGGATATAGCATCAGGATATCCCTTTGGGTCAACTAAGGCTTGGTCTTAGATTTTGTTAGAGCTGATTATTATTTTTGTCCTTATTCCCAAACTGTGGCTCTTATTAGTAGAGCAGAGCACTTCTGAAGTCTCAAATTAAACCCTTGGGTACTTAGCAAAGCCACCCAGTTTGACAGAGGCTGAACTCCAGCTTCCCTCCCACAACCAGGGGCTGCTGCCATCTCTGCTTTAGCATTTTAACCTTTTAGATGCTATTTCTACTAAGTGGGTTTTTTTGTTTTGTTTTTATGTTGTTTAATGCACTATGATGAAAGGCAGAAACTGGCAAAAAAAATAATAAAAACAGAAAAAGAAAGAAAGAAAAACAAGCACAATTCATCTAGAATTCTTTATGTAGGCAAAAATATCTTTTCAGAATGAAGCTGAAACAATGACGCTGAAGCAGATAAGTTAATATTGAGCAAACATAAGATCAGTAGATCTGCCCTGTATGAGAAATTATGAGAGCTCCTCATTAACACAGAATGTCAAGAAATAGATGAACATTAGAAAAGATAAAGATACATAAATATTGACTATATCAATGAGCAACAATAAGGAACCTCGTGAAGCATAGCACAAATGTAGGAGCCAAGTTTGTAAGACCCAAGTCCAAAAGGCAGGACTAGGGTGAATGGAGAGAGACTGTGCGTGGGGATTTGCACTGACAAGTAACACACGTGCTGGTTTAAGGCCGACTATAATACAGGTATAACAAAATGTATATTACAGACTCCAGAAATTCCCATTATAAGATAAGTAAGAGTATAAAGCTAAAAATTTACTAGAGAAGGGAAAAACGAAATAATTAAACTGAAAGGAACAAATAACAGATGGGCAAATGGAAAATATATAAGTATAGGCGATTTAGGGGGCTTCACAGCTGATGAAGGAAAAATACATAACCACACGGAGGCCAGAGCGCTCCAGTGCCTTGCTGGGCACTGCTTTGGTGGGTTTTTGGTGGCATGAAGTCCCTCACATGAGACTATGTGGAGGTGAAGATCTGTGGGCCCAGTGCCTTGCTGGGCACTGCTTTGGTGGGTTTTTGGTAGCATGGAGTCTCTCACGTGAGACTGTGTGGAGGTGAAGGTCTGTGGGCCACCATCCTTCAGAAGTAAGTTCTGAAGGAGGTGAACAGAATCTCCAGGGCCTAAGGGGAGGGGATATGGGGCTCAAGTGTTTAAGTGACAGCATTTCACAGCCCACTTGGTTACTGAGAGCCACCTCAGCAATAAATGACTGACTTCTTCAGGGCATTTGCTTAAGACAAAAATATCTTCATATTTTATTCTGAAAAGCATCTTTGCGTATAGAGTAGATTACCTTAGATTATTCTGTCTGTATATCTGCTAACAAAGGTTCTGTAGGAGAGAAAATAATGAAATCAAAACACAGAATAATATCTTATGAGTTCAAATCCTGGCTTCGATATTTACTTTCTAGTGACTTTGAGATAGTTACTTCACTTTTCTTACCAGCAATAAAATAGCATAATAATAAGAGTACTATTCTCACTGGGTGGTAGTGTAGATTGTGTGAGTTTATACATGACAGTGCCTGGCAGAATGATATGGAAACAGTTATAATTTGTATTATTCACAGTAACACTTGATAAGCTCCTATGTCACACACACACACCCGGTATCTGGTAGCTTTTTAATATCTTTGAAATATGTGAATGTTACTTAAGATGAATTTTACCTTTTAGAAAATAAGTTCTGATGCAGCAAATGAATGTTTGTAAATTGACACATTAAGCTCTCAAATTATTTCTTGTTAGTGTGGTGTTCCTTGTCATGTTTACACTGCTTACACACTAATCATTGACTTTTGATACTTTCTGAAGTTTATGAAGATGTGTTCAAAATATTCAGGCATCGGGACTGTTGGTTGGTTTTAGCTCTTACTCTTGGCATTAGTTTAGGGAAATACAGAAAAAACAATTGGGAATCTGAAGAAATTATTGACAATTAATTACAACTCTACATGACTTTGGCGAAGTCAGTGCATTTTCAATTTTTTTGCACCTTCAAACTGAGGGAATGAGTGGTAGATTAGATGGACCTAAAATGTTTTTCTAATACATTTTTAATTTGTGAAAACTGTAAATTTATACACTCATTAAAACACACACAACATAGACAAAGATTGTCCAACTATAGTTCTCAAAGTAATCTAAGATTTGTGCTTTGTATTGTCAATTAAAATCATATCAAAGTTATGACACGATTTCTAGCATATCTGTTCTGGCTAATATTATCAAAATAATTTTTGTCTGTTAAACATGTCAACTGTGCCAAAACAATAAGTCAACTAGGAGAAAAATTCCTATTACTAAGTATGTATAACAGTCTTGAGTTCTTTTCTTGCTTTGATGTATTATAAATGAAGTTAATTACTTAATGGTTCTGGTGGAATTCTTAAAGTTAAAATAAATCTTTTGTATTTAATAGCTATAAACAAACATTCATCTCTCAGTCAGGAACAAATGTAGGATTTGGTTTACTTTTAATCCTGCGTGTACTACTCCTTTTGAATTATCAATCTGTTTTCACTAACTGAAGAAAAATCAATTATTACAAAAATGCAATCAACTCAATCCTATACGATCACTTTTCAGTCAGCTTTGCACTTTTTCAAATTTTCATATGTTTATATCTTATATACTTATATGTTATATCTACATTTAACAGGCTGTTGAAATGAGGGTGTTATATGAGCTTCCGAATTAGATGTTTATGTGCATAGGATGCTCCATTTGCAAAAAGGTATTTGAGAACAATTTTCATGATACCCATGATGCAGATCAAAGATATAAAATAGAGTCTGAGTAAGGAAGAGTCAGAGGGTTTAGTGAAGGGAGGTCATCAGTGAAAATGTGGTCATGCTATGGGTTTCCACCACTCTACTGCAGTAAATGGAGAAGTGAGGTACTCAGCTCCCAGATTCCCAGGTTCCGTCAGTGTAAGGCACCTGTGAGACTTTCTCATAAATGTGAGCTTGCAGGAAAGACCCCAATTTTTTTCTTCTTAGACTCAGAATTATCTAAAAGGGTGAGGAAGCACTACAGCAAGTAGTTATGGTTAGATTTCTGATTTTGAGATGAGGAAGGAGCGCTAATAGTATAAAATGTGCAAGTGTACACATATTCATAAAAGAAGCTCTTAGTAATGGAAAACCATAAGATACACCCACAAAAAATGTATTACCTTTGGTGACTCAGAAACACTGCCAGGCTATAGGATATAAGCTAAAAGACCAGAAGACCACAGCTGTGAATTTGGGTAGCCAACTGTCTCTCAAGCAGCCACTCCCCAAATTAGCTTCCTAGCTTTGTATGCAATACCAAAATTGGCACATCCTCTGTGAGAATGAGCTGAATGTGTAATGTTGAGCTTACCTCAACGATCTTTTATTTCCTGTGATATCCAGCCAATAAGTCCTGCTTGCCTTAGTAGCTCGAACATGTTTTCAAACAGATGGATTTTTATTTATGATTATTAAATATGTTATCTAACTATTCTAATTATTGGTAAGCATTAATATTTTAGCCAGCCATATGCTTCACTATTAGAGCCAAAAGTAGAAGTTCTACTTTGAATCTTGAAGGGAAAATTAGGGTTGGCAATTTGAAAAAGAAAAATCTGGTATTGCAGGTAAGAAAATGGTATCACAAAAGCACAAAGTGGATAGAAGCTGTGTTGTATTTATGAGCACAGAGTTTCAAGAATAGAGGTAGCACAAGATTGACCAGGGATGTATTAGAGATAGTCTGGATCCATGTAACCAAATACGCTTTTTATCTTTTTTATCTTCTGTGTCCCTTTTTATCTTTCTGGATCCATGTAACCAAATACGCTTTTTATCTTTCTGTGTCCTATGGGTATTTGGGTGCCATTCATGAGTTTGGGGCATGGAAACATATAATACACATGTTTAAAAAAATAACTCTTGTGATATCATAAAAATGAATTTGAAAGTGGTCAGACTAGCAGCTAGATCACTTAGGTGGGTGTTGCTAAAGTCCAAGCAAGAAAGCCCGAGGACTGGCAATAAGACCGCAGCAGTGATAATGGAGCAAAAAGACTTTTATAGAAAGTCAATGTGTTTGGGGATTGATTAATAATGATAAAGAAAAAGAATTATTTAGAGACAATTCAAGTCTTTGGCTGAAGAAAAACAGAGAAAAACAGATTTGTTAGTGAAAAGAATAATATGAGTATATTGAACTTGGTGAATTTAAGATGTCTGAAGTACAGTTAAGTGAAGATACACATTAGTGTTTATTCTCATATGCCTGGATATTAGCAGAGATCTTGACCAGAAACATAGATTAGGATGTCACAGTAGGCTGGGTAGCAATCATGAGAGTTAGTAGGAACACCCAGGCAGAACTTAAGTCTTCATTCTCCACTGGAATCTCTACCTAAATCATAAACTAATTATCAGTCCTTTTCAGGTTTGCCAAAGTTCTTGTATGAACTCTCTGATTTTATCTATGCTTCCAGGACATAGATAATTGTGATATTTTGCAAGAGTGTTATTATCATATAGATACAACATTATTACCAGAGGCTTATAGAAAACTTTAATTAAGCCGAATTTTAAAGAATATTTGCTGTGTATTCTTTTTCTTATTCATAGGGGAGTCATTCTTGCCAAATAAATCTTTTTGATAAGTACAGAAATCTGTTACTTTGAAGATATTTTCTAGATAATTAGAAAAAATTTTGTGTTGGCAAAAGTAGCACATCTGAGACATATTAAATTGTTTTATTGTTATCTCAAGTATTTCGTAAGTTTGTTCATCTTTATACTATTTATAAAGAAAAAATAGTAAACAAACTTAAAATTGGATAAATTTATTCAAGCTAAAAAAAGTTGCATTGTCAAAATTACTTGGATAAGATATCAATGTATTTATATCAAAAATTCAAGACAGTGTGTAAGGGAGTAATAAAATACTATAAATGTCAAAAACATTTATTAGAACTTCAAAGTTCTTAAAATAACCTTATCTAGCATATTTTAGATTTTTTTAGTTTTGCCCTTGCTACTTCTTTCCATTTCTGGATGATAATACTTCAAAGCATTTGTAGTTCTTAGTTATGCCTTTACCTTGTTTGTAAAGACACATTTTTGATTGTTTAGAGATCAGATTATCATGTTCAGTATAATTTCTGTGTTCCTCCAAGCTCTAATAAGCCTCTAGCAAGCATGCATTCCTTTCCCATCTAATTCTGGCTCTGATAAGCTTGTTGTTTCTATGAAAAGCCATTAACATTTTCTTTTCTTTCTTCCTTTTTTTTTTTTGAGACTGAGTCTCACTCTGCTACCCAAGGGTAGAATGCCATGCCTCAGCCTAGCTCACAGAAAGCTCAAATTCCTGGGTTCAAAGGATCTTCCTGACTTAGCCTCCGGAGCAGCTGGGACTACAGTCACCCGCAACAATATGCAGCTCATTTTTTCTATTTTTAGTAGAGATGGGGTCTTACTTTTGCTCAGGCTGGTCTGGAACTCCTGAGCTCAAGAGATCCTCTCACCTGGGCCTCCTAGAGTGCTAGGATTACAGGCCTGAGCTGCCACACCTGGCCAAGCCACCAACATTTGAGTAAGGTTAGGAAAACATGTATTTGAAGCAATACCAAACTTCTTACAAAAAGATAAACTGGATGTTATTATTCAAATCTTTTAAGCTGATCAAATTGGAAAGCAAGAGGATAGAGTTTTTTTTCTTAGATTCCCTTTCTATACATAAAAAAAAAGAAAGCTGAGGATTTCTTCTTATTGATGGAATAATAGGGGTTACGCTTCTTTTCTCACCATAAATATGTAGGAAGGAAGAAAAACTACTAGTGTGTGAAGTAACTATTTCCAGACCCTGGTTATTAAGCACACTTACAGTACATGAGAGAAGGGAGGTAAGCAAGGTGACCCCTGTGATCTCTGGATCTGTGCCTGGGAAACATTCCTCTTTAGTCCAGAAGGGAAGTTTCCCAGCAGAACATCATTGTCTGAGTTGAGCAAGGACCAGAGTGCAAACAACCTGAGACTTTCAGAAGTTACAGAGCAGAGTTCTGGGAAAGAGGAATGTATACATAGCAAAAGGTCCAGAAATTCCCATGGGTTCATCTTGTGTTCATTGAAGACCAAGCTACTCATGAATAATGTGAAACTCCAGGAGACTGACAAAGAACAGTCTGAGAAGAGGAGACAGGGCCACTTCCAGAGCTCAGTCCAGACTAGGAGACAATCAGC
The DNA here is from genome assembly GCF_027406575.1 of Nycticebus coucang. NCBI lineage: Eukaryota > Metazoa > Chordata > Mammalia > Primates > Lorisidae > Nycticebus > Nycticebus coucang. Next base: position 25,500,450 of record NC_069792.1, on the reverse strand, counting down.
TCTGATCAACCAGAGTGGACATTCCTTGCTCATCATCCAGGATAGTTCATAGAAAACTCAGATAAACTAGAACCTACTATGACGGCATAATAATCTCTAAACTGTAATAAAGAGACGGCCTTAAAAGCTGCCAAAGAGAAAGAACCATTATCTACAGACAAGTACATAAAAGAATGACCACAGATGTCTCTTCAGAAAATACATAAGCAAGAAAATGATGAAATTACATCTTGAATGTGGCAAAAGCAAATAGCCACCACTCTAGAATTCTATATCCAGTGAAAATATTTTTCAGCAATGAAACCGAAACAAAAAGTTTTGAAGAACATCTATAATCATAAATTTGTAGCTGAATGCAAATTTTTTTCTCATTTAAAATTTAAGACACACTTGACTTTTAAGATAAGCATAATAATTTATTCTGGGATATATAATAATGTAGAAGAAAAACTGATGACACAAATAGTGCAAAGAACGGGAAGAGAAAATGGAATTACATTGCTGTAAAATTATATATAAGTGGAATTTTTTTTTGCAAAATAACTGTGATAGTATGTATGAAAAGCCCTAGAAAAATTCCCCAAATAATTAAAACTAAGAGGATTTGCAAATGAACCAAAAGTAGAGATAGGAATCAAAAATTTTCCATTAATACAACAGAAGACAGAAAAGAGGAAAGACAAGTAAAAAGCAAATAGCACGCCGACAGGTTTAAACCTTACCATCAATAATTAATTTAACACGAACGATCTCAATATCTAATTCAACAGAAAAAATTGCCAGATGGGATTTAAAAAAGCAAGGCCCAATTATATACTACCCTGTTTCCCCGAAAATAAGACAGTGTGCCCCCAAAGATGCGCTAGGTCTTATTTTCAGGGGACGTCTTATCTTTCCTGTAAGTAGGTCTTATTTTCAGAGGATGTCTTATCTTCGGGGAAATGGGGTACCTATAAGAAAATCACATTAAATATTAAAAATGTTGTTATTTAAAGTAAGTCTATAAAGATAAAATCCCACTGCACACCTACTAGAATGGCTATATATTAGTATAAAACCCTAAAAAAGATACATCAGATTAAAAGTGACAAAAAGGGTAACAGTCCTTGCCTGAACCTGTGGGCATTTGCGAGATTGGGAATAAGCACCACAAAATTTGGGGGGAGGTGAAAATGGTCTTGATGATGTTGGTGGTATATAAGATTGTTTAACTTTGTCAATGGGCATGATTTGAAATGTGTCCGCCAAAACCCCTATCAGCTTCGACGACCTTATTTGAAAATAGGATCATCAATCATCATTGATAGTTATGATGGTGTCACAGGTAAGATGAGGTAGGTTCCTGATCTAGTATGATTGTCATCTTTATAAAAGAAAAAAATTGGACACAGACCTACATGTAGGGAGAAGGCCATGTGAAAAATGCAGTAAGGCCACAAACCAATGAATGCACAATATTTCTAGTAAGTCAACAGAAGGTAGGAGAGAAGCATAGAACAGATCCTCCTATACTCCCCTTGCACCTTTATTTTTTATTTTTTTTTTTATTAAATCATAGCTGTGTACATTAATGCGATCATGGGGCACCATACACTAGTTTCATAGACCGTTTGACACATTTTCATCACACTGGTTAACATAGCCTTCCTGGCATTTTCTTAGTTATTGTGCTAAGACATTTACTTTCCACATTTACTAAGTTTCACATATACCCTTGTAAGATGCACCACAGATGTAATCCCACCAATCCTCCTCCCTCTGCCCACCTCCCCCCTCCCTCCCCTCCCTTTCCCCCTTCCCCCTATTCTTAGGTTATAACTGGGTTATAGCTTTCATATGAAAGCCATAAATTAGTTTCATAGTAGGGCTGAGTACATTGGATACTTTTTCTTCCATGGCCCTGCCAATAGATGCCTTGATCTCAAAATTCTAGCCTCAAGAAGAGTGAAACAATTAGTTCTGTAGTACTTCATTATTAACCATGGGAAACTAAAACCACTTATCAAAACAAATAATTGAAAACCAGGGGTCCTCAAACTGTAGCCCACGGGCCACATGAGGCAGTGTGATTGTGTTTGTTCCCGTTTCGTTTTTTTACTCCAAAATAAGGTATGTGCAGTGTACATAGGAATTTGTTCATAGTTTTTTTTGTTTGTTTGTTTTAACTATAGTCCGGCCCTCCAACGGTCTGAGGGACAGTGAACTGGCCCCTGTTTAAAAAGTTTGAGGACCCCTGAATCTATACCTCAATACACTTGATGTAAGCTGATTCAAGAGTTTATGAAAATCTGAAATAAAATCCATGCAACTTCTGAGAGAATGAAATATTTATGTGTCCGTTTATATATATACAAACACATGCATAGCTATCATCAAATTGGTGTCCATCACGTGCTAGGCAATTTCAGCTATGTTCTTTAATTTAATCCTTATAACAACCCTAGAGGAAAATATTATAATTCCAGTATTACATATCAGCCAATTATTTCGAAGAGAAGTTTTTAAAACTTGTAAGACCTGATCCAACAAGAGGTAAAGCTGATATGGGAAACAATTTCTCACTAGAAATTCAGCATTATAGCAGTGTATTCCTAGTTTTACGTGATTACTGAGAATGTCTAATATTATCATGCATGTGGCCATCTATGTACATTTTGCATTTTTATCTTTAACGAGAAATTGCCCTTGTGTCTTCTACCTCTATCCCTCTCCTAAAATTTCATCACAAGTTTCAACCACATCTTCCTTCTCTCTTCCTGCAGTTCAATAGCTGAGTCTTAATTATTCTTAAGACTCTTCCAAAACTTTTCTTATTTTCCAGTTACTTCTTTTCCATATTATCCTTTTCTTGTTTAATAGGGATACTGGCTTCTAAATTCCCCCTGAGGATATTAATAATATTGTTTTTAGAAGTACTCTTCTTTTCTTAGAAACATTTCCTGCTTCTGCTGTTAATTGACAGGACATTTGCTTATCTGTGCTTTTATGTCTGATAATTACTTTTTGTATGTTCGTGTATACGTTTGAAGAACCGGGTGATGAACATGGGTAACTGTCTCCCTGCCTCCTAGATGAGAGAGATCTGACTTAATGTTCATGGATGCGGAGGCACATTGACTTGTTGGACTTATTTGTGGGAGATCGGGCAGGGTGGAGTTGGAGGGTAAAGAATGAAGTCCAGGAGGCCACCTGAATGGAAGTCAGAAAGCAGATTCTTCAGTGGCTTTGGTTTGTGGCTGCACCACAATGAAAAGCCTTCTCCTCAAGTTCAGCGGTCTCCAGTGTAGGCTCTGTGCTGAGGCTCCACGAGTGTTGAATTAACCATTAATATGATTCCAACTGTTGCCCATTTTCAGGATATCCCTGCCTTCATGAACATAGTGTTTTTATTTTGCTTTCTTTTCCCATTTTATGAATTGGGTAAAGTGAGGTAATTCAGTCTATTATCTTGAAAATGTAGTCCACTAATTTGAACATCTATGGAACACAAATCTCATCTTTTCCTGGTATCCCTTGAACCGAAGTTCTTTTTGTCTTTTTCTTGCAGGCCACATCTAAAGAAAGCTAAATGTCTATTCCTCTTCTACAAATCTTCCTACATCTAAAACATTTATAGCATATTAAAGGATTATAGGATTTTGTACAAGATTTCTGCTAAACCTAGTGTGGAAGGGACTAGTGAAGTTAGTTAGTCAACATAGAAATGTCCAGCAGGGGTGATGTAGCAGCGAGAACATGGACTTTGGAATCAGAGATGGAGATGTAAATTACATTTCTCAAGACAGTGTTGCTTAACCTTTTAGAATCTGCATTCTAAGACATAAGAAAATATTTTCTCACAGGTTTAAGTATCAGAAAACATAGGAAATGCATAGCAGTGTTTCTAACAGATAGTCCTCAATACATGTTACCCTCTCCCCCCCAATCCTCTGCAATCCACCAATTCTTTAGCTCCCAGGAGTATTAAAGTACTTTACTGTAAAGTACTATAAAACTTCTAAGTTGAAACAGAGTATATGCAATACTTTTGCTTCTTTGCTCAAACTCTGAATACCTGAGAGCATATTGGTATGTGTGACGTCATGGTACTATTCAATCAGCACCAATGGTACATTTTAACTCTAAATTAGAGATAATAAAAAATAACATTTATTGAACAGCCTTGTGTAGGCCCCCTGTTTACTCGTCTAAACTGATATTGTAAAGCATTTCCTATTCTCTGCCTCAACACACACTGACTTTCAGCTGTTGTTTCTAGAATGTACCCACGGTAAGGTATTTGCAGTGTGTCTTATGCAAAGAATTCTTCTCCTTCCTACCCTGTTTTCCCGAAAATAAGACATCCTCCAAAAATAAGACCTACTTACAGAAAAGATAAGATGTCCCCTGAAAATAAGACCTAGCGCATCTTTGGGAGCACACCTTCGGGTAGTTATTCCTAAGCATCCTTAAGATCTAAGCTGGAATGTCAAACTCCTCAGAAAGGCATCCTCATTCATCCCCAAGGTCAAGTCCTACTTTTCAATATTCTCTCAATATTACAAATATTTTCTTTTTAGCTATGTAGTTCTCCAATCTTCTTGGTTTATAATCATATGTTTATTTCTGTCATTATCTAATTAATCTTTACTAGAATATGATTTTACAAGGGAATTCTTGCTTATAAACATATGACAGTTATCTGCACCATCCATAGCAGATTGTAAAAACTTGGTTTTTTTTTTTTTTTTGAACATGAATAAAAGAAGAATGCAGAAAGCTTCATGGGGCTGTTTTTTATTTATTGTTTTCATTTTATTGTTTCTAGCCATGCTGTCTCATATCATCTAAAAAAAATTCTTGTTTTAGGATAAGTGGTTTGATTTCCACTTCATCTTCCGTACATGTTTCTTTCCAAAACTCAGTTTATCAGACACGGTCTTGTGTAGGCCCTCTGATTTTCATCTTTATCAACAGTCATAAACATAATTGACAATTATGTTTACAATTATGTTTATGATAACTGTCATAAACATTTTATGTTTTTAGTTATTAAAAAATTAATCTTCATAACTCAAGATATAATGCCAGGATATCTAATTATCAGCGTTGTTTTACACTCTGATCATTGCGTGCAATGTGGACATAAGGATTGGGGGATAGAAGGAAATAAAAATATCTTATAGCTAAGCATAACAGCAGTGCTCTGAGGAGCTTTCCTGCCTTTTTAAAATCTCAAACTGATATAATTTAGACTTAATTCCAACAAATTAACAAAAGAGGATCAGATTATTTTACTAAGTTATTTCTTCAACTCCTGAATATTATGGTGCCAGGGTAGAAATATCACCTAAGTTTTCCAAATCAACTTAAACAATGTAAGTCTTTGTGCAATAAATTATACTCCAAATCTAAAGTTTGGAATGTTTGTAAAAATGATAGCTCTGTTTCTTTGCTTAGTTCCTCATTCTACTAGAGGAACTTACATTTTTTAAAAAACATTTTATGAATGTTAGAAAGCAGTTAAGATTTTAAAATACAATAGTGAATGGAAATGTGGATGCTATAATATGCAAATTCTCTAAAAGATTAGGAGGGAGTTTTTTTAATACTTGAAAGGAAATTACAAATTATTTTTAATATATGAAGAACATTAAAATGATTAACATATAGTCTGATAAATTTTATGGTGTTTTTTTTTTTTTTTGGCCAGGGCTGGGTTTGAACCCGCAACCTCCAGCATATGGGGCTGGTGCCCTACCCTCTGAGCCACAGGCACCGCCCATAGTCTGATAAATTTTAAAAGCTAAAATAATGATGTTAATACTATTCTATAAGCATATACAATATCTATGCATAAATTATTTTCACTAGCTATATGTTGACTTTCTACCATTATCAATATGGAAAAATATTTACTTATGTCATCAAGAATTAAATTAGAAACTGTTTAAATTTTCATTCAACAATATTGACCCACCATTTGTAGAATGCAAGAAGGTAAATAATCAGAGACAATTGTACTTTTGGGTAAAAGATAAGAGTATTACTATTCTCCAAGAGAACTGGAGACTATGTGACTTTAGTCCATATCCTTAAGTTTAAAGAACTTTATGTAACATAAGGCAAATTAAATACATAATATGGTCAAATTCTCACCAGAAGAATTGCAGGAAAATTCCTGAAGAATATCATAATCAAGCAGCAAAGGATCCATAACATAGTGTGACAGATTCATAGTTTCCCCACAGTAAAAATCTACAAAAATAATGATTATAATGAAAATAAAAAATAACATTTATTGAACACATATGATGTGTTTGATATTCCTTTAAGTGCGTTACACATCGTGTCTCATTTCTTAGAGCAATACCTATGAGATATTTTTTGTCTCACTTAACAGGCAAGGAAATTGAAGCATGGAAAGTGAAACAACTTACCCAAGGCCACACCTTAGGTACAAGATAGGTCAACAATGTGAAAAGATTCTAAAGTTTCCTAAATCCGTTTACTGAAGGAATGGAAGCTGATGCAACAGAGTAATTCCAGCAGAGGAGAAAAAAAAATAATGATGCATTGAAAAGAAATGGAGAAGGGCACCACGGAAAGGCTCCAGCGGACACTACAAGAGCACAGGAGATGGACGAGGGAGCCCTGTGAGAACGTGACCCTGACGGAACCGACGGAGCTTTGCTCCTGGGGGCAGGAGTAAGGTGAGTATGGTAAAGCCACACTGTTTAAGAAAGGGGTAAAGTATCTTTTGGAAAAGATGTTCCCACAAATTCTGCATTATGTTTTGAAATTTATAATATATAAAATCATTGTTGTGATTACCAGTATTTTGAGCCACTTACCATCCTGACAATCTTTGATAAAGATCATAAAATGTTAGTGTCTATTTCTGTAAGCACCTCTTTTTTCATTTTTCCTATTTTATTATGGCTCTCTTGCTCCTCCTGATCCCCAAACAACTTTATCTCCCTTCCATCTGCTGATCTCCTACTCATTTACTTGTGAAAAATATTTGAAGTAATTGTCTTGTCAATTCTTTTATAATCACTTTATATTGCAGATCATTTCCTTATACTTTACAAATTCATCTTTCTCATTATACACAAATTCTCCCTTCCTACACTTCTATCACAAAAATGTTTTCTCTTTCACATACAAATGCCTAATTAGGTTGATTTTTGCACACAAAATAATACATTATTTATACGAATTTCAATAAATCTGATTTTGAAGGTTTATAATAATTTTGTTCATTTATCTTAAAGTGACTTCTAAATTTAAATAAGGATGCAAAGAGAACTGAAAATAATACTTGGAAACATGATTCATTTTAATATATTTATAGGAAAAGATAAATTCATCAGCAGAAAAAAAAATCACCAAAAGTAACGTACAGATTTTTAGTATCAAAGCACAGTACATTTTTCATAGAAACAAATATATCACCATTATAGGTACCATAATACGACAACATTTATACAGAAGGCCATATTTACCCTTAAGAGAATCAGTGGCAATGGTGATGTGATACATTAGTCCATCTTGGTTAAACTTTTTATTATTATACTTCCTGGCCTGCAGGAGTATTTGCCAGGATACAAAAGAAAATTTGCAACCTCAATTTTAACAATACGCAGAAAGCTCTGGCTGCCCACACTGAACCCAACGTGTACTATACGATCAGTGGGAATGTTTTCACACCACTAACTCGGACTTCAGTCCATCCACTTAAGACCATTCCCAAGCAATCAGACATTTTAACAGATTCATTCAGATATTAAAAGATTTTATACAAAATAATAAGTGCAATATCAGAACTTAATATTCTATATGACTAAGCAGAAGAAAAAACTATACAGGTATTAAGTAGAAAATCGTTTGAGATTATTTGAAGAAGGTAATGGCGTAGCACTGGACTGGGGGAAATGGGAAGATGAGATTTCTTTCAACTTCAGAGTTGACTTTTTTAAATGCACCAGATGATTTTCTGAGGGTCATTCACATTCAATGTTTAGATTCATTTCATTAGTGGCATATATAAAGCACCATATGGTATATGAAATGTAGAACAATCATGAATATGTAATTAACTGTAGAAATAACTGCTAAGAAAATATAGCAATATTTAACACAGGATTTCTAAAACCATTACATTTTCATTACTTTTACCAAAGCTAATGTCCCATGTTTTTTTTTTTTTTTTCTTTTAATAGACTCTGTCTGTTTCAAGATTTATATGCATTTGGCACTTTTTGGGGATGAAAATAGTTGCTATCTTCTGTACAGTAATGTTACAGTTTTATACAAACTTGAGAAATATGGCATTTGGAATCATCTTTATGATCCTCTTCCAAGTGTTCCATTTCACACAACAGCAAATACTCTGAATGCCTTCCCTCCTGGAGGATTCTGTAAACTGCAAAAAAATGCAAAAATACATTGATGCCATTGCCACAAATAATTTTTCCAAAAAATCATGCTTTCTTGTGACAGTCAAGAGAGCAGTTCTATGAATATGAATCCAGATGGTCAACTTTCTTAGGCTACTATAATTTATTGTTGCTGGAAAGCTTGGTTGAAGATGACATAATTCCTTAAATCTTGGTTGTATGCCAAACTGCGAGTTTACCAAATACATTTAAGATGTGCAGTGCAGTCTCTATAAAACTTGGCAGATTGTAGGTATTTTTTGTATTTTACCTTATTCAATTTTAATAATGTAGAGTAAGGCAGCTGCGATTCCATTTTTCCCTGGGGAATACTAAGACTAAGGTTTACGAGTGATGTGCACGGCTACAAGTTAAAATGGTTGCTAATTCTTCAGCAATCCTTCAGAGTTTAGCTTATTTTTTGTTTCCTACGTTTGACAAAATTTAAATTAGATTGCTATCATATAGATTAATACCCTTAATAATTTCAAGAAAAATGATAGGAAATTTAAAGGTCAAGTCTGAAAGGACCTAAGAACTTCTTTGCTGAAATTAACGAACAAGCACACACACAGCATTCAACCATTTTGGAGGTACTTTAAAACAGAAGTATAAAGTAATGCACAGCTGTAAATTCTGCTCCTTGTTAAATTATTTATATTTTATTTGGAAATATCAATCAAGGAATACTGTCTTTAAATTCCTAAACACATTGATAATGCTATTAATCATTATCAAGTCCCATCAATTGTAAACTTTTGAAGTTTTTACATTTTTGCATATGATATTAGCATTTATGGAACTGAAGTTATAGGGTTGTTGATGGAGCTGAGTTAATATTATTCTTTGTTTTATTAGGTGATCATCTATGATTTTATGTTTTAAAGTAAATTTAAGAAATATGACAGGTAAATGAAACCCTATCACTCAATTTAGCTGATACAATCGCCTATCAGATTATGTAACTCAGGAGTTTGTTTTATGTATCAAGACTATATAAGGAAGCTGGGAGCCAGGGTATAGAAAAATCACCTCCTCACATGCGTACGGCCCCTTGATATAGTCTCATCTGAAAAATTTTCAACAGCTCAGAGACAAGCACAATACAGATTTGTCTTATGAGGATGACCCAGATGATTATGCAGAAGGCACTCTAGCTACCCTGTATGGCATATCCTTTAGAGAAATTACTAAAACTACGAACCTTCCATTAGCAATTTTGTAGAAGCCAGGAAAATACCCAAAAGTTTCTGTATCTATACAAATAAATGGGACTTATTATTACTTCCATAAGCAGTAATGATTTTTAAAAATCACCATAGGTCCATTTCTCCTAATGTTTATTATTACTTCATAAAATGAGTGACATGTATTTTCTCAAATGATTCAAATACATAACACTGGTCGGCTACATAGCATGAAGATGACCTGAAAGAGTTCATTTATATCCTACTAGGCATCCAATGTCAAATCAGAAAGAAAACTTGGTTCTAGGGAAAATCAGACTCACTGTTTTTCTCAAACACTTTGTCAGACAACTGGATTAGAGAAATATTCAGTGCCTTGGTCACTTTCATTCATGAGAGAATGAAACATAAAAACTCATCTAGAAAATCCAAAAGCGGATAAAGGAAATTTCTTAATTATAAGATCAATTAACAAAAGAGTGGTTCTGACTTGTAATCCGCTTTTCCTGTTGATTTTTATAAGCTCACAGGAGACAGGCACCTCTGGTACTACAGTTTCTCTCATCCCTGGAAGACTGTTTACTAAAGTGTGCTAAGGAAACACACAGGCTCTGCCGCTTCACTCTGAACCTACATTAAATGGGTCCATTGTAAAGCAATCATAAAGAGAAGAGGGTATGGTATATGAAGAGATGGATGGTATAAGAAAAATACATCTACCTATACATGTTTTGTTTTGTGTTTACCTTTCGGAGAAGATTCCATTCTGAAAAGAAGCGATGTAGGTCTTTCTTTTGTCCACAGGCATAACATCAACATAACCACCATGATTTCGGACCACCCCAGCGTGGACTGCGGCTCTGCAGATACTGGACAACTGAGGAGGCAAGAAACAAACTCGCCATTATCAGGAAATTCCTGCAGGATGTGCCAAGCCTATTCTTTTGGACTAAAGTTACCGAAATGGTGTCTCTTTACTGATAGCCAGTGAGCAGCTACAAGATAATGTTGTGAACATAAAGAAATGATTCAAATGTCCAAACGCAAGGCTCATTCTGAGCACCGCTGAAGGCAGACCTTGAGGGGGTTCAATGATAAGACCTTTTCCCCTTTCTTTTTATTTATTTATTTTTGTATGTTTTTTGACCTTTACCACCTGTCCAGTCTAAACTGCAGGCTTTAATAGTGTCAAAGGAAGAAAAAGGCAAATCAGAGTCTTCTAGCTCTTCCAGGCCCTACTTGTCACTCTTTAAATTTCAGCCTTCGTCAGTTCACAGAGGAGTCACCATGGCCAAATGTTAACAGGGCAGATTATTTATACCTCATTTATGTTTAGTTTTCCTGATATAAATTCAGCATTAGTTCTGTATGTACTAATGTGCATTAGTTCTGTACATTTCAACGGCCCTTTTCCCCTTAAATGGGCAGTTACTTCCTATTAAGTAATATAATCTATGCAGATTCGGTGTTGATTTTCTATTAAATAATATCATCTTTAATATTATCTTCCTATTAAATAATATAATAATTCATAATATGCAGAGCAATTTTGCCTAAAAGAATTACCCTAAAAAATGAAGAACAATTATAACTTCTACCTAAATTTGTGGTGCCTATCACCCTGGTTTGAATGGTTTTTCATAAAGTAACAGGGGATGTCCTAAGATATAATTTGGGTTGAATATGATTTCTATGGAAAAAAATTATTGTTTAAGGTCTAATACTTTCACATTTTTGAAACTGACTTCTAAAAGTCCAATCATTTCTTTTGATGCGTTAAGATCTTTTTTAAGGTTTTTTTTCTGTTGTTGTTGTTTTGTTTTTTTTGACATAGTCTCATTTTGTCACCCTTGGTAGAGTGCCGTGGCATCCTAGCTCACAGCAACCTCAAACTCTGGGCTCAAGCAATTCTCTTGCCTCAGCCTCCCAAACAGCTGGGACTTAACATTGAAAATATCTTTACATTTGCTTTAATCCAATGTTCAACTAAAATTTTTCAGTAGCTGAGTACAGCCTGAAGACATCCACAAAAGCAAATAGTTGAAGTGCCTCAGTGAGAAGCATTCTACCTCATATGCTCACAGGTCTTTTCCGATTATCATTGGTTTGTTCTTCTCTTATCTCTATGCATATGTGGGTGATTTAATACGCTTTTTTAAGTTCACATAGCATGTATATCTTACATGACCTTGTTTTATTACTGCTCTGTGAACTCGACAGCATCAGTCAGTATTTATCAGATCAGAGAGCCTAAATGCCAAACTGTTTAATCCTTTTCAGGTTTTTGCTACATCACGAAATACCATAAATCTAAAGCCTGTATCTTTATTCTGAGGAGGTTTTTTAGTCACCATTTAAACTCCACAATGAATTAATATTTGCTCCCGATATGGTTCATAAGAGATTGAATTAATCATTCTGTACACAGTTTTTATTCTGTTCTGTTAAAAGGGTATGATCAGCATTTTTTTCCAAGGCAAAAAAGTGCTTAGATATAACATTCACTAAATCCAAGCACTTAAAGTGTTTTGAGACTATTGTTTTGCCCACAACTATGCAGTCAGCAGGCATTCCTATTTGAGTTCAAAGGTCAGAAGACATTTCTTTTCATACCCACACTTTGTAAGAATTAATATGATGGAAAGAAAGAATTATCTGTGGAAAGAGTAGAATATTTTAATAAATACAGAAATTAACTTAGTCTGAAGTAAACTATGAAGGTTCAGATCGGTAAAATGTACAATTTCTAACTCTAGAAATGGAAAGAGAGAGAGAGAAGAAGAAAGAGGAAGAAGAGGAATAGGAGGGTGGTAGGAAGGAAGAGAGAGACAGGGGGAAGGGAGAGAGGGAAGGAGCAGGGCTGGGGGAAGGAGGGAGGGAGGATCTCTAACAGAGACTAGACAGACCTAAGTACAAATGGGAGGGCTACAGGATACCAGCAAGACACTGATATGCTAAGATGTATGTAAACCTTGAGCTTGACAGAGATTTAGAAGGAGAATAATTTCAAAGTTAAAGCTAAACTGAAAAACAAAAACAAAGGCCCTAAATGAGGTCACCCAGAGGAATAGGTGGCGCTGTGTAGGTTTCAGACGTCTTTACATTATCAAGTTCCCTTAGTATTCTACCGACTGTGTGCGTCAAGGGGGTAATTCCTAAATTTGTTTTTGTCATTCTCTGGCTTAGAAATCTATAATGGTTTCTAAATGTCTGTCACATAAAACCTAGACTCATCGGCTTGCACTTTCAGCCTCTTTACCCCCTGAGAGCTGGACTCCTCTATCCTTCAGAATAACTTGGCCGCAGCCCCTCCTAAATCCAACTCTCAGCATCAGAGACAAGCAGAGCTATTTTCTAGGCCCAGGTGCAACTCGAGCACTCTCATCTCCGTGTCCTTGTAGCTGCCACTCCTACTTATCTCAACCAGAATTATTTTTGAGTGATATTGATGATTAGCTCTTCTGAGAACATGCGTACCACATGGCATGTTTTCTTGTTCTGTGTATCAGTACATATATTTACATTTAAATGTGAGTGTGTAGACACAAGGAGTATTGAGAGCTGTATAAATTAGAATACTTACATCAGAGTAAACTCGAGTTCCAATCACACGAGCATAATGTGGATTTGCTTGCATACAGTTACGAGGACAGTATACTCTGAAAAAAAATATATACATGTTAAGATCGTTACTTCAGTCTTTGTTATTAGTCAAACGACAGACATGCAGACACAAAAGTAAACTCAACATTTTAAATCCTATTCATGTGTTTTCTCCTTGAATTATACAAGCCACGCAGCAGACACTATTGCTCCTGTTCACCTTACTTACTTCCATCTCCTGATACAAATGCAATTTGTTTTTAAGTTTAGCTAGGAAGCTTTCTAGTTTAGGGATTTAAAGCAGAAAGAAACCTCATGAAGCATCTCTGTATATTTGAGAGTTGAGTTCAGTACCCAAAGTGTCTGCAGAATTTAGTAAACCAATAACTTGCATAATCTGATCATTGCCTCAGACATTTCAGTTTCTCTTCTCTATGTTCAGATCTTTGGTATCTAATCCAATTTCATGATTTCAATTATCAGCTGTAAACTTTTGATTTCCAAATTTACATCTCCAGTTGGGATTTCTCTTCATTCCAAATGTGTACAGCCTACTGCATATTCAACATGCCCGCTTAGATCTAATCAACATCTTGAGCTTAGCATGCATGAAACCACAATTTTAATCTCATCGTGTAGTGCCCAAATCTGTTCTTTCTGAAGGCTTCTCATTGTAACAAATGGCGCTTCCATGATTCCATGTGCTGAGGCCACAATCCTTTACTCTACCCTGGGTCTCTCTCTTCATCTCACACCTCACATTCAAACCCTCAGCAATTTCCACCGGCTGTACATTAAACATACCCAGGATCAGAGCATCCCCTAAGCGCCTCAGTCACGGTAACTCTGGACTCTATCATCTGCAGTTTGGGTTACTGTAATAGGCTTTCCTATGATCTCTCGGCCTCTAAGTTGGCCCTCCCCAACCTATTTTCCACATATATATTAAAACATACAAGTCTAAACATATAATTCCTGTGCTTCAAAAACTCCAGTGGGTTTATATCTCGTACAAAATAAATGATAGATCCTTAGAACGGTCAACAAGCCCTGTACCTTCTATCCCCTAATCACCTGACTATATCCTACTTCTTTTCCACTTCCTCACCCTGCTCCAGACATTTTGGCCTAGTGATTCTTCCTCAGACATACACAGTAACACCCTGGCCCAGAGACTTTGGGCTTACCTTCTTCCATACACGGAATGCTACTCCCCCAGAAATCCTACTGCCTTACTCACACTTAACTCATTTAAAAGTAATTTCCAAAAGTTTTTTTTTTTCAATTTAAGCATAAATAATCAATGTTCAATCACATGATATTTAAAAAAATCAACTGCCAGAATTTAAAAACGAACAAACAGCACTTTTTAAAAAATCAATTGGCTCATTCACACAAACACACGCACACACACCCATGCACTAAAAAGGAAATACAAACTAAAACTGAACAAAACAGAATTCACTGCACATAGTAAACGAGACTTCCAACATAACAACTACATGGAAAACACTGCTGGAAGATGGCATCAAGGACTTTCCTAAAAGCATCCTAAAAACACCTCCATGGAACTACCCTGGCCAAATGAAGCAGATGCTTCTTAAAATAGTTTTTAACAACTAGCTAGTTATTATTTATAAAATGTGCACAACATTGTACACTCTAAAGTATATATATATATATATCACATAGCATTTAGACCAGAAGCATTTGAATCTGAGTTTTTATAACTTTGAATTAAAGGGTTGATTGTTAAAAAAGATGCTGTCTGGGGTTTCTGCAGGAGGAAGGGTGTCCCCTCTGACTGGAAAATGATCTCATCATATTTGAAAACTGCTGGGCATTCACTGCCAGCCCTGTGACTATAAAACTATCTGCTCCGCCCTTAGGACCATGCTGTGCAAACTCTACCATGCCCACACTTAGCACTTGGTTTGCAGAAAGCCAAGGTCAGTAGTTCCAAGTTGATTTAGCTTCTACTTAGAGAAGTTTAGGTAGAACAAAGACTCAGGGAGATTTTGCATGTGTTCTAATCTGTTATTTTCGACAGCTTGTTACAAACTACTGAGAAAATAGGTGATGGTCTAGTAAACATTCCACATTTTCAATTTGCCCATAAGCTTTGAATAAAATGGCTGACATCTCTTAATGATACCTACTTTTACATCTTGTGCATTCAACAGATTTCTAAGACCTAATTGTTTATAGATACATGTATGTACAACAGGATAAGATTTCCTATCAAACACACAATTTCTACAGGGTTATGATATTAAGTAATGGTTTATTTTGGGTTGTTCTGCCAGTGATAGAACCTCTCAAGGACATGACAACGCAGGTAAACCTTGTTTCCTCAAGCTTTTTTTGAATGAATTTCCTTTAATTTATTTGATTTTATCAATTTTCTCCAGAAAGTTACCAAAGGTCATATAAATAATTTATGAAATGAAACTATCAAAAATTTTATATGAAGAAAAGAAAATACAAACTTGGTTTTACTAGTCTCTGAAATTAAAAAAAGGAGGAGAACTTTCCAGATTACTTAAGATCAAAATTATGTATAAATTATTATTTCTATGGGTGGGTATATCATATTGGTGATAGTAACAGCTAAAAACTAACTTTTAAAAATTTGTATCATTTTCCTTTTTTTTTTGATGCCCCCCTCCCTGAATAAACCAAGAAACAGAAAACTGGTATATCAGTGTTTTACTTGAATAACTTTACCCTTTTGGAACACCATTGACACAGACTGTTTTATAGATACGAAATGACCATGATTGTGCTTTTAGTTGAGGAAGGCTTATGCAGGAATGCTCCACAGACATGACCCTCATGTGGTTCTCCTAAACCTATCTACACAGCTAACACAGGGCCTAGCATAATACTGGTATAATGTAGGTATTTAATAAATATTTATAAATGTATAATCCTAAAACTTCTGCTTTTTACATATATTGTGATGAAAACTTATCAGCTTCGCTTAACAATACATTTTTTCTTCTTTCTATAAAAATATAATCTGTAAGTAAAGTGGCTTGAGAAATCTGAAAAAAAAAATTCTACAAAACTTTTCTAAGATTACAAAACAAACCATGATTTAATCAAACCTGTAAGCCTTATAAGGACATAATTAATGAAGGTCTAGTAAAAGGAAATTGTATTTTTATAATAAAAATATTTTGGATATAATTCATTCGTGGTCAGGTGGTAAAAAAGTATAGGATAAACATCACACAGTAAGGGATCCTAGAATTATTCCATGCACTTTGTAATCTGCTGAATTTGGTAAAGACACATGTTGAGTTATTTCAACATTCTCAAATCAGCATACATCTAGTTAGCTGACCATATTTTACAATGCTAATCTCACATTAGAGTAGAAACAAAAGATTAGGTTTTTGAAAATAAACAAGTCACCTATTCCTTTATATTACACATGTATCTGGGAAACTACTTACTGGTAGAAAAGCGGGCACTCATTAAATCGATAACACAGTCTTCTGCTAGGAAGGTTCCAATCTCATTCTTTAAGTGAACTACTGTATTAGTTTTAAAAGGGTAAGTAGTTTTCCTAAAGTAAATAAACTCCATAAAAATTAAGCTCCCTCAATTTTTTAGCAAATATAGTTTGTCAAATTATAACTCTTAAGTTTCCTTACTAGTTTTCAGAAGTTCTGTGGTTGCACAGGGACATACTCCGTTTCCCTGTATACTAAGTGCAGTTTATGGCCATAATACTTCTAAACAGTTTTCATCACAGGTTGGCCAAGAAAAATAAATTATTTTTCTCATTATTTTATAATAGATGAATCCCAATATAACTTTCTAAAAGAGAATATACAAAACAAAAATTAAAAAGAGCAAGATGTGGGTTTTTTTGACTTGCATAATACAATCAGATTGATCTAAATTAGGAACTCAATAATAATGTCAAAAAATATGACAATAGTTTCTTTCATAAGAATTTTCTATGGATTGAATGTTTCCATCCTTCAAAATTCACATGTTGAAGTCCCTATCCCCAATATGACTGAATTTGGAGACAAGCCTTTATCGAGGTAATTATGGTTAAGTGAGGACATAAGAATAGGTGCTTTATTGAATGGGACTAGTATCCTAAGATGATATAAGATGGGATTAGTATAAGAAGAGATACAAAGGAGTGAATTCTCTCCTCAACCACGTGAGGACACAAAGAAAAGATGTCCATCTGCAAACAAAGAAGACAGCCCACACCAGGAACCCCCTCTGCCAGGACCGGGACTTGAACTTTCCAGATTCTAGGATCTTAATAAATAAATTTCTGTTTACACCAACCAAGTCCAAGGTATTTTGCTACAGAAGCCCAAGCAGACTAATACAGGTCTCTATAGCACAGGTGAACACACAGATGACAGTCATACACCCTGATATTATGGACTAAGAGAAAGCGCTTTTGCATTAGAAAACGTATTAGGCATGCCTGGAGTCCATGTGGCTGAGATAGTCCACTGCTTCCTCTTGCTTAGCAGGGCAGGATCACACATCCTTTGAATCCCAGAGATGCAAGAAATTCAGCGAAAAACAATTATCACAGTGCCAAAGCCCACATATGTTCACTGGTTTAAAAAAGAGAGAGAGAGAGACAAAATCTAGAAAACATTACCTTGGGCAATGTGAAGCAGGCTTATGGAATGGACAGAGCTGTTCCACAGTTGTTTCACAAGTCACAGCTTGAACTGGGGAAATAAAACACAAAACAGTAAGTGAAAGTGATAACATGCTATACAGGTGTAAGAAAATAAGACAAAAAATGTACTAACCTGTTACTTTAGAGACTGTGAAGGAATTAGCAGACTGGTATTTGCTGAAGATAACAAGAAATGTCCATCATTTTCTTATAGGCATCATCATGAGCATAATTTCTGGTATTTTATGTCTACACATACTTCACTTAGAAACATATTTTTATTGAAATACCCATACAGGGGCTCTTTGCCTACTTGCCCTGGCAATGGAGACCTGTTCACTGTCTGTGGGGAACATATCCTGCTTTGTAAACTTTCTTGTTCTGTAAGCCTATCTCATTTTTCCTCAATAAAATTTGCCTTACTTTGGAAAAATAACAATAAAATAAAGTAACTACATAAGTAATGATACCAGAATATATCAACAATTTTATGCTACATTCATAATACAGTCATGTATGAACCAAATCAATACTATTCTTAATATTAGAGGCTGTTCTCATCATTATTCATTTCAAAAATTTATAGATAATAGGATAAAGCAATACACATTCTATATATCCTAATATCATATATATATGCATATATATGTATGTATTTAAAATTACACACGAACTTTATGGCCACCCTGTGTATTTGTTTTTTATAAAAATTAAAACTCGAATACTAGTTCCCCATCTCCATAGAATCAAACTATTTAATCCTTCACAATAGTAAATACAAAGCAATGTTGTAAAAGACTACAAATTAATAAGTACCTTAGGAAGTATGCATTATTCATGTTTCCCCCTAGAACCTAATAAATTGTCTGTAATACAGGAATGACCTTCTCCTCATTATATGCATTATTAAAAAACAGAAACATAAGATTAGGTATCACTCATATGTCAAAATATTAATTGGTGTGTGTATACCCATATTTTCAGAAAAAAAAAAATCTATCGCAAAAGGTAAGGTGTCTTTATGGTGGTACTTAAACATTCTGAACTTCAGGACGGAAGCTATAACATTTCAACAATCATTTGTTTGTGTTAGCCTCAAATTTAATGTTAAACTTTTACTAAGAAAGAGTTATTGTTAATGGCTGAAAACCCACATCAAACCTTTGAACAAAACTGTATACACAGGAAGTCAATCCACAAATTTTCAAGAGTTTTTAATTGTTTATATAGTTAACCCCACTGTGAAGTTCCATGCAATTGTACAGTTACAAGGAAAAGAGATGTCATATATCTTAAGAAAAGGCATTCTGTACGAGGTTCAATAATGTTTATTGTTTTGCTTAGAAGAGACACTCCAAAAACATTTCAAATGCCTTTATCTTTCTACTTTCTATCGAGTACATATAAAATTCAGTGTTGTAGAATGAGGTATTTAGTATTCTTAATATGAGAAACATTTGAAAAGATAACCAATGTTTTTGAGTTAAATTACGTTTAAATGGATAATAAAAAGAAGACAGACAGCATATTACATATTTAGAGAATTTTTTAAAATGCTTTTTTACCCATTAATGTAATTTAACATTATGGTATTTAATGTCATGTTAACAGTAATTCAAAAAAGTTATTATTGCATGAAATAAGCCATTTCCCCTAAACAGGGCAGGGAGAATATGCAAACTAACCTTTTGGGGATTAGTCTGTCACGGTTAAAAAAATGTACTGCTTTACATTGGGAATTAACTGCAAATTATACATACTTCTACCTCTTAAACTTGGAAATTTGGAGTATGCCCATGCCTATTATAAGCAAAAGAGTTTCAACTTTGAATTCAGATACTAATTCTTCTTTTTGTCTCTGGAAATTATGTAGCTAAAATGAACTTGGAAAAACATTAACTTTTCTTAAATTAAATTCTTCTGTGCTTTCCTCTGAAGAATGGCTTATCATTACAATTTAAAATCATCTGGTCCAAAAGATCATCTGGGTACTTACCCAATTGTTTGAATGCCATTTCTATTGGATTTGATGAAATAATGTTTTCTTCCTTGTCTCGTGATATCTACCCAACCACCATCATTGTCTATTATACCATAATGAATTGCTGCTCTGCAGATGCTGGATTGCTTGGAGAAAAGGAGATAAAAGGATGTTAAAATATTAGGCTTCTGAGTAAGGCACAGTTACTTACTATTTCTATGAGTTTAAATGACATAAGCTATTTCTGAACAAAATATCTATACCTATATTGGTTGTTATTGTTCACATTAAAAAAATCAAGTATTATCCCAAATAATTACATTTATAATACTTACCATTTCATAATGTACACTGCCAATAACTTTAGCTTTACTATCCAAACACCCAGCAGGACATTCATACCTAAATGAATATAATTGGAAACAAAATTTAATTTATTTGAATGTCAGTATAAAATAAAAATACATCTTATATTTTGTCAGTTAATTTTCAGAATAAAAAAAAGAAATTACCTATTGCAAGTTGTTCCTTTACACTGATCTCTTAATCTTACTTCACAAGAAACAATTTGGGCTAAAAGGAAAAATACAAAATAAAACACCAAAATAATTAGTTATGCTCTAATTTGCTATTGCAAGGACAAGTTTATTCCATTCTACAAATATTCAAATTAATATTAGCTTGAGGGATATGCCATATAATTTTTATGCATATAAAATTGCAATGCTCACATCTGTAATCCTAGCACTCTGGGAGGCTGAGGCAGGTGGATTGCCTGAGCTCAGGAGTTCAAGAGCAGCCTGAGAAAGAGCAAGACCTTGTCTCTAAAAAATAGCTGGCCACTGTGGCAGGCGCCTGTAGTCCCAGCTACTCGGGAGGCTGAGGCAAGTGGATTGCTTGAGCCCAAGAGTCTGAGGTTGCAGTGAGCCATGATGCCACTGCTCTCTGCCAGGGGCAAGAAAGTGAGATTCTGTCTCAAAAATAAATAAACAATGCAGGGGTCTTACACATTTGCTGCGTGCTTATTACTTCATTTCTGTTACTGTCATCCGATCTTGTCTGAACGTGAGTATCATGGACTTGTGTCTGCTGCCGTTCAATTTCATTTGTTTCTTCTTCCCGGGGAGGATACCTGTCTGACCCTTCTGTTAGAGAAAAAGGATTTAAGAAATATTAATGCCATGGCATATTTGAAGAAGTGACCACATAATTATATACTTTGATATTCCCATTTAACATTTAAAACTAAGAAAATCGGTACGGTTGTTGGCACAGGTTTTGGTTTCAGGCAGTGATTTAAAGTGTGGCATTGGAACAAATGAAGGGTATACATCAGCCTTGGAGCCCCTGCTTCATGTATGCTAGTTTTTGGCGAATATTCAATGGAGTCACTTTTAAACTAAATTTCCTTATATTTCAACATACTATCAGTATTTTGTTTTCACAGTGACACTATGAAATCTACACAGTGATCTAATAAAGTCAGGGTTTAGTAAAGTTGCATTTGTTTTCCCAAATAAAATTGTCAGAGTGAGTCTCTGTCTTAAAAATAAATAAATAAATACAGATCTTATTCTCTCAATATTTTCAAAGAATCATATTCAACATTTTCCCAAATAGAAATCTGGTCTATAGAAATATTGACATGCTTGTTATTTACTACAATATCCATTTCCATGGAAAGGTTTTCTCTTTTAGAAGGAAACTCAATGTGTAGAAACTTAAACTTGATAATGGAGAATAACTCCAAACTCTGAATTCAATTCTTTTTCCAGATTTACCAAGGGTTTGATAGTGCATGTTTTGGAAAAAGGTTTTCATGTGTCCTAGAACTCAGAATGCAGGAAAAAAGAGGAAGTGTTAAGTCATAAGCAGAGGAAAGTCAGTTTTATGTAAAATATCAGTAAAGGAGCAAATAGTTTGGAGGCTTTAGGGGTAGACATTGACACAATAAAAAAATGGTACAAATGTTTACAAGAATTTAAAAACCCCTTATACAACAGAGGGACACATGAGTACTAAGGGTCCACACATTATAGCTCATTTAGCGCTTAGTTATTAGGGAGAAAAGAGACACGTCTCATTAGGAGCACTGAAAGGGGCTGCAATTATTCAAATATTTTCTAATACATTCAGTCTGCATTTTTGCCCATTAAATAATCATTAAGAAAAAAGTACATGGCCGTAAAATGTTCACTTCAATGCCCAAGAGTATAACTTTCCACAAACTTCTGTTACATACAATTTCTCTCCATGTGCTACAGACACCATACATATATGTACTTTTCAAGTTATCAAATGAATGTGATAACACTACTTTTATAGCAGTTTTACATTACTATATACTTTTTTCATTATTTTAGCATGAAAAATCACATTGTAGAAAGAAACGTAGAATCAGTAAAATGCACTGAGCATGGTTCAATAAGATATACAAAGGGGGATTTTGGCAAAAACTTTAAAAGTGCTAGAAACAACTTCCTAAGTCCTTCAAAAACAATTACAGTTATGGAAATAACGCTAGTCAACAATACAACAAGTTGACTTTTAACAATATCAGTACACTTGTCACTCTGGGGTCAAAGGAGAATTAGAAGTAGTTATCTGAAATAATGAAACTTTCTTTTAAACTTATACTGGTATAGTAAAACTTAATAATACAAATATTTCTGAAAGTTTTTTTCGAAATATTTGAAATAAAGTTCTGGAAACTTTTCATGTAATAATTAAGTGTACTTTGGCTTTTTTAACACAAGTAATGCAGAAGCTGTATTAAAATATAAATTGAGTGAATGTTACAACATAACAGCACTTACCCTTATAGCACAGATTCTCTCTACAGCCCCCTCCAAAACTAGGTGGGCAAGCAGAACAGGGTCGTCCATGTTTGTAAGGGGCGTGACCCCACCAGTTTCCCCTTCAAGAGATGATTGAGAAATTTACTAAATAATTCAAGAGTTGCATCCTTACAAACCTAAATGTCAAGGAGCAGTCTAACAGCATAATTTATAAGATATTGCAACATAGCGCTATATTCCAATATTCAAGTAATTACTTTTGTATAGAGATTTAAGACATTTATTTCTTTTAATAGAGAGTCTTTTTGGTTACTGGGTTTAAATTTTAATTACTGTCTCATTCTTTTGAAAAATTTCAAAGTACTTTGCTACATATGTAGTCAAAAATTAAGAAATCAAACTTCTGTAGAAAACCAAACTCTGCTCCTAATCGCCAGCACTCCACTTGTTTCAATAAAAACAGATCTGGCTGGGTGCGGTGGCCACGCCTGTAATCCCAGCACTCTAAGAAGCTGAAGTGTGCAGATTGCTTGAGCTCAGGAGTTCAAGACCAGCCTGAGCAAGACAGAAAACCCATCTCTACTAAAAATAGAATTGATACCACTACACTCTACCCAGGGTGACAGAGTGAGACTACACAGATCTTATACTTAAACTTGACTCTGAGTGTATAACGTTTTAAATGTAATCACTCAAACGGTCTTCACACAGATGAAAATACATTTCTCAGTTATTAGTAGTGGCCAAACTCTAATAAATCAAAGTTATTAAATATTTATGGAATAGTATACTGAAATGAGTGAAACTATAAAAATATAATTCCCTTCTTCACAAAAGTCATATTTTCAAATTTCATGTTTCCTTTAAGCATTTGACTTTATGTATCAGGTAACTATAACTATTTCCATATTAAATAAACTGAATTAAAACAATACACTTTCCTAAATAACACATATTGAAAATGGGAAAAAATCAGAAATATAAAATTACTTTCATGTTAAGAAAAATTTACAGCTGAACACAGTGTTTTGTCTACTTACTTTGGAGAGTAATTGCACACCAAGTAGACGGCTTTGGGCCATATCTGACCCCAGATGTTCATGTTATGACACAAATTAATGGCACAGCCTATTCTGCTACTTGTTGCCCACACCACCTACATTAGAGAAAAGATAGACTCAGAAAAAGCAGGTTGACATGAAATAAGAAAAATGTATAAAATCTGAACTTGAAAAACCAACATTAAATCAATATCAAAAGGGTATTTTTTCCTGAGACTTTGACTAGTGCCTAATTCAACTGAAGAAAGAGCTCTATAGACAAATAATTATAGGTGCCTATAAAATGCAAGCATTTTCAAACAATATTCAAAAGTTATAACCTCACAAGCCTAAATGTCAAAATAATGTTCCTATGAAGAAACTTGCCCTACAAAGGAATAGAATTTCACATTCTGAATATCCTAGAGGAAAAATTTCAGAGTTCAAATTCCTCATATAACACAATCTTTTCACTGTGCAGTGGTTATTAGGAAGTTTAATGCTGATCTTAATCCTGTCACCATAAAAGCGTACAGATCGATACATCCGCTTCATATTCCCTGGTGATAGGGCACAGAAATTCTGCAAACTCAGCTCAGTGTTGGGCTTTATCTCATCGAACCAGCCTTTTGTTGTCTGATTTAGTTTAAAGCATACAAAATGTGAACACTAAATATTAAAAAAAAAAATGCTGCATACATGCAAGGATTGAATATCATTGGGATAAAACTTTGACTTTAAAGATAATAAATCTCTCCATATATATTTATTGGAGGCGTATTAAAAATGTTTCATATGGAAAATACTTGAAATATGTCTTTTTAAATAGCTGTTTGAGCTTTTAATTATTATTATTGTTTGTAGAAATTTGTAAGCCTATTCTGTTTAATCAATAACCATATGTTGTTTTTAAATAATCATACCAAATGACATAAGACACAAGTTCAGTACCCTAAGTCCCCCCATAATTGCACAAATTTAATTTGGAGGAATGGTGTATATACACCCCAAACATACCTGTGTATAATGTGTACAGACAGGTCCAGAACATCTGAATGGACAATATGGGTTGCACTCATGTTCATATGGGTAGCTAAAGTCTCTCACTTCATCATACCATGCTTGGACATGAAATGTTGGGGGCCTATATCTATTAGAAAGAAAATAACCACAAAGCAAATTAAGTTACAGAAAATGTCAAACAGACACTGCAAAATAGATCAGTAAAGTTTGGAAGAAATTTATTTTTGTATACGTTACTAATCTTAAATATTTATGCTTATTACTAATATATCAATGATTTCAAATAAAACTAAGTAAAAACTGAGTACTCTGGGAGTTTTTGTTATCTGTCTCATAATTGTTTTTCTTTTGGGCACCAAGTTTTTGAAAGTTTGCAATAATGAATTAATAATATTTCATTTCAGACACTTATGTTTTCAGAAACAAAAAGCTGTGCTTTCAGATACCTTCCCCAATGTGCTCCCAAGTTCTGTCCAATTGATGGAAGCAAGCCTGCAGGTCCGTGTTCCCACACGCACGTCTCAGCCCAGGATTCTGCAGATCTTTCAAGCTCTACATCCCATGTCTACAGTTTAAAACAAAAATACAGTGTGCATATGCAGAATTTAGACCTTTATTCACAATATATTGTTGATCAGTTCCTATGGCTTTTTTTCCTTCTTACTTCTTTGCAAGTCAACATCTTAGTCTGGCTTCTTACCAGATTTTTGCACCAGCCTCTAAATCAGTGGTTCTCAACCTTCCTAATGCCAACTAAGGCCGCAACACTTTAATATATTCCGCATGTTATGGTGACCCCCAACCATAAAATTATTTTCATTGCTATTTCATAACTGTAATTATGCTACTGTTATGAATGGTAATGTAAATATCTGTTATGCAGGATATATTTTCATTGTTACAAAGGGGTCACGACCCACAGGTTGAGAACCACTGTTCTAAATCAATATCCTGGCCTCCATCTCTTGCTTTTCCAATTTGCCCCACATGTGTTTATAATTACGTAAGTGAGGCTCAGCACCTGTAGTACAGTGGTTACAGCGTTGGCCACATGCACCGAGGCTGACAGGTTCGAACCTGGCCCGGGCCAGCTAAACAACAATGACAACTACAACAAAAAATAGCCAGGCGTTATGGCGGGCACCTGTAGTCCCAGCTACTTGGGAGGCTGAGGAAAAAGAATTGCTTAACCCCAAGAGTTTGAGGTTGCTGTGAGCTGTGACACCCTGGCACTCTTCCGAGGGCAACATAATGAGACTATCTCAAAATAAAAATAGAAGAATTACCTAAGTGAACACAAATGTACTTAAGTGATTCCTCTGGCTAAACACATTCGACAAATTCCCACATACATAAAGTCCAAGATGCTTGGTCCCACTGTTCTCCCTCATGAAACAGGCCAGGCCTACTCTTGCTGGCATGGTTTCCTCTATCTAAACACCCTCCTCTCAATTATTTGTCACACAGGACTTTGCTTTCCTTCTAAATCCAGCTTTATACAACTCTTCCTCTGTGACACCTTTCAATTCCCCTACATGGATGCCCTTCTCAGGGCTCTCCCAGCTCTGCCGCATTGCTTTGGTTAGCACTTACTCCACAGCAATGTAGGTATTTGTTTACAAATCTCTCTCTTTCATGAGACTGAGCTGTGTGGAGTGGTTACTTAACTTATGCTGGCATCTGTCATATGAACAAGATAATAACTGCTTGTTCATGACTCATGAATCTGATTCTGTAAACATAAACATTTTATACATAGAATGAAATGAGGGTGACTACTTAAAATAATTTATAAAGAAATAATTTAAATTACTGAATAAATTATTTCAGTTCCATGATTGCTGAAACAATCTTGCAAGTCCACTTTGGTTCTCGACCTGCTTTTAATCTGAATAACAGGCAGTCTAGTAACTGCTGGTAGGAACACAGAATCAGGTAGACTTGGGCTCAGTCTTAGCTCTACATTACAGCGCTCTGGGCATGTTCAGAGGATGGGAAGACAGACCTGGCAACACAGCGTGAGGACACAACCAGAAGTGCCAGCAATGAGGTTAGAAAAGAGCGCCCAGTGAAATGTTTAGGAAATTTAAATTCCTAGAAGTTGATGACTAGAGGTAGGTTGTGAGGCAAAGTAAAGGTGAAGACTGATAATGTTACCAATTAGAAGAAAGGAAATAGAAAAATAGATTGTCGAATAGAAGCGTGTGTTTATATAGTCCTATGCATATTTCAGGGGTGTTGTAAAAAGGCAGGGATGTCAAGTAGATACGATTAGGGTTCCAGAGAAAAAAATTATGCTCTGAAGATAAGAATTTTGAAGTTTTTCACCCAGAGATTGATTTCTTTAGGAATGTGATATAGAATGAGAAGAGGAATAAATAGAAAATTCTAGGGTTATAAAAATAGAAGGGGGGAAAAAAAAAACAAGATTGAGTAAGAACTCAGAAAATATCGAACCACACAAGTCTAAAGGAAAACTAAGAGAAAGTAGTAAGATAAGAAATTTCAGGAGTAGAGAATGTGCAAGGAGGTCAAGTGCCACAGAGGATGATGTTATTTGCTAAGTCCTAATTCATGATCAAGAGCAATTTCCAGTCAACGACAGCTGGAGAAATCAGAACACAGAGGGCTAATAAGCAGATGGAAAGAAAAGGCGGACAAAGCAAGTCTGGGTTACTCTCTCAACACCAAGAAAGGAGAAAGAGAGGTCGGGCAGGAGGTATAATAAGATGCCAGGGTCTAAGGGAGAATCTATTCACTTGCTTCGATTTTTAAAGAATGGAAAAAAACTGTAAAACTATAGGCCAAAAGGAAAAGACATTAAGAAGAAAGAGGCAAGAAATAAAATGTTTGGCAAAGAGAATTTTCTTAATCTATTCATTTAATCTTTCATAAGTAAACATTCCTCTCTATTCCACTGTAGATCTGAAATATGGCAAATCATGTTTTCAAAGTCACAGAGTACAATTTGTACAAAATTAGAATAAGCATATTTATATTATGATGCACCATTTTTATGCAGCAAAAATACCAAAATAAAGTGTACTGAAATGCAGCCAAAAACATAACAGCAGCAAGAGCAGTTGATTTTCATAAAATCCTTAATTTTTCTTTGAATTAATGTCAAATACTCAAAATGTTCAGTTTTATGATTGACATCAGAAAAGAACGATATAAACAAATGTTTATCAGGCAAGTACTTTATTTGCTAATTATGGGGATAGTATTAACCTTATTATTTAAGTTTGAGCTAATTTTCTAATTATATTTTATTTATTATACAAAGATACAACTTAAATTGTGGTCCTTATTAAAATGTTCAAAGAAAAATTAGGTAAGAAACATGAATTTGAGCAAAATGTTGATTTTCTTTTGTATCTAGAAGGTCGGAGAAATAGTAATACATCTCTCAGAAGTAAGTGGGTTTCCAGGTAGAGTTCCCCGGAAAGCAAGGTGTCCTGAAGAGAAAAAGAAATTCTTTTCTTTCATTCTGAAAATCAGAATCTTGCATTCTTTAGTCACACGCACAGTGAAACTTCACTAATCTAACAACCTCAGATTGAAAGAGTACCTAGGATCCCGAGGAAAAAATATAAACAGTTCCTAGATGGCTAAAAGCATTGCCTTGAAACCACTGTATGGGATGGTTTTAAAATACCCTTTCCTCCAAAGGCAGAGCTGAATTCCCTCCTCCATCCTGCAGTGTTAGTCAGATAGTGATTCTCATTAATAGAATTAAGATCGTGACATTTTCTGGGGCTAGGTTAAGAAATAATGCTTCTATTGTTTTCTTTTTTAAGATTCATCTTGACAGACCTGAGCCAATAAATTAAGAGTCCAGTTATCCTAAAGAAGTTGTCAGAAAGACAATGCAGAGAGACCACAGGAGGCAGCAGACACACAGAAGGTGCTCTGGGGCTTTGAGTTTTCCTAGGCCAGGCAGGAGAGCTGAGTCTACCAGCCCTCAGATGATGGCATCTCAGGTCAGGACAAAAGTGAGAGGCCCTAACTCAGCACCAACCAGCTACGCTCTTAGAAAAGTCCTCCCCTGACTCAAGGTAAACTTAACTTTTCTTTTACATGAGATTCTATAATCTTAGAGGTCAGTTTTTTCTATGAAATTGAAAATAGATCCCTTTTAGAAAGCATATATATAACTAGTTCTGAACTCACAAATCTGTTAAATTTTAAATTTGTTTATATCTCTGTTGTGTAGAAACTGGAATAAAAACCTATCACTCAGATGTATCAGCTTAAATAGAAGGTTAATTGAGATCACTTCAAGGACTTAAATTCGATTGCTGAACATATACCCTGTATAAAGTCTGTTTTAGATATGATTTAATGTTTTTGTTTAATCCATTAAAATAGGGGAAAACATACTGAATAAACTATAATATTGCTAAAATAAGGGTATACATTTTATTTAAGGAATGAAGCACAGGGCCATGCAACTAAAATTTAGTTCTTCCTCAATATTTAATAAATATTAATGACAATTTTAAAATTAATTGCTCAAAAAATCTAATCAAGAATAGGTTCTTAGGTCAAGTTCAGTAATAAAAATCAAGAAGAGTCTAAAAACAAACAAACAAACAAGCAAAAACTTACAGAAAATACAGCTGTCCTGGAAGAAATATTATCAGGATAGTGCATACATTTTTATGTTACAACATAATATTTCAGGTTTTAAGTCCTTCAATAATTCATACCCATCCCATTTAAATGTAGGTTTGTTTCTACACATTTCTATTTAAATTTAGGTTTGCAAATGAAATCAAGATGGCTGAAGGTACTTTTCCCCCTCTGAACTATTCACCCAGCACCAATTTAGAGCCAAACCACACTGAAATTACCATTTCTTTATAAAAGAGTATCTGAGGTGTGTAGAAATAAAAACGGCTCTATTTTCTGACTACGTCTGTAGGTTGTTCCTTCTTAGAACACAGTACAGTCTTCAATGAAGCTTTACTACTAAAAGAAACACACAGAACACTGTTGACGTTTTCTGCGTCCAGTGGTAATTTTAAGCTGGTTTTAACATGGAGTCTTTCTCATTTCAAGTGTGTGTGTGTGTGTGTGTGTGTGTGTGTGAAAGAGAGAGAGACACAGAGGGAGAGAGAGGGAGAGAGAGAGAGAGAGAGAGAGAAAGAAATTGTACATCTTGACACAGGACTCTCAAAAGTAAACCTAGAAATATAATTATTTAGTAATTTTAGTAAAATATTGTACTTGTAGAAATTGGAAATTACTTAGCTATCTAGACGTATGAAAATTAAATTGACTACTATCCTTCGTGAAAAGTAAATAAACCTACACAGTTCACACTCCTACCAGAATACCGGCCATCCTAGTAAAAGGATATCTAATAGATAGCTGGAAATCTTGTGTAGTAAAATAGTAAACTGCTAGATTACTAGTAAATTATATCTCAGTACATTAGGAAAAAACAGTCATTAGTCACATTGTTTTTCTTTCTCTTTGATACTGAGAATAGTTTTCTCTCTTAAAAAGGATTAGGTATTTTCAAATATATCTTCTTGACAACAGTAAATTTTTAGTTCTTTCCAGATTTACATAACTTGAAAATTATATAACATGAAAATTCACGTCCTAGGAATTATTTACTCTTTGTAACTACGAAATTTTTATTATAGTACATTAAACAAGAGTTGAAGATCAATGTTAGTCACTAGAAGAGATGCATTTTTCTAATAATTGAGGCTTCAAGAATGTTAATAAAAAACTAAAATGAAAGGTGTATTATTTTCAAATAAATATCAAACGTTAATTTCAAAAAAGAATACCTAATGTTAAAGAACTTTTTCATTATTTAGCATTGTTTTAGATTATATTAAAATTAGGGAGTTGTATTTTGTGAGATTATTTGGCTGATGAAAAATTGTTTAATTAGACTTGACTTTTCACACTATCCCAAGAACAGTGGTGGGGGGAGGTGACGGGCCTTCATTTATTCACTAAGTTATTGGTAAGTACTTATTCAAGCAAGTACCAGAGAAACCCAGAGGACACAGAAGATATAAAGAAGTATGTATAGTTCTTTAGATTCACCAAGGACGAAAACAGTAAGAAAAGAAATTTAACAAAAAATTGACCACCATACATGATCTAACACCTTTAAATGCCTCACAGAAATGAATTCTGACTAGAAACTTCCATATAATTCCATAATTATGTTTTTCCATAATGCTATTCTTTGTAGAGAGAAATAAGATTTCAAGATTTTCAACTGTTCTAGAAAATCCCATCCAGTGGATGAAGCTACCATAGATTTTCTCAGAGACATGCTGAGAAAAATATCTTTACATAGGTAAGATAAATATCTTTTCAAAAATAAAATGAAACAGAAAATAGGAATAAATATAATTATCTTAAAATTGTATAAAAATATAGAAATGATTTGATTTGTAACTTTTTTTCAAAATTGATGTAATTTTAATGGATTTCCAAGACAAATGCAAAAACTAGTCCTAATTATTAGACTTAGGTAGTCTAAATAAATGACAATTAGAAACTGGTCCATGATAGAATTTGCAACTTCATATGGATTTAAAAATATGAATTTCTTTATGTCAAAGTAATAATCTAATGAAAGCAGGGTGGCATTGAAAAGGCAGTTGTGCCAGCTGGAAGCTCTGGTCTTAATCTTCTCATTACTGAAAACTACAGAAATAATACAATTAAGCTATTTTTAAAAACTGTCTTAGCATTTCCAATAAAGTTTTAACAACTGATTCTAAAAACATTCTTCTGTTAAGGCACAGACATGTGCATGCTTAACTCAGATTACCACTCCATTATCTCAAATCCTACCTACCCAGCAGTCAATAGATGTCAGGAGTGATGACATCACTTAAGTGTTCAATGGTGTGGAAAATGCCCCTTTTTAGTGCCATGCGTTCTGGACACTAACAAGCAAGGGCATTCATGACAAAGCTTCTTCTTGTTTTCTCATGTAGACAAAGACAAACATAAGAATATACTTGTTTAAATTACTTAAACCATAAAAAACTAAAATACATGATACACCCCAAAAGGTTTTCTTTCTACTTATAAATTATGTCTTCAAATTTAATCTCTTTGATTATATGAAGTTTGGTTTCCATTTCCTTATTTCTAACATTATAGAGCTAAAATAAGTCTTTTCAATTTCTTTTAGCTTTAAAATTCTATTACTTGTACTTCAAGAATGTCCTATATTGCCTTTGCCTGCAACACCCCATAAGAATTATTTACTGTAAAATAATATTACTGGTGACAATTAAGGTCATCTGGGACCTAAGAAGCAAAAGCTGCTTTGTCATCTGCAAGAAGATTTCAGATTTTCTAATTATTAAAGCAAAATCAATTGTTTCTGATCATTTGTTTTTAATTTTTAATTTATAACAGATAAATATAACAAAGAACTTTCAATAAAACTTCCCCAATTAGCTGAGTAAGATATTCCTAATAAAAACCTAAAACCAAGCCTCTCTTCAGCTTCATCCTAAAAACATGATGGTAAAATGTCTGAAATAGGTATAGACTTTCACGGGTAATTTATCTGCACAGTTAAAAGAAACACTAGGATTTTTCAATCAGCTCATGGATGTAAAAGCCATGATAAAAAAACCAAAAACATATAGAATTATCTTTTTTAAAATACCACCTTTGAAGCGTAATCCCTACTATGCCACCATTTCTGGAAAAACAGGTGTGTAAATTATCTATCCTCGTTCAAAACTAAACCTCTCCCTAAATCACTTGTGTTTTCCTACTTAAACCAGAAACTACAATCCAAAGATCTGACAGAGTAAGTTTTCAATGTGATCCTCTCTAAGGAAATAACTGGATTTCCAAAATCAAGGTAGCCTGATAGTTATTATGCTATGGAAGTAACACACTTGACAATTTAGGAGACAGTGGATTCAAATTCCAAATACAATGCCTCATTATAAAATCCTTAAAACCATTTTCTTGGGTGGGGCCTGTGGCACAGTGAGTAGGGCGCCGGCCCCATATACCGAGGGTGGCGGGTTCAAACCCGGCCGGGGCCAAATTGCAACAAAGAAATAGCCGGGCGCTGTGGCGGGTGCCTGTGGTCCCTGCTGCTCGGGAGGCTGAGGCAAGAGAATCGCTTAAGCCCAGGAGTTGGAGGTTGCTGTGAGCTGTGTGAGGCCACGGCACTCTACCGAGGGCCATAAAGTGAAACTCTGTCTCTACAAAAAAAAAAAAAAAAAAAAAAAAAATTTTCTTTTCCCTCAAACAGGCATCAATGAAATTAGTAAGTGTGCACTATGGAGCACAGCTGTAATGCATTCCTCACAATTCAATTACCTAAGGTATTTAAGTGCTGTGCTTCACCTGCTCTAAGAAGACTTTGTAGTTGCAGGAAAATTGTACAAGGCTCAGATTTCAAAGGAAACACTTGTGTTACAGGGCACAGACACAGGACAGCTACTGAGAAAGCCGCGTCACCTCAAGGCAAAGCACATTTTAGGGTCTCCTGGAAATTACAGAGATGTGAGGCATCTGTGTCAGAGCTTCACTTAAAATTTACTTTAAAACAAAGCATTAAAACCTTCAAAGGAAAAGCAGCAACCTAATAATTTAGGCACCTACTTCTTCATTTTATTAAAATTAGTTTGGAATTTTGGAAGGCAAATTTAATATGTAGATAAACTCACAAAAGTTTATTTCAATTAAGCCTGCTATTTCAATATTACACCAGATACCATACCAGATGCATGATATAGGCCTGACAGCCTCCCTGGAGCAGCAGAGCCATTCTTATCTTTTCTAAAGAATGTCTGCTTCGTACATGGTCAACATCCCCCAATTACTACACATTCTCCTAGCTCTGTCAGTCGCTCTGGCTTAATTCCCAAACTAGAATTTGAAAGCAGAACCATGTCTTACAATTTTTTGTGTTTTAATAGCCCCTAATGTCAAGCTTGGCTTATCATAGATCACCAATTATATACTTATTGATTATTTTTAGTCCCACAGTTATCTGGAAATGGGCAATAAGAGGTCAGAGACACAAGAGCCTAATTTCCTTTGCCTCCTACGTACTGTTCAATATAATCTCAGATGGGAGGGTACTGATAATGTATCTACATTAAATACAGGTAAAGCCCTGAAAAGTTGAACTTGTATTGTTTTTGTAAATGTCATATATTCTTACTGACTTTCTGATAAATACAAGGCTTTGCCCTTCATTATTTTGTATTGTCATTTAAGAGAGGAATAGTTTAAGATCACGTTCCAGATGTTTGAAGTGACCTCAGTATTTAAGGAAATACGTTAGTAATTGGAAACATACTAACTAATTTGTCAGTTCTTCAAATCTTTATCTATAGATATGGGATCATATAAGATGTTATAAGAATGAACATCTGTGTTTATTCATAGCATAGTAAATTTTAGATAGATGCAGGATTGATCTCAAAGTCAAACCTAGAAAAATGTCTGGTAGGAAAGAAAAACTCTCATAATAAATCACTCTAAAATCTCTACTTATGCATTAGTTTACGCTTTATATTGCGCGGATGTGGAGAAAAGGGAACACTTTTGCACTGCTGGTGGGAATGCAAATTAATACATTCCTTTTGGAAAGAGGTATGGAGAACACTTAGAGATCTAAAAATAGATCTGCCATTCAATCCTGTAATCCCTGTACTGGGCATATACCCAGAAGACCAAAAATCACATCATAACAAAGATATTTGTACCAGAATGTTTATTGCAGCCCAATTCATAATTGCTAAGTCATGGAAGAAGCCCAAGTGCCCATCGATCCACGCATGGATTAATAAATTGTGGTATATGTACACCATGGAATATTATGCAGCCTTAAAGAAAGATGGAGACCTTACCTCTTTCATGTTTACATGGATGGAGTTGGAACATATTCTTCTTAGTAAAGTATCTCAAGAATGGAAGAAAAAGTACCCAATGTACTCAGCCCTACTATGAAACTAATTTAGGGTTTTCACATGAAAGCTATAACCCAGTTACAACCTAAGAATAGGGGGAAGGGGGAAAGGGAGGGGAGGGAGGAGGGAGGTGGGTAGAGGGAGGGGGATTGGTGGGATTACACCAGCGGTGCATCTTACAAGAGTATATGTGAAACTTGGTAAACAGTCTGTGAAGCTAGTGAATGATGCCCCATGATTATATCAATGTACACAGCTATGATTTAATAAAAAAAAATAAATAAATAAATATCAAATAACAGTAACTTAGTTTTTGAATGTTAGTTTTGAATAACAGTAACTTAGTTTTTGGATGTGAGTAAAAACTAATTGTTTTATTTATTGGGGGATGCCAAATTTTCAAAATTAAAAAAAGATATATCATGAATAAAAAGCTTCTTGTGCAAATTAGTCAAAGAGAAAGTTTGCGGATTTATAGAAACTGAAATCTACAACTTAACACTAAAACTTCAACTTAAGCCAAAGACATTGAAATGCGTATTTACATACTTTTAATGAAATTGCTATATTACATTGCTCATCATTCCTATGTTGTTGTATTAAGAATTCTGTGTTTTTAGTAACAATTCTTGCCTTAAGAATGATAAATTTTTACACCACTGAACAGAGCGAGAGCTGTGTAAAGCACACCCTATTTTCCCTGACTGCTGTGAAGCTCCATCTGGTTTAATAACCACTGGTCCTCAATTGGATTTTTAGGGTTTCTTCAGGGATGATCTCTCTCAACATTTATTCAACAACTAAGGTGAAGATTTTTAAAATAGTGTATATATAGTTTTCACAGGTCCTTGAAAATTTGAGAAGGAAGATTGTACGAAGTATTTTTCATCCGTGTAGCCAATTCTCAGCTCCTTGCTGCCAAGCAAGCTCTATGTGGCAAAAGGCTCACCTCCACATAATGAGTGACCTTAGCCTCTCTTGCTCCCTGGCTTCTGGAGGGACTGGCCAATGAAACATACAAGCAGGAACTCAGAGAATGGAAGATGAATGAGCCCCCTGAGTCCTCACTGCCTTACCATGATGGTCACAGGGCCCAGTCACAGGGCCCGGTCACAGAACCGTACACAGCTATGATTTAATAAAATAAATAAATAAATAAAAATAAAAAATAAAAGAAAAAAGAACCTCGCTTCAGGCTCCTGTTCTCACCAGCCTGTCACAGGACCACTCAAGCCTGGGCACCTCATCTGGCCCTGTGGCTGGCCTTAACCCTGCCCACACCTCTGCTTACAGACCCCCCCCCCAATTATTTATTTTCCCCACTAAACCCTTGTTATTGTGGACTTTGTTTCCTGCTGAGAAATAAGTATCTGAGAATATCAAGAAATCTGTATTAGTAAACTGCCTAACTAATTTACTTGACACATGCAAGACTTAGTAAATGTTCTCTTCCTCCCAGGAATCAGCTTCCTTTATGATTAAAGCAGCCCTTTCCTCCACATTTGGAACATGGCTGGTGTTCACTTGACAAAAGAAGGAAATTCAACGCCAAAATTTTAAATGATTCAAAAACAAGGAAATCACTGCCATAGTTTCAACGAAAGCATAATCTTCCTGGAATTAAAGTGTAATTAATAATATTAATTATAAAACAAAGTTTAGAGTAAGTTATCCCTGGTTGGAATTTCTCAATCATTAACTAGTTTAACACTTTTGATAAAAGCATTAAATTCCCAAGACCCACTTTTACGTAAACCTCCTGACACTTAGATGACACCTGTATCTGCCTATCCAGATGAGCAGAAGTAATTTTTAAGGTGTTAATAAACTCAAAGTTTGGAAATAATTTGTGATAACTGTTTCGCTTTAAAAAGTCAAACTAGTAACTAAAAAGTTACTCACAGTAACTGAGAGAATGCCAGGAAGGCTATGTTAACCAGTGTAATGAAAGTGTGTCAAACGGTCTGTGAAGCTAGTGAATGATGCCCATGATCAT
This sequence comes from Nycticebus coucang, assembly GCF_027406575.1. Classification (NCBI taxonomy): domain Eukaryota; kingdom Metazoa; phylum Chordata; class Mammalia; order Primates; family Lorisidae; genus Nycticebus; species Nycticebus coucang. The sequence goes on along the minus strand of NC_069792.1, from coordinate 25,463,792 downwards.
ATCAATGTACACAGCTACGATTTAATAAAAAAAAATAAAAATAAAATGAAAAGTCAAACTAATACTGCCAAATTACTGCCAATGAAATGATTTCTTCATAGGTATGCAGAGAAGAAAAATGAATAGCGCTATGCCACTCAAGGCTGCCATGATTCACTTGATTGAACAAGGTCCTTTTCATCATTTGGCAAAACTTGTCCTTAAATATAATCATAATGGAGGCTGGGACCAATTCATATAAAACTTGACTGCCACATCCTCCACCTTGAGACAAATTGGACACATAGTTTCACATCAATACCTTACTGAAAAGGTTCTCAGCATTCACATGCCCTCTACCATACTCCTACCTACCATATAACGATGATAACCACTTCCAAATACTGTTTCAAAACACATCTCATGGAAGAGGCCTTTCCTGTCATTGCTTTACTATGAAATTTTTTGTGATTTATATGCAGTTGAATAATATTAACCTGTACTTCTTACCCCTTGTCACTGATATCTTGAAAACAATTCTCCAGCAGGAGCCTTGGCGTTCTGATCACTCTCTCTCTTACACAATCCTATCCCTACATTCTTAAGGGTTCTGACCACGCCCGTGTCACACATGATACACAGATATCAGTAACGTAATATAACTCAGAAAGTCACAAATACAGGGATAATTGAGACACCTGTCATACTTATTAAAGAATCACTTTACCCTCCCCCAAAGCTACTATATTTAAAAATATAAAGTTAAGTAAAACATAAGCAGACTACTTACTTCACTGAAAAGAATGCTTTTATAATTTTCTCATAACACTATCTTGTCAAGACACAATTAATCACGTCCTTCTAACACTGTCCACTTTAAATCACTGGTGAAAATCTAATCACCTTTTCATTTTTTTTCATTCATTCATTCCATTTTTTTTTTCCCCTTCCAACTAGCACAGCTTGAGCTTAGAGCATGTGTCTGCCCCTCAGCTGGGGAACGCAAAGACGGTTGTAGCACAGTCCCCTCCCACAGAGGAAGGTAAGGCTGGAAAAAGAGACAAGGATGTAAACAGCACAGGCACAGTCACATCCAAGACCCTGCGGGAACCAGGGATCTGGGCTGGGGTCAGCACCTAACTCTGGAGCATGTAGACAAAAGCATATGCTACTTAGGGTGAGCCTTGAAGCAGGAGGAGAGATGCATCAGAGAGCACACAAGGGGGGCGTAAAGCACTTTCACACCTGCCTAGGGGAGTCGGTTGGCCAGGTTTGTTCAGCGTGAAAAAACACCAGCAAAGATGTTCACGTGAAATAGCACTGGTCACACTCCCTTCGTCTTCAGCAGTCTTGATGTAACAGACTTCTTGGTCTTTTCCTTGCAGACAAGAGTTCTGATCTTATTTCATCGCCATTCAAGAGCTGCCCCTCCCCCAGCACTTCCATCATTTTGGTTTTCCTCCTCCTGACTACATCTGAGTGTGGTCACGTACTCAGCCTGTCAGCCATGCAGTTGCCATGTATTGAGCAAGTGTAAAACAGTTTTATGTCTTATTGCCATCACCTTCACTGGACTGTCCAGTGTTTTTGTGGTTACTTCGTATTGTTTGAGTTGCACAGGGGTTAATCTATAAACAGTAACTCCTATGTTTATGCGGGTCTTACCTAATAGCTCATTATCTAATTGCTGCCCCCTACTCCCAGACTTACCCACGCTGAAATTCTCCCTCTTCCCTCCTCCCTCATATGGGCTTTAAAGTTTATCCTGCTATTGGCGACACTTCACTTTTCACTGTTCAACAGAACTTTGTCATTAAATGAGTTCCTACTGGCTGTCATTTCACTGGGGAGCTCATTAGGAATGCAGAATGTGTGTGTGTGGGGGGGGGTGGATTTACATGTTAACAAGATTAACCAGGGGATTCAAACGCACATTAAAATTTGAGTGGCATTTGACTAAAGTGCCATTATTTCTACCCCCCAAATCATATTCATTTGCTTTCCTGTAAAAAGCACTTTCTATCTTTAATACCAGGATGATAAATTTCAAAATATTTTTTGGTTAAAAACTTAAAATATAAAGCATGTAAAGCCTACTAAATGTTTTGCCTTTCAGACTGATGAGCAGCTAATATGAAAAATCTGCTGTATTTTTCCCAATACCCATGTGTGTGCAAGTAACTGACTTAATAAACCCTTATTGACACCATATTAATTATGCGAACTAGTCAAAAGAGGGGAAAAAAAGTAAGATTCATCAGTCATAGTTTTGGGTTATTTCTGGCCAGTTTAGTAACTCACTGATCTAAGTCACATATTTAGGTTTGTAGTTTCCATAATTCCAAATTTCATTGTTAGATTACTATACAACTATCTGTACTTAGCATTCAATTTGTAATGTGAACCTTAAGCACACTATTTGGTCTGTATCTGTATCTAATATCTGATTCCTTTGAAAACAGATACTCCAAACTACCTGCTCCTCTATCAACAACCTCAGCCTTTCCCCTCAGAATAAATGAGCTGACTTTGAATTTATATTTTCTTCTTTCTATGCCAAATGCTTTCTCAATCTGCTCACTATCAGTCTAAAAACATACTGTCTAAAAAACAAAAACGAAAGCTTCCCATATTTCCCTCTAGCTATTCTCCAATTTCTCTCATCTCCTTCACAGCAACATCATCCTGAGAAGTTAAAATTACTTCTCTACCCCCACCTCCCCTTCTCTTCCTAACTCCTGAACAAGACTTCTGTGCAGACCTCACCTCTGGAATGAGTCTTAGAAAGATCTCCAATGACCTCAGTACTGACAAAACCATTGTTTATTTTTCTTCTTCATCTTATGCAGGTTCTCATCAACAGTGAGAAAAGTTGACTTCTCTCGTTAAACTTGACTTCCAGGACAACATTATGCCATTTCCTCTAAGCTTACTAATCATTTGTTCTCAGCTGCTTTGCTAACTTTTCCTTTCTGTTCAACCCTTACAGAGTGCTGTGCTCCAGCCTCAATCTATGGCATCCAGGTCTTGTCCATAAGTCTTCTCTCCTTGGAGGATGTTGTTCAGTCAGTTCAGTTTAGATGGTTCCTGATAATATTTCCATGATGTTCACATTTGTATGGAGTTTGGCCTTTCCACTGACCATTAAAAGCAACTTAAGATGGCATGCATCTCAAAGCTTAGCCAAAAGAAACTCGTGATTTCATCTTCACTTTCTCTGATTTCTTCTGTCTCAAGAAATGCTTTAACTATCCCCCAAGTGCTTGTAAATATCCAAGAACATCCCAGATTCCTCTTTACCCATTACTGTTCGTAATAAAGCTATCCATTAAACCAGTCAGCAATCTCATTAAAACAGACCCTGAAACTAGCCGCTTCTCTCCAACTTTACCATTTCACAGTGGGTCAGGTCACCATCATCACTCAACCCAGAATTCTGCAGTAGCTTCCAATTCATCTCTCTGCTTTCAGCCTTGTCTCTCCTTCAGACCATTCTCTAAAGGTAGTCAGAGCAACGTTATAAAAATGGAAAGAAGAACAGATCAGTACCTTGTAAAAAAACTAACCAAGGGCTCTCCATTTCACTCAGAATAAAATACAAATTTCTTCTCACCTTAAGGCACAAAAAAATTATACATATGCTTCTAATACTTTTCCATTCCTGAATAAAACTCAGCCACTCAGGCTTCTTTGTGAAATTCTGGCTTTACTCCTGACTTAAACTCTTTTCTTTTTTTAGACAGAGTCTCAAGCTGTCATCCTGGGTAGAGTGCCATGCATCACAGCTCACAGCAACCTTCAACTCTTGGGCTTAAGTGACTCTCTTGCCTCAGCCTCCCAAATAGCTGGGGACCATAGGCGCCTGCCCCAACGCCCGGCTATTTTTGTTTGTAGTTGTCATTGTTGTTTGGTGGGCCCGGGCTGGCTTCCAACCTGCCAGCTCCGGTGTATGTGGCTGGCTCCGGTGTGTGTGGCTGGCGCCCGAGCCACTTGAACTACAGGTGCCAAGCCTGACTTAAACTCTTCGTATCTGCTATTCCTTTTGCCTAGAATGATAGGTCTTCTGTATCTTTGTTTATCTGACTCCTTCTAAGTCAGCTTTCAGACCAAAAGCCACCATCAGAAAAGCCTTCCTCAACTACTCATGATTAGCGCCACCTCTAGCATCCATCCTCTGTCAACTCACTCTGCTTATTTCCTTTAACTTGTCAAACTTTTTATACACTAATGTATTCCCTAGCATCAAAAATAGTGCCTGACACAAAAATGCTCAATCAGTATTTGTTGAATTAAATGTATTTTCCTAAACACACGTGCTGTAGCCTGTTAAAATTATCGTAAAAAAATAATTACTTAGACACAAATACTGAAATATTTTCATTAGATAATTACCACTTTAATATTCACATTTTTCTTTCCATAAACTAAAAAGTACATATAGGTGCACACATATATCACCCATATTATTTTATATATTATATGCAAATCAATGACCTACTATCATTTTTATAATCACTTGGCTTTGAGTTATTAAAATCATTAAAAACGAGAATTTGATCAGCCTGAGAAAGAGTGAGATCCCCATCTCTACTAAAAATGAAAAAAAAAAACACAAAAAAAAACAACTGAGATAAGAGGATTGCTGGAGCCCAAAAGTTCAAGGTCGCTTTCTCACAAAGTGAGACTCTTATCTCAAAAAAAAGAGAGAATTTGAATTTTATTCTTATTTTTTTAACATCTGTAACTTTTATTATTTTTTTCACTTTTTAAATTAAATCATAGCTGTGTACATGTGTATGTTGTTGTATAATTCCTATAAGAAATATGTGAGACAGCACAGCCTCAACAACAGCAAAGAGAGAATGTCCCTGAACTAAACGCTACTCTTAACCTTGATTATATATGATTATAAATTAATATTTTCAGTTTTTAATAAAGGTATTCAGTTGAGGCAACTGCAAAAAATATTATGTAATTACATTTCCCTATTGCCATCATAAAATTTGAAATATATTCCCTAATTGAATTATCTCTTCCAAAACTAAGTTGAAAACTTTTGGCTGGAAAAGAGTTAAGATTGTGGATACCAGCTGGCCCACAAGAGATGTTGCATATTTGATAAATAAACAAATGAATAAGCATGTTAATTTCTCTCATCCCATTCTTGAACCACTCTTGGACCGTTAACACTTCACCCAAACTGTTTTATCAGATCTCTAGCAGCTCCCATATTGTGAAATGTTATAATATCATCATATCTGCATTTTAATTGAATTTTATAAGCAGCATTTCTGACAGAGTTGATCATACTTTCTCCTGTTCCTCTGGTTTTCTCCCTAATTCTCAATTTCCCTCCTTGTTCCCCCGCACCTTCTCTTCCTCTACACTTTTAAAAGTGTGTCAAGGGCTCACGGAAGCCGAAGATCTCTGTCTATACACATTCCCTTGAAATCTCTCCCCTCCTCACAACTTTAAATACCACGTGATGCTGACGAATCCTAACTTTATGTCTGATACTGGCTTACTTATATCTAATTGTTATATGTCTAATTGTACATTCGACACATTCAATTGCTTATTTAAGCTAAATCTCACGTTTAATATGTTCAAAATTGAGCTCCAGCTTTCTCTACCAAAAGCTGCTGTATCCACATCCTTCCCTACCTTAGAAAACGGCAACGCCAATGCTTCCATTCCTCAACTGTACAGTCACATCTTGCATCCAAAATCTGTCTGTGCGCCCTCCGAAATGAATAAAATCCCAATTACATTCCCTATGATCGTGCAAATGGTGATTACTGGACAGGAACTGGACCACTTCCTATTCTACTTCTGGCGCTAAAGTTCTCACCGCCTGTTGTTTATGGAGGGAAGGAGGAGGAGACTGGGGCTGGGAGAGAAGGGCATCCTAGGTGGGAAAGGAGTAGGCATCTCTATCCTGGGAAGAGTGGGAAGGCAGAAGTTGAATTCCACCTCCTCTATTCTTATAATTATGTTGGTAAAATGGGTACCAAGTAAATGGTGATTGCCGGATTCTCTGCAACTATTCTGGAAGTCCCTGCAAGTTGAAGGATCCAGAATCTTCCCCATCAATATTTAAACTAGAATGGAAAATGCCATCAGTTTTCAAAACACAGTAGCCAAGGCTTGGATAGATTTAGATATTGCAGCAGACACAGGAAATCCCAGCCTACTGGCTGCCTCCCAGCCAAATCAGTTTCATTCATTTTGCCACAGGCATCCCCAAATTTTTTAAGATTAATGGTATGATCACAAAGGGGTTTAATATTCACACTCTTTTACTCTTCTCCCCACTTTCCTGGCTACCACTCCACTCACCTGCTGTAACATCTTTCTGTTCAAAGATGTGCCCTTCCTCCAACCACCTGAAGTGTGTTCTCAACAAAGTCAGAAGGATCCTGCGTTAAGCATAAGTAAGACCATGCTTCTCTTCTGTCCAAATGCATCAAATGGCTTCTTACCCCTCAGACTAAAAGTGAGGGTCTTTACAACGACCTACATCTGCCCTCTGCAATTAAATCTCTGATCTCACTTCATACACACTTCCCATGCTCACTCTCTGTCAGACACATGGGCCCCCTTGCTCAGTCAGAGCCTTCACCACGCCTGTTCCGTGCAAAGATGCATGTTTGTTATGTTTACTGCTGGGCCTTACATAGTGTTTGGCAAACTCCTAATACATGCTGGATGAAGGAATAAATAACAATAAAATTCCAAAATTTTGTGGCATTTTTCTGACTCTGAGTATTCCCTTCTCCTATTGAAATTACTTTTCTTCTCTTATATTTAAACACTTAGATGTATGGCTATGTCAATATTTAAGGGAGAAACTTTAATCTTCCAGAACTCCCAGGTTACTAAATTAAACAGAACTGGCCTGTAATGTTATTTTCTTCCTGGAGGCATTGGGATCTATCAGATAATTTTCAAAAACAAAAATACATTAAAGGGTCAATGTCTTAATAGAAACTATTGAAATTACGGTTTTGTAATTTTTTTAAATTCTACAAAGATACTTAAAATATTATTGTAGGCCAGACACAGTGACCCACTCCTGTAATCCTAACACTCTGGGAGGCTGAGGCGGATGGATTTCCTGAGCTCAGGAGTTGAAGACCAGCCTGAGCAAGAGCGAGACCCTGGCTCTAAAGTAGCCAGGTGTTGCGGTGGGCACCTGTAGTCCCAGCTACTTGGGAGATTGAGGCAAAAAAATTACTTGAGCCTAAGAGTTTGGGGTTGCTGTGAGCTGAGGCCCCGGCACTCTAGCAGGGGTGACCAAGTGAGACTCCCCCCCAAAAAAAAAAAGTTAAAGTATATAAATACTACTAAAGGAAAGCATAAAATACTTTATGAAAATTAAAGATGCTATTTTAAATTTATAAAAATACAATAATTTAAAAAGTTGATGATATTCTTTAAATCAATAAAGAGATTTCATGGGCTTATAAGTGCATAAAGATAGTATATATCAATAAAAGATAGAAATATTATTTTTTGAAAATACCAGGCAAGCCCTAGCACACAGACAGACAACTATTATTTAAGAATCAAGAGTTGCAATAACCTTACTTGCAGTGATTTCCTGACACTTTTACCAAGATTCAGAAATGTACTATGGGGAAACAAATTGTGAGGCCATACTGATGGCAAATATCTGAAAATATAGATTTGTGGGAATAAACAGAGCAACACACAAGCTAAGAATAACTTTTGGATATCCCAGACTAGACTCCATGTGTTCAACAAAGTAGTTGTCCCATATTCAGTTTCTGGAATTATCTTCTGTACAGAAGCCCAGAGAAAACAAAGCAAAACAGAATGCTTTCCAGTTTTAAACCTGGCCTTAGAAAAAACTGTAAGTAACAAACTGGAATCAAGCCATTGTGTCCATCAACGTGCACCACAGACAGAAAGCACCAATGGTTATCTGGCTCAAAGGAGAGGTATTCAGATGTATTTTGGTCTACATTTGGAAAAGTGCCTTTCCACAGTTCTGCCCATATCCTCATTCATCAGTGAGGTGAGAGGGTGAATACATTCAGCCATCAGCCCTCCCGATTCTCAAAAAGGCAAGGGAGCAGAGTAATAGCAAGAAATGATGCATGTTATTGCCCCATGTACCCTTTCTAAGGTCAAGTGCCCTGGTTACTAAAGTACATTGTAGACTTAAGTAGTAAATCATTCTGGATTTCAATCAATCTATAATGTTTTAGAGGCTGTAGATTTAAAATTTGTAACAGGAAGTAAATACTCATTAATTCATTTTATTATTTAAAGCCCACAACATTTGAATACCTTTATTATTAGCTCAGGAGCTCTATATTCCAAAACAATTCTTGGATCCCATGAACATGTGAAAAATAGAAATAAAAAATCCTTCCTTATTTGACGTAGTTATGCCTTCTCCTCAAATGTTTCCAATTTCCTACATCAGTATCTCTAGTTTTGGTGGGATTCTTCCTTCTAGACTTTCATTATTATAATTCCTCTTTCATACCAGTTCTCCATATTCATCTCACGTACAATCTTACCTATTCTTTCATCTATTTGTTAATTCAAAGCATATTTAGTGAGCATTCAGCAATCCATTCAATCAACAAACATTTCTTGAGCACCTCTTCTATGCACCAGGCTCTGAGTTATAAGGATAAATAAGGTACGATTCTTACCCTTGAAGGAATTCAAAGTCTTGGAAAGGAAAACAGACATGTAAGTATTTCATTGCAACAAAACTTTAATACTATCAATAGGCTTCAAGAAAGCACTTCAGAGGAATGAGTATAACAGAGGAAGCTTTATAGGAAAGACAACCTTTGAACTTAAGTCTTGGGTGATAAGAGTTTGTTAGGAATAGATGGGAGGCACTGGCATTCCAAGTATAAAGGCCCTGGAACAAGCAAAGAGACACAGAGGCGTGAAGAACCATGCCTATCTTTGAGAACAGTGAGTAATTCAATGTGAACACAGGCTCAAATACACACAAGGAAGTCCGGCACTACGAGCAGACGACAGCACAGGGGCTTCCATTTAGAAGCTAACCATGGTGGGCTTTAAGCAGCCCTCCTGCAAGCAGCCAGGCGTCAAAAGTATGTATGTGCAGCTGAGCAACCAACACAGATTTGTGTGAGGGAAAAATCAGCTTTAGGAACAGTGAAGAGAATGGAGTAAATCAGAAATAAAGTAGGAAGGGATTGCCATGGTCAGCTAGGTGTGAAGCTATAGTAACAATGTAGGAGTGATGTAATATTACGAGGAAATCAAAGTGATGGATTCAAAAGATATTTGAGACAGAATCTATACAACTTGGCAAGTAATTGTATACTTATGTTTTTGTATATATGTTACATGGAAATGAGTGGCAGGAATTGAAAATGTGTCCAGTTTAGAGCAGGGAAGTTTGTATGATTCTTAGGACTGAGCAGATGTCGATGATATAAACTTGGAAAGAAACCTAAGAAGGGGCAGGTAGACAGGTGAGGGTGGAGGGAAAGGATGAGGCAGTTAGGTTAGCTCGGTTTCTTTCTTTTCTTTTTTCTTTTTTAGGTTTTTTTTACTTAGGTTTCTTTTCAGACATTTTTGGCTTAAATAACTTTGGAATAGTACCCCATAGATATGATCCAAAAGGCAGAAGGAAATAGAAAAATGAAGCTCAAAGACAGCGCTGTTGGGTGAAGACATAGAATGTGGAGTCACAAAGACATGATGGTACTTAAAGTCAAGTGCAGGGAAGGCCAAAGGGAAGGACAAAAGGGAAAAGCTGGGGAACAAGGTTTTTAGAGATGGCAAGAAAATACAGACGTGAGATAAAAGTACCAAGCCATAGGTTCTTAAAGCCCATGGAAGGAAAGGCTTGAAGAAAATGAACCTATTCAGCAGCATCAAATGTCTATCTCATTACAACCTGTGAGGTTTATATTCTCTCATTGATTTTACCAATGGGAAAAACAACACTCAGTCTTTTTTTCCTCCAGAATCAATTGCATCTTTAGCAACAGGTTCACTGGATGACCCACTTTGTCAATTTACCCTAAATTAATTGTAGGTAATCCCCTTCCTTAGGATTACTGGTTCCTATCACCAACAATTCATTTCCCTGCTTCCTAATTCTGCCACACGATCTGTGCTTCCATCAACCTCATCTGCTTCCCCTTCACTACAACTAGCCTGGAAATTCCTGTCACCCTGTGTTTTTCTGTTCCTCTTCCTCTAAATGACGTCTACCTTCCACTCTTTCAATCCATTCAAGTCCCTGACCACTTTCAAAAAACAACATATAGCTTGTCTTCCCCATTGATTATCTCTCACAATTAGGAACGTCCCATCGTTCTGTGCTCCCTTCACTTTATCATACACATAAACAAACAGGTGTGTGTCCCTGCTTCCTAGAAAGTTTTCAAATGTGTCTATTCTTCTCAACCTATAGGCTCTTCCAGGGAAAATAGGGCTTTTCATTTTCAATTTTTAACACTACAAGTTAAATGAGGGAAAAAGTATGGGCAGGGATGTAATGTTACTAAGTGTGGGTGTAACTTGACTACTATACATTCAAGGACAAAGAATAGAGTAAAATACTCACCAAGTGTAAGTAAGACTCTAACATGACCAAGTGTAACTAAGACTCTACTCAAGTCTCTAACATGAAATGACATATAGGGTACAAGGGACTAATAGTGGTGACACTTATCTTAGGACATTGCAGATTTTATAGGAATTAGCTTTTTAGCCACTTTTTAAATTTGTTTTCTCAGAATAAATACATTTTAAGTGACTTTGGATAAATTGTATTTATATAAGCATGATCTACATCTATAGATCTATAGCAATCTATACTTACATTGCTATTAAATGTTTAAATCAACAGTATTTTTCAAATAAAATAGTATTGTTATTTTAGACTTCCCCTTAAACCTGCATTCTAGAAAATGTGTTCCCGTGGTGTACACACATGTGCAATGCACTCCTCTGGAGCCTAATTAATGGCTTAGACACCGTTCCAGTGCTAACAGTATCTAAGGGCAACACAATATAAACCCTGGCTGGTTTCTGAATCTACATTTCAAGGGTAGAATGAAACCAGTGAAACTAAAATGAAACTCATATAAACATCCCAGACCAGACATCATACAATAAGCAATTTCTTTTTGGAAGTCAGACATAAAAACAAATCACAGAACTGTTCTTTCGTGATTTCCATATTACTTAAAACACACACAAATATTCTCAGATTTCTTTTTGTGGGTTTAAACTTCCAAGTTCTTTCGTATTTTAAATAAAATGCAATTGAATACCTATCCACATGGAATAGGCAGACAGTGGCTGGCCTGGTTGGAAATATTCCATAATTGGCTTTTCTGTTTGAAGTCTCACAGACGAAGAAGTCATAGAACTTTTCGCTTTGGACAAACACTTTCTAAAATACAGAAGAAGGAATATGAGATAACACAGATGTCATATTTCCTTAGATATCATATTTAAACAGGAGGAGACATAAAATTAGTAATATGTATCCTAGTAACATTTACTGAGACTTTGCAGTATGCCTGATAATGAGCTAAACTTTGCCCAGATTGTCTCATTTAATCTTCACAACCACCCCTTAGGGTGAATATACATGCTAGACACAAGGCCACTGATGTGGAGAAAAATGAGTAACTGCCGAAAGTCACATAGCTGATGTGTGTCAGTGCTATAAATGACATCTATACAGCCTAATTTCTGGATTCCATCTCTTAACCAGTGATGAGTTCTCATCAGTGCTACTATTTTTTGGGTGATTTTTTTTTCTTGGAAAAGTTACTACAATAGCATATTTTATAATACGTAATGGAAACCTAGATCTTCCATGTTTCCTGAAAGTTATCTAAATGAAGAAGAGCCATCAAAACTAATGTAAATGCAGAAAAGAAGAAAAACCAGCATGCATTAAAATTAACTGCAACCTTCAATGCACCCAAAGGAGAAATGTCATTTCCAATGTTCATGAAATAAACTTTACCATCACCAATAACTATTATCAGCCTTCATTAGTACATTCCTAATTTATGGAAGAAATACATATAATAGGTTTTTTTATGTTTTCTAAATATTCAGGGTATGAAATAGTGTATTGAGTTATACACTGATGGCCTTAAGTAATTTTGTTTCTTAAACTTGCTAATTTACTTTAAGAGTAAATATAAGGTGATTAAGGATAGGTGCATAGTTTTATTTAATCATTTACCTAGGCTTATTTTCATACTTCAAATAATAAATCCAGGGGAAAAATGCCATTTTCAAAGTATTGTTTAACATATAGCAACCATATGTTGCGTGTCATTTACATATTTGTAAGAAAACAAGGCCCATTAGAAACAACATATACTGTATGTATGTCTTGAAATTATTAATCTCTGAATTTTCAAGACCCGCTATTCCTAAGCAGGTTCTACCAGTTGGAAATTAGGAAGCAATTTGTCTATTAAGTCACTTAAAAGCAAATACACCAACTAATCAGTATTTTTAGTAGAGTAACCTTCTGAGTAAGAGTTCAATTTAGAGTACCTAGTACGAACATTCCATTTAAAGACGTTTAATTCTACTCTGAAATTCCAAGAGCTCTCAGAAACGAGAGGATTGCTAATAAAATATGCAGAGGAAGACAGCCTCAAAGAAAATCTATTTTTTTAATTCCATACTGGACAAACAGAGATTAAGAAGCAGCATGAGAGAGAATTTAACTGTGATGACTGAAAACATGAGTATTTCTTTTGTACATACCACTTGAAAAATTTCCTTACCATATACTCCATATTAGAAGCTGTTGGATACACCTGACTTCGTAATTTATTATGAAGGTCCAAGATACTCTGCATGTCATTGTCTGTGATGGCCCTTTTCCCTCTTTGCTTGGCCGTCCACCACTCACCATCCTCATCCATGTACTTTTCCAAAAGTTTCTCCAATAAAGTGGCATTAGGAACCACCATGGCTGGAATTGCTCTAGCCATGAATAGCACGGTGGTTACTCTGAGCCACTCCCCCGCGGTACACTTCATAATGAACGACCTCAGGATTTCCCGGGGAAAAACTCCAAGACAGGCTCGTCCACTCCTTTTGGCTATAAAGACATGTTATGTGATTAAGATAAAGTCACCAACAAGATATTAACAAAAGCAAAACAAAGTTACAACAAGGGTATGCCAGTTTTGATTTATCTATATAACACCAAAAAATGAGACACCCGCTTTTTTGAATAACTTGTTTCCAATGCATTTTTTTTTCTCCCAGAGGACTTTTCATAATACATGTTTTTTCACAAAATAGGCACGTATATTTCCAGGTAATATCCACGAGGCCAAAAATAAATGGCAAAAGTACCCTGCAGAGTCGAAACTTGGAAAAAATCAAACTAATTTCTGAATTACAAGATTTAAGTGGCTATATATTATATACGTATAGTCTGCAAAGGATGTTATCTACCCAGAGCGTTTCATTTCAATCCAGAGGTCCATGTTTCTCTATAGAGTTTTAAAGTATTATTTTTTATTTTAGGTATATTTTATTCCAGTGTTCCATCTCCGGTTCACATTCACAAAGACCACAATATTCTGAAATTTAGGGTGAATGTCTTAATAAAAGGCTATTCATACAAGTATCCATGGGTGCATGGGGGGTGGGGGGGCCGTGAACTACTGAGAATGAATGGTTCGGGTCATTGGAAGAAGTCTCCTCTTATCCTGGGGCAGGTAAGATCTCAATCATTATTCCCTGGAAAGTTTGTGCCTAACGTGCGGCCTGCACTCACGAATGCCAGCAGCTCCTCGGTAGCCTCAAAGTTTTCCTCCCACGTCCTGCAGAAGCACACTCTTCACTCCACCGAAAAGGAGAGCGCGAGACGGAGACGAACCCGCAAAGTCACTTACAAGAACAAGCTTCCATCAATCTTAAACGCCGACCCTCCCTGCCTGACCATCTCTAAAAGTTGGGGGGCAGGAATTATTTGTGTGTTCTGTTTTGTAGGGTTTTAAAAGAAAGAAAAGTGAAATAGAAAAAGTTGGCAAGGTGACCCCAGCGACGCGTTTTAGAATCGCCCTTACCTCTCCAGTGTGAAGTTCCGGGGAGAGCTGAGCAGCGGGACGGCGGCCTCCGCAGCGCCCCAGTCCTCGCACAGCCGCACACCGAGCGCCCCGCTCGGGAAGGACCCGGCCACGGCGCGTCCGGAGGCTGCGCAGCCTGGAGGAGGACGCCAGCCACTGCCTCTGAGCTCCCTTCACCCTGGAAGGAGAGGCAGGCGAAGCGCTCCGAAGTTAGACCGCGCGGTCAGGGCCAGAAGGGAGCTGCCCTCTCAGCTCGCCAGAGTGGGCGCCCCAGCGTCGCCGAGCATTCTCTGCAGGAGCGGGGGGCGGGGACTGGAGAGGGCTCGGCGGGGACGGCTGGCGACGGCTGGCGACGGGCTCGCGCTCTAGCTCGGTGCAGCCGCCCGCTCAGAGCCAGGCGCCGGACGCTTCCGCCGCTCCCGGGCGCTCGCGGGCATTTATTGCGGCCCGAGCGCGCGCACGTGATGCGAGCGCCCCTCCTCGCCCACCGCCGCCGCCGCCGCCGCCTCCCTCCAGCCCTGGCCCAGGGCCCTCCCGCGCCGCAGGGAGCAGCCGCCCCGCTTCTCCCCGAGCAGCGCCCGGCCTTTGGGGGCGTGCTTTCGCCTTCTAGACCCCGCGGGAGGTGTGTGCACGGAGGGCCCCAACGCCTCCCGCCCCTCACGGCTCCCCTGCTTCCAAAGATCCGCTTCCTCGTGCTTTTCCGCAGAGAAGCTAAAATGCCTCCTTAGCATTTCTTGGAGCAAAGGAGCTGCCCCAGAGAGTACGGCGTGGGTAGGGGAGGCGGTTAACACCTTGGTCTGGGAGACGCAAAAGTGGAGCTGGGGCAAGGGATGGAGAGAGGAACGCGTTTCATTTTATTTTCCCTAGGACTCCGCATCTGTTTCCAGCACCTACTGTTGTCTAGAATGGTGAAGTTTTTCTTTTGGGGGATCGTTGAACCACAGACAGGATCAGATAGAGAATGGGGTTGGCAGAGTTTGGAGGTGATCTCAGGATTGCTTGACAATTGAGAGCCTCGCTTCACCCATAAAAGATGAGGCATTGTCTACTCAAGGTTACCACAGGATTGTTTTAATGATAGAAAGGGTACGCTTTAGTTAACCCGTGTTATTTTGGCAGGAATTCGAACTCTAAAAAGAAGCTAGAGTATCTAGCATATTGTCAAATGAAATAAAGCATTCTGAATAGTAATTCGAATCATCCCAAACTCCTCCTGTCTCTGCCATCCAACGACGCTGTATTTAACAAATCTAAAAACTCGGATCTAAGCCTCAGATAAATTTGACACCTTGCTTCCTCTCACAAAGAAGAAGAAAAATACTACCTATCAGAAGGGTGCACGGTTGAAAAATGTGGGTTCATATAGCCTTTCATAGAAGTGTCGTTTTGCAATTTTATATATAATAGCAGCTTAAGCGCAAAGAGATTCTTAAGTTTGTGGTTTTCAAGTAGTTATTCATAATTTTTATGCACAATGTTCAGAAAAACAGACTTTTCTTCCTAGAAACGAATAGAAGACCTCCAAAGTTCATGGCAAAAGAACCATCATTTATGACAGCAGATGCAGAACAGGCTTCTAAACTGCAGTTTTAATGTAATATTCAAGAGTTTAGGGAGTATAGAATAAAAAATGTTAATTAGAACATTTTCAAAGAGAATTTAATTTGGGAAATTATAAGGAAATGAATTTACATGCATTGGTAATTTTGAATGTTTCAGTTACACACCTTTCTACACAAGGTATAAATACAGTGAATAGCTTACATAAAAAAAAACCTTGTTTTAAAGATTTTAATCTCCAATCTTTTTCTAGGCAAGGAAAAAATATATATCTTTGACTTAGCGTGTCTGTTGGATTCCAATTTGGATACGCAGGCCATATTTATTATATTATAAAAGAATGATATAAACATTACCCTATGAAACATTAGCATTTCAGCGATACATCTTATTATGCCTGATTCGGTATATATGTTGGAAATGACATTTTGAACAGTAAATTCAAACACAATATTCTTGAATACTCAAAGATGATACTGTTCATGTTTTTATTTGTTGTCAGGAAATCTGTGTGTAGACATAAGAAAATGTCTTCTCCACACAAAATTCATGTAGAAATGGCACTTCGGTTTGTGGCTGAAGCTATTACTTGTAAAGCCATGGTTGTTTTTAGCATTACTACTTTCTTGTGGCAGACAGCTGTGGTTGCCTAACCAACAACTAGCCGTCCACCCCTTTCTTCTTTCCAAGTCCGTAGCCTCCAATTTACTGGGGGCATCCACCCTCTGACATGCTGTTAAACTGGCATTCTTAAGAGGTAAGTGTTGACCAGTCAAAGCCAGTCATCATCATCTATCCCTGGGACCAGTGACTGATTTGGCATGGAAATGTCATGCAACCACACACGTCTACTTGGGGGTGAGAAGGGTTAGCAGGGATTCTCTTCTATGATAAAAAGAGCTGCAAAAAGAGAAAATACCTCTTTGCAAAAGTGTAAATTTGTAAAATTTAAAGATGCAGTTTTTATTGTGCAAAGAATAGGCACAAGCCAGAGGGCAGAGACCTATTATCCTGGCCAAGCAAAAAGATAACACCTGAGTCTCAATGCCATTGACCAATCATTAGAATACCTACCTATTTTCCTCACTATAAAAGATGACAAATGTACTGTTTATATCATAGTGACTTGGATATTCAGTTACTTGCAGCCGAAAGGACTCAGACTGATACATTTATACAAAATAGATACCTTTTTTTGGCAATGTCATATTTTTCCATGCTATTATTTTCTGCTTGTGTGCATAGGTAGGAGCTGGCTTCCATGTTTCTCTATCCATGCCCTTACAAAAGTGGGAATATAATCATCTCTAGACAGGTCATTTACTATATAGTTTCATGAGCCCATGGCTGTTCTATCACTGCATTATTTCTAAGTCCATGCTCCCCTGGGGAACTGTAAAAATAGAACTGTTGTGTTGCAATGTAGAATCAGTGTAGTGCAATGTTTTAAAACATGGAATTTAAATTAAGCTGCTTAAGTTAAATTCGTGAAGTGTCACAATCATTAGACATTAATCATGCTACTTGGCCTCTGTGAGCCCTGCGTCTTTCCTGTTTAGAGGGAAATTGTAGTAGCCACCTTACATTGCCACTATGTATTGAGTTGATGAACAAAAGCACCTAAAAGAGTAATAGGCAAGTAGAAAGATTTCAATGAGGGATAAATATCACTACTATCATAAATGAACTGAAGTCTTTATATTTGCTATTTTATAAACCTAATAGGATTTAATAAAAATATTGTACAGTTAAAAAAATTAACTAATATTTTTTTCCTTCTTGCTTTTTTGGAAATAGCCTTAGTGAGATGTAGTTCACATAGTATAAAATGTACAGTGCAATTTTTAAAACTATATTCACAAAGTGGTTCAACTATCTCCACAATATAATTTTAGAACATTTCCATCTCTCCCTAAAACAAACTCTTATCCCATTAGCAGTTCATCTCCATTCCCTCACTAGCCTTCAGCCTGTCTATTCCTGGGAATGACTAATGCGCTTTCTGTCTCTTTGGATTTGCTGATTCTGGACATTTGATATAAATGGTATTATGCAGTGTTTGTCCTTTTGTGACTGACTCCTTTCACTCAGCATGTTCTCAGGGTTCATCCCTGTTATAGCACATGTCAACGTTCCATTTCTTTTTGTTGCCACGTAATAGCTCACTGTCTGGACATACCACATTTTCTTAGCCATTTATCAGTTGATGGGCATCTAGATTGTTTTCAATTGGGGGCTATTATGAATGATTCTGCTATAAAGACTTTACATACAAGTCTTTGTGTGAATATGTTTTCATTTCTCTTGGGTGAATGCCTACTAGTGAGGTTGTTGAGTGAGATAATAACTATGTTTACTATTTCAAATAATTGCCCAACTGGTTTCCAGTGTGGCTGCGTCCTTTCCCATTTCCACCAGCCAGGTATGAAGATTTCATTTTCTACATACACTTGCTAATTGTCATATATTTTTTTAATTAACCTCTGAAGTGTTATTTGGTGGGTTTTTTTTAGGAAATTTGCATTTCCCTAATGACTAATGATGTTGGACATATTCTCAAGTATTTATTGGAGATTTGCAAATCTTTGTGAAGAAATATCTGTTCAGACTCATTGCCCACTTTTAAATTGGGTTGTCTTTTAAATTATTGAGTTATAACCATTCTTTATATATTTTAGGAACCAGTCTCTTGTTAAATTTACCGTTTGTAAATCATACATACTGTGGATGGTTTAGCTTATAGCACAGAAGTAGTGATATTTTGATGACTATGAACAGTTTTTACATTTTCATGAAATGCAATGTATCTTTTTAAAATTGAAACAATTGGCTGCATGATACAAAGAAGCAGTAACATTTTTGGCAGTGTGTAATAACTTTCTTCTCACAGTTGAATTGGTATTCATTTTACTTCCCACAGGACTGTTTTCATTCTTATCCAAAGCAGCCATGTGTCTCTGACTCATGAGTTGAAGATAAATGAAAATATAGACAGCATATCCATAAAGTTCATATGCAATTTAAAGAAGACAACTATTTTAAATTCCATATGAACTTTATGGACGTCCTGTACACACACACACACACACACACACACACACAAGTATATAAAGTATACTATGTACATAATATATAGTATTTCAAACTGTTCTATGTTCAGTAATATTAGGGCATCTATATTTCAGGACAGAATTTTAATGAATAACATACAGTCTACTCTAACTGCAAGTATGTAATTGATTATTAAAACTTTATTATTGAACTGTAACATGCATGTATTTACATGCATAAATCTTAAGCATGCAACTCAATGAAGTTTTCCAAAATTAGCACACCTGTGTAAACCCTTAGCTTCAGATAAACAACATAATCATTCATCTAGACTCCTTGAGCCTCCTCTTCATGCTTCCTCCCCAAAGATAACCAATGTCCTGATTTCTCAGCTAAAATTCGTTTTTCTGACTTTCCATAGAGTTGATTGTCTAATTGTTTATTTTTTATTCTTTTTTGGTCTGGTTTTTATATTCAATGTGTCCATGTTGTCCTATTTAGACGGTATTTGTTCTTTTTTTAATGCATATACCACAATTTATCCATTCTATTATTGAATATTATGTTTTTGTTTTTTGTTTTTCAGTTTAGGACTATTAAAAATAATGCTCCTAAGAACATTCTCATACATGTCTTTTTGTGGACAAATTTCAAAACAGACTTTTAAAAAATTTTACTATATAGCTAGGAGTAGAACTGCTGATTCCTAAAGTATGATGTTTACAATGTAAGTAGATAAACCAGTTGGTATGCCTTTTTCTTATTTATTTATAGGAATTTTTGATAAGTATTGGTACATATCCTTTTTAGATATAAAGTAGATTGTGAATTTCTTATTCTTCCCCTTGCTTTGCCTGTTTAGTGTCTTATTTGATGAATAGAATATTTTATTTTTAATGAAGTTCAATGTATCAGTCTGTTTCTTTATGGTTCTCACTGTGTGGGTCTGTCAGAGAAACATTAGCCTATCCCAGAGACATGAAGAAAGTCTCCTAGGTTATCTTCTAGCTTGATTATTTCACTTTTTATAATCAGGTCTTTGATCATCTAAAATGGGGTTTTTGTGTTATGATATGAAGGAGGAATAATTTAAAATTGCAAAAATTATTTATGTATTTTATGTAGTTATCAGTACAAAAAAACTTCGTAAATTTGTTCTGAAGAAAGTTCAAATATCAGAATTAAGAGATACACCATGCCATTGATTTTTAGATCTAGAATTATTATAATACTTCTTTTGGATTACATGAAACTGTAACTGCTAAGACCCATTTACATGCTGTCACCAGAAACTCCTTATTTCTTGGTTGTAGAAGAGTAATCCCTTTAAGCTTAATTTTAGATTTATGGAAGACTCATCTTGTTAACCATTTGAATTCTGACTGATCTCCAATCACTAAATGTAATGATTCATTTTTATGTTATCGTCTACTAGCCTGACTGCCCTATGGGCATCTGAGAAAAAAGTCAGTCATTTCTGTACATTGGTTTGTGCTTTTCTTGCTAATTTCACTACTTAAAGACGCTTCTATTCGTTCTTTCCATAGTCTCTACACCCTACATGTTCTGACCACAAAAATTTTCACTGATCCTATCAGTCAATTCTGTTATTTCACTTTTCTCTAAATCTTACCTCTTTCTATTTTGAATTTAAATTACAGCTATTCATATACTTTTCACAGTTCTCCAACAATGCTAACATCTCCTTGAGAACAGATGTTAGGTTTTTGTATTTGTATTTCTTGCCACGTATGTTCCATGAACAAATCGGTTTGGTTTTTTGGAATAGTCTGTAATTTTCAAAGAACTACATACATGCCCCTATTTGTATAAACTGTGGGCAGGAGAGTTAAAGCCCTTTGTCTAAATAAACAAAGCATTTCATGCTAGAGATGATTTTTACCCTGAGATTCTTCTCTTGAAGGAAAGCACTGAAGCAAACACGTACGTCATGCATGAGCTGTAGAGCAGACAGGCAATTCAGATTATTTTCAAAGTAAAAAATGGAGTGAGCATAACTACTCTCTGCAGTATCTCCAGATGCACTGTCACTAGTGGCCTTTCAGTGTTTAAGCAGTTTAAGTACTGCTCTAAGCCACTCATTGACATTAAAATTTATATATGGGAATTTAAAAACAAAGGAATGCAATCTATTTCTAGGCTATTCATCCTTTTCAACATATCCTTCCTAAACATCCATAGGAAAATGTATCCTAAAGAGCAAGTCAAATATTCACTGACAGTTGTATTTCAGAATGGGGTTCTACTTCTCAGGTGTTCCACTCCCTAGGCTTTCTCAACTGAAGGCTTCTGTTTCCGTAAATCTCTTCATTGTGGTATGATCTGGTGTGTACATAATGTTAGCATCTGCAGCGTTGTGAGTTGCAGCAAGACCTTTGGATGTAGAACAGATAAGAGCTACTCACTGATACGAAACTAACCAACCAGTTGAAGTTGCATATTTTGATTTCTTAAAGTCATAATATCCAGAACAGTAGATAATACTAAAAACTTCTAAAATGAAGGAACTATTTCTGAAGTACATTCAGGGTGGCTTGAGAAGTCTAGCTGCAGCTTCTTGTTTTGATGATCTTTTTCTTTCCAGCTCTGCAGAAGTGCTTCACAATGTGCCTGGGTTAGAGTTGCCTTGAAAGGTTTACCAGGTAAGGCTGTTGAAAGGCAAGCATTGTAGAAGGAAAAGCATTTACCCTTTCATCTGCAGAATTAATGTCAGAGACAGGCTTTTCATCCAATAAAAAGAGGATGAAAGCTTTCTCAACTGCTGTTAGCTAGCGCATGAAGAAATAGTCGGCAAAATCCCTGCAGTCAACTTTTAGTGGTAATCATGAAGAATCATATTTAACAAAAATGAGATAATTAAAATCCCTATCATTCAACATATATATCCCTTCCATAATTAAAAAACTGCCCTATATGTGCAATGTTTAAATTTCAAACATGTTAATTCACTAGATATCAGGGAGAGATCGAAAGAATTTAATTTTAATTAGATAAGTTGTGAGAGAAATGCAGGGAATATGAAAGAAATTGTGCAAATTTTCATTTGCAATTTTACCTCTAACTTTTCTGGAATAGCTATAAAACAAGGACTTTGGTAAATAATGACTTTATAAACAATCAACAGAGCACTTGGACAACTGGAAAATATGCTGTGCCCTGAACGTGGTACCCAGTCTTGGCATCTCAATGCCACCTGAAAATTCCTGTCTGTGTGTCATTTGCCCAGTTCTCTCCCAAATTATAACATATCTCTCAGTTGCTGCAGGTAACTTTCTTCCCTTTCAAGTTTCATCTCAAATGCTAATTCTTCCAATAAGTTTTCCTAATTGTTTTACCAGAGAAGTATTCTAAAATCTGCATCTAACCTTCCAACATTCAAGGAAAGTCACCATCAACAGCATGTTTTTTAGACTTCAGAAGACCCTGTACTTTTAGTGGAAGTTTTAATTACACTGATGATCCAGATAATAAGATTTTAAAAGTATACACTATTTTATGTAAAATAAACGTTTGTCAATCTAAAGTCACAATCACCAAAATTAAATGCGATATGTACTTGCTAAAATTTGGGTATAACCATGTCACTTTTTAAGACAGTGAGTTTTCAGTTTAAAAGCACAGCCATTGGAAACCAAGTATATTCCACATAGAAATACATTGAATTATTTACCCCCACATCTTCTTTCTCTTGCCATGGACTTTGGGCTTGACCGTGTGACCTGCTTTACTCAGTAGAATGTGGGTGGACAAGACAAGAGTGTCTGTATCCAGCTAAGACCTTTGGGGTCACGGCAATTTCTGTCTGCCCTCAGTGGAGTGTCTTCCTTCTTTCATGAGAAGAACATGCCCACATATCTGTCGCTCCTTTGGTTTGAGTATGTCTGAATTAACCTAAACCTTGGAGTCCAGCCCAATCTAACTGAGGCCTGCCAAGACCACAGCCAACCTGCCAGATCCATGAATACCCAATAGATATTTTTATAAGCCCCTAAAATTTTCTTTAAATGTTTTATTTGGTTTCTTTTATTATTTATTCCTCTCTGTTATTTTCTCCTCACATTGACTAGAACTAGAAAACAGACCAAAAATTGCAGTTATAAAGTGATAATTGTTATTTAAGATTTGTTTCTTCCTAAAAGGTAAATTATTCTTTTCTACTGATACACAATAATTATACATACTTCGTTGGGATATGTGATATTTTCCATATATTTATGCACTGTATAATTATCAAATGGGGATATTTAGAACTGTTGTCTGTTGCACAAACAGATCCATGAATACCATAACTTTTTTTCTTTAGAGACAGAGTCTCCCTATGTACCCTCGGTAGAGTGCTGTGACGTCACAGCTCACAGCAACCACCACCTCTTGGGCTTAGGTGACTCTCTTACCTTAGCCTCCTGAGTAGGTGGGACTACAGGCACCTGCCACAACACCCAGCTATTTTTGTTGTTGTTGTTGTTGCAGTTTGGCTGGGGTCGGGTTTGAACCCGCCATCTCGGTATATGGAGCCCATGCCCTACACACTGAGCCTAACTTTTAATAAGCTAAAATTTTAAGGTTGTCTGTTGCACAAAACTCCAACAGGAGCAGACTGAGAAATACTTGCATATTATTGTATCAGCCTTATAATAACTCTGTGAAATAGATGTGATGGACGTTCAGAGAGATTGTGACCGGAACAGAATTTGATGATAAAATACTTTCTGGAGGCTATTGTGTTTACACAACCTTCCTTACTTGCCAACATATCTGTCCCATCCCACCACTCATTTCTTTTTCAGGTAGATGAAAATTTTCTTTTGAAAATGCAAAAATGGGTGTGGCGCCCATAGCTCAGCGGTTAGGGTGCCAGTTACATACACTGCGCCTGACCTATTCGAACCCAGACCTGCTAAACAACAATGACAACTACAACTACAACAGCAAAAATAGGTGGGCATTATGGCTGGTGCCTGTAGTCCCAGCTATTTGGGAGGCTGAGGCAAGAGAATCACTTACGCCCAGGAGTTTGAGGTTGTTGTGAGCTGTGATGCCTTGGCACTCTACGGAGGGCGACATAGTGAAACTGTCTCAAAAAAAAAAAAAAAAAGCAAAAATATCATTGGAAGTAGGGAACTCTAGATAAGAAAAAGCAAACTAATAGAAAATATGTGTGTGACCCTTTTGCTTTCAAGTTTCTAAATCTTGCAGCCAAATACTGTTATTAGTGTCTAAACATTTGAGAACTTTTCTATGAGTTTTGACAGTGTGCTAACTGGTTACCTCCTTAACAGAATAACAGATAAATACAAGAAATGGTGTCTATATGATTTACCTTATGAGAGTAACAAGGAAATGGTAGAAGAAAGGTTGTATCACATGACCTCACAATTATCTAGGATTAGAGATTGCTCTTACTTTGAAGAATGGTATCACTTTCCTAAAGAATTTCTTGATTTGAAAATGTAAATGAATTTCTGTTCTCATCAATCTCAGGTTAATGTTGTATTTTAATAAATGAGGCACATGATTTAAAAAAGCCAAAACCAAAACAAACAAATCAATAAAAATCTTTAAAAGAATAATTCGATCTACTTGAAATTCATAAGTTTAGATGGGTCTACTGGTGTAAAAAAGCATATTTACTTGACAAAAACATGAACACCAAGAAGCATATAGGCTCAAGTCCAAGGCAAGACATATTTCTTGACATTGGAAAGAGGAAAATGAAGTACAAAGGCTCTCTGCCCTCAACAATATTATATAAAGGATGTTATGCTCTGAAAAGTTGGGTCAATCTTGCGCCAGGAAGGAAGTAGTAGGTGTACATGTTTTGGGAAGGGAAGAGTGGCTGATACCCAGGTGGCAGATAGAGCAGCTCAGGAGGAATCAGAAGAATTCAAGAGACTTTTCCTGGTTTGCCAAAGCAGCCGTCTATCCAAGTTTATTCAAGATTTAATACTTTAAATTGAGGTGAAACTGTAACTTTAATTATACATTTGGAATATTTGAAAATTAAGCTTGCCTATAGTTATACAAAGAACATCTGGAAAAGAACGTATAAGAAAAACAATTACTTCCGCAAATCCCATAAGGTGGATTCAATTTCTACTTTAAATTAACAGTTTATCTGTTAGTAACAATTCAGCTCACAGACTGTCTATTAACAAGAAGCAGCACTGGCCCCGCATGCTGCAAAAATTGCCTTTATTTTATCAAACCCCGTTGTCTATTCCACTTCTGGCTTCTCACAATTTGTTTAAAGTCTGCCCTTGGCTCACTTAGTTAAGAATAGAATTAAAGGAATGCAAACATGAAAGAAAGTAACATAGAGTCATACAATATACTCTTGCTGTTTCTCTTTTTATTATTCTGTCCACAATTCCCCTTTCTTACTATTTCTTTTAAACGACAAAATTGGTGATTCTCCACTTTGCTATTAATGTTAACATGATTTCATCTCAAAAATTCATGAAGAATTGTTTTCTGAACAAAAAAATGTTTCGCTATTTAATTTAGTAAAATATACCTTGCTATTGATCTTCAGTTGGTGGCATAACCTTGGCGTCACTGTATTACTGTGGCTGTAATTATATTCTCTTCTAGGGGAGAATATAATATCCTCAGACAGAAGTAGCTCTGTCTTGGCATTTCATGAATACTCAGTAATTATGACTTACTGATTCAGAAGTCTACATGACTTTGGTTGCTTTCCATTGGTAATCAACACCATGAAAATACTTACAGAAAGTCTCAACAAACCTCTAGAAGTGTATTTTGTTCATTAGTCGAGTTTTCACTTTTCATCCATTTTATAATAACATGGTAAACGCCTTTTTAAAAATCTCCTTTGGATGATTAGAAAAATGAACAACCATTAATTGTTATTGGAATAATAATGGATAAAAATGTATATCAAAACAAATATTCTTTACTCATGTTTACTTGTAAAGTAAGCTCAAAAGAAAAAAATCTCAAATAGACCAATAAATTATGGTATATGTACACCATGGAATATTATGTAGCCTTAAAGAAAGATGGAGACTTTACCTCTTTCATGTTTACATGGATGGAGCTGGAACATATTCTTCTTAGCAAAGTATCTCAAGAATGGAAGAAAAAGTATCCAATGTACTCAGCCCTACTATGAAACTAACTTATAGCTTTCATATGAAAGCTATAACCCAGTTATAACCTAAGAATATGGGGAAAGGGGAAAGGAAGGGAAGGAGGGAGGCTGGGTGGAGGGAGGGTAATTGGTGGGACCACACCTATGGTGCATTTTACAAGGGTACGTGTGAAACTTACTAAGTGTAGAATATAAATGTCTTAACACAATAACTAAGAAAAATGCCAAGAAGACTATGTCAACCAGTGTGATGAAAATATGTCAAATGGTATATAAAACCAGTGTATGGTGCCCCATGATTGCATAAATGTACACAGCTATGATTTAATAAAAAAAAGAAAGAAAGAAAGAAAGCCTCAATTCACTATTGTATTGATGCAGATATATTTACAAAGCTAAATTATGGGAAAAAAATTGTCAATTTTTAAAAATGAAAACTGCAATAATTTTAAGATTTTTCTGCCAGGAAAATGTCATAATTTGGTTTAACTTGGTCTGTTCTCAAGTGTAAGATTCGTGTCGTCCGTGACTATGAGAGAATCATGGAAGCCAAAGGTGAGTTCAGCCTTGAGGTATAACCCCTAGAGATAACATCTCAAATATCAGTATGTGTTCAAGATATCAATTTCATTATTATACGCATTTAATTAAACATGGCAAACTCAAAGGCCAATTAACAATATTAGTTCCACATTCTGAGAAAATATTTCCACCTATTTTGCCAGCTTCACTAACACTATTTTCTTTTTATTTTATTGCTATTTGTACATTTCCAGTACAAGAAATAGCCTTTGCTTCTGGACTAAAGTCTGATAGAATCATAGTTTAACCAATAAAACTTAATGAATTAAAAAAATGCAGAACTCAACACACGTGGACATTTTCTAGATTTTTGTAGCTAAAACTTTTCTAAATAGAAGAATAAGTTTACAAGTAAAATCCAGCCAATCCACTTTGTATTTATTGTGTATAAAAGTTGAGTGCTTAGAACTCAAATCAAAGTATCTTCTACTTGATTGGACTTCCAATGGAATTGTTATGCTATTTTGGATAATATCTGAGGATTAGTCTATGAGATGGCATGAGATGAGGTTTTTGGGTGCCTTACTAACCACTGTCAAAGCCAAGTGCCTTTCCTGCCAGTGATGATCATAGGGTAAAGGGAAAGAAATGAAAAATCACTGGGGAAGTACAGCTTTGGACTAGACGAACAGGTGTACTATCTCGTTGTAAACTGATACCATGGGTTTTCATTACTCTATCTAGGTTGAGTATAGGCTTCACATATATTTTAATATTTTTATTGACCCTAGTTTATGGGAGTATAAATTTTATAGTGTATAACAGAATTTTAATTCTTCCCATGTATCAACATCATATTATTTTCAATTTCTGAGGCCACAGCAAGGCTAAGTATATCTGTGAAAGCACCAGCGTTCTCCCTTTCTGAGACTGACCTGGACAAACCTTAAACAAATGAAATGATTCTAACTGCAGGTTTCGAAGATTTCACAATTGAAAAAGTAGAAAATAATTCCAATCATGAACAAAAAAGTAGGTAACCTGAACAAGGTCTTCTCTTGTGATGAAGATATAAAAAGATTAGGTATTAGAAAAGTGGTACCTTCTGCTCACCACAGGCAGGAGCACTGCAGTTGTCAAGGTTTCATGGAATTTGTCTTAATAGGGAACATTTATTGCAGATTTTCTAAGATTTTAACCCTCCAGCGATATATTTTTGAAGGCATTACATCTATAACTGAGCACCAGGATCAGCCAGGTCACTTTTATGTGTCTTTTTAGGAATTTTATTATCTTTGGCGTGTTCAGTAAGTTCAGAACACAGCACTAATTTGGCATGGAGCGACTCTTTGTAGATAGCATCCCATGGTGACATCTGCACGATCAAAGGAAGTAGCTAAATACACTTAAAGTAAGATTGAAAGGAAAAAGAACCAATGATGTTGAAGTGCTTGGCTACAGAGACTCTTATTAGTTACATTCTATTAACAAAGATTTCTCTACCTGTTATTAAAAATGCTTGTTGGGTTCATGGATCGACTATTTGACCAAAGGGTCTGATAACAATGAACCCATACATACAAATGGAAACTTGGTATATAATGGGTATGGCATTTTATTTTTATAGACTGAGTCATTCAATAAACAGTGCTGTGGAAAATTGCCTTCATTGTGGAGAATTGAATGATATACTTATTTCATACCATAAGCAAAAATAATACCAGTTCCATTAAAAACCCTTATAAGGAGAGCAGGTTCTTAAAACTTGTAGAATAAATGTAAGAGGACCGTCTGTTTCTAATACCAGGTAGAAACAGAATTTCTTACACAAGAAAAATACACCCCCTCCCCCCCCAAATTCATATATTTAGCTATGATCGAAAAGAATAGCTTTGGTATAATAAAATAAACCATTAACAACGTCAACAGGCAAATCATAGATTAAAACAAGATATTTATAACTTAACATTACTGACAGATTTGTATTCTGCATAAGCAAAGAACCTCAAAAATCATTAAGAGAAACATAAACAAACCAACAGGGAAAAACTGGCCAAAGATCAGAAGGAGAAAATTAAATGTCTAATAAACTTATGAAATGTACTATTTTATTATTAATGAGGAAAATGAAAATTCAAGTAATCAATACCATCCATTTTTAATTCATCATATTGGCAATATCAATATTTGACCATGATGTAGAGAAAGATGGACTCCCCTACTGACACTAGTGGAGCTTACCATATGTTGGGAATTTTGCTAAGCACATGCCATTACATATAGAAATTGATATATTGGTAAATAAACTATAAAACAAGCCTGGGAAGGATGCACACCAACTTAGAATAGAGGTTGGATTAGGAATGATGATAGTGTGATGGAAGAATTTAACCAGTGAAGACAGTTACCAAAAAGTTTTGTCTGCATCTGATACCTTTTAAATTAAGAAAAAAGCAGAGATTTAGATCTGAATCAAGAGATAACAGTTAGATTGTGCGCCTCGTTAGCCTTCTTACCCTGACCCTTTAGCAGTTTCCTCCCAGAACTCATGTAATAGCTATCTCTGAAAATGCTCCCAGCAAGTTGGGGTAACGAGTATTAATCCACTTGACATACAATGAAACAGAAAAGATAGAGACTTTATGTCTTCTGTATTAACCTTGATGGAGGTGGAACACATTCATTTTAGTAAAGCATCACAAGAATGGAGAAGCAAGAATCCATTCTACTCATTTCTAATATGAAGGCAGTAGGTGATCTAATACAAGGTGGACAGGCAGGGGGATGTGGGAGGGGGGAGTTGGGAAGGAGGAGAGATGTGGGGGGTCATGGTGTACGGCACACCTCTTGGGGGTGGGACACAACTATAAGAGGGACTTTACCTAACAAATGCAATCGTGTAACCTAATTCTTTGTATCCTCAATGAATCCCAAATAAGAAAAACAAAAACAACGTACAATGAAACAGAAACTGGGACACTTAACTGACTTGCTCAAAGCTAGCAATTGAGGGAGTACAAATTAGAACCTAGGCTTGATATGTTCCAAGAAAATTTTCTGGCCCAGCACTCTGGATGCTACATCTAACAGTGAATCCAGGGACAAATCAGCAAGCAGCATTCGTGGTAGTGGGAGAAAGTGGTGGTACACAGTTACACAGGAGGTCCAGTCTAAGCTTGGCCACGTATGAGCCTCAAGAACTCATAAAAGTTATAGGTTGTCGGAGGCTCTCGGAGGCTTTACTCATCTCTGAAAGAGGTACAAGTGATGTATACATATGCATACATGTATTTTATCACTGCAAGGCTACAGAGAAATGCCTGTAGAAAAAGAAACAATTTTTTTCTGATTAGGAATTAGCAATCCTAAAATTCTCTTGCTTAGCCCAGGGCCTGGAACCTAATAACTGTTCAATAAATGGTTGTTGATGGTGATGTTGACCTTGCCTACACAGGAAACTATGAGTCAACCAGAACTGATAACTCTCAAAGTCCCAAACAAATACATTAGGCTACAAATACAAAGGACTAAAAGATCCTTAGCTAATGCAGAAAAAAAAATAATAACACATATCTATTAGTGCATGAAATACTTCTATTATACCGAATCTTTTATTCTTTGGATAAGTAGTCTGTGATTGCCTCTTATACAACAACCCTTTTATAACACTTTCTGAAGAGATAATAGAAATAAATTTAGTTTTTCCTTCAGCGTTGGAGTTTCATTTCTAATGGCAGACAGCAGTAAATTAACCGTAGCTAGAAGAGATTGTGAATTACATAAACATTTCCTTCTGATTTTAACTTCATTAGATAACTATCTAAGTCAATTCCAATTTACCCACTGATCTCTGGGCTGTTTCACTTTCACTGGATAAGGGGGAAATAACCTGGAAAGAGTTAAGTTCTTTTTTTTTTTTTTGGTGGTTTTTTTTGGGCCGGGGTTAGGTTTGAACCCGCCACCTCCGGCATATGGGACCGGCGCCCTACTCCTTGAGCCACAGGCGCCGCCCAAGAGTTAAGTTCTTAACCAGCTGTCAGTAAGATAAGGCGCATTATAAATTTTACAGAAACAGAGACCAGTGAACTTATTGCTCTTGCCTTTCCTGGGGCCCTAGAAAGGAGCTGGCAAGTGAAGGGCCCTACAACTTGAGATCCACCAGGTTCAGCATTAATCTGCTTCCATCTTCCCTCTGAGCAGAGCCCTCCATTCCAAGGGAGAGGAGGAACATCCCTTCCTGTCCTGCTAATTCCTATTGGCCTTGAAATAATCTTAGTTGTCAAGCCTGCCTGAAAACTGGCAAGAATTTCAAGTCTGCTGTCCAGTGGAAAGTGTACGAGAGAACACCACCTTCTGCCAATGCTCATGGCCTTCCACTGTAAAAGAAATTAAAAGAAAATGCCATTTCATTGATGTTTAAAGTAACTGGGCCTGACAGAAATGGCTTCTGTTATCTTTGGAAAGAATTTCATTACTCCATAACACGTTAGATGTTTGGGAAGATGCTTCAACACACTGAGGTTAGAAATGTCTAACTGGCACCATTAGTGATCTGTGTTACAAAACTATGCACTGAAGGGGAGAGAGGGATGCCACACCTGTGAATTAAAGGCCTGTTGGGTTCCCATGAACGGATCTTTCCATGTGCTACAAGGGGATCTGGCAGCTTAAAGAATCACTGTGCCCCTGGGTATCGCCATGGAGCCACACAACATATGTTGTTATAACCATACAGCACATTTGGTGCAAAAGAAAATAGGACTTAATGTGAAATTCAGATCTCTTTTGCCTTTCCATCTAGGCCACAAGGAAGAGGGAACTGGAGGTTCAAATAGGGACAGCTTCACAGAGAAGGCAACTTAAAAAAAAAACAACCTTAAAACCAAACCACAACCATCCTCACACTAACCTGGCCCGGTGAAGCCCTAATTCCAGTAACACCCTTGGATGGCATCCACTCTTCCCCAGGCGCTCTCCCAAGTCTGAGTGAGCTGAGGAGTGCCTTTTTGCTCATAAGAGGCACTGAAGAACAGCATTCACCAACATGGCAGAGCATTCAGCAACATGGTCATTGTCAGTAGGTAAGCCAAGCACATAGCCGTGAAGAGCGAAAGAGCTCTTCCTGATTCACGGGGTAGTATGTCTTTGCTGCAGAGTCACCCCAATTTATCCTCCCTCCGTATAGTCTTCGTAAAAACCAGTCCTGTATTTAAATACAGCAGGTGCATTTTATGCTTCACCTGTATATTCATGATTTTGTGTCTCACATATTTTTTCATAATTCTAAATTTACTACTAGGCAATTCATTATTTAAAAGACATATACAGAGAATCTGAACAACCTCAATAAGTGTTCTGTCTACCATGGATAGCAGTCTAGGCATGAGACAAACTAGGCTGAAATAAACATTTCCCAAATTGTTTAAATTGAAAAAAATCATCACTGACATCTTTGGACAAGGTCATCTAAGACAATATGATACATATTACAGTTGTAACAAAAGTTAAAAAAATAAGAAATAGTTAAATGCCATATTATTCCTTTCCTCCAATCTTCAGGTGACCACTCCAAAACAATTATCTGTTGGTGATTAGTCAATGTACAAGTTTTATTCATTAAGATACTGTAAAAATCAAGAGGCAAAAGTTTAAAAACATAACCTGATATCAGTTTATCTTTTAATAGCTAACTGATCAAAATGGTATCAGTGCAGTGGAAAACAGAAATTAGTGACGATCAGTACCTTGAGGTCATTAACCACCTTCTAAATCACATTCTCTTTCTTCTGTGGTTTCTTCCCAGCTATATCCATTGCTCACTCACTTTCTTCTCCAGTAAACAGAGGCAATGCAAAAGTGATTTGTTTTTTAAACATGTATTGCTTTTACGTAACACAATTTAGAAATCTTTATTTCCCTTACCTTTTATTTCAACAAATACAAAGTTAAACTGTGAAGTGCCAAAAACACATGCACATAAAACTGTAGCTAGTTTTTATAAGTTTTATGTTTACACCAATTCTTAAAAGTGTAGACAAATCAAATATTTAAAAAGAGACTAGATAGATTGCTCCCCCTTCTGGTAAACCGATATATTTTGAAACAAAAAGTATTAATAAATGTGAGGCATTTGCTTTATAATAGATTTAATCATTGAAAGAAATAAATGTTACTCTATACTATTTAAAATAGATTTTAGATTTCAGATTATTAACAGAGCTCTCAAATTGAGACCCTTAAGAGTAGTTTTAAAGTAGTCATTGAGGAAGAGTTAAATTTTTTTGTCTTGGTTAAATAGTGAAGACCTTTTACTCTAAGAACACTTGAAGCATTCCTCTGACCACTGTTCCTATATGTAATTATTATTCAGATTAAAACTGAAATATTTGGGAATCAGTATATGAGAGGAGAGGAGGTGAGGGGAAAAAATCTACTGAAGCAAAAATATGCTTTTCTTTTTCCTTTACAGAGAAGTCTGAAGGAAGACTTTACCCGGACTCACTTTCCCCTGAAGTTCTGCTTATTTAATTTTTCCTCTTGTTCAGCAGGGCAGGTTAGGGAATGAAGATGACCTAATGTAAGGCGTTACACTCAAAGGAAAAAAAGCAGGTACTGAGAAGAAATTGAATTTTTTGTTATTTTTCTTCCTCTATCTTGTTTGACTCTTTGTTATTATTGAAGATAGTTTATTTATGAACTAATTGTATCTAAAGTAAATTTGTGAATCATTGATTCGAATGTGTGTGTGTGTTTCGGAGAATAAAAGCTGTGAATGGTAGTTAGCTTTTCTAAAGTGTAATAAATGTGTGATGTACAGTAAAGAACAATGATCACTTTGCTACCTAATACAGCCTTTCAAGGAAATTACTTATCAGGCTACTTTGCAGGAAGAATTGCTGTAGCCCTGGATACAGAGCGCCAGGAAACCACCATGACACTCCTGATTAAAAATGTCTTCTGTGGGAGAAGGATGGGAGAACGCCCATGCCATAGAGCAGAGGGACACAACCTGGAAGAAAGGTGATTAAAGGGACCACCCCAGAGTCAGGTAATAAAGAACAAGGAAGTCTTATTTTGCAAAACCCCTTTGTCTTACCCAGCCTTGATCTAAAAGAGTGAGAAAGCTGGCGCCCTCTAGAGGACACTTTTTGAATGGGGGGGTTGGTGTTTTGGTGAGGGTGGGGAAAAGCTCTTGGTTTGCTGTGGCCAGTGACCAAGGATGCCAGACAATCGTGAATGTCCTTATTTGAAGTGAATTGTCAAAGTATTGTTCTAAATGAAACATATCCCTTCTTTGAGGTATGCAGATAATTTCTTCAAACAGCTACATGTACTACATCTTCCTGTTGCTTAGTCTTAATCCTGGTTTAAGAACCTCATTACTATCTGTGTTTTTGCTTCTTAAGAACAAAAATGAAACAAAGATAAAAAAGAAACCAGAATAAAGAAATGCAAATTCTGCATATATGTGCTTGTACGTGCGTATGTATATATAAAATATGTTTTTAGCCTTTATTTTCAAATGTCAAATATAAAAATGTCATTAAAAAACATACATCACAAAATTCCAGAGTTGCAGATGCTGGCACCGATGTGGAGAGAAGGAAACACTCTTAGATTGTTCATGGGTTTGCAAACTAATACAGCTTCTTTGGAAAGAAGTGTGGAGATTCCTCGAAGATCTCAAATTAGAGCTCCCATTTGACCCTGCAATCCCACTACTGGACATCTACCCAGAAGAAAAAAAAAATCATTTTATCATATGCACCAGATTGTTTATTGCAGCTCAATTTATAATTGCAAGACGTGGAAACAAACAAAATGCCCAACAATTCAGGAATGGATCAACAAACTGGAGTATATGCATACCATGGAATACTATTCAGCCATAAAAAAGATGGTGACGTCACATCTTTTGTATTAACTTGGATGAAGTTGAAACACATTCTTCTCAGAAAAGTATCACAAGAATGGAAAAACAAACATCCAATGTACTCAATACTATTATGAAATCAGTAGATGACCTAATTCATGCCCACATAGGAGAAAATCTCATTTCAATTCAAGTTGAGGGAGGGAAGAATGAAGGAGGGGCACAGAGGAAGGGGGTTGGGGGTGCTTAGCACTGAATGGGCACAATGTCGTGGTGTATGGCACACCTTTTGGGTGTGGGACACAACTACAAGAGAGACTCTAATTAAACAAATTAAAAACTGTGACTTGGTTGTTTGTAACCTCAGAATAACCTGAAATTAAAAAAAAAAAATTCCTTTAAAAAATTATCTAACTGAATGTTTGAGAATAGATTTTGAGACTTAGCTCACAAATGGTATGCCCATTCTGCCAATACATTATTTTCTGACGAAACAAAATAACCTGTAAAGATTAAATAAACATTTTACAAAGAAGTTGTTTTAAAGTTGGCAAAAATCTTTTACACTTCTAAGATTTTTTTTTTTTTTGAGACAGAGTCTCACTATGTCATCCTTGGTAGAGTGCGATGATTTCACAGCTCACAGCAACCTCAAACTCTTGGGCTTCAAGCGATTCTTTTGCCTCAGCCTCCCAAGTAGGTGGGACTACAGGTGCCCACCACAACGCCTGTATATTTTTTGGTTGCAGTTGTCATTGTTGTTTTAACAGGCTCTGGCTGGACTCGAACCTACCACCCTTGGTGTATGTGGCCGGTGCCCTACTTACTGAGCTATGGGTGCCGAGCCAACTTCTAAGATTTTTAGTAAAATAATTAGAAAATTGTAAATTCAGGGATAAGTATTTTAAAAAACCATCATTAGATGGGAATATCTTAACATATGTTGTGATTTTAGACAGCAAAATATGTTATAATATCAATAGAATTCTAATTGACTATAATACAACAGCACAAATGATAACAAATTTTAGTTAGCTACACACCACTAAAGAAAATCTAATATAATTTGTAAGAGGTTAGCTTTGTACAGTGGCAGAATTGTAGCCAATGAGGTTTATCCAAGGCACGATTATTGCTATAATTCTGTAAGAGGTTATTAGTACAGTGATAGAAGGAAATACCAGGGATATAATTTGTGTGCCTCTTTTACAATATTTTCTTCAATATTTGATATCATTATAAATTTTGATGCAATAAAAAATTAAACACCAGAGTGAAAATGTGAAATAGTATGACAAAGGTGTTTCATGTATTAAAAATTTCAGTTTCTGGGTGGCTCCTGTGGCTCAAAACAAAAAACAAAAACAAACAAACAAAAAATTAAGTTTCTTCTATAATTGTATCAATGCGCAGTAGATTTCATTAAAGTGAATAAAATTATTATTGGGTTATCAACAAAGCTAAGTTACCTAAAAAATGTCCTTTCTGGGGCTGGGTGCAGTGGCTCATGCCTGTAATCCTAGCAGTCTGGGAGGCCAAGGTGGGTAGATACCTTGATGAGCTCAGGAGTTTGAAGCCCACCTGAACAAGAGATCCCATCTATACTAAAAACAGAAAAATTATCCAGGCATCCGTGCCTGTAGTCCCATCCACTTGGGAGGCTGAGAAAAGCGGATCACTTGATCCCAGGAATTTGAGGTTGCCGTGAGCTATGCGGCCACTGCACTCTAGCCTGGGGCAGAAGAGGGAGACTCTGTCTTAAAAAAAAAAAATGGCAAAGTCCCTCTTGCAATCATGTCTTGTCCCCATAAAGTGTGACACACACTAAGGCCCCACCCCCCTCCCTCCATCCCTCTTTCTGCTCCCCCCCCATAACCTTAATTGTCATTAATTGTCCTCATATCAAGATTGAGTACATAGGATTCATGCTTCTCCATTCTTGTGATGCTTTACTAAGAATAATGTCTTCCACTTCCATCCAGGTTAATACGAAGGATGTAAAGTCTCCATTTTTTTTAATGGCTGAATAGTATTCCATGGTATACATATACACAGCTTGTTAATCCATTCCTGGGTTGGAGGGCATTTAGGCTGTTTCCACATTTTGGCGATTGTAAATTGAGCTGCAATAAACAGTCTAGTACAAGTGTCCTTATGATAAAAGGATTTTTTTCCTTCTGGGTAGATGCCCAGTAACGGGATTGAAGGATCGAATGGGAGGTCTACCTTGAGTGCTTTGAGGTTTCTCTATACTTCCTTCCAGAAAGGTTGTACTAGTTTGCAGTCCCACCAGCAGGGTAAAAGTGTTCCCTTCTCTCCACATCCACGCCAGCATCTGCAGTTTTGAGATTTTGTGATGAGAGCCAAACAATTGCAATCAGTGTAACTGGCTTATTGTACCCTCAATGAATCCCCAACAATAAAAAAAAAAAAAGAATATAAGTAGAAAGAACACGTTTAGGTCATCAAAGGATGTGGAGAGGAATGACTTGGGACTCTTTCTGGGAGCAGCTAGAACCACAGTCCAATGGTTCTCTCACCCTGGGTGCTGTTCTAAGTAGGACTGAGCTGTGTCTGTGCATGGCAGGTGCTGGGGAGCTAAAATACAGCAGCCTCTTGACTTTAAACTGTCTACCAAAATTACAAGTATACCATGGCATAAAAAATAAAAAAGGACTATGTCTCTAAAAACAAACAAACAAACAAAAAAAAAAATGGCCTTTCCGATCTTCAGTTTTCACAGTTTTCTTTTGGACTGTTATATAATTTGTTCTTATTTGGAGGCTATTAAAAAGACTTAAGAGTCCTAATGAATTTAAAATAGGGGATTAATGTATTAATTAATTTGAAATAGAGAAGGGACATAGTAACCAATTTTTACAGAAAGTGTTAATCAATTGAGCTAAAAAAAAAAAAAAAAAAACCTTGAAAGCAAAGTAGAGTTATAAAACATTTGAATACAATGACATATTTTGTACACATATTTTGGGGGAACATAATTTTTATAGCATTTTTAATTTTATAGTAGCTGAAAATTCTTTCACAGGAGTACTATGGCAACTGTAAAAGGAATTAAATCAGCTACATATATGTACAGAGGTGACTTTAAATTTCTTTCTTCGTGTGAATGAAATATTAAATCATCAGAGATGTGGGAAATGCAGGGATCTTATTAAATTACATTAATAAAGTTAATAAGCACTTAAAATACTTCATATTTTTGCCATGCTAAATATTTTAAATGTACTGTCCCACAGAGCTAAATAATATATTTTATTACAACTTCATTCATTTTTGTGTTGTCTATATATATATATATATATATATTTTTTTTTTTTTTTTTTTTTTTTTTTTACAATTTTTGGTCAGGGCCATGTCTGAACCCACCACATCTGGTATATTGGGCTGGCACAGCACTCTACTCCTTGAGCCATAGGCACTGCCCTGTTGTCTATTATTTTTTAATCTTTTTCTGATAATGATCCCTGCAGGTTTGCAACATAACCTTGGTATAGACATTTGTATCATTGTATCTTTGTTCCAACTTAATGTCTCGTTCCTGTCAAATACTGAACATAGAGTTTTTAGATTATTTTTGAGAACTAGAGACTGAACGAATGCCTTAACATATGTTGTGATTTTAGACAGAATAATATGTTATTATATCAAAATATTATCAAAAGCTCATCACATAGCATAATGTCAAGAATTTTTTTAATTTTTTTATATTTATTTATTTTTATTAAACTATAGCTGTGTACATTAGTATGATCGTGGAGCACCATACACTTCAAGAATTTAATGCTTAAATTTGAAGACAAAGTCCAGTGCATTTGCAAAAATATCAAACTTCCATATTTCTCTTTTCAACAGTGAGTAATTGGTTTTGGAAAAATAGTCTTACTTTATTAGAGGCTGTGTACAGTTTTCTTTTTCACAGACAAATTACTCTGGTTTGTTATTTATTCTACTTTCCCTTTATTGTGATTGTCTTTATTCTCTTCATTCCAAGTATTTTATTATAAATATGTTCATCATCATCTGAAAACTTTATTTTCTCTCCCAGCGTAGTCAATTCAGAGTATCTACGGATAGAAATGCATAGTTTTACTATAAATTAATTTCCTTTTATTTTATAATGAGGTTACAATATTGATGTTTAATTATTAAATATACAAGTGAAAATTAAGTGCTGTGAAATGCTAATCATCAGGAAAAAGGAACAAGCTATCAATTCACACAAAGGTATTAGAAAGAAAGGTAAATAACTCCTTGGTAGGTTTTGACCAAAACCTCTCCTCATCTTATGTAGTAGTTCTATCTCTGAAAAATTAAGTGTATATTAAAATCATGCTAAAAATTATATGTTTTTATCCGATGAAAGGTGCTTTTTCACATAATTAGAACATATTTTTTACCTATGTGAAATTCTAGCGGGGTATATACATTTTTCACATATTCTTGATGTGAAAAAATTATTCACCAAGCATGCACAGGTTCCATCCAATTCAAGACCACGTGCTTTCATTCATAGCTTGTCTCATCATTACTTTTCCAAGGACGTGCATTTCTAAAGCCCTTTGGAACATTTGTTGTTCTTTCCTAAATTGCTTATAACTTTCATGGATTGTTTTGACAACATGTGCATTTAGGGAAAACCTACAAGTTTTGAAAAAAATTCCCAGAAATTTATAGGTGGCCACTGGAATAATGTCTTGCCTGTTTGACAGAGGAAGGAAGAAATTTATAGTAGAAAATGTGTTGCATAGTTTTTTTCCAGAAAAACAGGGACCAGGTACTATATTGCTATTGCTGAAACATATATTAAAAGTGAACATTGACTTGAATTATATATGCCCATATCTCTCTCTCTTTCTCCCTCTCTCTCTCTCTCTCTCTTCCCATGAAGAAAGGAGCAGGACAACCTTATGTTGAGAATTAGCCGCTATACTGAGAATGACCTTCCCTACATAAAGATAGTAAGGTGGCCTAGTCATACTTTCATGCGTGGAAGAAAAGTCAGTCTTAGTGTGTGTTTTTGTGTCTATAAAAGGTGCAGCCTGCTGTTTCCATGCTGAGATAAAATCATGAGAACAACTGGGGCCACGGGGTAAATCAACAAACTCCCCACAGAACCTCTGTATTCTCACCAGTTGATTGCAATCAGAATCAGTACACATTTTGAAGTATTACGAAGGCAGGTCCATGGCAAGAAAAATCAAGACAACCACTTTCTTTGTGCTACCAACACCACATTTTTGTACATAAAATCGTAACTACCTACTTACCTCACCAGTACTAAATGATGGGAAGGAATGAATGAAAAGCTTGTAATGCCAAAAAGCTTTGAAGACTTGTGCTTCATTCTTCAAGTTGATATCATTAATCATTTTATTTCCTGAGCTATGTTTAAATAACGTTTTGTTTTTCCCTATGTGCAAAGGGATTAATAGCTTCAAGTTTTAGGGATTTTTTTTCTCCTTAGGACACTGGACTATTTCCAACTTCTTATAATAGTGTATTTTTCATAGGGTGGAGATATTTTAAAAAGCTCTTTTTTAAAATAACATATAAATAAACATATGTAGACCAGGTTTGATAATCAGAGAAAAGTTAAACAAATAGATTCTTGTTTAACAAATCCTAGGTTTAGGGCGGCGCCTGTGGCTCAGCGGGTAGGGCGCCGGTCCCATATGCCGGAGGTGGTGGGTTCAAACCCAGCCCCAGCCAAATTAAAAAAAAAAAAAAAGAAAACAAATCCTAGGTTTGGAACATAATTAAAGTGTTGACCTTCTTAATCTGAATGTACCTTCTACTATAGAAAATACTTATGTTATAAAGAACTTTGTTTTACCCTCACACCAACTGAATTGGACCCTTCTTGAAAAGGGGACCCCAGAAAAATCTTCAAACTGAGTTCCTGGCCACAAACGAGGAGGTCAGGCATTTCTCATTGGAACCTCCCTTTGGAGTTTAGATACTTAATTATTAGCAGGATCTAAGACCATGCAAATCAAAGATTAAATCACTCCTGGCCATCAATTTGTTTAAGAAATCACTTTAACCAGTATACGTCCAAGGTGGCTTATCTCTCCTTAACAGAAGCTATACCTTTAAACAAAGCTTTTTTTCTTTAACCAATTGCAAAGCAAAGAATCTATGAACCTACCTGTAACCTATAAGCCTCCCACCTTTGAGATCCTTTTCTGGCCAAACCCTTACTTTCCATGCTTTGGTTTATGATTTGTACCTGCAATTCCTATCTCTCTAAAATATATAAAACCAAACTATAACCCAACCATGAAGGGACCACTTGCTCAAGACTTCTTGGGCATGGCTCCCTGGTCCATGATCACATGTGTTTGACTCAGAATAAACCTCTTTAAATTAAAAAAGCTGTCACAGTTTAATGTAATTTGAAATTTACCAACTAAATCTTCTCCAATTTCCAGTTAGCCTGCAGAAATATATACAAGACGGTATAAGCAATCTTGATTTGGGCCCCTGTTCATTTGCTTCTTCAACAAATATTTATCGAGACTTTACT
The DNA here is from genome assembly GCF_027406575.1 of Nycticebus coucang. Taxonomy (NCBI): domain Eukaryota; kingdom Metazoa; phylum Chordata; class Mammalia; order Primates; family Lorisidae; genus Nycticebus; species Nycticebus coucang. Next base: position 25,423,029 of record NC_069792.1, on the reverse strand, counting down.
TAGCTGATGAATATATGGCTTTTAGATTTGGTACTGCTATGCTGAGACCAATTCTCTCATATTCATTTGAAATGTAATCTAGTTGTTTTCGGCTTCAACAGTGATTAGGAAAATTTTCAAGTTTTTTTTAGCATTGCCTCAAAGTGAAGGAATGAGAAAAGGAGAGTTGGAGTCAGCTCGTTACGAGGAATATCCAAATGAATACTATTTATGATTGTGTCATTTACGAAAAGAGAAGTGTAAGCAGATTTTGTTTAGAGTATGTAGTTTTTAATAATTTTGTGTATGTCATTGAGAAATGGCAATGGGATTGTTTTGATTTCTAGTCATAAATTAAGAAATTGAAGAAAAAGAAAAAAAGAGCAGAATTTATAAATGAATACATTAATTACAAACAGGTAATTTTCAGAAGAATCACAAATGTTTAGAATTGAAGAGGTAGAATATGGCAAAGTGACCCCAGGAGAAAGTAGATTGTTGTCAAATGCCACCACTCTACTCCCAGAAAAAACACCGTTTCAGCCTAAAATTCTTTCAGACTCTCAAGGAATAAATATTTATATCTTATTTAAAATGATGCCTGTGGGGTGGGAGGGACATTTTTCTGACGAAGTGTACAGAGCAAATATATGCTGAGAAAACATTATAGAAATACTTTGAAAATATATCATTAAAGGAAAGAAAGGAAACATGAAAATAATTAAAAATATGCCAATACTAATGATAATTTGAAAAACAAAATCCAAAATGAAATTGAATTAAGAAACTTTTAAAGCAAGTATTCAGAATGGCAAAGAAAGTTTTATGCTAAGAACCCAGTATGATTGAACATTGGGTAAGCTATGGATACAAATTCATTACAAAATACAACCATTGAAAAAATCATATGATAATCTTAATGTATTTCAAAAAGTTATTTCATAAATCTTCAGGTCAATTTAAAATTTATATATTAATGCAAAAAAGAATTAAAGGAATAGTTTAGAAAATACTATCTACTTCACAAAGCAGCCAGGATTGTGTTTAGGAGTTTGGATTAGTGTCATCTTCATTAAAATAAGTGCAATAATCAGGACATGATAATTATTGTAACAACCCCCAAATTGTAGTGGCTTACTCAATTAAAGTTGCTCATACAACTTTTCCACATAAGAGTTCTTGGCCTGGCAGTTTTGCTGGGCAACTCTTCTCCAGCTGCGAGCTCAAGAGACAGACTTCTCTGGTTTTTGATCTCAAAAATCTTTGAAGAATCAGAACTTTTGGCCTCCTGTCTCAGGTGGAAAAAGAGAACAAGTAAGGAGGATTACTTGGCGGTGATGAATATTGTTTCTGCCCACATATCATCCAATTACATCTTCCCGCCCCATGCAAAAGAGGATGACAGCAAATAAAGTCTAGCTGTGTAGAAGCAAAAAAGGGAATGGGACGTGGTGGACACATAGCCCCACTCAAAAACAAGCAGAGGCTGCAGCAGAGGCAGTGACAGAGGCTGTCTCCTGTCACTGTTTGGAATCGTTATCCCAGAAACCTGGGCTAACACAACCATCTGAGACAGTCGCAAATGGTAAAAATATTGCTAAAAGGTAGGTAAAAAGGTAGGAAAAATTATACTTATTTACTGATGATACCATATAAAAAGACAAATGAATAACTAAAAGCTATTAGAAATCATAGGAGTATAGTAAGTCCACCAGCTGTAAAATGGTAGTAAAACTATATGAAATCTAATAGTTTTCATATACAACAATAATAATCAGGTCACTAGTATAAAAATAGAAAACATCTAGAAGTAGACATAGAAAGAAATTTGTGAAACTTATATTAGAGAAATAAGCCTTCAAAATTATTTTAAAAAGCATGAAAGAAACCTTGAGTCAGTAGAGAAATGTTTGTTTGCATGAGTATTTCATATAGAAAATAGAGCTATTCCCTTTCAATATAAATTTAATGCAACATCCAGAAAAATCTAATAATGTTTAAATTTTGTGATGTAATTTTAGAATTCCATTTGAAGGAATAAATATGTTAAACTCCTAGGAAAAGTTGACTAATGAGTATAAATTTATCATGTCAGACATTAGAATTACATACTACAAAGCTACAGTATCCAAAAAAATGTATTATGAACACAGAGAACAGAAAAAAATATTTTTTAAATTCTAACACTAAAGTAACTATAAAATCTGGGAATGATGCCTGGTGGGGTAGATTAGAGAGAAAAAAACCTCTCCATTTTTAAATAAATATTTTTCGTTTATAAAAAAAATGAGGACAATTCACAATTTTAAATAATGTGTCAAAATATATTCTATATTAATTAGAAAATTAAATATATAATAAAGGCAATAAAAAATAGTATTTAATATTGTGGAAGAAAAGAATAATCTGCTTGGTTTCACTATCAGCTCTTCTTTTCTTCATACCCCACTTTGAACATAAAGAGATAGTATTTTTGACAAATTAAACGGATGCCTCATTTATTCCTTGTAATTTTGTTGTACAATAGCTTTCTACTCATTGTGTTAGAGGCATCTATGATTGCCGGGGTGGGCAGGTAAGGTCTAAAGAAACAGTTCCTCTTCTGTTTCAAAATATACTGCTTTTTAGTTCATATTCAGATAATCTTAAATCAGATTACATAAAAACAAGCTTTTTGAATTTAGGCAGGTTTATCCTCACCAAAAAAGCCCTACTGAAAAGGGATCGATGCAAAGGAAATATAGCAGAATCTCTATAAGTTGACCACCCAAGGGTCTGTGCCAAACAGGTCAAAATACAGAGGGGGTCAACATAAGGAACATCCACTGAGTGTGCTTAGAGCATGTCCAGTCCATGAAAATTAGGTCAACTTCAGGAGGTGATCAACGTAGGGAGGTGGGCAACTATGCAGATTCTACTATATTAGGCATTCAATCACTAATTAGTACAATGCTTAAATATATTCACTGCACAACATTTTTCTGAAAGAAAACGATCACTAAAATCAAAGCAAATTATACAATCATCTACTACATAGAAAATTTTCATACATTCAAACACAATATGTATTTACATCATCAAAGGAACTGTGAGTACAAAGTATGCTGTTAAAATGGCCTAATCAGTCATATATTTAGTCATGTATTCGTTCAGCAAATATTTGCTGAATATCTCCTATGCTGTAGTAGCTGTTAGATATTTGCAGTCTTGACGTGTTGATGCAAGAGGATGTGACATCCAAGCAGAGACCTAAAGGTTTAGCAAAATCAGAACAGATAATAAGTGATATGAGAGTGAAAAAAAGTATAGCAAGGAGAGGGAAAATCCTACAGAAGGCTAAGTGCTAAAAGGGGACCACATAAAAAAGAAAGGGAAACACTAGCGGAAAAGGCCTGCTTATGGCCAAAGAGACAAGAGCCTTTTCAATCTCTGGCTGGCGTCTGCACTGTGTCTTAAGAATAATTGGGAGCCATTGATCAGATTTTTATAAAACTTCTTTCAGATATACTCTGTGTATCTTAAAATTCACTCTTTCCAAGTATATAATTCCGTGATTTTTTTGGGGGGGGGGTGGAATTTTACCAAGTAGAGTGATGCAACCCATCACCACAGCTCAGTTTTAGAATGTATTTTCTCCCCCAACAAAATCCCCCAGGCTTCTCTTTGGAAGAGAAGTCCAAAAGAATTCTAAGGTTTCTGTTCTGAGCAACTTCAACCCAGGAGTCAACTGAGATTGGGAAGGTGAGAGGTAGAGCACCTTGGGGTGTCAGTAACTCAGTTATAGAAATGCTGAATTTCAGATGTCATATCCAACCAGAGGCAATTGGATAAATAAATCGGGACTTCAGGAGAGCATTCTGGGGCAGGGATATAAATTTAGGATTTATTAGGCTAGAGATGATATCTAATGCCATTAATAAGCAATGAGGTCAGCAAGTGGAGATGTAAGTGGAGGAGTACTGAAACTTCAGCTCTGTGGGAACACTGCAGGGAGAGAATTTCATGTAGTGAGTGCGATTCAGACAGGATGCCCAAATACCACACGAAGGACTGTAGGTGGCTCCAGGGACTTATTCTTAAATGAATAAACAACCTGGTTTTGAATCATCATGGGCAAGGTTGAGCCCCAAAAGGAAATTCTTAGCAGGCTGGACTGGTACAAGTTCATTATGGTGTGGCCAAGGTCCTTTGAAGAGAAGATGAAAATGATCATAAGAGGTTGGCTTAATTTACTGGCTGACTCCAGTCAAATAAAGATAATTCCTATGCAATCCTCAAGACATTGCTACAGATGTGACAGTCCAGCTTGTTTTGCATCACTGCAAACATTTATGAATTCACTGCATTCTTTAGTTCTTTTAAAGATTTTACAAAGATTTTATAATCACAGAAGGACATTCATACAGTGGCATAGGTATGAAAACATCATTTATGCCAATGTTACTTCTTTGGCAGAAATTGTGTGTGTTTCCATTTTAAATTTAAAGAGCAAGGAGGGTATATATGACTCATAGCACATTGTATCATTTTATTTTAACTTTTATTTAGTAACTGTTGCCTTAAGTAGAAGATTTAAAGCTCTCTAAGTGATGATTAAAGTCCTAGGGAATCAGAATTTTATTTTACAGAATTTCACAGGAATTCTAATGATAACAGAGAGAAAGAGAAGGAAAGAAATTGGAATGCTATTTTTTTCATCCCCCTGCTGCCAGCAAATCTCCCAGCAAATCCTTTGGCTTTTGGTGGTTTCTTACTCACCTTCATAGAAATGTGTTTACTGAAATCACACAGTCGATTGGTTCTGCAAGGAGGTCTCCCTGACACGGGGAACTGGCAAAGAAGAACAATATGCTTTAAGACTTATGAGTCATGTCTTGTGACACCTTCAGTAGGAGAAACAAGAAAGTCCAGCAGATAGCAAAAAATAGTATCAAACAGTTAAAGGTCATACTCTGACAAATGTAGTTGGAGTTATGAGATTGACAAATGGACTTATTTTCTAAATGAGTTTACTTTCCTTCTTAAAATCAAAGGAAGCATTTTCTAACATTTTCTGCCTAGACATGCAAGTTCTTGCTTAGGAGTGGTCTTGTTCATTCAACAACATATTGCTCATGTAGGTGTTTTCCAGAGTCCCTCCCGTGTGTCACATCTGCCATCTTGTTTCCCCACCCCAGCCACAGCTGGTCTATTCAGCTGCTGATGTTGCCCAAGTTACTGAAAGACATGACCTTAGTTTCCCTTGTGAGAATTCTCATTAACAGTGGAAATACGTTTTTTACCTCTGATTTCAGTTTTGTCTCTCTAGGTAAAAAATAAGAACATTCCTTCAATGCAATGAAATGCAATGAAACTGATTTTATTAAAATAGGGAGATTTATTTTCTTTATTTCTTCCTTTTTTGGAAAATAAAAAAACTTCACAAAATTTCTTTTTCTAGCCTCATTAACTCTATCCCCTTCCTTTATTCCTCAGGGATAACCACAATTCTAACACATAGTTTTGAATCCATGGTTTTTGTCACTTATACACTTACATAAGCATCTAACATAATGCATAGTATTGTTTTAGCTATTGTATTTTTTGTAAGTGGCACTGCAATGCACATACCTTTAAGCTTTTGTTCACTTATTTTCTTGACACCTCTTCATGCTCACAGATTCGTATATATATATGACAGCAATCCTGAAAAAAATTTTTTCTAGGGTTCAAACCAATTTACCCTCCCATGAGGAACATATGGGGGTTCCCAGAAATGCACATCGTTTTTAGCAATTGTTGGTATCCATCTTTCCGTTTATCTATTTTGGTGAAAGTATAGTGGCTTGTCTTGTGGTTATAATTTGCATTTTCCTGAATTTTTTTCTATTTTTAAAAATTGAGGTAAAATTCATATAACATAGAATAATCATTTAAAAAGTTGCAACTTGGTGGGTTTCAGTACATTTCTAAAGTTGAGCAACCATCACCAGTATTTAACTCCAGAAAATTTCCATCACCCCCAAAAGACACTCAGCTATTAACTCAGCCTCTCTGATTTGCCCCATCCCTCAGCCCTGGACAACTCCTAATAACTTTTGGTCTATTCAGATCTGCCTACTTTAGACATTTGATACGCAGGTAATTATTCAGTGTGTATCCTTTGTGCCTGGATCTTCCACTTAATGATGTGGCATATATCAAAGCGTCATTTCTTTTTTATGTTTGAATAATATTTCATTATACAGATGTGCTATATTTGATTTATCCATTCACCAATTGGAGAACATTTGGGTTGATTCCACTTTGGGGATATTATAAATAATGCTCCAATGAGAAGTTCTGTATAAACTTTGATATGGATATGATATGAAATTGAATATAAGGTGATTAAATATACTAAATATATAAAATAAATATATCAAAATATATATGTTTTCAATAGCTAGGGGTGGAATTGTTGGGTCCTATGGTAAATGTATGCTTAACTGTTGAGGAACTGCCAAACTCTTTTCCACAATAGCTGTATCATTTTACTTTATGGCCAGAATGTTGAGGACATCAGTTTCTCCACATCTTTATTAACATTTGTTATTTTCCATTTTTAAATTAATTCCATTTTAGGGACTGTGAGGTGACATTTCTTTGACTACTAAGGATGCTCAGCATGTTTTCATATGCTTGTTAGCCCTTTGCAAATCTTCCTTGGAGATATGTTTATTCAGGTCCTTTGTCTATTTTTAATTTGGATTATTTGTTTTTTCTTTTTGAGTTGTAAATGGTCCCTTTATATTCTGGACCCTGTTAGATGTATGATTGCAAATATAACTTTCTTCAAGTAGGTGAATAGTTTTCCCCTTTTTTGCGAGTATCCTTTTGATACACAAACATGTTTAATTTTAATTAAGTCCAATGGGCCTATTTTTTTCCTGTGGTTGCTTGTGATTTTAATGCCATATTGAAGAAATTATTGATTGATCCAAGGTCATGAAAACTTACACATATATTTATATGTTTGATTATCAGAGTAGCTCTTACCAGTCAGGGTTCAATAGTATTGAAATTGACAAATTTTAAAGCAACTTGAAACTATCATACATTGATAGCTGAACTATAAAATAATAGTAATAACATATTTCTATTATAATTAATATAACATATAACTAATAATATAAGTAATAATGGTAAAACATATATTTACACATAAATATATTTATACTACTATAACATGTTTATAGTAGTTATAATATATATCTACTAATATAACTAATAATAATAATAAAAATAAAATAACAACCACTTTGGGAAATCTGGAAATTAGTTATAGAAGTAAAATTACTTCTCCTCTAAAATGCAGCAGTTTTACTCGTATATAGTACTTACCCCAGAAAAATGAAACCACATTTTTGCAAAAAGTTTTGTACAACATTCTTATTACCTCTAATCAAAATAGCCCAAACTGGAAATAAAGTATTCACCAACAAAAATCCATCTAAGCAAACTATGATGTATTTATATAAAGGAATGGGACTCAGCAATACAAAGAAAACAAACTACCAATAAAAATAAACATAAACCAAAAAAATGTGTCCCAAAGCAATGCTGAGTGAAGTAAGTAGTCCATAAAAGAGTACATGCCATATTTCTATATGAATGCTATGGTTTGGATGTGTCCCCCAATGTGCCTGTGTTGGACACTTAGTTCCTAATGCAACAATGTTGACAGGTGGCACCTTCCAGACGTGAGTAGGTCATGAGGGCTCTGCCTTCACCAATGGATTCATGCTGTTATTGCAGGCATGGTGGCTTCGTTATCACAGGAGTGGCTTACTGGTAAAGGATGATTTTTTTTTCCCCTTTATCTTCCCTCTCACTTTCTTGTGCCCTCTTTCCTTCCCTCTCTATGCCATGGATGACAACACAAAGGCCCTTGCCACATGCGGGCCCCTCCACCTTGGACCTCCCAGTTTCCAGAATAGCAAGATACAAATCTCTGTTCTTCATGGATTTCCTAGTCTTAAGTTTTCTGTTGTAACAGCAGAAAATATACTAAGACAATAGAATTTTTTTAAAGTAGATAATTTATGGTGGAAAAAGTCATACGAGTGGTTAGAGATAGAGGATTGCTTGGGAAAGAGAGAGAGAACATTTTCTGGTATTATTTCTGCACATGTGTGCACATGTATGTACATGTATGTTTTCTATCTTGATGGGGATAGGATCATCCAGGTGTATTTATTTGTCAAAACTTAACAAATATACCTTTATGATTATTCCATCTTATATGTACACTATACATAATTTAAACAAATATTGAGCTCTAGCTAATGATAAGAATAGTGGAGGATTTAGGGAGAAATATACCAATGTCTACATTAAAATGAGAAAAATAAGACAGATTAATGATAAAAGGAGAAATGGATACATAGCAAAACAAGCGTAATAAAATATTAATGATTAAAACCAGGTGATCAGTAAATGTTCACAATAAAAGACTTACTTTTTTTTTTTTTTGTAGAGACAGTCTCACTTTATGGCCCTCGGTAGAGTGCCGTGGCCTCACACAGCTCACAGCAACCTCTAACTCCTGGGCTTAAGCGATTCTCCTGCCTCAGCCTCCTGAGTAGCTGGGACTACAGGCGCCCGCCACAACGCCTGGCTATTTTTTGGTTGCAGTTTGGCCAGGGCCGGGTTTGAACCCATCACCCTTGGTATATGGGGCCGGCACCCTACCGACTGAGCCACAGGTGCCGCCCATAATAAAAGACTTTCAACTTACATTTAATGTTTTTCTTAAAATTCTGGAGGAAGTCAATGCTGAATATTAGATACAATATAGCTTTAATTAAGAATAAATCTATATTCTTCTCAAAATGTATAATTTTGAAAAATGAACAGCAAGAAAATACAAAGAATTTTTTTGGCAGTTTGTCTTCTGACAAAGAGTCCAGGTTACTGCCACATGACATATCTCAAATTGTCTGAAGATGATTACTGAAGTATACTAGCACATGCCAAAAAAAAAAAAAAAAAGTACATTGAATGTTTTAAAAATACGGTTTCTCAAGATTTTGATCCCTTCCATTGTTCAGATTCCTAGTCCTTATTCATATCTCTACATAAAAGTAAAAATCTATACACCAATATTGACAAGTCTACCTACATTATTATACATAACTTGACTATATAAACACCTTATTAGCACACTTCAGCTCAATCTTGACTTAGAAGATCCTTGGCTGGTATTTTAAAATTTTTCATAATTCTATCATTTTAATCTTGGTCCTTCGTGGTGAATGAACTTTAATTATTATAGATAATAAGAATGATTGTCCTTAGATATACTTCCTACATGGAATATTTCACCATTTCAATAAGGTTAGTCTTAGAGTATATTAGAGGGATATCTCATTTTACTCAAAAATTCAGTCCCCTTCATCTCCAGCGTGCACAAGACTATTTAACATGAATTGATCTCTATGTGAAAAACCCACGACATTTTGGATACAGCTGAAATCCAATAGATGGCAGTGAAATACAAAAAATTCACTGATTTTTGAATCCTTCCTTGATTGTTGTCAGTGGTAAACTGCTAGTCTATTGCCAATTAAAAATTTCCATAAAATTGTAGAATCTCTTTAGAATCACATTACATTTTAAAAGTACTATGAGGTCTTAGATGAGAAATAGCTCCAAATGTACTATGTCCATAATGATGCTGTGGTTTGGTGTGATTAAGGGATTTACTTGAGACTACGGAAGCAAGTTTGCGGTACATTCAAGTGTAGAATCAACATGAGATAAAGGCAGTTGTGTAAATTTTAATTTTCATCTCATAGCTAGATGTTTCTTAAAAAGCTGAAACTGTATTTATATAATACTAATGATCTATAGAATGGAAATGAGGTGCAAGTGGGTCTGGAGACAGCCAGGGGTGAAGCCATGAAGGCTACATTAAGTATTAGCAATTTCCTTCTAAGTGCAAAGCATAATTCAGTGGCGTTTGACTCTGGCTTTTCATTGTGATAATCATTTGGGGAGTTTAAAAACAGAAACAAAAGCTCACCAATAGGCCATCTCCCTGCAAACTCCCAGAGGTGTTGATTTAATTTTTCTCAGCAAGGTCTGGGAATTGACATTTAAAAGAGATTTCCCAAATAATTTTCAGGTATATAGCCAGTGCTGAGAACCTCTAGCACAGTTGTAAAGTTTGTGGCCTCTGGCGTCATAAACTCTTGGGATTTAGAATCTTTTGTAACAACCTAGATGGAATTAGAGGTTCCTAAGTGACATATTGTAAGAATGGAAAAAATAACACCACATGTACTCGATGATAAATTGAAATTAGTTGACCAACACCTAATGTTCACATACAGAAGCAAAACTCAGCAGAATTGAGCAAGCTAGAAAGGGGCGAGAAGGTGATGAGTAAATTCACACCTCATGGGTTCTTGTACATTTTCTTGGAAGGGCACACTTATAACTTTGACTTACAATATATAAAAAGCAAATATACAGCCAAAAGGTGTGTACCCCCATAATATTCTGAAATAAAAGAAAAAGAAAGACTTGAGATTTCGTTTGTGCTTGCCTACTTCTTAGTTCACTAAATTTTATACATTATTTTATTTCTTTATATATAAAATGGGTGATAATAGTTTGACCTACATCATAGGATTAATTTTAGAATTCCATATAATTAGTGCATTTCTAAACTTACTTTTGAAATAATTCTATAAATTCAATATGCATATCATTGCTTTTGAAGATGTGCTTTGATTCTTCACCTATGGAATTCTACTTTACTTTTATTACAAGTATGGTATTTACTTTGACATTGATTGCAAATTTTATAGCTACCAGTTATAGCTATTCATTCAAAGACATTCATGATGACATACATAAGATAGCATTATCAAATTAGAAGCAAAATGCCATTGCATTAAATGGTATTTTTCTGAATAAAGTCACCATAGGATTAGTTCTCATATTACAGGTGTAAGTATTGCCATGTAGAAAGGGAGTTTATCTTTACAATGTTTAGTATGTTTCCATAATAAACTACTTCAAAATTAAATAACTTAAAACATTAATTTATTTAGTTGTCATTTCCATACGTCAATTTAGGTTGGTCTCAGATGGGGATTTCTGGTTTTAGAAAAGCTTTTCGAAGGCAATGTTCGTAAATGATACATCATCACTTCTGGTGCTTTTTGTCATAGTAAGATACAAATCCAGCTCAGGTTTAAAGGAAAGGGAAATAGTCCCCACTCTTCAATGAGCAGAAATGCAAGGCAGATAGACATAAGAAAATGTGACCATGAGAGGCAATTTTGCAATCACACCATAGTCTTCTTTGAGATTTCTCCAGAAATAAAAAAATCTAGTCTATTGTTGGGATATCAACTAATCTTCAAAAGAAACAATTATCAACTAAGCTTTGAAAAGAAGATTACTAGCTAAAATGATAATTTCACTGCCACTGCAAGCTATCAAGTCAATCTAAAAATGACTGATTCTTTGTTTAAAAGGCTTGAGAAGGACATATTTGCATACTGGGTGAATTTTAAAGTTTCATATTTTGAGATGTTTTAGTGGAATTTTAAAGGTGGGCAAAGAAATACATTACAAGTAGATCAAGCAATTGAGGTCTTAAATATAAAAGGTAGATCTTAGAAATTTCTAGGTAAAATGTAGGAGAATATAGTTATGACAAAAAAACACTAAATAATATTTAGCCTGATGTTAATAAAAGATATAGAATAAGCAAGGGACTGCAGATTAAATGACAATAAAATATTACATACAGGCCAGGCGCAGTGGCTCACACCTGTTATACTAGCACTCTGGGAGGCCGAGGCGGGTGGATTGCCTGAGCTCACAATTTCAAGACCAGCCTGAACCAGAGCAAGACCTCATCTCTAAAAATAGCTGGGCATTATGGTGGGCACCTGTAGTCCCAACTACTCGGGTGGCTGCGGCAAGAGAATTGTTGAGCCCAAGAGTTTGAGGTTGCTATGAGCTATGATGCCATGGCACTCTACTGAGGGCAACAAAGTAAGACTCTGTCTCAAAAAAAAAAAAATAAATAAAAGAAAGAAAGAAAGAAAAAGAAATATTACATACAACAGGTTGAAAAAATAATTAATAGTCTATCAATATTAAGTGTTTATAGAGCATGAGTCAATGGGAACTCATGTGACATTTTAGGGAGTACAAGTGGGACGACTCTGTTGGAAACAATGTGGCATCATCAGGTAAGGCAAAAGCATTTCACATGAACATAGGAAGCCTGTGAAAGAGTATTCAGAGAAGCATTATTCTTCATAAAAATAATGAAACAAAAGAAAGAAGCCCAATGCCCAGCATTGGAATGCACGAATACACTGCAGTTTATCCCCTGCGTGGAACGGGACAGGACTGTGACAATGAAGGGGCCGTGGCTCCGGAGGCATCAACATGTGAATCTCAAAGGTGTAATGTTGAGCCACATCACTGTTATAAGGTTCAGCAAAAGAACATGTACTAAATAAAACATTTTATTTATATAAGTAACAAATTGGCCAATCAAAGGAACGTATTGTTAAAAGATATACATACATGATAAACTATTAAACAATGGAAGGAATTATAAACATTCAAGACAGTGGTTACCTCTGAATAGTGTTCTATTTCTTAAGTTGGATGGGGATAAGTATTAGTATTTTTTATTTTCTTTGGTGAACATGGTATTTCACATCACCCCTTTGCCTTTTGGCTGTGATCAGATGCAGTATTTCATAAAAAAGGAATCTTAAAGAATAGAATATAGCACACTTATCCTTTTGTTAAGTATAAGGAAGAATTTTCTTTCTTCCCATTGCAAGGAGGAAATTAGCGGCCTGGTTGGCCTCACTGATGTAATTTCTCATATGATCATACAAAGAACATTAATAATCTTCAGTTTGGGGACAGAATTAAAGTTCATAATAATTCCTTCATGTGACTTATTTTTTTCTGAAAGACAGAGACTATTTCAGATCCTAGTCCCTGCATAGACCAGGGAGTTAAGACAGAAATTCAATTTGAGGATCAAAAGGAAGTTTCTTTGGGAGAAAATGCTAGAATGATATGGGAGCGACTTCTCATTCTTCTCCACACTGGGGATGTGTGTCCCCTATTTAAGATGGAATTGGCTTCAATAAGTCTTTTGAGGGCATTCCTTCTGAGTCACAGCTTTATCCATCTGTAAGTGTTCATGCTGAGAAATATGACAGTGTGTTAAGTTCTCAGTGCAGGCAGGGGATTCTGAGAGTCTGGAAAGAAAAGATTATATCATGAAAAAACAAAAACATAAATGTGTTTCTCAGTAATTCCTCTTCGATGTTAGTGGTCTTTTAAAAGTATCTTCATTCTTTCTTTCCAGAAATAGATTGTTTAAACTGTTTTTAAGAATGCTACTAACTATAAAATGTAATGAAGTTGAACATAAAGCCATTACAGTTTTTGGAAATATTTTTACTATAGTTCAAGATGAGGGACCAGAACAAGCACCTAGCAGGTCACTCGTTTTATTCTTAATAGCAATTCAGTGAACAAGAATATTAGTAAAATAGTCAAGTCAGAACAACCACTGGATAATTAAGACTTCAGAGGAAGATATTTCTCTAAAAAGGTCAGTAGGGATGGCAAGTACTTAGTATTGTCTAAACATAACTTAATGAATTTTGTTGTCTTCATAAAGTTCAAGTCAAATCAATACCTTTGTATCACTACAGAGAACTTGTCTTAGAAACCACAAACTAATATTTGACTTTGACTTTCCAGTTCTAAGAGACTCCAAACCTCATAATTAGCACTCCTACAGAATTTTGCTAAACAAGGCCAAACTTGTTCATGTTTTCATCCCCAAATATTGTTCTCAAGAAGGAGACACAAGCTATTGTGAATTAAAATAGTGATACAAATCTAGAGAAGTCTTAAGATTATCCATGAAAAGTCAATGAGCTTCAGTCATGACCATCACCTAATACTGCCACATAAGTAGTAAAAATAACAAATAAGTAAAAAAAAAAAGAGAGAGAGAGAGACAGCCAGAGAGAGAGAGAGAGAGAGAGTGCAAACTACACTGTCAAACTCCCTGGTCCATGTAAATCACATCCACAAGAAGGTGAATATTTTGGGGGGGACTATAGAATAATGAATAAAATTTCACAAGCCTTTAAGACACAGTGAGTTGTCGGATGTGCATCATTTTTTGTGTCCATGACAACAATAAATGTATTTATTCAAGAACAGTGAGGCCTCAGTAACATTTGGTTTTAGTAGAAAGGAAAGTCAGGTCAAGTTCCACCTGGACCACACTTGACTACTTTGCCCCCTTGTTTTTTCCTCTCCAACGTGAGGACTACCAAACTGCATAGGATTACACCTTGCTTCTGCATCTCGTTTGTCCTGCTCCAAGGCAATCGCTCTGCTGCTGTCTCATTCATCTCATCTGGTTTACAAAATAGCCCCTCAACTGGGCTCTCTGTGTGGTTGCTCAGTATATCCTCCACTGAGCTTTCAAAGCAGAAATATGTATATGCCACACCCTTCATTAGTCACTGCTATATAAAGGTAAAATATTATGTATTGGTGTGGATGAAACCTTAATATCTTGACACCGTATTAACTCTTACGGACAGAATGCTCTTGCTTTGAAAAAATGCCTTGTTGTGTTAATGTAGCGCTTCTCAAACTTTCTCATTTCAGGAGCCTTTACACACTTAAAAAGAATCGATGTCTCCAATGGACTTGTGTTTCTGTGGGTTACATCTTTTTGTATTCAAAATTAAATCTCAAAAAATATTTCTTAAAGCTAAGATTATACAAGCAAACCTTTCATTTGCAGTCATCTCATGTCAGAAAGCATCTGGACAATTTCCCTGAACATGACAATGAGAATGAAGGCACCTGCTTTCTTAGTAAGACCACGAAAACAGGTTGCCTTACAGACCCCTGAAGACCACATTGTAAAATTGCTAACCAGAGTGCAGAAGAGCCGGGCATGCTCGGGAATCTTGGAAAGCATTTTGTCTGCAATAAGCCAAGGAGGTAGCAGTCCTCTGAGTATAGTTAACAAGATCTTAAGAGGCAGGGGAAGCCCTGAGATGACATCTGGCCCCTGCTTATAGATAATGATAATAAACCGGAAAGAATGCAACCACCAGCAATAAGTGGATGATGAGATAATTTTGTGTAAAGTCAAATCAAAATGCTACAAATTATGGTTTCAAGCTATATTTAATAGAGAGTAAAATGCTCGCTCATTAAGAGAATAAAGCAAACCTTAAAATGATTTTAAATTGTATGATAAATTTAATATACAGTTGTATAAAAATAAACAGAAGAATACATTAGAAGGAAATAGATTTATTTATTTATTTATTTATTTATCAAGGCAGAGTCTCACTTTGGGTAGAGTGCGGTGGCATCATAGCTCACAGCAACCTCAAACTGTTGGACTCAAGCGATCCTCTTGCCTCAGCCTCCTGAATAGCTGGTACTACAAGCACCCACCACAGTGCTGGCTAGTTTTACAGATGGGGTCTTGCTCTTGCTCAGGCTGGTCTTGTACTCCTGACCTCAGGTAATTCACTTGCCTTGGCCTCCCAGAGTGCTAGGATGATAGGCATGAGCCACAGCACCTGGCCAAGAAAATTGATTTTTAAAAATGGATTTTTCTTTCAATGCATGACAATAAGTGACTGGTTTTCTCTCTATAGTGTTCTCTATTTCCTACAGTAAGTATTTTATAAATTACAAAGTATAAATGTTCAGGAAATAGTGTTTGAAAATTGTTCAGTGCTTTTCCTTTGCTTTCAGGATACAATCCAAACGGCTTAGCATTGCTCACCAGGCTATCTGGTATCAACTGGCCCTCCGGCCCTAACTTCTCCTGCTGACCCCTAGTGCACTCATCTTTAGCAATGCTGCCCTACTCAGAAGGCATATGCCATGCGTCTCCATAAATCTGTACCTTTGCAGATACTGCTCCAGATACTTGGAATACCCTTTCCCATTTTAATTCATGTGGTTAAACTCTACTATCCAATACTTTGTTTACTGGTGTTTTTCTTTCAGAAGTTCAGCCTCCATGCTCCATAACAACCTTTGCGACCTCATGTGCCTCTGCGGTATAACTGTGTTTCTATTCTCTGTCTCTCCTTCTAAATGGAGAATTCCTATAGTCAGAGATTTTCTTTCTTTTTTTTTTTTTCTTTTATGAGATTTTCTTTTTGTTTGTTTGTTTGTTTTCCTGCTTGTTTGATTTGGGGGGTTGGGCTATTTATTTTGCTCTACTCAGATAGTGAGAAGTAGATACTGAGAACATCTAGAGGAACACTTATACTTATTTCTTCAGAATAAGAGCTGTCTTTTTAAGAATATTTGAAGTAATATGTTGACATTACTATTGTTAAAACTGATTCCAAAAATAAGGGGAAGGAGTGTGAGATCCAGAAATTAAAATAGGTAGAGAAGTCACGGGCTGAGACTTTTTTAAAAATATGTTTGCTACAAGATAATGTAAGGGTCTTTTCTCCCAGCCCCACCTGGGACTTAGTTCAGATTTTATTTTATGTCAAAGTTTTACACTTACAAGTTGTAAGTGTGCCTGTCACACAGATAGCGTTCAGTGCCCATCACCTCCTCCTTCCACTCTCCTTGTTGAATTCTGTTAAGTTTTACTTCCCTCTATAAACCTGGTTGTGTTTTGACCAAAATCCCTGTTCATGTTTTATCTTTAATGCCTGGGTTATAATTAATGAATGAGTGGAGAGGGGAATTTAAGCCATCACACACCATACATCGTTGATGCAAAGCCAACTAGAGCAAAATTAAGCCCACATAGACATTTATGGATAATGCAGGCCTGGAGACTTTCAGGTAGCTGCTATATCATGAAACAAAGTGGATTCTCAAATGTCAGGATGGTGGGCAGCCAGGGAGAAGATACTGCTTAGAGAAACACTAAAGCCCAATTTCACATCTGGGGCTGCAGCTGAAGTCTGCTGGAAAACCACAGTCGGAGACCAATTAGCCCAGAGCAAAGCAGGCCAAGAATGACTAGTCCAGGAGATAAAAAATCCGAGCAGAAAGTGATGCCAAGTTATGCACATGGAAAACTACTACCAGAAACCAGAGGACTCTCTTAACAGTCGTTATCACAGTGAGAAAAGGATTTCTGACAACAGTGAAGCAATCATAATCCAAATCAGTACGTCAGTCTCAGATAGAAAGAGCAATATAAACAGATGGTTAGAACTTTTATGCACCACCCTTTGTTTTCATCATGATGATAACTCATTTCTGTAGTATAATTTTAGATAACACAGGGTTAAAACACCAACCGTTAGCTAATGTTCGTTACTGGAAAGAAAGTTCTAACCCATTGATTTAAAAATCCATTATAAACATTTTTTAATATATATGGAGATAATTTACTGAGCATAATAGTACACTTGTGATTCTTCATGTCAACTTCTATCTAGGTCACTTAGCCATTTTGGATATTCTGTAATATTCCGAGGGGCTTGAAGTCTGTAACACTAAGGTAACTTCCAACTCTGAACTTACCTGATGATTCAATGAAGGGTTCAATTATTCTTAATTTCTTTTTGTTCTGACATGTTAAAAATTTGACCTCTTAGAAAAAAAGGATAAATTTTAAATAACATTAAATTTTATTTAAAACCATAGACTATAGAGAATTCATAAATATATAAAAAACCGGAATCTCTGTCTTTAGTAAATTGTTCTTTTATATTGATTTGAGTGGTTGCTTCAATCTGTCAGCCTAATGGGGTTAATTAAGGACCTCAAACATAATTCGAAAATGTTTACAGACAGCACATTTTAGATTGCCAATTCCATCTGTGGACATGGCTATATTAATGACACAATATTTGTTTTAGAGGTCATAGTGCTATTTGCCAGGTTAAACATTTGTAATCTGGATCCAGCTTTAATATACCCTTTCAAAGAAAGCCACAGGCTGCCATACACTACATCAACAGTGCTCTTCAATCGAATGGTTTGTCAGGATTACACAGGCAACTAAGCCAACGATAACAGGCACCTTCCATGTGGATGCTAATTAGAATGTTGACATAGTAAAATCCCTTACTAGGGACAAGTAGGTGTTCAGTACTTGCAACCCAACATCATGCTGAAGGCATAGCTGTTAATAGAATTTGTCCCCAGAGTGACCAAAGGCAGAGCACAAAGACCCTCTGCCTCGTGTGTATCTTGCGGTGACGGTGAGTGTGTGGGTGTAAGCTCCTGGCTGCACACAGGCTTCTCATGACCACACAGTGGTTAATTTGTATTTCTCCTCTCAAATATCATTTTTAAAGGTCACGCTTCTGTTTACTAAACCTATACATAGGCAACTCTAGGATTGAGACCTAAGTGTGCATTTGAGATTTATTATCATCACTCTTCTTAAACTACTTCAAGAATTTATTACCTATTTTGTAACTTTTATAATATTCTAGGATATCTTTGTGCTTATGTATAGTATTTGGCTTTTTAGCTTAAAATAATTTTGTATACCTTATTTTGTGTGAGATAGAAAGGGACATTTTAAAAACTGAACAAGGATATAGATCAAGAAAATAAGACACAGAAATATTTAAGTGCCAGGTGATTTTTGTAATAGCAAAAGAAACAGAAGAACTCCCCAAAGATAAAGAAACAGAATATCAAGGAGGTAAATAACTTTTTGAGTAGGCCTGCCGGATCCAGATAACCTCTAAAATCTTAGAATTACAATATATTAAAGACAAAGAAACAACCAACAAACGTTAGGCATGTTTGTTGCTCTATTAATTTTTTTTTTTGCTTTAATAATACATCATAATTTTTACTTATATGGAGAAATTCACCTGTTGGGGTACATTTCCAAAGAGTATCGAGTGAAAAGCCTCTCCTTCCGTGGTGGTCATGAAGCATGCCCCACCTTACACTGTCTCTGTGGTGAGTAAGCTCTCTGATCATCCTACATTATTATGGTTTCCTAGCACCCGCCTGCCTAATCTCCTCCCGTTGGAGTGCACTGGCCCAGTCACTTGCTTCTAATAATCAGATAATAGCACAAGTGCCCAAATGTCACTTCTGTGATGAAATGACATAAAGTAGTAACTCTGTCCTTTGCGGTGTGTGATGCGGCAAGGTTCCAAACCGAGAGTCTGTGCAGAACTGAGGGTGACAACATTCAGCAAGAAACTGAGACTGTCAGTTCAACAACCCTTGAGAAACCGAATCCTGCCAGAAACTGTGTAAGCTTGGAAGTGCCTCCTTTCCCATTTGAGTCTTCATGTGAACCCCCAGCCTGGCTGATAGCTTACCTGTAGTCAGTGAGAAGCCCTAAAACAGAGAACCTAGCTAGGCTGTGCCAGGACTCCTGATCCCCAGAAACCATGAGATGACAAATAGGTGTCACTTTAAGCTACAAAGTCTGTTAAGATTGGCTGTGCATCAGTAGATAACGTATGCTACTATCCCCTGACTTAGGAAAAATGCATTTCAAGTTTGAGATTTATCATTTGCTTCAAAGTATGCCTTGGTTTAATTATTGATATAGGGCAACATGCAAGAATTTCCCATGCTAAGTATACTCTAGTAAATTACCAGATACTAGAAATCTCTGTTTGTCTTTATGTAAAAAGTCCAGAAAAGACCTGTGGAAAAATGTGCTAAAACCTTCTTCATTTATTGGCCGCCATTCACAGAAGCTTTTTTCTGCATTGATATGATTATTAAAGTGGAAATTTTAACTTGTGAAAAAATGGTGTTTCCCAGTTGATTAAGGAATCTGCCTATATATTATACTAACACATCCTAGCATAGAAATTACTAGTCAGATTAGTCATTCATTTTGGGATATTTTTTAAAAGAGTCAAGCCACATATCATGATATAAAACTTCAATCAAAATTAAAAGTTTAAAACTTGCTGGGAAAACACAGGGCACTGTTTTTCAATGCTCAAGGTATCAATGTTCTTAATTGCCATACAGTGTAGAATTCCTTCAATGTGGCCCTAAATTTAACTTATCAAGCTTTATCTCAACTTCCATGTACTAATTTTAACATGCAGTTTTTGGATTTAGAGAAAAGTTAAAATTCACATTATTCACAGGATTTCTGATTCTACAATTTTGGAACCACTATAAACTCTCCACTTTATGGAATAGTATTTTTAAGAACCTGATATCACAAGCATGAGGCTCCTTCATCCATTTTATTATATTGTTTAAGCAACACTTTTCTAAAATGAGTCCAGTTTTGCTATGCTGTATAAGATCTGTTCAAAATACTGCAGATGCACAATAGTGCAACTGGGTGTTCTCTTCCAGTGTCCTGGCTAAGGGTGCTGCTCCTTTTGCTAGGCTGTAGCTTTCCTGCACGGTGCAGTAGAGCACCCACAGAGCGCGGTACTTGGGAACAGATAAACTCAGAACCCATTGCGTGGCTTTGTGCAAAATGCTGAGCTTCTTCAAGTTTTAGATTTCTCCTCTATTAAACAGAAATATTAATTCTTGTTTTGGAGAGTTATAGTTGGTTTACCAGGGAAGAAAATGATTATTAAAATTCAAAACTGAGAGAAGGGATTATGTGATTTCTTTCTAGATGATTTTATTTGTACCTATGAATACAAGAAAATGAAACACTCGGGATAATTTGGCAGGAAGAACAAAGATAAAACTTAACTTTTGTGCACAAAGAAAATAAAGACATTTTGGAATAAAGGAGAGCAGGGAAGAAAGAGGTGAGTGTGTGAAATGACAAGAGGGACCAAGGTCATAGGTGTAGTGTAAGGTTTGGGTGGCCATGAACTGTGGGGAAATGCCAGCTCCAGAAATTTCCAGTGAAGGGTATTCCTAAGAAATTTCTGAGAACTGTAAAATGAGTCAGGGTAAGCTTTTGCCACCAAACTCAATAGGTGAGCTTGCAAATAGAAGTTCCTACTCTGAATATTATCTGGGAAATAAAACAAAAGGGATGATTTGGGCCACATTTGGCCTTGGGAAGACAATAAAATGTCCAGCTAATGGGACACAATGAGACTCCACTGGGATTAGCAACCAGGGAGAGAAGGTGCAGAAGTGACTGACCTTAGGAAGACCACAAACTGTCTGGAATTTGGATACACCATCACAAGGTCACCAAAACCCCAAAGGAATGTGAGAGAGAAGGTTTAAACTAATTGTTTGTAAATCCCAAAGGACAGAGCTATCCCAACTAACATATGCAGTATATTTACCTAAAGATTTAAAATATCTGGAACAGGGCCTATTATTAAAATACTTAGCAGTAAATCAAACAACATGTGATACAGACTCAGGGAGTTTACAGGATTGCTTTTCCAGATTGATGAAAATAATTCAGACAAAATTAAAGAGCTTAACTTACTATTAAAGAAATTCACCTGTCAGACATTGATCATTTCCAAACATCCAGAAAATACGAACCCGTTATAATTATAACAGCTTTTTATTTAGTTATACTCAGTATTATAACATATTTAAAGTAATATACGTATAAATTTCAAGCCATAAATTAAATGCATTGAAATGCTGTTATTAGCATGTCTTTCTTGTGGAGTTCATAAAACACTCCAGCATGTGTGCACTGGCTGCCCTGGCTCCTCTTGCTCCCCTCTGTTTGAATTTTGCCCTCTACGAGAGGCCTCCTCCATAGCACCCTTTGCAATAGCAACACTCAACTCCCCAGCACACACTCACCCCTATTCCTGCTATATTTTTCTCCCATTCTGTACTTCTTATTCACTTATTTGCTATTATTTGACAGTTTTCTCTTCATAAGACAAACTTCATGAAATAAGAATTTCATTTTTTCTTCAAAGTTGTTTCTCCAGCCCTTAAAACAGTGCCTGTCACGTAGTAAATATTCAGTAAGTATTTATAGACTAAAGAAATTAATAAATCCTTAACTATTGGTTGCATTAGGAAATGTCATACCCTTCTTCTGTTAGTCTTGTTTTTTAATTAATGTCATGGATCTGGAATAGCCTGCTCTTCTGGTACTACACCCTGTACCTATCTGTGCTGCATTCATTGTGGTTTTTTGAAATGAGGCCTTGTTATACATACCTTCATGTTCTTTTTATTTATATCCACACTTATTTTAAATTGGGGTTTTAAAAACAAAGTCTTGGTGAGGATATTACTTTTTGAAAATATGTTTTGTAATGTAGTAAAGTCTTAGTCCTTTCAGGTACTATGACAAAATTCCTTAGGCTGGTCATTTATAAACATACATTTATTGCTCACAGTTCTGGAGGCTGGGAAGTTCAAGATCAAGACACCAGTAGGTTCGAAGTCTGGTAAGGGTTTGTACCGTATAGATGGTGTCTTTTATGTTTTCTCTCCTGGTAAAAGGGACAAACAAGCTCTATGAGGCCTTTAATAAGGGTGCTCATCTCATTCATGAGGGTCCCACCTTCATGACCTAATCGTCTCCAAAGCCCCCAACTCTTAATACCACTGCACTGAGGATTATGCATCAACATATAAATTGGGGCATGGAGGTGGGGGCTGGGAGGGATGCAAACATTTAGACCATAACAGGTAACAAGGTAAGGGAAGCTTTTTTTCTTTTTAAACTAAGGAAAGATTATAGTTGTTCAAGTTTAACAACTTTATTTACGATTTCTATGACAGAGGAACATGTTAGAAGTTTATAACCTCTTTGAGACCCTTTCTGTAAGGAGCCAATTCATCATCTTTCTTCTCCTTGGGAATCTTAGTTTTTGTCTTTGATAGCTGTAGGTGTTCCTGATACCACAGGGTTTTCCTTTGGGCAAGCTCCTCTCCTCTACCACCACTCTGATCAAGTCTCCTCCACCCACTTCCCTTGTCCATTACCAAGATTACTGTGAAGCTAAAGGTTAAGCTTCAGGCCCTGTTCACCTGCCCGAGTCCCATCCAACACCCTGTCCCTAATTTTGTATTTATAATTTTTGTTGATTTTTTTCCCTTAAAGTATTCCCCTATGCCCCACTATTCCTGTATATGCATCAACTTGTGTAAGCTTCAGGCCCCACCAAACAAGATCTGCCCTGCTGTTGTACCATAGAACTTTGTAGAACCAAGAGAACTTACAGCAATGCTCTCATAGATTCTTGTTTGTCTGTAGGTTGTATTTACTCAGAATGTGATCTTCTCAAGCCCAGGGATCATGTCATACTGTCTTTCTATCCCGAGCATGTGACGCAGAGGTGCCCGTGGAAATGACTTGTTGAGAAAAACCTGGTTCCACAGTTCCAGAACTCCCTCTCATCGTTTCTTCACTCTACACCAAGGGTAGCTCGTTTCCTTTCTGCAACCAATTCAAAGTGTTTCTTTTGTTTAATAACCAGCTTAGGAAAGAGTAGTTATTTATTTTTCATTTCACTTTTTTCAAGTCTAAGTTAAACTGGTTTATATACTGAAAGGGAGCCTGATGTCATGGAAAGAGGCATGAATTTTTTAGCTTCCAATCTGGATGAACCATTTACTCTTTGTATGGCTGTAGAGACATCGTTTTCTATTTGTAAGCTCCAGTTTCCCTATTTATAAAAACAAACAAACAAGTAAACAGACAACCCAAAGGGGAGGAGGGGCCTAAGGGAAGAGAAATTTTTATTTGGCAATAGGATGAAATTATATATATGAAAGCCTTGACACAACACGAATGTAAATTGTTAATATTGTTTTGAAAAGTTGGAGGATAACTTTATTTATATGACTGTTTATATATAAACCTGGGTTAGCATTACTCTTTAGTTAAGTGATTATTATCCCCTAAGTTCACAAATTTAAACTTCAAAATCAAAAACGAATTCAGAGATCAAAAGAGAAATACATAAATGCCCTCATAATTAAAATGTCATAATAATAAAGTTTACTTGCTACTTTTGATTTCTCAAGGTTTAGGAACAAACAACTTGCTCAGCATATTTTGGCAGAACTTCTTTTTAAAAAACAAGAAGGTTAACTACCAAATTATGAGGACAGAAAATGGAAAAAAACAACCGTAATGCTGCTAAATAAAGATGTGAACACAAATTCTATATTGGAAATCCAACTAGTACATTTTAAATTGGAGGTTGTGTGGGTCATTATTATTATTATTATTATTATTATTTGCTTTCTTCTTATATTGGATAATTTTTCCAAGAATCTTATACTTAAAAAGGAGTTCCATTTTTTTGGTTCTTTGCCCCCAAAGTATGAGCATTAAAAAAAAAAAACTCTATGACGTCTATTGACAGAGAAATAAATATGTTCCTCTATTTTAGTCTTATTTAAATACATGTGGTACATAAAGCTGTGATTAGCACTAAAAATACATATTCCATGTTAAGAAATTGTATCCCTAAGATTTAACATGTAGAAATGTAGAAAAAAAACTTTGAGTTACACATAGTGTTATGTGAATTAATATTTCATAGCTGTATACATTTAATTTTTTTAACTGATACATAATAATTATACATATTTATGGAGTATATAGTGATATTTCAATGCATATAAGGTACAGTAATCAGATCACTAGCATATCTATTATCTCAAATACTTACTTCATGTTAGGAGCATTCAGTATCCTCCCCCTAGGCATTTGAGATTACATAATACATTATCCTTAACTAGTCATCCTACTGCAGTATAGAACACTAGAACTTATTTCCCTCACCTAGCTATAATTTCATGATCTTTAACAAATCCCTCCCAATCCCTCCTTTCTCTGCACCCGTCCTAGCTCCCATTCTCCTTCACTATTTCTTTTACTTCTGATATCCACATTTTAAGCTTCCACGTATGAATGAGAACATGTGATGTTTGATTTTCTGTCACTGTCTTATTTAGCTAAAACATAACGTCCCCTAGTTCCATCCATGTTGCCAAAAATGATAGGATTTCATCCTACTGGGTGGCTGAATAGTATCCCATTGTGTAAGTAGACCACATTTCCTTTATCCAGTTATCTATTGTTGGACACCTAGGTTGATTTCATATTTTGGATCCTATGACTGGAGTTGCAATAAATGTGGGGGTGCAGTTGTCTCTTTGATTTGCTGATTTCCTTTCCCTTGGATAAACGCCAAGTCATGAGATTGCTCAGTCATATGGGACTTCCATGCTGTTCTTCACAGTGGACAGACTGCCTTACGTTCCCATCAACAACGTGCGAGCTTTCCCCTTTCTCCACATCTTCCTGTCAGTTACTGCTTCTATTTTTGAAAATAGCAATTCTAACAGGTGAGATACCTCCTGGTGGTTTTGATTTGCACTTCCCTGAGGATTGATGACGTGGATCATTTTTTCATATATTTGTGGGTGATATGTATGTCTTCTTTTGAGAGATATTTCTGTTCAGATCATTTGCTCATTTTTAATCAGACTGCTTTTTTTTTTATTCCTGTAGAGATGTTTGAGTAAGAAATCCTTACTGGAAGAATAGTTTGCAAACATTTTTCACCTGTTCAACAGTTTGTCTTTCACTCTGTTGATTGTTTCCTTTGCTGTGCAGAAGCTGTTTAGTTTGATATAACTTATTTACTAAGTTTTACTTTTGTTGTCTGTGCTTTTACAGTCTTATTAACAAAGTATTTCTCTATAGCAATGCCTGGAAGAATTTCCCCTATGTTTTCTTCCAGTAGTTTTATCATTTTGTATCTTACATGTATGTCTTGGATTTATTTTGTGTTGATTTTTGTATAGGGTAAGAAGTGTCTTGTTTCATTATTCTGCATATGTATATTAAGTTTGTCAGCACCATTGTCCATTCCCCACTGAGTGTTCTTGGCACTTTTGTCAAAAATCAGTTGTCTGGGCCACGTGTGGTGGCTCAGACCTGTAATCCCAGCACTCTGGGAGACTGAGGCAGGAAGATTCCTTGAGTTGAGGAGTTCAAGACCAGCCTGAGCAAGAATGAGATCCCATCTCTACTAAAAATAGAAAAATTAAGCAGGTCTTGTTGTGGGCATTTATAGCCCCAGCTACTTGTGAGGATGAGGCAGGAGGATCACTTGAATCCAAGAGTTTGAGGTTGCTGTGAGCTAGGCTAATACCTCAGCACTCTGACCCAGGCAACAGAGTGAGACTCTGTCACAAAAAGAAGAAGAAGAAGAAAAGTAAAAAAAGAAAGAAAGAAATCAATTGTCTGTAGATGCATGAATTCATTTCTGGGTTCTTTGAGCTCTTTATTCTATTCCATTGCTCCATGTGTCTGTTTTTATGCCAGCACCATGTTGTTTTGGTGACTACAACTTTGTAGTATATTTTGAAGTCTGATAGTATGATGCCTGTATACTTTTTAACCAAGGACATAAGTGTGTGCTTAGCCCACTAAGAAGCCAACCATTGTGGAAAGGAGACAGACAACTCTTCCAAATAACTCAGGTTCAAAGGTTTACTTTAAGAATATCTCAGAGTGCCACCAGTTGTAGAGGAATCAAATTGGTAAATCCACAGCTCACTCCATTCACACCTTAGTATTTCTAGAATCAATTTATTAAAAAAAAAAAAATCCCTTTTCTTACCAAGCAGACTAGCAGTTTTCAAACGATGTGAAATTAGTGAGGGAACCACAACGAAGTAAAGAAATTTAAAATGTACAAAACTCCACAAAACTCCCTAAAATACAGGCTCAGAGAACACTAGGGTCATTTGAAAGTCATCTCAGGCTTCCTGGCTGAGACTAGACAAGCAACTTTGGGATCTTCCACTCATTGACATAGCTTGGTTTAAACACCAGGATACTGAGACTATCAACTGAAACACCTTCACACAGAAGCTACTTATGGGAGTGCTTTAAAAATATGAGCACACTGCTTTTACACTCTGGTGCCCGGGCTGAGTGTATTCTCCATTCAACTTCCTCAGATTCTTTTGAAATAAAGGATGTTTCCATCGCTCCGTACTGAACATGCCTCTTTGCTCCCCTGACTCCACACAGCCCCTCTTACTCCCTGGGTCTTTCACTTCTGCCATATTTCTTACTTTCCTGTTGGCTTTTTGAAAACATATTCTTTAATTAGTGTTTTCCTAAATTATTTAAGTGTAAAAAAATAAGTTTACATTAAAAAGCATGTCATGATAAAATAGATTTGGAGAAACTGAGTTAATTAAAACTAGACAAGTCTCCACAACTGAGTTTCTTAGGTTTGACATATGCAACATTTATATCCATGATGGAGATAAAGTTTGGAGCATTTATCAGAATTAATTAATTAATTAACTTATTTATTTATTTTGAGACAGAGTCTCACTGTGTCGCCCTTAGTGGAGTGCTGTGGCATCACAGATCACAGCAACCTACAACTCTTAGGCTTAAGCGATTCTCTTGCCTCAGCCTCCCAAGTAGCTGGGACTACAGGTGCCCACCACAACACCTGGCTATTTTATTGTTGCAGTTGTCATTGTTGATTTTAGCTGGCCCTCTCTGGATTTGAATCCACCAGCCTTGGTGTATGTGGCTGACGACCTACACACTGAGTTACAGGCACCTCCCTCAGAATTATTTTATTGTGGAATACTTTTTTATTCTTCCAGTGAAAATACTTTGAGGAACAATGCTCTGGACAGATGTTATGTAATTTTAATTCTGCACATGTACAAAGCAAAGTATTTTCAGTCTATGTTCCTCATTAGCATCTAGGCTTTGTGTAGCAGCCCCTGCTCATGGCCATGGCATTGAAGGGTGAGGGTGGGAAGCTGAGATGGTAGAGTTAGGGACTGGACATGATTTTTTAAGAATCCTGAATCGGCCTCATTATTTACTCATTTTATAGAAAACTATATATTCTGAGGCTCGTTTTCCCTCTACGGCTTGAAATTTTGTTCTCTTGGGCTGATACTAGAAGATCTGTGGACCTTGAGTGCCATAAATGCTGCTCAAGCTCTTGCTGACTCCACTTCCTAGACATTCTCTATGGTCCTGTCAAGTACAATAGTGTTAAACAATTTTAATCCAGTAGTTGGATAGCTAAATAACTAAAGCATACATAATAATAGTAACACAGAGAACTTACATGTGAAATTACTCTCTTTTAAATAGTCTTGCCTTCCAGGATTTTAAAAATTCAATGGACAAAAGTGTGAAACATAATGCCTACTACATAGTGACCAAATCGTGTAGTTTAACTTGTTTTAATCAACCAAAGCCATGTTCTCCAGCCATGGTTTATTGACATACTCCACTCAAGCTAAATCAAACAGGTGTGTGTGTGTGTCCAATAATCACTTCTTGTAAGGAAAAAGAAACGAAAACCCTAATCCCTCTCAGCCTAGATGAAAAGAGAAAGAAAGGGTCTTTCCTAGATAATTTACCTAAACCTAGGAAATCTGAATACCTATTCTGTAACTTTATTAAGTTTGTTTGAATCATGAAGCTAAAAAAACCACTACATTATTTTGGCATAACTGTCTTTTGTGAGCCATTTTAGAATTTTTTTGTATTTTACAACTTTGAGTAGATTTAGTTCAATTAAATGTTTATGGAGTGCCAACTAAGTGGGTCATCATTTGACACCCTGGAGTTTATAATCTCACTGGAAGCGAAGAATGATTACAGAAAGAGTATAATAAGAAATGGGGTGAGTTGCATCAGGTATGGCAAAAGGCTGTAGTAACTTTGAGAAGAGGAGTGTGATGGAAATGAAGAAGGACTTCTGAATTCAGGAGCAAGCTAGGATTGTCTTGAAGGTCCAATAGAATTTTAACAAATGGAAATAAGAAATGAAGATTCCTCAGATGTGGAAAAACAAACAAACATAAATAAGCTTAAGTAATATAAAAAAATTAATAAAAGAGACCAACATATTTAAATAACAACCTGAAGAGGACAGCAAACCAAAGGACAGCAATATAGAGGGGGAAAAAGTGCTGGGAGCAAAACCTCAGGTTTTATCTTTAGAAAACAGCATCACTCCTGGAGTTTGGAAATTATAGAGTCAATAAAAATCAAAAAGAGAGCTTAACAAAGGTAGTACAGATGACAATTTCAAGTATTTATTTCTAACATGTTGAGTAGGACTAGGGTTGAGAAAAAGGGTTTTGGATTTTGATTTGGTAATGGGAGACTTTTTTAGAGGTGTGTGAAAATACAGAAAAGTAGAGAGTGATGGAAACCACATCAAAAGGGATTAGTTAATGATTGGGAAATAAAAAATATAATATTAATCTATGTGGATGACTTGATCAATAATTTGGGGATAAGTGGAAGGAAAGGACATAGTACTAGAAGAGTTAGGAGATTGAAAGGCTTGGCGATTCCCAAATATGAATGAAAGGGATGGCGGCATTAAGGAGGAGCAAATGCAAACAAGGAAAGTTACATTCTATGGATCAAAGACCCACCTAAAAACAGGAAGAAGCAAGAGCATAGGAGAGAGGATGGCTTAGTAAGGAGAAGGATGATGACTTTAGAGTTAGGGGATGGCACAGAGAGAATTAGTAGAGACAAAGGCAAAGCCAAACACAAGAGGCGGTCACCCATTGTAAGTGGAAATGGTATTGACACCTGTGGATGGAGAAACTGATGATGAGAACACATACCTGGGATAACATATCATGGACCACCAGCTATCAATAGGTGGTTCAAAAAAGTAGAACTTCCATCTCTCATTAGAGAGGCAAATAATCTTATAAGATGAGTGGTAAACTGCATGAATGTTTCAAAAAAGGATAAAGTGGACATAAAAGAGTTAGTTGTTTTATTTTACACAAATTCTCTGTTTCTATAAAGACAGTACTTTTAATTGATTCTTATGATCAAAGTCTTTATTTGCAATTACAATTTTATAATTTAGTGTGCTTTGCCCTGTGCCCATTCCCATTTTAAACAAATCAAAAGGATGTTATGATGGAAATAGGAGATAAATCCTTTTGTCTAAATTTGCATATCACAAAGAAATCAGGACTTGTATAAATGTCATTGCATCTTTCTGACTTGGCTAAATTATCTAGTCATTTTTTTATAACTAGGTCATACATATTCAAGGTCAAATGGTCACTACAAACCCATTACAATGGCAGGATAATAAAATTACAGATAAATATGATTCTTTTGGATTCACATTAAACTAGGTTTGAATCTGGTGACCAACACAAATAAGTTATTGAATGTCTAAGCCTCATTTTCCTTATCTGTGAAATTATCTTCCGTATGGATTCTGTTGAGAGTTAACAAAGCAATGCAGTAAATGTGGGTACATAATAACTCCATAAATTTTAGCAGTTTCATCGTTTTTGTCAATATTTTACTACTTTAAATGTTAGAGAAAAGTATCTAGTACCAGAAAAGCTATAAAAATAGGAGTTACATGCTCTTCATAGAATAATGTATTTCAGGTGGAGATTATGTTACCAATAACTTTTTGGAGATTGGTTTTTAAATGTTAGCTTCCATTTTACTCACATGTAAATTTCCATGTGGAGTATAAATCTAGTCACCAGTCAGTGTACATTAGGTAATACTGTAATTCATAAAGCATGGCTACTGAGCTGAATTTATGAGAGAAAAGAATGATTAACCAAGATCACAGATATCTGAAAAAAAAATAGAGGAAGATAGTGTTGTTAGTATAAAAAGATGTACCATGTACAGTTGAGCAAGTTATACCCTGCAAGACCCCGGTATACATCTAATCTCACAGAGTCATCTGAGTGAATGGTAAGGTTTGTAAGGTATAGCCTCAGAAGCTGTAGAAGATGTTTCTGGAAAAGCTGACCAAAAGTGATGGAGGAATGTTGAAAAAGATAAAAAATCCCAACATACAGTTTCTAGATTTGACCTGCTTATCACCTCCCCCACCACCAGTTTGTAATTAGGATTGATTAAGGAGAGTTTCATTGAAATATTTTCACTCATTAGAGACAACATGGTAAGGTGAAAAGAGATCACTGGTTGGGGAGTCTAAGAGATGAGAGTTCGAGGCAAGTAACGTCCAGTCTGTGGTTCTCAAACTGCATGCCAGCACGAGGGTGTTTTCAAGGAGAAACTAGCTCCCTCACTCACCACCAAACATGGAGTTCCACATCAGCACTTTAGGGTCTCTCCTTTAAATTTGAATGAATAGCAAAAGATTAGCCAACATTTGAGGAAAGCCTCCAACATGAAAAAAGAGTAGACAATTTAAAACAACAAAACAACAAAAACAAAGAAATGTGAACCAAATACGGAAAGTACAAGAAAAAACCAGATTATAATTAATATTCTCAGAAAGATGAGAGAAGATCTCTCCATATAACAAGAACCAGGTGCAATGAAAAGGAAAAATATACAGGGAAAAAATGTTTGTGTCTGTATAAATATATTTCATAAATCCAGTACAACTTTGGTATCAACTCTATCAAAATAGAGCAAAATAGAGCAAAACTACTCAGATGTCCTTCAACACAGGAAGAAATTAATAATTGTGACTATATCTTTTATAAAAATCTGGATGATTTGGAACACATGCTTCTAAGCAAAGTATCACAAGAATGGAAAAACAAGCATCACATATACTCAGTACTAGACATTAGACTAGTCTAAAAGGGGATAAGATGGGGACCTCAACTGCCTACTGACAGCCCGAGGAGTGGTGAGACAGCAGAGTGGCAGGGCTGAGATCTTCTGCAGAGGCTATCTCTAACTCTCAAAAATGATGTTAGGAAAGCTGGATATCAGTCATCTCAGACATCTATTAACCACCTGTACTGAAAGATTTATGTAGCTTCCATGCATTTTACAGTCAAAACATAAATGCTTCTCCATATGTGAATTTTCAGAGAAAAATGAAAATACCTTATCATTTAAGGCTTCTTTAAGTTTTCTTTATGCACATTGTAATAATGGGTTGTAAACAAGAATGAGCTCGCCTAAACTGATTTTTAAAAAAATTAATATCCTACCCATATATGGTTCCACCATTCAGGGCTGAACAGGGACCTCCATTTCGTAGGCCTGGGCAATTTCATGAGGACATGCCCTGACATTTTGCCCCCAGTAGAAGGGACTGTATCCATTCATTTGTTAGACTATATTTACCCCTAGACAAAGGACCCACACAGACACTTCCAACTTGGGTCTTTCCTTTTGCCAGAAGCCCTGGTGCTTTTTACTCCTTCTGTACTATTTTCTGGCTAATAAATCCTATCTTACCACTGATCTGTGGTCTGTGGGTTGATTCTTTAAACCCCCAAGACCAAGGACCTACTGAAGAAAGAAATTTCGGTAACATTGCAATGGCAAAAATAGACACCTTTATATTTATTTGAGATATAATAGGAAAACAGGTTGATTGTCATTCTTAGACACCTATTCGGATTAACTAAAATACTTTGAATATTCAAAACCCGAGATTGTTTTTGAGCCTGTAAGTGTGAAAAGAATTCATGTCTTTGCTCATTTTAAAATAATTTTAACAAACACTTAATTGATTTGTTTGAAGAGTTTGATTTTGGACAGTGAAGGGTACATGTATCTTACAATTGACTGCATTTCAGGTAGATGTAGACACAAATATTTGTGTAAACGTGTTTCTTCTTGTATACTTCTTTTAATTGCTATTTTCATTCTTACATAACCACCAATAAAATATATCATAAGTCACAGGTTCAAACAAGGCCATGGTCCTTTTATAATTTCCCCAATGATGTGGTCATTTCAAATGAACCCAGTAATTGATTGGCTTTCCAGTTTCAGAACTCACTTCAGCCATTAAACGTGAGAAGAGGTCTGGAGGTTAGCCTCTGGACAGCAGAGAAACATGCCTTCCTCAAAGAGGAGAAGCGCTTTGGCCTTAAGATAACTCTTACAAAAAGAAGTTTCGATGAGTTAAGTGTAAATGAATCAGAAGCATACATATTATATTTCTTTTGAAATACACAGGATAAAATAGCTTGGCAAAATGTGTTAGTAGATTTTGCCAAACCCAAAACATAAAAAAAAAAAAAAATAGTCTGGATATTTTCAGTCTTCTAACTGCCACCAGATTGGCCTATCCCTAAATTTTATAGTTTGACATTAAATTGTGAAATCTGGTGGAGTAGGATTTAAACACTGGAGAGAAAGTAGGTTACCATCTAATTGCCATTCATTTGGCCCCATTCTGTCTTCTATTAGCTAATAATATGATTTAAATCTACATCCAGAGTAATCAATTTTCTATTCTTATCTGTTCACACATTGCTTTCCCCAGTGACTAGCTGTTTACTCTTAAGCAAGTAACAATTTCTCTCTGCCTCAGTTTTTTATCTTTAAAATGAGCATAATTACATAATACATATATTTCCTACATTTATAGTATAGTCAAGAGCCTTGAACTGTACCAAGTACATGGGAAAAGCTCAATAAAATATTAACTATTATCAGATAGCCCAACTGCTTTGGCTGCCAAACACAAGCCACTCATAAACAATTTTGCTTTCTCCAATACCCACTGGAAGTGGAAGAATTAAATATCCAGACTCGGGTTATGATATTTCCCTTGAAGGTCCCATGCAGGAAGAATGGGGACTGAAGACACCATTCTTAGCAGGGGAGGGCAACCCCAGAAAAGGGGAAAATTAAAAAGTAAGCTGAAGGAGTCAGAACAAAGAAAAGTCAGCTAGTTCACCTTTAAGCTGGTCAATGCTAAATTTCTTGTGTGAACAAGTCTCTGGCCTTTCCTGAAACTCTGGCTTATTGGGAGTACAGCTCACACCAATACCCCGGTGAGTCCATGAACACCCTGAGGAAGGAAATGATCATAAAAAGAGATTATGACAAGACCTGGAATACATATACCTTCTAGGTCATTTCCTGCCTATTAAACAGACAAGCAGATACTCATTGTGGAGATTTGCATTTGGCTGGGACAGAGACCAAGGGAACAGCTCCAGCCCTGACATATGGGCAAAAGGGCTTGCATCCCTTATGCAGAGCAAAATCCTCTGTGGTGGTGATGAGAGGAAAAAGCCTCTCTCCAGACTGATTCCTCAGGGGAGATTAACACCAGTGGTGTTTTACTCCACAGTGAACTAGCGGCGCTTAACACCTCCCTAGGAATCTGTGTGTGTGACTCCAGACAAGAGGCTTCCCCCACACAAGGCTCAAGTTTCAAATGCTCCAAAACTATTCAAATCCTTAAAGTTAATAATAATAACAATAGGAGTTGATATGCTTGCTCGAGAAACTGCTGGTGTCTTTGTTCCCTCCCTCAGTTTACCACCTGGGCAGATAGATTTCAATAAAAGCTGTGTGGAACAAAGACTGGAGCCCACAGGTGGAAGGAACAGGTGGTGGTCCCTTAAGCTCCCACCTTTGAAAATTCTACTGGGTGTCTTGTGTGTGTGTGTCTCTCTTTTTTTTTTTTTGTTTGTTTGTTTGTTTTTTGCAGTTTTTGGCCAGGGCCAGGTTTGAATCCTCCACCTCCGGTATATAGGGCTGGCACCCTACTCCTCCGAGCCACAGGTGGTGCCCTATTTTGTGTCTCTTTTTTTATTGTCATTCCTAACTTCTTATTTCTTTGGTTGGTTGCACCAGTTCCACAGTCTTAGTGGACCCTGTCCCTGGGGTGAGACCCCAACAGTCCCACCCCATGGTTTCTAACTCTCCATTTCCTTCTCCCATCTATATACTTCTCATTTGCGGTGGCTCCTGAATTTCGTCTCAGAGTTGTCCTAGTCACTACTTTTGTACTGAAGTTAGGATCATGTTCTCTTCCTCCACTCCTGCTGTACTTTGATTTACAACACCAAGGAAACTCCATTCCTGGTTCTTTCCGGCACTTTTACCAGGAAAAAGGGTGCCATCACAACACCTCCACCCAACTCCTACATATACACCCCCATTTTACTCTGTTTGTGCTACTATAACAGAATACCGGAGACTAGGTAATTTTTAATAATAATTATTTTTGTTTCTTACAGTTCTGGAGTTTGGGAAATCCAAGATCAAGACCTGGGAAGGTTTTGTGTCTGGTGAGGTCTTTCTGCTGCCTTCTCACATGACAAAGGGATGGAAGGGCAAAGAAAAGGGGACCCACCCTGTGTCCTCATCTGGTGAAGAGCAGAAGAACAAAAATTTCCTAAGATAGTTCACATCCCCCTTTTATAAAGCATTAATCCACTTACAAGAGTGGATTCTTCACAACTTAATCACTTCCCTAAAGGTCCCACCTCTTAAAACCACCACAATGAGGATTAAGCTTCAACATAAATTTGGGGCAGGGCACATTGAAACCCTAGCACACCCCAACTTTTGACATCACCAGTGGAAGCATCAGTACCAGGAAGACATGGTCTCATCTTGAAATGGGAGCTTTTCCCTGGGATGGTGCTCACATGTGATCTTTCGTCCTCATTCACTTACCAAATATATACCGAGGATACAACAAATTATTTAATGTTATAGGAATTATTTTGTTCAAAAAAATAAAAGAAAGGTAAGTTGATTTATTTTTGCCATTCAGAAATCTGCAGGTTAGCTGAGGAGACCTGGAAACTCTGACTGTACATAAATCAGCATTGTAGAGCAGATTACCTGTGGATGATGGACCAGGAGGGGAGGCAACAGTGCTATGGAGAGGAAGAGGAAGGCTGAGGACTCTGCAATGTCTTTCTAAGGATGGTGCAATTGTAGCCCATGGCAAAGGCTTTGTCACAAAGCTGTGACTTGAAAGCTAAATCTCATGAAGTCAGACAATTATTAAATATGATTAAGGAGAAGGCAAAGGCCTTCTGGGACCTCTGAGGAGCACAAGCTGAGAATACAGGGAGGGAATTCACATGGGACAATAACAGGACAGCAGGCTAAAGAAAGAGCATGGTAAAAAAGCATGAACTAATGTCTTTGAGGATGGTCTGTATATAGGGAATACATAAAAAACAAAACATCTCTGAAGTATACACAGCCCTAATGATGGAGTGAATAAGAACACCCCAGGCAAACTGGTCCTGGGACTGCACCTGGACTTCTATCTCCAATTCTTTTGTCAAGCCAATGGATGGTTGATCCAGAATTTAAAGTCATCTTGCTTCTTAACAAGGGCATCAAGTAATCTGAGTATTTGAATAAAACCTGCTCCGCTGACGGCCTGCCCACAGCAATCTCCCTCCTTGGAGTGACAACATTCCTCCCCCATCCTCTCCTCTTCCCTTTTCTCCTCTTTCTCTTCTTTCCTCCTCCTCCTTTTTGCTTTTAAGCTCCTTTCACTCTTAGTCCATCAACTTTATTTTTACAAACAAGAAGCAAATAGAACCATAAAGTACATCACAGACTATGTATCTGAGTTGGTCTACTCCCATGTTGCATGTTGTGTTGTATTTCAAATCATTACAAACAAGGCATCCCTCTGTCCCCTCCCTGCTTTGTTTCTGAGAGATGAGGATTTATAAACTTGCTGATTTTTGTACTGAGCCTCTCCTAACTTATCAACACATACACGCTAATATGTATTCATTTTTCATTCATTCATTCATTCATTCAAGTATTTCATAAATACTTACCAGGCACTTAATGCATGCCAGGCACTATTGTAAGAACCAAGGAACAGTGCAGCAGTGAACAAAAAAAGAAAGAAAAGAAAAGAAACTCCCAGAACTTTTACTCTAGAAGGGAAGGGAAACAAGGAACGAACATGATAATACCATTTGTCCTACAGCAGTACCTATAAGGAAGAACAGTAAAAAAAGAGAAAGTGAGGGAGGTGCCTATAGCTCAGTGAGTAGGGAGCCTGACCACATACACCAAGGCTGGTGGGTTCGAACCTGACCCAGGACTGCTAAAACCACAATGACAACTGCAACAACAACAAAATAGCTGGGGGTTGTGGAGGATGCCTGCAGTCCCAGCTACTTGGGAGGCTCAGGCAAGAGAATCACTTAAGCCCAAGAGTTTAAGGTTGCTGTGAGCTGTAATGCCACAGCCCTCTACACAGGGTGACAGGTTGAGACTGTCTCAAAAAATTAAAAAAAGAGAGAGAAATCATGAGAATGGTCACCTTCACATTCATGATCACTACACTGCTATAATTTCTGTCCAGAGAATAATTTTGTGTCAATTAATTCAAAGATTTGCGAAGATAAAATTGGAACAGAGGGAACATGGGTGACTCATACTCATTTTTTTTCTCTTTCTATGGATGATGTAATTGTAGTCCATGGCAAAAGCAAGCAAGTATTTCAGTTCTATTTTATATATATATATATATATATATATATATATATATATATATATATAATTATCTCAATTGGTTTTGAGATGCTATGCTTCTGGTTTTAAAATAAGCAACAGAGGAAAGCTCAATGTTTAATGGGAACACAGAAGTGCACTGAATTCTAGAAGGGCATGTGATCAGAGACACAGAGGTAGATCCTCTTTGCTACGAGAAGCCCGGGTGCTCTGGATGCAGCCTGCCTTAGCAGTCTTATCCCCAGCCTCTCTAAAAGTCCTCTCTTCAACACATCATGCTCATCACCATTTCACAAACGTACTACAGACATTTCCTGTTCTGTCCCTTTTCCTAAGCCATTCTCTATCCCAAATCACAAAGTACACCTGGAAAAAGCATTTAAAAAAAATTTAAATAAAAGAAGTCCAAGTTAAAAAAAAATGCAGCGTCCTGTGACTCTATACAAAGTTTAACTACGTATTATAATAAACAGTAGTAAAGTCATATTTTTTTACTTTACCTTTCCAGTTTTTGAATAGCAGTAGAATTATCATAATATATTTGGCAATGTATTTTAGTTACTTTCAAATGTGTTTAAATGTATCCTATTAGACTTCATCCTTATAAAGTGCTAGAATAGACTGAATCTTACCTGTACCCTTGACAGCTTAATTGGATTATGCCTGCTACTAGGCATAAGGATTTAATGAATATTAGTTAGATTTAATTGACTTGAAATTTATTCAAGGGTTTGGAGATATTCAGTCACTCCTAGGGTACATCATCTTGAGGGAATAAAAGATGCCAATCACCATCTCTGTTTTCCTCTTTTGTTATGAGCAAGAATATGAAGAAGCTGAGTTGTGCCAGCACACAGAGTAAAGAACTTGGCATTGCTTAACGTCTGACTCCAACAATATCAAGTTTTCCTGGGTGAGGAGTGGGAATCAATTTGCCAATCGATCATATTTTATATAGTGCCTTAGGCAAACTGTGATGTCAAGTTCAAGTTCAAGTCCAAGTACAACAAAGTTGGAGGTAGGGGAAAGACAACAAGACTATCAAATTTTGAACCAAACAGATAAACACTTTTGTAACAATTTTGGGAAAAATATCCATTTCTCCAATTTTCCTCAAGGAAGTAAATGTAGGATAGTGTTTCTTTTCTGAAATTTCTGACGGTCTTGCAACATTTTAACATTCAACCAATATATATCAATATTGCTCTCTCTCTTATATGCATATATAAACTCAGTCTCCACTCATTAAGTTTACTACCAAGTGGAGGAAACACACACAAAAAGTTAATTATCAAATTAAGAAATAGTAATAAATTGTGCTATGAGGGAATAGTAAACAAGGTCAAAGATAGAAAATTGGCTATGATGAATATAGAAATCACGGCCAGAGAAGGTCTCTTTAATGAGATGTTATTTAACTTTAGTTTTAAATGATGAAAAATAATTCATGCAAAAGCTTAGGGAAGACAATTCTGGGCAGAGAAAAGAATAGATCTAGAACTAAGAATGGAGATCACTGAAAAAACTTTCTGGACTATTGTTAGCTTAACATGTACTATATAAAGGGCAAATCCATCCAAGAAATTTCTACCTTTTCTTTAAGAACAAAAGCCAGATGGAATAACTAGCATTTCTTGAGGAATTTCTGTGTGTCTGGCACTGTTTGAAGTTGTTTATAAATATAAACTTCCTGAATTATCCCCAAAACCTCATGAGAATTTATTATCCTCATTTTATAGATAAAGAAACTGAGATGGAAGGAGAATGAATAATTTCTTAAATTCTCACAGCCAGATTCAAAGAAGGATTTGACTCAAGAATTCAACCATTATACTGTTCTATATCTTTTATGTTCTAGAGCTTTTAGGAGGCCAGTAGGGGAACATCGTAATTGATCTTTCTTGGACAGTACTGGGATGGGGCAGAAGGTGGACTCACGGGGTGAACTCAAGTTCCACAAAAGCCTCTCTCTACAGCACACTCCCCTTCTCGCTTCATCCCTCGCTAGGCCTGAGGGTGAATGTAATGGGGGCCACAGCATTATTAGCCTAGTAGGTACAAGTCTCAAGTGGGTTGAAGCCTGAGAATCAATTAAAAGAGGAAAACAAGTACACAGAAATTGTTAGTGGGGCACCTCCCATCCTGGTACCTGGCAGTGCAGCTGTCTAGCAGTGGTGACTTGGGCCAAAAAGGGGGTCCATCAGCTTTAGAGTTTCAAGTTTAAGTGCACAGGTGTGGTTTCACAGAATTTTTCCCAGTGGATAATACATACCTAGTCACAAGACGGCTGAAGGTCAAAGATGAACGTTTGTAGAGGATGACTAGAGGGATAGATTAGGTCAGTGGAGATCTGAGGGCAAAATGGAGAACTAATTGTAAAGAAGAGCTCAGATCTTGCAGAAGGAGAACGGCCAGGTCCTAGGCTGTCCAGCTGTAGTGAATTCCTATATTGTGTTGCTGCAACCTCAGTTTTAGATGTAAGTTGGACCTCCTCATAGGAGAAGCAGGGCTCATGTCCCTGGGCACAGTTTCTACTTCTACAGCTCATCCTAGTTCTTCACGAGCATGAAGGTGGGATTGAGACACCACCTCCTGGTGACTGCTTCCCTATGGATATCTAGACACAAGGCTCCTGGCCCACCCCATGAGCCCAAACCGCACCCAGATGTGCAGATGCACGTCAGTGACGCCACAGATGCACACCTGCTTGCTGTAAACCTCCCATTTAGGACTCCCACAGGGAAGCCTGCCTGGGGGATGTCCCTGCACCCCAATCGAGGCTTTAGTGCACAGTCACCTGCTCCCCACCTGCTGGCTGAGTCCCGTGTCCCAGCTCTCCCCTTCTCCTTTTGGCCCTGTGAGGTAGGTTGCCCTCTTCTCTCCGGGATCTGTAAGTAACAGGATTTCTGTTAGTTCATGTGTTCCATTGTGCATCCTTGTCTGTTTCTCCCTGACTGACACACTCAAGCCAACTCTCTCCCTGGTCAGGGGGCTCCTAGAGAGTGGCTATGTTGGTTAGAATAAATTGAACACAGGCCAGACAAGAGTTACAAGTGCAGCTGCCAGTATAAGCCTGTTTCCTGTGGGAGGGACACTTATGTATTAGTCTGCCCACCAGTTTAAAACAGTATTCCTTAAAAAACATCCATGACCTCCCCTTGGGGCCGCATCAGGGCAGGGCTACAGTTTATAGCCACTTGACAGAGAGACCTCAAGACCAGATTAGAGAAAACTCTGACTTCAGCAGTGGCATGAAGGTGAATCTGCTACTGAGCTAAATTTCCCATTGCCTCCTTGGTTAGGGTGGAAAGTCCTGGAACTTCCACGTTAGCCTAAGTATCAAGTGACACAATCTCAGAGTTGTGGAATTTAAAGATGAAAGGCAGTTTATGTTACAGGGTAACAGAGCAGAGGCTATCCAGCCCACAGATATATTTTGATGCTCTGCATGTGGCAGCACCTGGTCTGGGTGATGGAATGCTCCCTCAATGGCCGCCTCCTCAGACAAGCCAGAAGAGAGACACAGGCTGCTCTTGGGCTCTCCTTGACTGTCCTTCTTCAACCTAAATACTTAAAAAGAGGGAGATATAAGTACAGTAAATTTAGTAATTAAAAGTAAATCAAAACAATTAGCACATACAGTATGTACTTCTGCCAATTAGATGTTCTTGAATGGATCCAATCCAAAATTTTGGTAACATAGAACAGCAAAAGACCCAAGCAGCATGAGAG
The DNA here is from genome assembly GCF_027406575.1 of Nycticebus coucang. Taxonomy (NCBI): domain Eukaryota; kingdom Metazoa; phylum Chordata; class Mammalia; order Primates; family Lorisidae; genus Nycticebus; species Nycticebus coucang. The sequence continues at coordinate 25,382,150 of NC_069792.1, read as the reverse complement.
CTTTGGAGATGCCAGGTCAACAGGACACAAGAGGGCTCCTACTGTCTTTATCTTGACTCATTCCAACTCACTTTCTGGAAGTCCTCAGCCCGTTCTTCCATCACCTTGTCCTGCCCCAATGATGTTAAATCTTTGTACAGAAAGGATGAGGTTCACAAGAAGATAACGTCTCAGCCCTCTTCTGGAGAGGGCCAGACTCCACTGTGTACATATCCCTGACTCTCTTCTCCCACAACACCCCCCAAAGCTACTTTTTTGTGCTGCTATGAACTGTGACTGCAGAATGCTCCACAGATTGTCCCCTGTAGATCCGTGGGTGCAAAAAGACATACTATGAAAACAAGAGTCGTATCTGTAGTGTATGAAAAACCTCACGTACCGCTTAGAAAGAGTGTGGCAACACTGAGACCAATAGCTAACAAAAAGGGGAGAATGTAATAATTAAAGTGATCCTCCACTCCATGCCTGAGCAAACCCTGAGCATCGTGTTTAAACCCTGAAACAGAGCAGATCATCGAGGCACTACAAGGCTTTTCCAATCACTATTTCAAGCTCCTTATGGGACACAAAGAGCTCATGGAACTTTGGGGAGTTGAAGCTGTCCAGTTTTCCATTCACTGTGGTGGACAGAGTGCAGAAAAGGGGACAAGTTAAATTAAAATCTGGCGAGCCCATAGATACTGCAGTGGGAAGTGAAGGGCATCCCTTGTATGTTAAATTCTCAAAGAATGAGTGGACTAATACACTGAACACAGGGACATGTTATACAGAGGCCAAAGACAATGTAAGCTTTGCTGCTTGTCCTTTTTGTTTTTTTCCCCCCAAGTTCTCTCAAAGCCAGAAACTGGTTTTCTACCTTTTGGAAAATTCTTGTGTACCAGCAGGCACGGAGACCTCTGCTCAAGAACCAGCCAAACTGCAGGCCGTGGTTAGTGGCAATGCTTATTCGTTCTGGGAAGCAAAACCAGTTGGGGGAGAACAAGGCAACTTTTGAACAAAATGCTAAAAAGAAAGAAATCTGAGGAATATGGTGAAACTGAAACTTTTAATCCAAAAAATAATAATGACTGAATGGAAATAATCTTTATACCCTCATATTTTGATTTCAAGCATTGGAAATTCTTTTATGGTCTAAAATCACTGCCATGGCAGTAGACAATTGTGCTTGATTGGCAGTAGTTTATTGGAGGTATTTCTTCTTTTAACCTCAGTATAACTGATGGCAGCCAAAAACAAAAAAATTAGCTGGGGCAATGCTTTTAAGATAACTATTTTAAGTGAAAGCTCACCAACTAATATTAAGCTCCATTGCCTGCAAGTGAAAGAAAAATTATGCTAAAAAACAAGAGAGAGAAATATGCATAAATATGCCTATTTTCTAAACTTAGCCCCTGGTCTTGGTTCAAGAGGGTCTCTTCCTGGTGCTGCTGTGATCTTAAGGATGAGCAGGCTTACACGTTAGGGAAACTGTCAGTGTACACATTTTTCCACCGGTAGTCCACCTCCAAAAGTCTTATGTTGTTTCCCATTTGGCAAATAGAGATTAAAAAGAAATGATAGTACAAATTAGAACTGGAAAGACGGCATTTTCAACTTACTTCTCGTAGTGAGCCAGGTGACCATTGTTCTTATAGCTCAATTGCCTCTTTCCTCAGTGAGTACAATCTCTTGGTTACATAGTTCTTAGTGGAAATATTTATTTTTGTCTGACGTCCCCTCAGTCCTCCAAGGAAATGTCTTGGAATTTTATGTTGCTGTTCATGTAAAAACTTTAAGTGAAAATGTAGGGAAAATTTTATCCACTGTTTTTCAGTGAACCAGTGCTTTATAACACAAAATGATGTAATCATTGAATCTTATCCTTGAATTCTTGAATTCTTTCCTTACATTGTTTCCCAAATCACTCGTTATATCCAAGTGTCTGTTTACATAATTCATCAATGTAAAATGTAATGCCCCAAGGCAAATATCCAATTAAGCTATTTTCTTTAAGTGACAGTGAATCTTAGCCAGTGGACAAATTCTGTCTTGTAATTAAACAACACAAGAAAATGTATTCTAGAGAAAGTGTTAAGCTATTTGGGAGAGGACGAGTTAACATTACATGGTTGTTATTGTCACAAAAATGTGTCCTTGAATAGTCTCTGACTTCTCTTTAATGTTCCTAACTCTTAGTCTGCCCTTTGGCCAAGTCCAGACATCTAATTAGTCTTCTGAAATAAAAGGATATTATTTATCCAAAAATCTATATTCACCTAAATTTTATTGTATAATATTTAAATTACATATCACTTATATTTTATATTCATATTGAACTCTAGTCAATTTCAACATCTAAAATGGTAGATTGAAAAAATATTCTTACTAGCACAAAATTCTAGAATCAAAAGAGATATTTAAAACAACTAAAACAAAGTTGACTTATATATTGCATATGTTAGGTGCTAGAGTTTTTTTTTACTGTATATAAGAGCAAATGCTCTTTCATTATTTTAAAAATACCTATTGGAATTTTTTTTATCAACCATGGATTGAAATGAATACACTTTTAAACTTGGGGGTGGGTCTCTGTTTGACAGGATTGTAGAAATTTGAAGAAATCTAAAAAATGAAAGAGTTTAAATAGAAGCATAACCTACTAGTATTTTAATGAAGAATGTGGGGAAACTGTATTTTAACAAACATTTAACATAATTAATTCTGTAAAACTAAAACTTTATTTTTATTTAAAAGCAGGAAACTGCAAAAAGACTGCATATATTCTAGAAATTATATGAGTACACTAGAAATTAAATTATTTAGAGCCAAACCTTTCACTTTAGGGAAGAATCACAAACATATTAATGCAAAAGTGCTTGATGATTGCATGTCAAATGGTCCATCCAAAGTCCAGGTAGACTTCTTGTGATATAATTATGAGTGACCACAGCAACAAATGGAGAATCTGTCTAATACATGGCTCCCTGGTTTTGTTGCTAATTTTATGGTTGGGGGTCACCACAACATGAGGAACTGTATTAAAGGGTTGCAGCATTAGGAAGGTTGAGAACCACAGCTCTAGAGGAAGAAGGGCTTTATGGGAAAAAAATCACAACAAAAACAAACTAGTAAGTAATTCAGGTATTACAGCTAGCAGATGTAGAATATAAAATCACTACACTTAATTTATTCAAGAAATAAAAGAAGCGTATGAATATGTAAATGCAATAAGATACTATAAATAATGACTAAGCAATTTCAAGTAAAAACCAATTATAGCTTTGAAGATTAAAATTCAAATGTTTTGTCTTTTTTTGAATTATTACATCTTTCCCCTTTTAGTTAATAATTCTAAATATGAATTCTTTCATAGAAGTGTACTATCAACTGTTTTTCTCAGTTCATGCTTGGTCGTTTTATTCTCTCGATTCCATTTTTAATCAGCAGAAGTCTTGATTTTAAAGAAGACCACTTAATGTATTCTTTTAGGGTTAGTGTTTATTATGTCCTGTTTAAAAGATGTTTGTATAGCCCCAAATTATGAAGAAATTCTCCTAGGTTTTCTTCTAGAAAATGGGTCATTTACACATCTATAAGTCTATCTCCAATTAATGTTTGTGATCTTGTGAGTTAGGACTCAATATTATTAGTTTGTTTTAAATTTTTGTGCTCAAATGACAAGGAAACACTTATACAAACATCAATCTTCCTCTAATGAATTATAGTCGTGCCTATATAATAAATCAAGGAACCCACAGACATGAGATTTTTCTGGTCATTATCCAGATATGTCTACCTTCTACTAATACCAAGTACTGCAGTGACTTCATAGTTGTAAAATTAGGCCTGAGACCTGATGACATACTTTCTCCAGTGTTGTTTTTTAAATTCAAGATTTGTTGGATAGTCTAGGTCATTGTGTCAATTTCTACCTGTATACAAAAACCACATGAGAAATTTAATAAGGATTACTTAAAAATGACAGACCAATTTGAGGGGTATGGGTACCTTAAAAATACTGAGTTTTCCAATTCATAAAAAAGATTTATACATTTAAGTTGATGACTTTTTACATTTCAGTAATTTTTTTTGGTATTTTTCTAAAGTAAAAGACTTTTGTTAAATTTATAACTAGGTGTTTGGTATTTTGGTACTATTATAAATGAATTTTTAAATTCTAATTTAGTTTTATTGATAATAAGCAGAAATTATACTGGCATTTGAATGTGTCAAGCTTGATTATAATTATTTGTATATATTTTTGAATTTTCGGGGTATACAATCATGTCTTGCATTAATAATGAAAATTCTGATTTTCCTTTTCTTTCATTATGTATATCAATTTTCTTTAATATATTACACTGGCTAAGACTTAAATCCAATGTAAGTAAAAGTGATATAGTGTATGTCTTGGTTTTATTCTTGTCCTCTATAGAAAACTTAATATTTAATCAGATTACATATAATGATAGCAGTAAGACATTTGTCATTGGTTTATATTAGATTAAGGAAGTTCCCTTCACTCCTCAAACCATACTTTTTTTTAATGACAGTGTGCTAAATTTTATAAAACAATCTTTCCACTTCTATTTAGATGATATATGAGTTTTTCCTTCATTGCGATAATAAGAATTACATTGATTCATTTCTGAGTGGTAAACCAACTTTAAAATGCTAAAATAAATAACTCTTGTTCCTAATATGTGTAATAAATTATCAGTTTAATTACTATAAAGATTGCTATTTAGCTTTTCTATTTCTATGCTAGTTCGTTAACATTTTCATTTGTCCACTTTATAATTTTCAAATGCATTGGCATAAAACTATGTTATCTTTCCTCAATTTCAGACTCTATAGTAGGCTCTTTTTTTTGTTCTTGATGTATCTTGTTAAGGGTGTAATCACTTTTATTAATCTCTTCAAAGAAATACCTTTTTTGATTTACCTGTATTTTCTATCATATGCCTGATTTCTTTCAGCAATTTCTGCTCTTGTATTTATTGTTGTTTCTTCTGTAATCATTGATTTTTACATTAATGTTTCTTTGTCAGCATCTTGTGATGGAAAGTCTAAAAAAATAATTAATTTTTAAACTTTCTCCTTTTCAAATATATGGATTTAAACCTGTACATTTATGTCTGAGCACTGCTTTTAGTCCTATCACCCAAGTGGTTGTCGTTGTTTCATTATCATCCAGTTAAAATATTTTTGTAATCTCCATATGATTTCATCTTTGACCCACTACTGTACTAATTAATCCAAGATTGTGCTACTTATATTTATTTTTTTCTAGTTTAATTCGTGATCAAAGTATATGTTCCATATGACTTCAGGCTTATGAAATTTGTTTTGTCTTGCTTTCTGGCCTCTTATATGTTGTAATTTGGTAAAATGATCCATGATACAGCGTATCATTCTGTAATTGTTGGACAGATTCTTCTATAGATATCAAATAAGTCATATTGCTTGGACAGATATTCTTGGTTCCTCTCGCATTTATTTCCTGCTTATTCTATTAATTAGTTGCTGAGACATGTGTTGGACCCTCCGATGATTATTGAATTGTCTACTGTTTCTTTCAGTTCTGTCATAGCTTAACATTAAAAATATGTTATTTGATGAATAAAGTGTTAGCATTTTTATGTCTTCCAATGGACTCAAGATAAAAAAATGACTCTTATGCAATTACTGATAGTTCATAGTTGGATTTTAATCTATAATCTAACCATTTTTTTCATTGTTTCTTAATTTTCTTGTAGTTCTTTTTATTACTCCATTTTCCCCATTTTTCTGCTCTATTGCATTTTCTATTTTTGCATTCATCTATTATTCCTTCAATGATTGATCTAAAGATTATAACATGATTTTGAAAATTATTACCTAGATTAATACAGCTACCATTTCCTAAAATATGTAAGAAACTTATAGCAGTTTAATTCTATTTTTTCTTTCCCCTTTGCATTATTGTTGTCATGTATATTATTGTACATATATTATATATTGTATATACGTTATCTTATATAGTGTATATATATTATAATCCCCCAAAGGCATCATTATTATTGTCATTTTAAGTAGTCAATATTCATTTATATTCACTCTATATTCACTTTTCTGGTGTTCTTCTGTAATTTCATTTCATTCTTCAACTAGGATGTCCTTCCTTGTGTCTGAAGAATTTCTATTCGTGTACTCAGACATTAACCCTCTCAACATTTTTTCTAACCTGCAAATATCATTATTTCAGCTTTAGATTTCAAGAATGATTTCTACAGGTTTGTAATTTTAGTTTGGAGCTTTTCTTCTTTTAATACTTGAAATATGTTGTCTTACTCCTTTTACATTGTTATAAAGATATACTTGAAGCTGGATAGTTTATAAAAAAAGAGGCTTATTTAGCTCAGGGTTCTGTAGAATGTACAAGAATCGTGGCACAAGCATCTGCTTCTGGTGAGGACCTCAAGAAGATTTCCATTCATGACAGAAGGCAAAGAGGAGCAGGAATCGCACACAAGGTGAGGGAACGGAAGCAAGAGAGTGAGAGGAAGGAGGTACCAGGCTTTCTTTAAATAGTCAATTTTCATGGGGACTGATACAGTAAGAACTCATTAGGTAGTAGCACCACGCCATTGATGAAGGATCCTTCTAAATGACCACCACACCTCCCATTAGGCCCCATCTCCAACACTGAAGGGGACAAATATCCAAACTGTATCAGATGTTATTATTTTGTATCCCCTCTTCCAAAGTTTCTATTGAAAAATCACCCAATAGTCTTCTCATTGCACCATTAATAATAACTGGCCTTTGTTTCATCTGCTTCACAATCTTTCATTGTCCTTAATTTTTAGCAATTTAGCTATGAGGTGCTGAGTTACAGTTTTCTTTTTGTAAGTTGTGATTAGAGTTGTATGGCTTTTAAAATCTGTTGGCCAATGTCTTACATCATTTTGGGAACAATCTCAGCAATCAGAGAAATGTGTAACTTGGGTTATGGTTATGGGTCATGGTGAAGGGAGGTAGGGAGAGGGGATTTGGTTCAGAAATCACATCCTTCATAAAGCCTAAGAGCCTACACCCACTCACAAACCCCTGATCCCCCTACAAGTGTAATAGATGCTCTCACAGAACACTGCATTATAGCATTTCATACTATATTATAACAGCTACCTTTTTTTCACTAATGAAATGAGAATAATCCAAATAATCTGGTCCTTTTAATATGTAATATGTATATGAAATGTATGAAAGGTGATACCATTATAATTTTTATGTAAATAGTTTTTATGTATTGTACTTGTTTTAAAAAGCAGGAAATTGAATAGATTCTTTAAAATGCCCAGGACTGTAATTACCTACTGAAGTGCATGAAAAATTACTTAAATTTTAGAAGTTTTACTTTTCTATTAATATTTACTTAACAGGGAAAGTAGTTGTTACATTGTAATTAATTTCTAAATTTATATTAAGTAGACATTACCCATAGTTAATTCACTATTGAAAATACTTTTAATTAAACTTAAAGTAGAGCATTTAACCATTTATTAAAAATTCACAACTCTGTGTCGGTTCCTCACAGTCTTAGTCATTGTTTCTTTTCAACTTCATTCTCAAGTAATCTTCAAAAGAAATCACCATGCATTTGCTTGTCTACCTGCAGAGTGAATTACGTTACTTTGCCAAAGATTGGAAAACTTGAAATCATTCACATATTCTTTGAATAGGTTTTATTTTTGAAATGTGTTAGGTTTCTGCATATAATAAGAGCAATGAAAAAGACACAATAAATGTTTTTAAATGATGGAACTTTTCTAGTTCCTGAAAGCTTTCAGCTGAAGTACACCACTGCAGAGAGCTATGACAGTGGCCTCTGGTGGTCATTCACGGACCTGCAGGTCTGAGACCTTGGCATAGAGTGTAACATGGCAGCCTGATCACAGTCCTGAACAGAAGCAACAGTTCTTTCAACAGTGATTGACTCTTCTATGCCAATATCTTGTAATACATAGACAACCCTAGCACAGACCTTCACTCATGTGAATTAAAAGGAGCCAGGGTTTGAGTAGGCAATCAGCATCAGAACTCAGTGACTATAGTCTGAGTAGTGAAGAGTGAAACAGAGGATATGATAGTGGCCATTCGTGTGTGCTTGTGTGTGTGTGCACCGTGCATGTGTGCACACGCAGGGTACATCGTGATGTTTTTGTACATATAATGTACGGTGATCAGATCAGGGACATTAGCACATCCATCATCTCAAGGATTTATCATTTCTTTGTGTTGGGAACATTCATTATCCTCCTTCTAACTTTTTGAAATTGAATACGTGTAATATGCTAATGTTAATTATAGCCATCCTAAAGGCTACATTGAGGAATAAAAATTATTCCTCCTATCTAGCAATGATTTTGTGCCTTTTAATGCATCTTTGGGCTGGGTGTGGTGGCTCATGCTTGTAATCCTAGCACTCTAGGAGGCTGAGGTGGAAGGATCGCTTGAGCTCAGGAGTTCAAGACTCGCCTGAGCAAGAGAAAGACCTGTCTCTACCAAAAATAGAAAAATTACCAGGCACCTGTAATCCCAGCGACTCAGGAGGCTGAGGCAGGAGGATCGAGAATCCAGGACTTTGAGGTTGCTGTGAGCTAGGCTGACACCATGGCACTCTAGTTTGGGCAACAGAGTGAGATTGTGTCTAAAAGAGAAGAAAAACACACATCTCTCTCCCAATATCTAACACTGTTACCTTTTCCCCTTCTGCTGCACGTCTGTGGACACAGCAGATGTGGTCCTGCCACATGCCGTGTGCCCTGCACCTTCCTCTCCCTGGACACTTCTTCCCCAGAGGTCCGCATGGCACACCCCTCAGTGCAGACTCAGCACGGCTGTCTCTGTCAAACCTTCCACATCTTTACCAAAATGTTACCTTTGTTAGGACTTTCCTGATCCCTCATGTCAAATTAATTGCCCTCCTTCGCTGTATTCTCTATATGTCATCTGGCGTTATTTTTTCACCTTAGCATTTACTACCATGTCTTACTGTTGTCTATTTCTCCCCCTCCAGAATGCTAAGTTGCAGGCAGGTATGGATTTTTATGGGCTTTGTTCACAGCCTAGTACATAGTTAGAAATCAAAAAGCAATCACGTAAAAATGAATAATTATGTGCATAAATACAATGAAATATAGGAATAATTTTCTATTGAGCATAGTGAAAATAGTGAATAAAGTGATGTGAGCAGCCCGCAGAGGAGTTCAATCAGACTAGTTTGGTTTTGACTGTTTATTCATGAATGTCTCTACGATTGGTTCTCAGGTGGAGATTCTATAGTATTCCTTCCCCTCTTGGAGGGCATTTAAAAATGTGCACAGTTTTAGTTGTCACCATACCATCAAACCTGGGATGGTTTGTAGGCATTGAGTGCTGTGAGGAGCAAGGGATGATAAATGCCTTTCCAGGCATGGGACAGGCCCTCACAATAAAGTATTTTTGCATCCAAAATGTCAACATCACCTCTGTTAAGAACTGTTACTCAAAAATAACTCTTCCTTATGTATACATATAAGATAAAAAGATCTTCTATAACTGTTGAATCGAATTACTAGTAGAGAGGAAAAATACTACAAAACACGTGGATATTATATTTTACCTCAGGTAAGATTTGTAAGTTATCTGAAAACTTTTAAAAGATAACTTTCTATAGTTGTTTTATTTTATAGTATCATTTACCATTTCATTTTCTAACCCCAAACAGGTATTTCACATGTTTAGACATTTTTTTCTGTGTGTTGCTTCTCCTTCATAGTTTTTGATAGTTCAAGTTCATGAGTCCAATTGAAATAGAATTCTCACTTTCTTAGTCTTCTGGGCAGAACTCATTAAGTGCTGTAGGGAAGAGACACCACTTAATTTTCTTCTCTCCGGGTTGCCCTGTTTGATTGACAGTGGAATTGAGCAAACGCAGCCCCGACATACTTATTTTCCTTTGTTTCTTCTTTCTTTCTCTCTGTGGATTACTCTTGTTTTTAAATACACATAATGTAGGAAACATCTGAAGAACTTGGTGCTGGTCTCCCAGAAGTTGCATTCTTTGTTTCATTCTTATCCTTATAAGGGTGAAATCAGGGGCCAACATAAAAATGTCTCTCTGGGCAATTTGTATCATGGTGGACCTGTTCCAAAAAACATATTAATTTAATTTGGATTCCAGCTACAGATTTTTTTTTAAAGTAACTTAACAGATGATAGATACCAGTTTTCTGGAAAAACAGGCTTGGTTGACTGCTTCCATAACAAACCTTCCAGCACAAACTTTCTAGAAACATAGATCCATATTTATTTTTCAGACTGTTATATAAAAATAATAGTAATAAATAATAGTTTTTGTTTATTTCTTACAAGGAACTGTGTTAAATGCTTTATATACATTAACTCATTTAATGTCTACAACAGAAATTTACAGGGCACTTACAAAGTGCTAAGTACCCGACTAGGCTCCAGCACAGTGATTTTCAACCAGTGTGCTATGAAAAATTTTAACGATCATTAATTAAATTATTTTCAAAAGAAGTTCAAAGCATAATATGTATATTCTTTTTTTTGATTCTTGTTTTGAATCAACATAATTTAAGTGTGCACGGAAATTTATGGGCTCAAATGTGCTGTGAGATAAAATAGGTTGTAAAACACTGCTCTAGAAATATAAAAATCAACAAGGTGTAAAATTTCTGCCTTTATGAAGCTTTCATTCCAGTGGGAGGGACAGCCATGAAGTCAACTTATGTAATGCAATTTAACAGCACATACACACACGTACGCGCACCCATCAAAGCACAGTTAACACAGTATAAATGCTGTGGAGGTAATAACAAATTAAGAGAGTGATGGGGGGTTCAGAGAGCTGTTATAAAAAGAAAGGTGTAAATTAGGAAAGACCAGAATGAACTGAGAGGGAACAAGTCACCTGACTTTCTGGGAGGCTAGTGTTAGAGTCAGAGGGAAGAACAAATGAAAAAACCCTAAGGAGAGGATGAACTTGGGGGAAAGAAAACAAGCAATTTCAGGGCAGAGTTTGCAACAGAAGAGAAGTAGACAAAGGTGTAAGGAACGAGGCAGGAGCCAGCCAGTAAAGCTTGTATAGACGTCGATGGGGCTGCAGAGCTCAGTGACAGAGCATCAGGATGTCCTGGGAAGGTTTTGTGCAGCAACATCATTGTTTGTGCTTTACTTTTAAAAAGATCCATCCAGATGCTGGAGTGGAAGCAGAGAGACCTGTTGTGAAGCTGCCCCAGAGTTTGGACTTGTCACTTCCAAACTTTATGTTTTGCAGCTTGATTCATTAGAAGTTTTGGATCTTGCAACCCCCACCTGAGTGGTACATGATTTAAATTACAGCAGTTGATAATACATGTTGGGCTAATATATATAATATGTATATATCATATTCCGTAACATATCATATGCTCCTGTGTATAATGCAAACCCATATTCTGGCTCAAACTTGAGGGAAAAACCTTTCATTTTGATGTTTTTAAAGGAAACCAGAAGTGACCACGTACTGGAACCTCCTTTTCTCCTGAGAGGCACAAGGCGTAGAAGCAACCACTGTGGAGAAGCCAGAGTTATCCCAGGTGACAGATGAGCATGACCCAGAAGACCTGAGTGCCCGACTTGCCTCACCTGTACCCCCCCACCCCCAACCCACCCCATACCCACATTCCCTCATTTCCAACTCCTACCCACATCTGTAGGGGGAATGAGCACAGCCATTCTGGAGAACCCCGGCTGCCTTAGTATGGGTTTCTAGGGACAGCCCTACCTGCCCCAAGTTCCTGACACCAAGTCCATCCTTTCTGGCCTGTGTCCTCTCTCGTGCGGCTGGACCCATCCTAACACATCTGGACACGGAGCTGAGGAGGAAACCTGCCCTGAAGACGCCCTGGTGAAGTCCTCTGTGTGGCTGGACCCATCCTGACACACCAGGACACAAAGCTGAGGAGGAAACCTGCCCTGAAGACGCCCTGGTGAAGTCCTCTGTGTGGCTGGACCCATCCTGACATTCCTGGGACTTGGAGCTGAGGAGGAAACCTGCCCTGAAGACGCCCTGGTGAAGTCCTCTGTGCGTCTGGACCCATCCTGACATCCCTGGGACTCGGAGCTGAGGAGGAAACCTGCCCTGAAGATGCCCTGGTGAAGTTCTCTGTGCGGCTGAACCCATCCTGACACCCCTGGGACTTGGAGCTGAGGAGGAAACCTGCCCTGAAGATGCCCTGGTGAAGTCCTCTGTGCGGCTGAACCCATCCTGACACCCCTGGGACTTGGAGCTGAGGAGGAAACCTGCCCTGAAGACGCCCTGGTGAAGTCCTCTGTGCAGCTGGACCCATCCTGACACACCAGGACACAAAGCTGAGGAGGAAACCTGCCCTGAAGACGCCCTGGTGATGTCCTCTGTGCGGCTGGACCCATCCTGACACTCCTGGACACAAAGCTGAGGAGGAAACCTGCCCTGAAGATGCCCTGGTGAAGTCCTCTGTGCAGCTGGACCCATCCTGACACACCTGGACACAAAGCTGAGGAGGAAACCTGCCCTGAAGATGCCCTGGTGAAGTCCTCTGTGCGTCTGGACCCATCCTGACACTCCTGGGACTCAGAGCTGAGGAGGAAACCTGCCCTGAAGATGCCCTGGTGAAGTCCTCTGTGCGTCTGGACCCATCCTGACACTCCTGGGACTCAGAGCTGAGGAGGAAACCTGCCCTGAAGATGCCCTGGTGAAGTCCTCTGTGCAGCTGGACCCATCCTGACACACCTGGACACAAAGCTGAGGAGGAAACCTGCCCTGAAGATGCCCTGGTGAAGTCCTCTGTGCGTCTGGACCCATCCTGACACCCCTGGGACTCAGAGCTGAGGAGGAAACCTGCCCTGAAGACGCCCTGGTGAAGTCCTCTGTGCAGCTGGACCCATCCTGACACTCCTGGACACAAAGCTGAGGAGGAAACCTGCCCTGAAGATGCCCTGGTGAAGTCCTCTGTGCGGCTGGACCCATCCTGACACACCTGGACACAAAGCTGAGGAGGAAACCTGCCCTGAAGATGCCCTGGTGAAGTCCTCTGTGCGTCTGGACCCATCCTGACACCCCTGGGACTCAGAGCTGAGGAGGAAACCTGCCCTGAAGACGCCCTGATAAACTCCTCTGCGTTTCATCCTGGGGAAGTCCTCTGCATTTACATTTGTCTTTCATGACTAGACCCTGATCTCCTTGAGCCACCAGACCTTGGGCTCTCAGTAACATCAGAATGAATGACACCAGCCTCTCCCAAACTTGCAAGTCCTGAAAATCACCTAGGAGACTGGATACGATGAGTCTTCTGAATCACACCCAAATGCACTGAGTCAAGTCTCCTCAGAAAGACTGGGTATCCAGTCCTCTCCTCCATCAAGCACCCCAGGTGGCTCTTCCCACTGGTGAGTTTAGGAAATCATACCAACACAACACTTTGGGGATTCAGACAAGTCATAGGCTCAAAATTACAATCTATGGGCTCAGTTCCCAAGTTTATGCTTCACTATTCCCTTTCTCTATTCCCAAGTTTATGCTTCACTACCAAGTACTCTTGTAGACAGGTATTTCATGAGGACTGAGGCCCAAGGTCACAACAATGGGCTAATTAGAACCAGGCCTCAGAAACCAGGTCTCCCAGACTCCAACTCAGGACTCCTCATCCTCATCATGGTGTCCCAAAAGCTTTACAGAATGGTGCCAGCTGTGCCTGAGACGAGGCAGCCCAGAAAGGCCAGATATCTGCAGTCGGGAGCCCGGGGCAGGCAGGGCTTGCCCTGGGTCCTCACCCCCGTTTCCTGGAAGATAAACCCACTGGAATTCTCAATAGGATGGCCCTGGCTATGTTCTTCCCAATGGACATGGGGGGAATAGGAAATGAGAGAATGTGGGGTGGAGGGTGAGCTATGAGGGGACATTTGGGGGAAGTTGGGCATTCAGGTCATCCAGGCCATGCTGAACTGTTACCTGGGCCTACTCCCAGCTTCTCCATGTGGCCAGCTCTGTGCCTCACACCTCTCATGAGAGAAGGAGGCCCCATCAAGTGGCTACTTCCACCCACCTTTCTTCCAAGGTCCTGATGTTTACCATTCATTGCCATGGGTGGTGTGCCCACTTCCTAGCGGCAGCAGCAGTGATGTTCAGCGGGGGCGACCAGGCAGACTGGAGGCTCTTGAAATGGCAGTGCCTACCTGGTGAGGGGAGCCAGGCAGGGGATTAGTGAGGAAGGGGTTCATTTGCTGTATTCCGGGTATTATTTTGCATACAAATATTATTGCTTTCTAGAGATACACTTTTAATGCATAAGCACAAATTAAAGAATTTAAAACACTTACATAAATATAGAATTGGTACTAGCTATGTAAAATGTGCATCCTTATTTTTCCCTCAGAAATTGGGCAAAAAGGTCCACATTATACGCAGCCAAATGTGGTAACATTAGGCCACATGTTAACATAGTTAACATTCTGGATCCTTAACTATGGCCTTTTGACTGAATCCAAATTTGAAAAACAAATGTTTTTATTTTTATTTTTTATTTTTTGGGGGAGACAGATTCTCACTATGTCAGCCTCAGTAGAGTGCTGTGGTGTCACAGCTTACAGCAACCTCAAACTCTTGGGCTTAAGTGATTCTCTTACCTCAGCCTCCCAAGTAGCTGGGACTACTCCCAAGTAGCTGGGACTACTCCCAAGCAGCAGTAGCTCAGCCTCCCAAGTAGCAGGAGCCCACCACAATGCCTGGCTATTTATTTTTACTAAGTTGTTTAGCTGGCCCAGGCGGGGTTTGAACCCACCGTCCTCAGTGTATACAGCTAGCACCATAACCACTGTGCTTCAGGCGCTGAGCCAACAAATGCTTTTAATGAAGGGATTTCTTCTGTGAAGCTTGAATTTGGCTGAGCAGCTACAGCCGTACTTGAGGATCTGGAGGGCCACAAGTACCCCTCCCCTGTATTAGACATTAGACATTAGATCCCATTGAACTGATACATTTGGTACATCATAAAATACTCATTAATAATAATAAAATATTTATTTATATATATATTTTTGAAGCAGAGTCTCACTCTGTCACCCTCAGTAGAGTGCTGTGACATCGCAGCTCACAGCATCCTCAAACTCCTGGGCTCAAGTGATTCTCTTGCCTCAGTCTCCGGAGTAGCTGAGACTACAGGTGCCAGCTCCAATGCCCGGCTATTTTTTAGAGATGGGGTCTCCAGCTGGCTCAGGCTGGTCTTGAACCCCTGAGTTCATGCAATCCACCTGTCTCGGCTTCCCAGAGAGCTAGGATTACAGGCATGAGCCAATATGCCTGGCCCACTAAAGTATTTAGAATAAAATTTCTAAAACCCTTTGCATATATTTTATGTTACCAATGTTATAAAATCATTTTGGTTTTACTCAAATATTATTCTGGCCTTTTTATTATTATAACTTTAATTTTAAATGTTGCCAGTGTTAATCATTTTTATTAGAGCTATGTGATCTAGCGTGCTCATTTTGAAAAGTTTTATGTAGGCGGAACTTTCCAGAACGCTCGGTGGGAGGCAGAGGAGCAGCGGCTGCCCGAGCAGTGCACAACTAAGTGCTCCTTTCCGCTCCACTGTGTGGGCCTCTGCCCTCTCACCGGCTGTAGAAAATGGTGAAAGAAACCACTTACTATGATGTTTTGGGAGTCAAACCCAATTCCTCTCACGAAGAATTGAAGAAGGCATATAGAAAACTGGCCTTGAAGTACTACCCTGATAAGAATCCAAGTGAAGGCGAGAAGTTTAAACAGATTTCTCAAGCTTAAGAAAAGGGAATTATATGACAAAGGAGGAGAACAGGCCATTAAAGAGGGTGGAGCAGGTTGTGGTTTTGGTTCCCCCATGGACATCTTTGATACGTTTTTTGGAGTAGGAGGAAAGATGAAGAGAGAAAGGAGAGGTAAAAATGTGGTACATCAGCTCTCAGTTACCCTAGAAGATTTATGTAATGGTGCCACAAGAAAACTGGCTCTGCAAAAGAATGTGATTTGCGACAAATGTGAAGGCCGAGGTGGCAAAAAAGGAGCAGTAGAGTGCTGTCCCAATTGCTGAGGTACTGGAATGCAAATAAGAATTCATCAGATAGGACCTGGAATGGTTCAGCAAATTCAGTCTGTGTGCATGGAGTGCCAGGGCCATGGAGAACGGATCAGTCCTAAAGATAGATGTAAAAGCTGCAATGGAAGGAAGATAGTTCAAGGGAAGAAGATTCTGGAAGTTCATATTGACAAAGGCATGAAAGACAGCCAGAAGATAACATTCCATGGTGAAGGAGACCAAGAACCAGGATTGGAGCCAGGAGATATTATCATTGTGTTAGATCAGAAGGACCATGCTGTTTTTACTCGACGAGGAGAAGACCTGTGCATGTGTATGGATATACAGCTGGTTGAAGCATTGTGTGGCTTCCAAAAGCCAATATCTACTCTTGACAACCGAACCATAGTCATCACCTCTCATCCAGGTCAGATTGTCAAGCATGGAGATATCAAGTGTGTGCTAAATGAAGGCATGCCAACTTATCGTAGCATATAAAAAGGGTTACCTAATCATTGAATTTAAGGTACACTTTCCTGAAAATGGCTTTCTTTATCCTGATAAACTCTCATTGCTGGAAAAACTTCTACCAGAGAGGAAGGAAGTAGAAGAGACTGATGAAATGGATCAAGTAGAACTGATGGACTTTGATCCAAATCAGGAAAGACGGTGCCATGACAATGGAGAAGCATATGAGGATGATGAACATCATCCCAGAGGTGGTGTTCAGTGTCAAACTTCTTAATGAGGCCAGTGAATGACACTCATGGTGGCATTTTTGTGCAGTAACGAATGAGTGAAGGACTGTAATCATAATATGCTCACTACTTGCTATTGTTTCTGTTTTAATATTCAACTATAGTAGTGTTTTAAAGGTTAAATGAAGAATGAATGCAAATATAAAAGCTCTGACTTTGCCCTGTATGTATGACTTTGGTGTGCAGGATGAAATTTAATACCTGTTAAAAACTACTTTAAAAAAGAGTTCCCTGGCATTTGTTAGGACAAACCTTGTAATTGATTTCAGCTGTGTACATGAACAAGCTTAGAATGAAATGCTGGGTGTATGCCTTGGCTTCAGTGTATGACCCTTCATCATTAAGCTATGAAATTAAAACTGTATTTAACTGGCAATCAGATAAAGAAAACTGAATTTGTAGAGACGTGTTGGTGTGTATGGTTAATTTGTATTGAGTGGGATTCATTGTGATGCTTCTGCATTTATTATTTTGCCTCAACTGTTACTTGAAAATGGCATAATATATCATTTATCCTGTGTTATCAGTAACAGAAAAGTTGCCTTTCCAAAAAGAGGGTTTATCATAATATGCTGCTTCTCGAGGGCATGCACTTACAGAATTGCATTCCCTCTGTGCCATCCATATGTAAATATCTATATATGTGTAACTTGACCACACTTGTTTATTTTCCCCTCCTCTTCCCTTTGGACCATTATAAACCCCTGAGTAGTAACTTCCAGAAGTTAAAGTGAAGAGACCTTTATGTGGAGAAGTAATTTGCATGCATAATTTAGGAAGGTCTTCCTTAGGCATGTTACAGGATTTCTTTAAATCATTTGACTTATGCTCCAAAGTAACTGTAATTTAATGTTGATAGTATAGCAAAGGATGAATAGCTTTAAATGTATGTTTAAAAGTCTACATATGTTCACATGCTTAAATCTGGGTATCAAATTTTTAAGCAGTTCATGAAACGTATGAATGTCTCCTTAATATACTGGTTACAAAGAAAAAAAAAAAGAAAAGTTTTATATAGTATATCATTCTAAGCATCATTTTACATTTTTTTAAAACATTTGCTAATATTGATAGCTGAACACACCAGCTAACCCATCAAGGCAAATGTTTATTATTATTGAATGATTCATAGACTAAGGTTTGTAATAGTCTTAATAATTTTGAATTCTTTGTCCATTCTGCATTATTAGATCATCATTTTTTTTTTTAAGAGACAGAGTCTCACTTTGTTACCCTCTATAGAGGGCTGTGGTGTCATAGCTCACAGCAACCTCCAACTCTTGGGCTCTAGCAGTTCTCTGCCTCAGCCTCTCTAGTAGCTGAGACTGCAGGCGCCCACCACAATGCCTGGGTATTTGTTTGTTTGTTTGTTTAGCAGGCCAGGGCCGGGTTCAGGTTTGCACCTACCAGCCCGGGTGCATGTGGCCGATGCCCTAACCACGGAGCTATGGGAGCCCAGGTAGATCGTCATTATCTTTACCTCATAATGTGGCTGACAGAAAGCCTGTCCTCATAAGCAAGATATGCATCAGCTGTTCAGTTTCCTTGGTGTTACTCGTGCATTCATTATTAAATTATTTTTAATAATTAATTTTCTATGAATATTTGCCAAAATCAAATAAAAGTTTGGTTTCAAAATTAGTTTATTCTCTTACCTGGCTCACTAAAAATGTAGCACGTGGAAAGCCCTAACTGTGAATACTCACGTGAGGCGTGCAGGGCACTCAGCGGCCTGGACCTACCGGCCCTTCCTTCAGACGCTCCCCTGCCCACTTCCAGACCGGGGGAAGAGACTCACTGTCCTTTGATTAGCCAGTGGGAAAACTTGATTTCTTTCTTTTTACAAAGATAATATTAGATATAAATAGAAGTTCTAGCATCTTTTTAAGCACTTTGTGGGGAACACAAATCCTACTTTGGACACTACTGATCTATGTGAGAGACCCTGATGTCTTGGAGTCTGCTGTCAGGAGCTGCGGTGAAGCCCAGAGCTACTTCTGGTATCAGAGACAGGAATTTGCCACTAACTATGCTCATCCCTCCTGTGTCACCAGAGCATCAAGGGCTTGACTCTGTTGAGAGGCTTTAAAAACACATTAATTTTTCAAGATGAAAGTATCTTAAATTAATACTGATGTTCCAAGATCATTTTATTTCAATGGTACTTAACTTTTTTTGAAATTATACCTCTTTTACAGTGAAAAACTTTGATTTCTAAAACGAGTAGTCTAATTACTCATTTGCCTTATTCTTGCTTCCTTCCCCCCTCCCACTAATAGTATTACGAACAGACTACTGAATATAGTTAAATATTTCTTTGCAACTTTGTCCTTACATGTAGTATTTTTTACTATATATGTGCTCAAAATACTGTATTTTGAAGCTATCTGAAAATTTTTTTCCCTTCTTCCTGTTCCCTTCTTACCCCTTAGAGTCATAATTTATATTACTTTCTAATGTGAATTCCACTTATATTACTTTTTAAGTCACGATTCCACATTTTGTGACAAATACAAACAAATACTGCCCTAAATGTGTATGTGCATGGGCTCATCCCCCTCTCCCTTCTCACAGGAGTAGCATCTTAGTTCCACTCTTGTACACTAAGCAATATATCCTGGGAGCCCACTCTGTATCAGATTATGGAGATTTTCCTCATTCCATTTTTCACCTACATACTTTTTGTGGACTGAATGTATTCTCACAAAATTCTTCTATTAAAACAGTGATCTCCAATGTCATGATGTTAGGAGGTGTGGCTTTGGGGAAATAATTAGGTCATAAGGATGGAACCCTCCTGAATGGGATTAGAGCACTTGTACAAGAGGCTCCAGCGAGCTCTGCACTTGCTTTCTGCCCTGTGAAGACGCAGCAGGAATAGGGCCCTCACTGGAACCTGATCAGGGCATCCTGATCTCAAATTTCCAGCCTCCAGAACTGTGAGAAATACATATCTATGGTTTAGGAGACATCCAGTCTATGGTACTTTGTTAGGAGTTGAGACAATTAAGTTTGTGAACTCATCCTGAAAACAATGCCACATTGCTGATTATCACTATGGTCACCAGATGGCCAAGGAGAGTACTTAGAAGATGACTATGGTGGAATCCAGCAATGAGGCATGAAGCACTTATTCTGGGATGAGGTCATGAACTTAGACGTCTGACCTTGTATAGCAGCCCAGACAGATGAGGACAACAGTATTTCTTCATGGTGTATATACCACTCAGCCACCCCCTCCTAATGGAACTTTGATTTGTTTCTGGACTTTTACCATTACAAATAGTACACTGTACACATGTCACTTCATATTTTGCCAGTGTATCTCTGGAATGGATTTGTAAATGAGGAATTGCTGGGTCAAAGAGTAAATGCATATATAATTTTGTAAGACACTAACAGATTCTAGAGCTTATAGAATTTTCATATACCCTTTAATTTTTAGAATAAAGTAGAATATACCACTTTCCTGTATTTTTTATTTTCATAAAAAATCATTTTGAGATAATAATCTTCAATGTATAATCAAGTTCAATGTATAATGTAGAAATTCACAGAACAAATTCCTGTCTCCACTCAAGTGTGGTAAAACTCATGTGTCCCTTCATAAGCTGGCATATTCCCTGCAATTAATAGTCTATCAATGAAAGAAACATGGCACTTTGTTCTTCATATTAGAGTCCAAGAGATTCAAAAATGAGGGGTGCCCTCCTCCAAAGTGCTAAGACAGCCCCAGTCACTGCTGCGGTGTATAAGCACAGCACAGGTGGGAGTCAGGGTCCCATGTGTCCACAATGCCCAGGTGACCATCTTAGAAGGAAGTGGACAGAGTGAAATGTCAACAAGAGCACAGTCTTCTGCATCTGGGAAAACTGGCATTTGCCTTGTCCAGGTGTGCTTACACCTTGTGGGGGCCTGGGCCATTGTTCTCACCAATTGGGAGGACTGAATGGGATCATCACCCAGCACTCCCTGTCCCTTCACCTTCAGAGGTGTGCAAGAGCAGGAGGATGACGTTTTGTAAGCAACAGCCAGGCATAATCTGGGAAGCCAGAATTTGTACCACACACTCCTGCATGTGCACGCACACACACATACACACACATTGATCAATGTATGGAACCCCACGTCTTCTGGATGGAACTTCCTAAAGATGTTAGTGGAAAACTGGAGGCCTAAAAGAGGAGGAAGTGAAGTGAATAAGGGCTAACTAGCAAGACAGAGAGAAGCTGAGAGAGAGCCAGAGAGTCCTTTGAGGAAATCATCTTTGAAAACTCTTAGGTTACTAAAGTTGTATATGAGATAACATAAGAAGAAATTTAAATAAAGTCCTGGATACTGGTCCTTCTCAATGAAACTGGCCTGCGAAATCTACCATCTCACTGGAAAGTTACTCTCTAAAAGGCAAGTCACCCTGAGAATGACCTGCCTTGGGTGGAGCCCAGGGTGGTTCTTCTTCTCCAGAGACACAGCATCTGTCCTGGCCCTATCCATGGGGAAGCATAAACTGGCCAACTGCTGGAACTTCTTGATATATTGCTCCTTTCTTCTCCCTCCATGAGAGTATCTTTGGTGTTGATGCCTCAAAATATCTGTTAGAATTTAGAGGGGAAAGAAGGAAAGAAGCTGGGAAGAGAAGAAGGAAGAAAAAAATAAAAGTTAGTAAAATTCAGTGATGCATTAAACATATAATCATTATTGCTTTAGAAAAGTGATTTATTTCTCCTCCAAACTGGTAGATCTCAGAAGCCACTTCATCTGGTTCTGAATCTATCCTAAAAGTAGTTTTAAAAAGACAAAAATTAGATATACTTCAAAAACCAACAAGTAATCACAATATTTTATTGAAAGAAAAAAATAATACAGTGGCATTCGAAAGCTACATTTGTTATGGTTCATTAGGACAGAGGTTTACACAGGTTTTATATATGCACATATTTATGACATTATATCACAACACCAAAGGCACCTTTCATCTCTACAGCATTAGCTAATGAATAAAACTTTTCCAAGTTAACTTGTTTTTTTAAATACCTAAAATGATACAACATATTTGAGGATTATATAAATATGTGAGATATATTTAGACTTTTAAAAAACATTTTATATGTGCACCATATGATCTCTACTTCTTCAAATAAGGCACCAAAATTCTGTTTGATATTAAACAAAACATAAGATGTTATAATATGTAACCAAGCACCAGTATAGCCCAATATTTAGTTCTCCCCACAACAAAGAGGCTACTAATATGGGCAATGTTCACCGAGTATTTAGAAGAACCACTGAAATAATGTAGGCACTCAATTTTTTTTTTTTGTTGTTGTTGTTGTTGTTGTTTGCTTTCTTTTCATTAGCTGGTTGTTTTAGAGAAAATGAGGAGAACTGGATGATTTGGAGCAATGCTCTGTTTGATGTGGTCTTAGAGCTCAGAGAAAAAAGTTGCCAACAATGGAAGGTGTGGGGAATGAGCAGCCCCATGTTATGTGCATGTTGTAGCTTTGTGTATGATTTAGATCATAGAAAAGTTCTATGGCTTTAAAATAAATTTGAAGAAGCACTTCAAAGGAAATTTGGTTTGTTTATGCTAACACAATTGAAGGAATCTGTCAAACTAGATTATTACATCCAATTACATATCTCAATTGAAAGTTAACTTGAGACAATTAATTACCTTTATTAGCTACAGATGAAAATTTCTAAGCTTTTACGTACATTTTTTAGAAGGACTTTGAATGGAATAATAAATTTTAACATTAGTTTAATTAGATGACCAAATAAAATTGTCAAATTACAGACCAACAATTAAAGATGAGAAAATCCTTTCATATATGGAATTATTATTTTAGTATATCTCTTTTTATCTTATGTATAATCTTATTTATTATCACTTCTGAAAGTGAGACACAATTATAGTTCTGTTCTCTAATTGTAATTCTAATTGTACTTATGAAGCACGCTAAATGAAAAAACATAATTCATCAACACCTGGTTCAGAAAAGAAAAGGAAAACACTTTAATAAGCACCTCGTACGTGGAAAAGCATGAAAAGAAAGTAGTTGCCTAGATAGAGTAATTCTCTTTTCCTCTTATATATCCATTTCAGTAAAGTCAAATATTTGTAAATGTTGTCAGATTTAGGGAATATACGAGAATTCTAATACTGTATAATTTAACATTTTACTACTTTGGAAGTCTCTTTTTACAACCACCAGAGGGCGCAAGTGCCCGCTGCATGGTTAGTGTGGGTGTAATCTAACTTTTTGGTCATATTGGAATTTGGACATTGCCAGACTAAAAAAAAAAAAAAAAGCCTTAAAAAAGAATATTGGTAACTTTTTAAGAAATAAATTTACATTCTTTAACACCTAAATAATGTTGGACTTCTATATCAAAAAACAGAGATTAACTGGCCTATTTTTGGTAAAGCTTAAGTTAACATAGAGTTTATTAATATTTCTGACTCAAAAATTAAGTGGATGACACTTTGAACACTGAATAAAGGCATTTCTAAACCATTAACACTAACCATTTATTTAGCACCATATATTTAGCACCAGAGTAGATGATGATAGCTCACACTTAAAAGAACATTAATGGCTAAGAAAATTCAAAATTATAGCATGTTTATATAGTAATTGTATTTTCAGCACCATTAACCAGTGAATTGTTAAACCATTTAAGTTGTTCATTGACTTCTCAAAATTCAAAGTTATACTATGCACATTTTTTAAAAAATTATTTCGTATATGTTTCAAGGGTTACACATGATTACATGTGTCTTCACCCACACGTAATGACAATATAAAATAAAGCTTAAAACAGATAATGTTAGACATTGAAACAGATGTAAGTTTATTCTTCCTGAATACTTCTGTAGGTAAAGGCTTCCATCTATGTCAAGATTTGCATCCTGTGATATTGCAGAGCCCAGGGTATGTGGTTACATGGGGAAAACATACACCAAAGCGTAAGCCTTACTTTTCCATCATAGACACATTCAAATGATCTGCTTAGCTTGTTCGTGTATTTAATAAGCCAGGTAGGAACACAAAACACTTAAATCGCTTAATTATGTATTTGACTTACTTATGTAGATGTTGTAAAGTGGTTTAACATGAGAATGTATAAATAAAAATATATATTGCTTTGATTTGAATATTCTGTGTAAATTGCAATGGTTGAACTTGTTTGTCCAAGTGTTTGGTCAATTCCATGCTAAAACTCACTGGAACTTTCAAATGCATGTTGTCATGAACATTTCACATGGACGTTACAGCACTGCCAACTGACATCTGTGGGGCAGCTCTTATGTGCCACAGAAGTGGTAATGCTGAGATACTGAACAGAAGCAAGAATGATAATCGTAACAATGGTTTCTTCCACGTTTTTAGAGCAAACTTGCCTATTATCACCAGAAACATCAAGACTCTGCCTACACAGCTCGCAGACAATTCTGTAAAGAAATCTCTCAGTGCAATATTAACGTAATTTTTTTCAGTCTTTTGTTTTAATGACATGTAAGCCAAAAAACCTATATTATGACAATGTTCGAAAAATTTCTACTGAATAAGGAAGGGGTGTTATAAAAAAATCTACACCATAGAGCGGATCAAAGCTGTAAATATGTATGCCAATTACTATTTCTTTTAAATGAAACTTTTCCAAAAGAAAACCTCAATGCTGACTATTTAAAGCTGCTCTTACGACACAGTTGACACCCAGACCCTTTCTGTCTCAGGGAATTACAGTGAGAGAGAGCTTTCTTAGCACCATTATTGCATGCTGTGACCAATACCACGTGCTGGGTTGATGCTAGCAGCATGTTCATTTAGCCCGAAATAAAATATTTCTCATGGCCATTTTATATTACTAAACTTAAAAAATAGAGATAGAATAACAGATATGAATTCTTTGAATTTTCAGCTGAGTTGTTAAATCAACGTATAGTTCTAGTCTTAGTTTGGGAAAAATATTTATCTAAGTGTGTAAACCCTAGTCTTAACCTGACATATGTGATGGTATCTGAAATTTTGGTTCAATCAAAACTTTATAATTCAGACATGCTTGTCTTCATACAGCATGGAAGGGTGGGATTTCTTTAAGTTGTTGCAATTCTAGACTTTTTAGCTAATTCTAAAAATCCATTCACACACACATTTATTAAATGTTATTATATTCAGCCACTATATAAGAAGATGGGATAAATGCAGAGAATTAGATGGAGTTCCTGCCCAAAAGGGCTCATGAAAAACTTGATTTTATCTAACAAACTTTCATAATATTAATGATGACTTTAATATTCGTAATTTTTTTTAATGCAGTAAATTTACCTTTGTAAGAAGCTCTATGAAATATGTAGCAAATATTCTTTTTTTGCAGTTTTTGGCCAGGGTTGGGTTTGAACCTGCCACCTCCGGCTTATGGGGCCAGCGCCCTACTCCTTTGAGCCACAGGCGCCACCCTAAAATATTATTCTTTTGAATTGAGAAATCAAGACAGAAAAACAGGCTTGCAATGGAAGTGGAACTAGCAATAGCCGTCCTCTGCGTAACAGTATCTGCTGCTGCTTCCGTAGAACTGACATTGTAAAATCGAGTATGGAAACCAAGACAACATCCCACTGGGGAGCCTTGACATGTTAGATAAAAGTTAAAATAAGGCCTAAATAACATAATTACTTCGGTTCCCCATTTTTTCAGGAATTATTTATTTTAATAGGGCCTACAAAGGCAGAGTAGTGTGATATGAAAATTTTTGTCACCGTATTCAGTTTGTAAAAGTAATCAAGCCTGTTGTTTATCGTCAAGTAGATCCAATCTCCAGATGGCATATTCTTTTCCCAATGAAATGGATTTCCCTAACTATCCATCATCTTTCAAAACATCCACAGAAAGAAGCTACCAATGTTATGGAATTTTAAACAAGTAGCTTTCTCTGGATCTAACCATGCTCACTTGTTCTGTAATTCTTGAAAGTATTATATGATCTGAATAAATTACACACACAAATCTGAAATGAAATGTGTTAAGTAACTTGTATTTTCCTCTCTCAAAGAGACTTCATGATAAGGAAATACTGCGTTTCCAAATCACGTGAGTGACATTTACATGGTGATTTGATTTGATTTCCATAATCAAAATTAATGAGGAACTGAAAGTTTTTCTTTTAGAGAAACATAGAAATAAATCTCGTCATTAGTGCTTAGAAAGCATCTAAAGAGGGCTCTTTTAATAAAATCATAACTGTATGTGTGTGGCATACATGAAGAATCATTAAAATGATACTTAATGTGTATCCAAAATGATAAGCAAATGGATTCTCACCAAATAATGGATCCAAAATGATAAGCAAATGGATTCTCACCAAATAATGACAGGAAAAACAAGAAAGAGATGGAAGTGGCTTCAGCAACTCCCACCTCTCTCTGGAGTCCTTCCTCTCCTGCTGATAGGTCTCAAGAGGTATTAGACCCTCAAAACAGGTCCTTCTGAAGCTCTCCACCTGGTCTTTCTTGGGTAATTAATCCTATTGCTGTGACTTTTCATATCTATCCTGAAATTTTACTTCCCTTAAACTTCACCAATTTTGAGAAAGTCTTGCTTTCTACTTTCTAAGAGCACAGTCCCAAAAATCTTCAGTCATTTATTAGTTCTTCCTTTGCCTTTCTCGTCCCAAGTAAAATTCTGTGGGAATCAGAAAACTTACAAATAAACAGCTTGGTTTATTATCTATTCCACCTGTGGGTCAATACTGTTGTGCTCACTTCCTCAAAATTATATGAAAATCAACAACCTGTTCAGAATAATTGTATAGCAAGATCACTAGGCTGCATTTTTCCTAAATATTTTTGTAAGCTTCTTGAGGGCAGGACCCATATCTAATTATCTCTGCATTATCAGAATATAACTAGCAGAGTGCCTTGCATGTAGTAAGCACTCAACGTGTGACTTATTGAATAAAATTAGACTAAGGAAAAGGTATGATTTGAAAGGTTACACAAGCTGAGTGTATCCTTTGGTGGACGCAAATAAAATATCTCTAGAATGAAATCCATGGCTGCTTAATTAAATTATTATGTCCGGATGTCACTGAATGTTTTTGCAAACTATCATTTCATATGTTTTTTAGAAATGGGTGCTAAAGACGTCTGATCCCCTCGCATATATTTTAGATTTTTTAAAATTTTTCCTCAAGTTGACAATTAAATCATGTCACTATCTATGCATTACTTCACATATTACATGTTTGCATATGTGTGTATACACACACACATATATGTTTATATGTTTATGTGTGTGTATATACATACATATGCATTACAGGTCAAATATATATTTTATTCCTTATGAACATAATAATATAATTTCTCTGGAATACAAGTTTTGGAATTGGATGCATCAACTATGTTATCATTGCATATACAATATTTTAATTTAGAGTTAGACATAAGAAAATAGAAATGAATGTTTTGCCTATCTCAAAGGATTAAGAAAATACTAGACAAACACTAATTTATACAAATTAATACTAAAAAGAAAACAAGATTATCATAAAATATGTATAATATGTGCAAAATTCAATATATATACATGTCTATGATTCCAAGAAATAATTATATTTCCTGGAGGAAAAGCTAAGCTTATTTAAACCAGTATAGGTAGTTAGACGTTACGCCTGGAAAACATAGATTGTCGGTACAAGATCCACCATAACTTGGAGGACAAGATGAACATGGTACTCCTACTTTATATGGTGCCTCTCCAATCCAGTTGCCCCTAGAAGGGAAGAGAAAAAAGCCAGCATTAGTAGTATCCATGTATTTTTAAAAATTAGATCATCTTTAAATACATGCTCACATGAATTCACGTGACGATCTTTTATGAAAGTTTATTTTAGAAAAGCACCAAAAGTTATATTCATTTCTTATTTCAATAGTAACTTATTCTTTCTAACTTGCTCTCTAAACACACTAGACCCTCCATAGTTGACCAGGCCCCTACATTGAGCACCTCTTTTTTTTTATTTTCACATATACATGTGTTTATTAGGTTTCCATTTTTTGCCTTCACAAAATTAAAGAGGCTTAAAATTTAATAACAATAACAATGTTTTAGATAAGGATAGAAACAACAACCTCGTAAAGAATGAACAAACATAAATACATTCATAAAAGAAATCAGACTTGCTGTATCGAAATATTAAGCAATAATAATGATAATAATACCAAGAAAGTAACATTCACACTGTCAAATAAGGGCATGTCTATTATAGAATGCTTTGACTCTGAGATTCAATATGGAATCATCAGTTAACTTCTTTTTTTTTTTTTTTTTTTTGGCGGGGGCTGGGTTTGAACCCGCCACCTCCAGCATATGGGACTGGCGCCCTACTCCTTGAGCCACAGGCGCCGCCCAGTTAACTTCTTATTATTTTTTTAAAGTCTCAAAAAAATAGACAACTAATATTTATAAATAAAAGTAAAAGATAATTTCTAAAAACAGATCATGCCAAATCTTATAGACAATAGAAAAAGAAGAAATACTTCAAAATCATTCTACTTGATCTGGGTACACCTGATATTAAAATTGGAGAGAATATATTATTATAAAGGAGAAATTACAAATATATTTCACTTATAAATGAGGATGGCATATCCCAGACAACATATTAACAAGTTGAATTAAAAATTAATGTTTAAGTAATATACTTTGGTCAAAATTAAATCCACTTTATGTGAGAATTAGTCACTATTTTCTTTTCTTGTCTTTTTTTTTTTTTTCTTCTTTTCCTTTCCCTCACGGACTCCCTCCTTCTCTGTCTGGTCTCCCCTTCCCCCGTGCCCCACTGTGTCATTAATTGTCCTCATATCAAAGTTGAATACATAGGATTCATCATTCTCCGTTCCTGTGATGCTTCACTAAGAATAATGTGTTCCACATTATTTGTTGCAGCATTTGTACTAACCTGGATGGAGGTTGAGCACCTCTTTAAGCTGGTTTAATTTTCATAGACTGGACACACACCACATGTACATATCAGTACTGTAGGCCTCCTTATGTTGACCAGCTTGTTACAGTCCCAGGTCAACTTAGAGAGGTTCTGATGTACTTTCTGAGTTAGCATCGTCTTAATCTACAGATAAGCACTAGGGCCTCACATTGCATGGGTCATGGGACACCAGGCTTATTCCACTCATCTCTCTCCTTCTACAATAGCTTCTCTAACCACATAGTGAGGCCACACTCCCTTTAACTCCCTTTGTTTAAACTCATAGTAATGCTCGTCGAAGGAGGGTAACCAAACAAAACAATTGTTAGTATTTTCTGGGAGGCTTAAAAATGATGAAATAAGTAAGAAGTTACCATATATGCAAAAAATATGTTCCATGTATATATGTTCAGAAGATTTGTTCCTAAAATTGTAAAATATTTTAGATTCCTAATCTTCATAAAATAAGGAGATATGGAAAACTTTATGTGTGGTCTAACGGTATAAATTAATATCTCATCATTTTCATTGTGAGGCAAAACGGCTCACATAAACAATTAAAGGTGATTCCAAAATCTTTTTTATATGTAAATTTATACCTAGTGGGTGTTTTTAGCTAATATTAGTTTTTTTGATAATGCTCAACACATTTAACTGAATTACTTTGTGTTGTATTTTTCTTTGACCATATGAATGGCCATGCTCATAATTATAAACCAAATTTAACATTTAGAGGAATTAAAAACAGCCATGATGCCTTGTAGTTATTTAGCTCTTTTAATGATAAAGGAAAACGTAATAAATGTATTTTTGGTAGTCCAGTGATTAGTAACTAGAGTATCAGGAAATAACAGCACAGGCAGCAACGTGAAGGAAAGTGGTCAGGAGAAAACAGGGTTATCAGTGATAAGTGGGGTGGAGGACAATAGAGAAGAAACCGAAATAAAACCAAGTAGTAACTCGTAAAGTGTATCTACAGGATAAAGTGTCTCTCTAAAAAGTCAGTTAAATATTCTACAAAATATCTACACAGGAAAATTCACCCATAAAATGAAAAACTTGCTAATTAACAGGTACAAGTCAAATCTACCAAGTATAGAACATAAATGTCCTAACACCATAATCAAGTAAATGAGGCGAAAGCTATATTAATTAGTTTGATGTAAGCACTCCAAATTGTATTAAAAAATCAACACATTGTACTCCACATATGCATAAATGTATTCATGATCTATGTGTATATAACATAATAAAAGGAAAAATAAATAATAGCTAGGAAAAAATCATATTACAAAATAACATGTTATTTTAAAACTATCCACCTCAATTAAATTTATTCTACATTCCACCCTAAGGATAAACTTCCTTGAGCATAATTTTGATAATGCCATGTGATTGCTCAAAAATGTTTAAGAGGGCCCATTATCTTTAGTTTAACTCCCTCTTTTATCCTAATCCTGGACCATTCTACATGAGGGCTGTCCAGAACTATCCAGCCATTGTTAATACTATTTTTCATATTACATGACTAGATACTTTCCAGACAGCCCTCGTATTTATGTTATTTCCCTCTATGTATTTAACCAAAGCTATAAATGTATATGGACCTAGCCTATGAGATCTTAATTTCACATTTTTTTACTTTACACATCTTTTTGAAATTCAGGGGTACTTTTCTTTGTAACAGAAAATTGGACTTTTATTCCATGTAAAATTATTTAATATTATATTTTATAATAATATCAAAATATATCAAAAATATTAATTTATAATTATATTTTAAATTTTTAAATATTAAATTGAATATTATATTTTTAAATATTATATTTTATGTTTTATATTATATTTATAAAAACTGTAGATTTTATTAAATAAAGGACCTTTATATTCAATAGTAAATCAACTGTTTTTCTTCCTATTCCATCTAATTCAATTCCTCTCTCTTTTCTCTCTCTTAAGTTGTCCGCTCTTTGTTTTCTACTGAAAAAGTTAGACTGAGATAACTTCATAGTAGCATTGGAAGAATTGTATCTATTCACCCACCAGGCTGGATTTTCTAACTTTCTTCATTAGGTAGGTTCCAGAAAAATCAGTTGTTTTTTTTTTTTTTAGAACTGAAATAATGCAATAATCTTAATCTCTTGGGCCTATAAACTGATAATATTGCTCATCAATACTAGAAAATTCTAACTATTGACTGAAGACAATAATTAAATGAATGAAACAAGAATCGGTTAGATCATTTGGGTGCTACTTGGCCTATATGTCAGGGAGACAAGATAAACGCTTAATAGAAAATACAAAATGTGAAACTAAAATTATCAAACAAATACTCTGTTTTAATGCATTTTTTAATAATGCAGAAATGGTTTATTTTCTAAACCTTCCCATTCTAATAATTATGAAGAGGGGATCACAGGGAAAATCACTATTTTTCTAACTTTGTAAAAACACTGCCACTGGCACACTACCATATAAATGAGTAATGCAGTTATTTGTAAAACATTTTCTCATTCCCTCCTCATGCTGGAATAGCTGGAGGAAATCTTTGTTTGGGACTTACTTTGGAAGACACCAGGAGTGTCATAAATCGT
Organism: Nycticebus coucang; assembly: GCF_027406575.1. Lineage (NCBI taxonomy): Eukaryota > Metazoa > Chordata > Mammalia > Primates > Lorisidae > Nycticebus > Nycticebus coucang. The sequence goes on along the minus strand of NC_069792.1, from coordinate 25,350,707 downwards.
TTGCACATTTTAATATTTATTACAAATGGGAACAGAATTGTGTATAAATATTGGAACATTTTATCATCTGAAGAGTTATTGTTATCAAGAAGGCATGTTATCTAATGTTGGTAAATGTTTATCCTCATATTATAAAGAACGTTCGTAAGTACAACCATATTTTACAATGTTTGATAAATTTTAATAAAATACTTTATGTATGCCCTAGGATGAAATTACTGAATTTTTAAAATCTAAAATATAAGAGAAGAAAGAAGGAATTCATTCCCAATGTTGCTTTTTCAGTGAAAAAGATAAGCCAACATTCTAGCACTGATATATGAGAATATTGTGGTACTGATAAATTCCCTGAAAGATTCCCTTCTGAGATCTTTTATATAACTATTAAAAGACTGCAACATAGTCTTTATGTTACAATTATTGTGACTAAAAATGAGATAGTATTGAGAATTTAGTGATTCTGAATGTCTCAGATTGTTTTGCCTATAATTTTAGCCTAGTACCCTCGTCCTTGTGAAAAGAAACCTTTCAGCTAAATATTTTTCAGGAACAATTGCATGATGGTGGATTTGAGGATTAAAGGCCAGGATGGCTAAGTCTTACTCATATTATATACCTGTCAATAATGCCTATTAGCCTGGAGAATTTTTTTTTTTTTTTTATTTTTGGCCGGGGCTGGGCTTGAACCCGCCACCTCCGGCATATGGGACCGGCACCCTACCCGTTGAGCCACAGGCGCTGCCCTGGCCTGGAGAATTTTTTTTTTTTAACTTTTTATTGTTGGGGATTCATTGAGGGTACAATAAGCCAGGTTACACTGATTGCATTTGTTAGGTAAAGTCCCTCTTGCAATCATGTCTTGCCCCCCAGAAGGTGTGACACGCATCATTAAAGGATCCAGGAAATAGAATCCATCCAGGTACTTACTTTGGGGCATAGTTGCACACCAAGTAAACTGCCCGTCGCCATACGGATCCCCAAACATTCATGTTTTGGCAAGTATGAATTGCACAACCTATCCGATTGGAAGAGGCCCAAACCATCTGTGAAAATAATACGAAAGTCAGAATTAAGACAATCCATGCCCACCAAAGCAGTGAGACTTTTTAAAAAAGTATAAATTAAAATAAACAAGGCGGGTGAAATAACCTGTGTATAGTGTGTGCACATGGGACCAAAGCATCTCATAGGACATCTGGGGTTGCAATCCTGGGGATATGGAAAAGCATAATCTTTCACTTCATCATACCATGGTTTGACCAACTGGAGAATAGAACGATATCTAGATAATAAGGGAAAAAAAAACACAAAAGAACTTAGAGTATAGCAGTGGTAATATATAGTGGACTCACTAAATTGCAAATGAATTTAATAATTTCTGCAGATTATTCATGATTATTCAAGAGCATGTTCACCCCTCAAAATTACCATCACCGCCTAGTAGAGTCCTCTAATTCTCCAAACAGGGCTCACCATGAAAATGCCTGGCATGAGAGCAAGTGGTTCTGTATTTATCTTTGTATGTGTGTGATCATTTCAAAACAAGAAAATGCAAACATCACAGGAATCAGCAATTTCTTATGTAATCCACTTCAAACATTTTAATAAATTAAACTGATTGAGATATAAGGAAAAAATGAAATGAGTTTTACTTTTATAACTCCTCTTCTATATGCAACTTTGGATTGCTTATAAGATTCTCATAGGGGAAATAATAGTACTCTTGACTGTCCTTCCCTATGTAGAGGAGAATGGGTCTTGGGAATGTTGGATAATGACATTCCACAGTGGTAGAACAATTATCCTGGCCATGCAAATATCTTTTCCTATTGTTGCACACACCTGCATGCGTGTATTTGCACATATATGTAAATGCATACATTCTGTAATTTATTTACATGTTTATATACAAGTGTATGCAACTATGGGACGGGTGCATACACACATACATACAAACACACAAATAGTTTCTGCCATACTTATGGGACTTTTTCCGGAGGTAGAAGTAATAGGATATGGTACATGCTTGAACCTTTGTAAGATTCTGTGAGGTCAATGAAAAATTCAGGCTAAGGGAGGGTGTTCAAAGGGTGAAAGAGGAAACTGGCTTTATTAGGCCAGTTGAATCATTCTTGAAGACATCTAAAATACAGACAACGCATCAGCACTTAACACACAGTGAGGACTCAATTCATAACAGCTGACGTTATGTGACATTGATCTCATTCCTCCTGGAGTCATGAAGATGAACTGCGTCAGTGAAACTACATCTTACCTTCCAGTTCGTACAGATAGATTTTGGCCAAAGTATCTCAGTAAGTAAGAAGGTCCGTGGTCCCAAATGCAAGTAGCGGCCCAGGCCTCTGCAGATTTTGCAAGATTTTCATCCCAGACCTGTAGGGATAAAAACCTTCAGCTTTACTGGGTTTGCTAGTAACAAAAAAAGTAAGAGGAAAAAAATAATGGTACTATTTCCTAGAGTCCATTCAATTATGGTGCCTGAGACTATTTTAACTAAAAGAAAAACATATTTGGCACACTGTACTCAAAGTTCTATAATGCAGTATAGTTATACTACAAAAAAACCTCTTTACAGTGTCATTCAGATATCAGCTGTAGTAAAGAATAGGTTGCCGGGCGACGCCTGCGGCTCAGTCAGTAGGGCGCCGGCCCCATATGCCGAGGGTGGCGGGTTCAAACCCAGCCCCGGCCAAACTGCAACAACAACAAAAAAAAATAGCCGGGCGTTGTGGCGGGCGCCTGTAGTCCCAGCTGCTCGGGAGGCTGAGGCAGGAGAATCGCGTAAGCCCAAGAGTTAGAGGTTGCTGTGAGCCGTGTGATGCCACGGCACTCTACCCGAGGGTGGTACAGTGAGACTCTGTCTCTACAAAAAAAAAAAAAAAAGAATAGGTTGCCAAACATACTGTACCTACCGTCGTGGTTAACTTGGGAACATCTCATACCTATCACTGAAATCTGAATCTAAGAAAGTCAGGTGGTGATCCTAAAGGTCATTTCCACCTTAACAGAGAGCCATACTATCGTATATTTAAAAACAAATATAATCAGATTGATTTACCAAAATTAATAATGTCCAATATTATATTGCAACTTTTAAAAGCCAAACTGTTTTATTGTATAATAAATCCCATGGATCCTTCATATGTTATGTCATTTGAATCTGTAATAGTAGTAACAACAGTATAAGAATTTACATTTTTAGTGGTATGAACTGCAAACAAACTATGATAAAAATTAACTTGACAGGCTCGGCACCGTGGCTCATGCCTATAATCTAAGCACTCTGGGAGGCCAAGGCAGGTGGATTGCTTGAGCTCAGGAGTTTGAGACATCCTGAGCAAAAGTGAGACTTCGTCTCTACTGAAAATAGAAAACACTGAGGCAAGAGGATCTCTTAAGCCCAAGAGTTGGAGGTTGCTGTGAGCTATGATGCCAGGGACTCTATCCAGGCCACAGCTTGAGACTCTCTCAAAATAAAAAAAAAAAATTAACTTGATAGTGCTACATAGGGTGTTATAAAAATCTAGTGCATTAAGGCTTAATAAAATAAACTAAGAAAAATAGTAACTGTTGTCCTTAGAAAAGGTAGCTAAGTTAATAAGGTAGCTAGTAAGTTTTCTTTAATTGAAAAAAAAATTGTGAAACAAATTAGAATGGGCCTTAAATTTAACATACATTCATATTAGTTACCATATAGATTGACAAGCTCATTTCCATAACTGTGTGGGGAAATCAAGCTCGAATTTGTGGATCTGCCAATAATGAGTCAGCTCTAAAAGGGTAATCTATTTCTTAGCAAATTACCAGATACAGAAGTACCAAATAGAGAATATTTGTCATTGTTACACACAAATAGAGAAAGAAAAATTTTCGAAAGTTCTCCCTTATGGGAATATTATTACTGATGTATTTATCTGTTGAAAAGAATTATTTTTAAATTGTATTTATAATACTTACATATTATTCTATATGAAAAAATTGTGCTCAAATTGTGAGGAGATGATGATTAGTATTTTTTAGAAAGTACGTCATTATACAAAGAAGGAAGTGACAGGTTTATAATTACCCAAATTTATAAGGGGCTCTATAAAAGATGAATAAATGGCCTTCTGCTGGTCTTTGTTTTCCTTCTTTTTAGAGCCTCCCTCATTTTATCATTCTTTTGAGACTTTCTCCTCCATCAGGTTGTGTGAAGCGATGCAAGGGTTCATACTCATAACTTTTAGGATTTTGAGTAAACTCATGGAACTGCTTGATCATAGGAATGAAAGGTCTTTATTTTCCCCAAGGATAATGAGTGACATAGATTTATACTGATACAATAATGTATGTAAGTTACATGAAATTAATTTAGTGACTTAGAAATGTAATAATAAAAAAACGCAAAATAATACTTGATCTCACAGCTTGGCGCCCGTAGCTCAGTGAGTAAGGCACCAGCCACATACACCAATGCTGGCGGGTTTGAGCCCAGCCTGGGCCTGCTAAACAACAATGACAACTGCAACCAAAAAATAGCCAGGCATTGTGGCGGGTGCCTGTAGTCCCAGCTACTCGGGAGGATGAGGCAAGAGAATCACTTAAGCCCAAGAGTTGGAGGTTGCTGTGAGCTGTGTTGCCACCGCATTCTACCAAGGGGGACATAGTGAGACCCTGTCTCAAAAAAAAAAAAAATTATCTCTTCAAGAGACCTCTCACACCAGGAGGCCATTGTAGATACCCTCAAAGAAGATTTACTAGATAATCAGAAATTGTTTAAAATTAGAAAAAAAAATCTCTTACATAAAATTATCTAAAATTGCATAAAATAAACTCACTGACAAAGTTCATATAAAATTGGAGTGTCCTAGGCCTGAAATGAACTTTAAAAAACATTTTGTTTGGCTGATAATGAATTGTTCTTCTAACCAAGTATTAAGGAAAGATGGATTTATGCAACATTGATTGCAGCTCACCAAAATACACAATAGTACAAGTAATTCACAAAGGAATTTCAGATGGAGTAGCATCAACAAATTATGTCCCCTAAAATATTCTTAACTAATTGAAGTTACTTGGGGAAAAATACATGAAGGCATTACTCACATATTGAACCTAAAGTGTGAAGTCAGATCTCTGATTGCTAAAATATCAACACAGCTTGGCACAAATATCACTAGCCAGAAGATTCATCTGAAGAATCTTGCGCTCTAACCCTATTCCACTGATAAGATCACCTGTGCCTGAGAACATGTCAGTCATTATCTCTGTGTCCCAGAAGACTCTCTGTAAAATGAGATTGGATAAGGTCCTCTCAGGGTCCCTTTCATCTTCAGCTTTTCATGACTTAAATATATCTGAGCAGCTCTCACATCAGTGCCAGGGAGATCTGTGTTCTACTGGTCTGTGACTTGCTCACTTTTCTTTACACAGAGAGGAAAGCAGAATTCTTTTCAATATAATTAAAAATATTTAAGACATTTCTGTTCCCTTCTTTCACTATGTGTATGTATATCAAAACATGATGTTGTACACCTTAAATATAAACAATGAAAAATAAAGGATAAAAATAATACGTTGAAGGCATTTAACAATTTTAAAAGGAATCCACTGTAGGTAATTCTATCTTTATACTCACCCATATATTTAAAAGCTAAATATTGAGTATGTCAAAGAGATAAACAGAAAGGTCCATGCCTGAAAAATATCTTACAAGAGCATCCTTTGTTAACTATTAAAAGGGATTTTTCTGTGGAGAAAATGTGTTTAGTGTTACATATGCGTAAATTTTCTTAGATGTTTCTATGTCAAAATATTGTAAGTAAAATTGTAGAAAAGGTAGCTACAGAAGAGGAGCGATAACTGCTTTCTCTCTCTCCCTGTGGAAGGGACTCCTGCTTATCTCCATGATCCTGAAGGAAGGTTCTGGGACCCCTGACAGGCACTAGTTAGGTCGGGCACAGGGAACTGGATGACTTAGTTCCACCATGGGAGACCTAACTGGGCTGCCCTCTGATGCCCACTGCAGGGGCAGTCAGAAGGCCTTATGCTCTTTCTTGCCTCTTGTTGCCAGGCAGGACTCACACTCACTCTCTAGAGAGGGGAAGACCTGGCTTGAGTAGGAAGTTCTAAAATTGGGGGATTACATTGTATTATCTAGTAAAGTTGAGATCTGCATGTATTATCTCCGTCTTTCTCCATTGATTACAACTCCCAGGGAAAGATGGGTAAAGGATTTATCCCTTAATAACCAGTGATATGAAAATTTTTAACATGATGAGATCTTTGAGGTTTGAAAATAATAAGCAATGATAACTTTATTAAGGAACTATATTAAGAGAGGTTAATGGATAAAAATATACGGTTTGATAGAAGAAATATGACCTAGTGTTTGATAGATCAGCAGAGTTAACTATAATTTACAATCATATATTATATATTTCAAAATAGCTAGAAGAGAATAATTCAAATGATTCCAAAATAAAGACAAATATTTAAACTGATAGATTTCCTACTAGACTGATTTGATCTTCATAAATTATATGAATACACTAAATATCACATGTACCCCCAAATATGCATATCTATTATGTAGCAATAAGAAATAACTTAAAAGTGATTATAGGTTGTCAACCAAAAAAATAGAATTCCTTATAGAATCTGTAAGGACCTATGACCTTATTCTTTTCCATCCAGAAGTTCTAAGTTGTAATGAATTATTAACAGTGAAATCATTGAAAAACTTTAACAACCTACAGAAGTTCAGGGAATGAAGTTGTAAATTGTATTAGACTTGATTTATAAATTTCTGAATGCTTGATGGGCAATATTTTGTTGGATTTCTCTGAGCATGTCTGAGAATACCTATGTGACATTTATTTTAAATAATTTTACCATCATACCCTTTAGGGGTATCAATCAAAGAAAGAAGGCATGAATGTGCACTTATTTCTATGGGACGTGCAGTAAATATGCAATGTATTGTTATCTTTTGTTGGAAAAACTAAACACTAGAAACTTATTTAGCTTTTATTCAAGCACATTCAACATTCTGTCTCTCCACTTCTCATCCCTCTAAATGGAAAAGTATTTTCACAGAGAATTTGCTTGCAAACACTTAAAATCTTTCCGCTTAAGAATGAAGCAAAAATTAAGAATATTATGAGAAAATATGCGAAAAGATTTACAGAACCCAGTAGAAGTTGGATATTATGATTGAATTAGGTAATTTACAAAATGAAAATGGATCAAAATGGTGTCAGAATATGCATATGCTTATAGATTTTCCCTTTGCTTCATATGGTTTTCTTCCATTCATTGTTATTAAGAGCTGTTCAGTTGGTCACTTCATAAATCAATTGATTTGGTGTTGGACTGAAATATTCACTGTAAGCCATTCTTTGTATAAAGGAAGTTAAAGATAACTTGAACTAGTCAGAGTACCTTGTCTGCAAAACAAAAGAATGGAAACCACATAGCCAGACTAAGACATGAGAGATACCCCAATTCAAACCAATGTTATTTAAATATCTAAAAGAATTGTGATGCCAAAAGATAAGTCCTAGAAAGAAGATGAAAAGAATGTGATTCTTATCAAGTTCTGAGATCTTTATGGCTTGAGCTGAAGAAATAGAAAATCAAGTCAAAAAATGCTTTTGCATAGACAAAGGTTGCTGACAGAAGAATTTGATGATGTGAATCCAACCCAGATATGAGATTGTCTTATCAAATGTTTTCTTAAGTTTGGGGATCCACTACATAGTGGCAGCCAGGATCATAAAGCACACTGACGTCTGAAGTTTCCTTCTTAAATTCCAGCTGGTATCTCTGGCCAATAGAAATGCAATAAGAAACGAGGCACTTGCCCTAGAAGGTTCATTGCAGAACAATCCACAATCACAAGGGTGTGGAATCAAGCCAAGGTGCCCGTCCATGTGAGAATGGATTAATGAAATGTGGTATATGTATACCATGGAGGACGACTCAGCGACACTCTGGATGCTGTTGGAGACCATTCTCCTAAGTGAAGTATAAAATAGATGGAAAAACAAACACCACAGTTACTCACTATTAAATTGGAACTCGCTGAACAGCATGCATGTGCACAGATGGGAGTAAAACTCTGGTGATCAGGACGAGGGGTGGAATCATACCTCACTGGTACAATGCACACTATCTGGGTCAAAAGCACACTTTTCACTTTGACTCAAGCGGTGCAAAAGCAAGCCATGTGACCTGAACATTGGTACCCCCACAATATTTTGAAATAAAAAAAAAATGCAGTAGAAATGAAAGGCAACCCATCTAGAGGTATGGGACCATACCCTCTACACTTGTGACATGACATTTCCTTTTTCCCTTAAATAGATAAAATCCTTTAACTCCAAATATAAAAATTAAGTGTAAAAGTGTATAAAAGATCAAATTTAAGGTTTTAAAAAATGGATTTTGGGGGGCGTAAAGAATCTGTGCTTATTTGATATTACTAATATTTGTAATGGTTAAGAGAATGTGGCTTATTAGAGTAACATGTTCATCATATTTTTGCACAAAGTATATAAGGAAGTAATTACTTAAATTCATGATTTCAAGTTGAAAATGATAAGAAAATCTATTAAATGTTTTAAATAATATCGCAAAATTTAAGAGAACTTAAGAGTCACTGTACTTCTTAGAATTATATGACTTCATTAAATATGAGGGAAATATTATCAATAAATGAGTTGAAATACTAGAAACGAAGATTGATTATATGAAATCTATAAATGCAGCTTAAGAAATTTAATTTTTAATTTGTAACAAACATTAAATAAATGTGATTGCACAAACTTGCTTCATTTATGAAGGCAACCTAAAGATTCATAAATTAAAGCTGAAAATTTAAGAAAGAAACCACAATATGAATTTTGAAAATTAAAATAATCTTTGAAAAATCTATTTTGCACATAAAAACTATCTTCAAACACATAAAATGCTGTAAGTAAATGTATCACATGTTGAATTTTTGAAGACAGATTTGAAAATTGGCTATTGTCCTGGGTGCTATGATAGCAATGGCATTGGAGATAGTGTGGCATGTCCTGTAGGCACATATTTTCTTGGCTATTTACATTTAGATAAGATGTAAAGCCATTGAATGAAGACAAACTTTAGTTTTTTTGTGTGCTTTCCCTAGGTCTGTTTGATCTTTTTCTTAGTCGGAATAGGGAAAAGTGCTGCCTTACAGATGTGAGAAATGGCCTTTAAAAAAAAAAATTAAGTGATGCCAAAATTATTTACCCTGAAGGTAGCCAAAAGCGTTAAAACCTTTCATGGACAGGACTGCAGTTCTGTTTTAAAATTGGTAGGTTTGGGCGGCGCCTGTGGCTCAGTCGGTAAGGCGCCGGCCCCATGTACTGAGGGTGGTGGGTTCAAGCCCGGCCCCAGCCAAACTGCAGCCAAAAAATAGCCGGGCGTTGTGGCGGGCGCCTGTAGTCCCAGCTGCTCGGGAGGCTGAGGCAAGAGAATCGCTTAAGCCCAGGAGTTGGAGGTTGCTGTGAGCTGTGTGATGCCATGGCACTCTACCGAGGGCCATAAAGTGAGACTCTGTCTCTACAAAAAAAAAAAATCAAATAAAATTGGTAGGTTTATCCTCATTAGATAGAAATGCCTGTGAAATGGCCACTAAGGGAAACGGAGCAGAATAGGCAAGCACCCACACTTCACCAGACAGGAGGGCGGCCCTGGCCCTGATTAGGAGGTAAGGAGGCGGGGGAAGAGAAATGGCTTTCATGGGAAAGTTTGGGCACATTGATTAGACTAATTAAATGCGATTGAAATGGTTCTACTTTGTGAGAGGAGAAGGAGAGGGTTGATGGAATTCGATTTAAAAATAAATCTTTCCTCCAGCCTCAAACAACATAATTGCAAAACAAGGGACCGTATTATGTATGTTAAAAAAAAAGAATTAAAAATTAGACCCTAAGAATTTTTTCAATGTTTGAAAGAAGGTAATAAAGATTTGCCTTAGATAAGATGAATACTTTCTTTCACGTAGGTTTTCTTATCTGTAAAGGTATGAGGTAAGGTACACATTTTTTAGGGGCTGATTTATAAACTGAATTACTATCAAAATCATCAATATCTTAAAAGCAAACAAATTTTTAAAAGCCCTCTCTTGAATGCTTTTCCTTTACCAATAGTTATGACACCCTACTCCTTACTTTCGCAATGAACTTGCTTGAGAGAGGATATTCCCAGCTTCTCTGTTCTGCCCTAAGCCCACCTTCGGCAGATTATCTACCTCAAATGCTCTAAGGTCATCAAAGGTCGCCTCCTGCTCATCACTGACTGGTCTCTCGGCAGTTTCCGGCATTTCTCACCACTTGCTCCTCTGGACACATTTCTATCTCTTGACTCCGTGACTCCACACTTATTTTGTTTTCCTCTGGCTGCTGATTCTCCATCTATTTGCTGATTCCCCCTCACCTCCCAAACCTCTATGTGCTGGAAGTTTCCCAGGGCTCACTTGGAACACCTCCAACTTTTTTTTTGGCCTCTTGGCTTTATTTACATTTCCTGCCTGGGTAACCTCCTCCAGTCTTATAGATTGAAATATCACTTATATCTTGATGGTGTAATTCCAAATTATATCTCTGGAGCTCTACCTCTATCAACACATCCAAAATTAAGCTGCAGATATTCACAACCTTACCCCCAGCCCTCCAACCCAGCTGCTTCTGTCGTCTTCATCCTATCAGTGAATGAAAGTGCCCTGCCTCTAGCTCAGGGGTCAGCTAACTATGGCAAGTGAGCCACATCTATCCCATTGCCTATAACATACTGATTATGGCTGTTTACTTGGTGCAAAGGCAGAGTTAAATAGTTGCAGTGTAGGCCCTACGTCTTGAAAAGCTGAGCATATCTACTATCTGATCCTTTACAGAAAAAGTTTACTGACTGCTATCTTTACTGCTCAGGCCAAAATGTTATTGGAGTCCTTTGCACTCTTTTTTCCATAACCTGTATCTGCTCAGACAGATCTGTTGTCCCTACTCCAAAATACTGTATATCTAGAAGATAGCCATTTATCAACACCCGCTGTTGCTACCTCCTTCATCAAAGCCACCATGATTTGTCATCTGGACTATTGAAAGGGACTCTTAACTGAAGGACTGGTCAATAAAGCCTTACTGTGTAAATTAATGAAGAATAGGGAAAATAAAAACAGTCATAACTTTGATAAAGAGTATTTAAATACACTATTGGTTAGGAAATCAAGGAAAGATGTGTCCAATGCTTTGCATCTATGTAGGGTTAAAGGTGCGCTGGAAAACTGTACTTTGGTCAAGTGCTTTGAAAACACCAGAGCTTCATATAATATAATCAAACTCAAATGACTGGCTTCCAAAGATAATCTGGTAATGACCATGGGAAAAGTGATAAGGGGTATAAGATGACACATGGCAACTGCAGCTTGACTTCTGGATAGTCATAAATCTGTCTAATTGTCCCACCCAAAAAGCCTACTCCTCTCCAACCCATTGCTGATAAGTGGAAAGTGGGCCCTCAAACTTCCCACTCCTGGGGGTAATCTGGAAACCCTGATGGCTCTAGATATTTACCATTTAGGCAGACAACCTAGAAACCCTGATTGTTTACATAGTAGCAAATAATTTTTACACATGTACAACTGTGTGCTTCAACATTGTGCACAGCAAACTAAACATGCCTATTGAGAGGTATAACCTCTGCTATAAATTATCATTACCACTGTTACACTTACACAGAAGACTTTTCTTCCCTCTTAATCTTCGTGTATGGAGGCAGGCAGGACTGACCATGGAATTATCTTTGCCCCCAACTGCTTTATAAGAGAACTTACCAAATAGTGACTGCTGCTTTGTCCTTAACAATTCAAAATGCAAGAAATGCAAATTTCCACATTAACCAATACAATACTAAACAATTAATTCATGTAGATAGTCAATAAATTAATATTTATTGAGAGGCACTGAGTAGTTTGAATTAAAATTTCAGGGATTGACAGACAATAAATACTAACAAACAAGTAAATAATCACAAATTATTTTACATAATACAAACATTTTATATACAACATGCATATATAACATAATATGTATATATACATACACACACAGTTCTTTAATACAAAGAAGCTCCAAAGAATCACGTGCTACTTAAAATTTTGCTTCTTTGAAGTTTTCTTAGTCAATTGCACATACTCCCAAATGACGGTCATTCCATGTTGTAGATATCTGTACTTTTCCCATCATGTCCGCATGGTTTCTAAAAGTAGGTGTCTAATATATGATGGTGGGAGGAGAATGTAGGCGTGGGGAGAGCCAAGGGGGAGGGGGTTGGGGGCACCAAGGTGTATGACACACCTCTTGGGGTCGGAACATAATTATAAGAGGGAATTTACTTAACAAATGCAATCAGTGTAACCTAATTCTTTGTACCCTCAATGAATCTCAATCTCAAACAATAAAATAAATTTTTAAAAAGTAGATGCTGAATGATTTGGCAAATGAAATTATGTGATGATATGGAAATCATTCTTGTAATAAATCTTTTTTTTTTTTTATTTTAACCTATTCATTCCTTCAGTGTATAGTCTCATGACAAATAAGTAGATATTTGAGCCACATATTATTTTTCTCAACTCAGTTTTGGGTCCTGAACCATTATCTTAAAGCACATATTAGAGTTCTCATCAAGGAAATAACTTCAGAATCTCCTGGGGAGCTTTTGAGAAGGCAGGTGTCTAGGCCAATTCTGGACCTATCAAATTAAACTTTCAAGATTGGAGACTTTGAAAGTGTACTTGGAAAGTGACTCTGTGCTCTACATGGTTTTATTAATGAAGATATCAGAGGCAACATATGGGGAAAATATTTGTGTAACTTTCTGAAAATCCAAATCTTCAAAAAGAAAAAAAATTTGTAAAAGTAAGGCAATCCCTTTTCGTTGCTACAACAAAACTTTACATTACTACATCGACTCTACATTTAAAATACACCTATAGTACCGACAAGCAACTTGGTCTATGAGAATATAAAACAGCGGAAGAATGTGCCCATCACCAAATCTTCCAAGCTAATTTTAGGATGCATCCTCAGATGTAGAGCAACTGCACAGTAATTTGTCATCTCTGCTCCGCACTGGTTAGATCACACAAACACTAGACATCTTGGTGTCAGAAGAACACACACATGTTGGAAACCAGTGAGGGAGGACAATGGGCGAGGGGGATTCCTTGCTCAGAGCTACAAGGCTTCCTACAAGGCTCCCAGTTCCCAAGATGATCTGGCCGGCACTGGTCAGGTGTGCCCATGTGGAGTAAGGGGTGAGTGGTGAGTGCCTTACTTTTCCATTTCCTTAATAATACGACATTAAGAAATCAAAAATGGAGGTTCTTTGGGTGGCCTCCATGATAGCCTGTGTTAGCAACACTGGGATGAGAGAGATGGTATCTGAAGCATGTAGCACAAAAGGGCTGGAGGCTTGGAGAGGGCTTAGTCACTGGGCTGGTAACACAGAGGTTGTCTTCCTCTTGATAAACCATTCTAAGACTTGACACTCATCAGGCAGAGGTTTCCTGTATGGTTTCCAAGGGGAGAAAGATTTGATTCCACATGAAGAGATTCTTTATAATATTCAGTGATGTCCTCAGACAAAATGAACACAGAGAAATTCTCCTCCAAAGGTTCAAAAACAGGAGCGACGCATACTTGAAGGGAAGCACGTACTGTATTGTTCTTTAAAGCGTGGACTTGCTGTCAGAACCACATTCTTAGCATTTCGATTTATTTCCTCTGGGACCTTGGGGAAATTACTTATGTCCTCTAAACCCAAACTTCAAGTTCACAATATCTAAATGAAGAAAACTGTCCCCATTTCTCAAGACTTGCAAGGGTTAGAGCAGATGGTGACTGATGACTAGTCAGCACAGGTCTAGGGTGGCCAGGGTGCACTAAATGACAGCTATTATTATTGTCAGGGATTTGGGGGTGTGGGTGGAGTTAGTGAACTAGAAAGTTGCCTAAAATGGAAAACAGAGAGTTGCCTGAATGTGAGAAACATCAAGCATTAATTTCAACTAAGCAGGCAATCAGATAAAGTGAAAACAATGAACCCGGAGGCAACCAAATAATCAGAAATAGAATTGTGAGGAGAAAATAAGGAGCTTATTTAGAGACAGTGAAAGCTAAATATTAGGGAATATTTTACAAGTTTTAAAACTTTTTCATTGTACTGCTTAAATCCCTTTTTACCATAGCTTTATCTTTAAATTTTAAGACCATTTGTTAATGGATTCTGGCAACAGTTCTCCTTTCCAAAGAAACATAATACCCACCAGCTATCATTGAATATTGAAATTGTGAGCCAGGAAGACATTTGCATGTATGGTTAACTTTTTTCCACCAATTTAAAGTTGCAGTATTTTAAGAACTGATTTCTGTTTTGTTGAGCTATCCTGTGATACCCATTCAAATCCCATATCTTGCCATTGCCCACTTGGTCAGAAGAATTCAGATGCCTTTCCACCTACCTAATGCCTGCTGAGAATATGATCTCCCTGGAATGTAGAGACGGATTTAGTAGAATGTTCATATTTAACTAAATTGTGAAACGTGAATTTGATGCACTTTGTAGTAGAGAAAAAAATAGTATGTCCTTAAGTAACATTTTTGTAACATATTATGTACTTAAGTAACATTTTTGGGCGGTTTCAGTTTAGAGGATGTGGTGTGAATTTTAAGGGATTTTATGAAAAGTTCAGTCTAAAAACACAACTTGTTGGGCATTTTTCCATATTTGTGTCAAAAAAATGGTTGGTCCCTGATCTTAGAGGCTATGGATAACATGAACTAGAAACATTCAAATCTCCTCTCTCCAAAACTCAAGAGGCGGATGTATTTTATGCCACATATTTTTCTTGATCATTTTAATACTGTTAGTTTTTATCTTCCTTGCTCCCTCCCATGCCATTCTTGGGAAATTTTAATAGACAACTAAATATGTCAAGTTCATAACTATTAAATGACATTGCCTGGCTATTAAATAGTTTCAGATATACTCAATTCATGACACGAGGCTAGCCAGAGTAGTTAACTTCTATTCTGCTCAAGTTCTTCAATTAGTTTCCAAAAAATACCTGGTCCTGAGTATGTCAGGAGGACTACTTAGGCCTCTGAAACAGGTTTTGGACTAGTGATTACTTATGTGTCAGCACTTACTCTCCAAAAAAAAAGTTAACATTTGATTGCAAAAATTCTTGAGTAGATTCCCAGGCATAAAATTATCCATCCATGCTGTCTCTATGACACTCCGCTACCTATGTTATGCCAGGTGGTCCATTTTGACAACCAAAACATATTCCTCTCCAAGATTCTTTGTAGAAGAATGTTTCCTCCCACACCCTAGCTACTCTTTTCAACCCCCATAGGTGTGTGCCCTGGGTGATAAACCTTAAAGGCTTAAAGCATTCCTGAATTTTGCTTTTTATCTTGCGTTTTCTAACTCAGAGAAACTTAATTATCCTTGCCAGAAACAGAGGCATCTCCTTAACTTGACATCGTATATTCAACTTCAGCATATTAAATCACTAACTCCTCCTACTGATTTGCACCTTACGTATTCCCAGTTCTAATTCCCTATGTTACAGCCCTACTGGCCTAAAATTAGCAGAAGCTACAGTTCTGTCCCACCAGAATTATCCTAACAGCCTCCTACCTCTGCCTCCCCTTCCAACACCACCCTCACCCTCTGGCCCTGGCCAGAGGACCTTTCTGAAACGCGAGTATAGGATTACATAAACTTCCCTGCTCAAAACCTTCAATGACTCCCCTTGGTCTTAGAATAACATTCAAACATGTTTC
Source organism: Nycticebus coucang (assembly GCF_027406575.1). Lineage (NCBI taxonomy): Eukaryota > Metazoa > Chordata > Mammalia > Primates > Lorisidae > Nycticebus > Nycticebus coucang. The sequence continues at coordinate 25,334,823 of NC_069792.1, read as the reverse complement.
TTGTGCTTTCTTCCACTTCATCAAATATCACTGTCTCTTCTAAACCTAAATTCAAGCCACATCAAAGTTTTATCCATGCCTCAAGTGTAGCATGTACCTTCTTAGAACATCCTTCTGTCCCTGCTCTACACTCCTATTTCCTTAACTCCATGCTGTATTTCATATTTACATGTTTCACATTTAAAGTCATTCCTCTCAGAAGCCTTCTCTGCCCTCCTATACCCGACTGGGTATAGGAGGGCAGAGAAGGCTTCTGAGAGGAAGGTCAGGTCTTCTCGTGGGATCCCCGAGCACCCTACTTCAGCACTCGGCTCACTCCCTTGTCTAGTATTCACAGTACTTCCCACCAGAGAGCATCTCTTTGCTCCCCATGGAATCCCTGGACACAGCGCCCAGCACGTGAACAAATACTGTGGTATAAGTAATTGGATATTAAATAACTCTTGCCCACCAGAGCACTGCAGTCACACATTCTAACTAGAAAGGGTTAAAAGACCTCATTCGGTTGTTCCACAAATAATTACTGAGTACTCTCTGGGAGAAAGGCATGATGAAGCTAGATTCTGTAAATACCCAACAGCAATAAAATAAAACAGTTTTTCTATACCACTATGTGTGGAGAGATATCAATTGTCACCAAAAAGCGTGTTGAACACCAGGAAATACAGTCACCATCTATGTGGCCTACTTGTGCTTCACTGCATTTCTGCCTGCCACCTGATGATGAGGTTGTGAGTCATACTGTGTCGGGTTTTTACATTCACACTTCTTAGGACCTCTATTGAAAATGGTAATAAACAAAACACTCTGACATCTGGCTGCTCCCTAGGTGGAGAGCTGAATAAATGTCAAGAAACCTTTCAAGGTCACTACCCTCTTCATTCATACACAAGTGATGCTAAGCAGCATGCATGCCCCTTGGAAGAAATTCCTACAGGATGTGCCCAGTCTTTCTTTGAAGCCAAGACACTGACGAAGATCTACATCCAGGAGAGCAGGAATGCAGAGTTCTGAATGTTCTGGAGAAATGCCTTCCTGTCAGAGATTGTTCTCAGCACACCGCTTACTGACAGCTGCTCCCCGGAGGCCTTCCAGTGGCCGTGAAAGCATTCATTGCAGAGCTTTAGATCAGACACATCAGATTTTTCATGTTTATAACAAGAAAACTGAGTTATCCTTCCCATATGAGAGGAAATGTGCCATCTGGGACAACATATGGCTTCATTAAAATGTGTATATATGGATACACATGGCCAGTGTTTATCCAACTACTGAATAAAGAACAAAAAGTCTATATTATCCATGTTCACCACCACATGAAGCCCAAATAAACAAAATCAGTATTGTTTTTTCGTTCCTAAGTCATAAATTATCATTCTAGGCAAGTGGTTTATTGGTACTCTCCAAGGATGGATTAATCTGTTCTCCATTCATTCATTCAAGTCATGTTTTCTGTTACTTTACTAGCAGGGCTGTGACTTGGAAACCAGTATTTTTCTCTTTTCCGGAAGAGTATACAAGCCTTATTCCTTTAGTTCTGCAAATAATGTTTGCAGTACAAGATACGTGCATAAATAAAACGGGCCATTATTATCAATATAGTTATTTTGGCTTCTTGAAATTGCATTACACATTTTATTTTTTCAGTTTTATGGTGGTCAGTTAATTCCTATGATCCTCTGGACTAAGACTGCTATCTCTAGCACACAATTCAGTTCATTGCTCCTGCCATCACTGTATATAGGTGCAGCTGTATGCTTCTTCCTTACTTTTGCCTGAAGAAATAGCATTGCTGACTCAGTGGTCACTACTTCTCTGGTCACTTTCATGGCCAATATCAGCTCCATCAACAGTCAGGGTCATCTTTCCAAAATGTACCTCTCCCCCTCCCTAGAACCTTCACAGTCTCCCAATTGCTTTTGTATTAAGGAATCCTCAATCTTTTCCCAAATGCCTCCAATATGTGTCTAAAGTATACTAAAGTTTTTCCCTCCTAGTGATTTTGTTCACGCATTGTTTTGCCAGCTGTAATGGCCAAGCCTGCCCTTCCTGAATGTAAAGCTCCTCCTCTGGGGAGCCTTTCATGATTTGCCAGCTAGAGATTAGTGCTTCCTTCTTTGACTCCTGCATGGTATTTCTCTGTCCTCCTTTTATGACGTCAGTCTTACCCAGAAGTGTATTATACTGAATTATACGCTTAGTGGTTTTGTTTTTACTGCATTGTTTATACTATAAAGACAAAGTTTTTTTGTTATTTTGGATCTCTTCCTCTCATGGAGGAAACTCAAAGTTTTTAAAATTAATTTATTCAATTGACTTGAATTCAGAGAACATCCTACAAGTTTTACTCCACGTGGGTCTTGCAATTTTATTCTTCTGGAGATAATTCTTACTCTGAAAAACTCTTGTGGTTTGTGGTTTAGAGTCATGGTTTAAGCCGCCTTTAGGAAGAATAAAAAACATCTGGTGCCCAAGGAGCTCTGGAAATTAGTCAATAAATTAATTGTAGAACAGAAGCCAAAAGTAAAGAAGTTTCACTTGCGTATTTTAAGTTCTATCTATATTATTTTTCTGTAAAAAAAAATTGTTTTAGAAAATTAAATATTTCAAGTAATGTTTTTTGCTTGTTTGACTGATTTTTTACCAAAAGTGTGGACAATACATCCAAAGAAAATACTACAGAACCAAAATATAAACATCAACACCCCACATTTAAATTGTTTTGCTTTATTTAGTCAAATCTATTCTGTTTACTATAACCCAGTACTCAAGGAAGGTAAAGTTAATCGAAAGGGCTTTTTATTTCAAGTGTGTGAGACAAAACATTATTATAAATGATGAAAGAAATTTCTATTAAAATATTTGTAAAGATATTGAAATTGGTGCTACTTATATAACAATTCACAACGATTTCAACTAAATTCAACAAATAATGGTTGATCATCTACACTCAAGAAATTGTCCAGGAAAATAGAGAATCAAAGACAAATCAACATAGACTTAGGGCTCTAAAAGCTCAAACTTAGGAAGTTTGCAAGAAATTCGCAAATAACCATAAATTAGGTGATGGGAAAGATATGGCAGGCATAAGGGGCTGCCCCAGTTCAAAAGAAGAGAAATCACACGTGGTCATGGGTATAAGAAGAATTATGATATCAAAAACTTGAAAGGTAGGTTTGTAAATAAAGGAACAAGTTAAGAAGGAGACTTTGGAGGGAGAGAAACTGGTATGGTCAAAGACTCAGAAAGTTGTAGATGAAAGGGATTACAAATCAAGTTGGTGCCATAGAAGAAGCCCTGAGCCAAAGAACATACTCTAGGAGGCGCTCTTGAGTGATATCACTCACTGAGGACAGTTAGAACATGCTGCTGATGACTCAGAGCACAGATATGTGTGAGGTCATCATCGTGAGGGGTGTCCTATATTTTGAGTTTCATAGAACAGGTTAGGAACAACACTAGCTTTCACAATCCTAATCAATATTAAACAAGTTAAACTGCAAGTAATCTGCATTTTTCACCTAGCCGAGGTGCCTTTTATATCTCTTTGGGTCTTCACAAGGGACCTAGATTATTTTTGGTGGCTGATTTTCTCAAAAGTTCCTTCTAATTTATCATTTCACTGAAATGAACACATTTTTCTAAATGAACTAATTGTTTTTCTCCTGCCTCCAAGCTTTTTGTCCTGGCTTCTTTCTCTGCCTCTGTCCCCTGGCGTATTGGTGTGGCTCCTTCCCTCACCTGTCTTAGGCCCTTCTCAGGGAAATCTTCTCTGAACATCTAGTGAATACCAAAACCTCCCACACCTTCCTCATTTTTCTTCATAACCTTATCACTTTCTAATATCCTATGTAATTTATTTATTCATCTGGTTTATTGTCTGATTCCTTACCCAGGGGACCCAGATGTATGTCTGTGTTTTTCATGAATGTATCCACAGTGCTAAGAATAGTGCCTAACGCACAGTAAATGCTCAAAAAATATCAAATGAATAAATATCTGTGTGAATGGAGTAAATGAACAATATTTACGTATTTGGAACAGTCCCTATTTTACTTTATAATATTTACTGTTCTGACTACTGCTTCTCATTACTTTTACTGTATCAAGGAGGATGTATAAACTATCTCCTACATAAATAGCATTGTATCTAGTCCTTACAAATCACATATAGTGATTTTGATATGTAGGAAGAAAATAATAAGAAGGGAAATATAAAATAGAGTATGAATACTATAGGCTTTAGCTGGCATTTTAGGGAGGCTTACAGCTTCAGGGGTTTCCCTAATGGATCATTTGCTACATCTAGCAAATAAAAGAAATGCTCTACACTAAAGCATGGACTTTGGAATTGCACAGACCTAAATGCTAATTCCAGCAATACCATTCATTATTCATACCACCTTTTCCTAGTCAGTAACTTTTCTGGTTCTAAGTGATTTCATGCTTCAAATGAAGATCACAATCTTAACCTCACATGGAGAATGAGAACTATCAAATGAGATCATCCGTGGAAACAATTAGTCAAGTCCTTGGCACAAAGAAGCAATTAAATAAATGCATGGGGAATTAATTAATTCTTGATAAGTGGGGAAAATGTAGCTAGAAAAATTTGGCTTCATTTCAATCTATTTTTACTGTGTTGTACCTTCCTCTACTTTTACTCATGGTGGTCCCTCTACCTTTGGTATAATAAAGAAGAGTAAATTGTATTATTTATTGGTTATGTATATTATCCTTCTCATTTTAAGATAATAAAATTGGGCTTAGATACATTAAGTAAGTTGCACAAGCCCACAAAGTAGGTGGCAGAGTTAAAATTTGAACCTAGATGTGCCCACCTCCTAAGCTGGCTCAGCAGTCTTGGTCTTCACCTTGGTTTGCAGAGTGATGTGATCACTGGAAATTCTTTAAACTCATGGTCAACACTATACTTCTCTAAGCTCACATAGAATCTTATTCATATTTTTTCGTAATTTCTTAAACTCATTTGTTTCTCTTTTTACATGTCTACATCAGCTTCTAGAAACATCTTTTCTGTGTAAATAACTCTTTCTAGTTTTTGGTCTTGAATGGGCTTTCACTGAACACTTTCACAAGAAATTCAAAGAAACTCAGAGAAGTTAATGTCCTTGAATGTGTATTTAGCTATGGGCTATGGTCTGATTATTCTACTCTTCATTTCATACATTCATCAGAAAAACTCTATGTGGCAGATACTACCTTTATCCTTCCTATGAGAGATGATGAAAATGACATCCAGTGGTGGGAATGTGTTCACACATTTTGTACTTCAAGACTAGGGTTTGAACCCAAACATTTAGGTCCCAGGGCCTCATATTCTTAATCAGGAGCCTGTCTTGCCCCTCATACACTAGGACTGATTACATCTTTCCTTTTTTAAAATAAATTCTAGGAAAATGCATTTTTATAGAGTCTAAACTGTAGTTTGATGAACTATGAAGTACAACTATTCAGTGAGTCTCATTTTTATTTGGCAAAGACTTTTATTTTTCCTATGACCCTGGCATCTGCAACTAGTCAAACTTAAAAAGCTCATTTATGTAAAGAGATTAATCTGCAATCTGATGGCAACTCCAAATTTTAGTTCAGCACCTATAAAATTGTTAGTGATACCAGTTCCCACCCTCCCCATGCCAATTTGGAAACCCCATGTTGGTGACCACAGGCTCCCAGCTGCGATCATGTAAGATTTTGGATTTTAAATCACAACCTTGCATATAAACTCAAAACCAAAAATTATCATTAACAAGACTTTTTGGGGGGGGTACCAACTCAATTTTTTTTTTCACTTCCTAAGTGAAATGACTTAAACATAGTCTATTTTTAAGCAAGAGCAAAGACTGTTCACAGTAAGCTGGAACACTGTGAGAGCTCCCTGGCTTCCCTGTTATCTGGAGCACAAAGCCTTAAATCACAAGGAGGGAAAAGTCAGCATATTCTCTTAGAAAACAAATAGATTCATGTCAGTAAGAGCTTTGTCCAAGAAAGGGAAAGACACCAACCCAGAGAATAAATCACACACATGAAACCTACAATTTTAAGAAATAATCTCAAGAACTGTTTTAAGTGATACACATGACTACTAGATAAAGAAAGCACAGAAAAAGTTCCATGTGAAATACTTTTTTAAAAAATAGACCTTTCAAATTTGATCAATCAATATACCCCACTTTTTATCTATATTCCCTATATAATGTAAGATTCCCCAGTGGTTTTGGAACTCCAGAAAAGAAGTCTCTATAGATTGTCTCTGTCACTGTCTCTCTCTCTCTCTCTCTCTCTCTCTCTCTCACTCTCTCTCTCTCTCTGTTCCCTTGCTCCTTCTCTCTCCCTTTCCCCACCCCAATTCTATGATGGAATAGTACTTAACATTATTAGGCACATAGGAACCCTCCCTGAGTCAAAACGAGTAAGAAGCCCATATCCCTTGACATGTCAACACTCATGGCTCCTTCAGGTTTTTCTAACATACAGTTTAAAGCATTCTCACTCAAAACTCAAAGAAAAAAGATTTCTTCTTACCATGTATTCCATGTTTGCTGCCGGTGGGAACACTTTGCCCCGAACTTGATTATGATAATCAAGAATAGCGATCATGTCATTCTGCGAAATGTAGCGCTTCCGCCTGGCTTTGGGGATATCCGCAGAATCTAGCTGCGCTTTCAAAGCTGCTTCAATATCAGGGAAATTATTGGTTGGCGGGGATGAGTCAGTGGAATTGAGTAAGACGACGGTGCTTGCTTCACAGAGAAGGCAGAGCAGGAGCACACTGCTGACAGCAGAGATTGCTATCATTGTGAGGGCTGAAGAAGAAGAGGCCGCGGACTTTGCTTTGCTTTAAAGCAGAAAGGTAGAGTTAGGGTCTATGAAAAAAACAGGGCCAGAGACTAGGAATTTATAAATTTATCATTGGGGGGCATTTTTTGATTTGACTTTCTAAAAAAATCCAAACAAATAATTGAACTCAAGCCTAGGAGATAACCTTGAGTCAAGTTTTCATTCTGTTTAGTATTATGAGGCAAACTCCTAAGAGGAATTTTTAAACTAGAGAAAAATAAACAGCGTGACCATTAACCCTAAAATGAATGTGATCCATTTGCCCCAAATGCCTGAAGCACAAAATGCATTACTGCATATTTATTTTCTGTGGGAAATCTTTAGGAATTGAAATTCACCTTGACAGTGAAAAGGAAAAATGCATTACAGGTAACAACAGAGAATGTGCTGCAATGTCTTCCAAGTGATAGAATACATACAAAAAAGTTATAGTACTCCAATCTCATTTCTCTTAAAAAAAAAATGTGAGCTACTTTAAAATCAATGCATGCAATATAAACTTGTTGAGCTAAATAGCTTACCTCTGCACAATGCCAAAATGAATATATTGTTCTTCCAAAAATTTAAAGTTCTTTGCTATGTTGTAGCATGGACTCTTGTGAGAGGAGTGTATCTTACTACAAACTCTCAGAGAGCAAAACTCTGCAAGGTTTGAATGCTGCTGGCTACAGGAGCAGCTAACAGCTTTTATATGTCACAGTGTGCAACGTCCAGAAAGGGCAGTCTTTCTCAGGGTCTCTCTTAGCCAAAATCAAAGGGGAGGGGTTTTGGATAGAAAAAACAGCGATTGGGTGGCAACATTTTTACGTGGGTAGTGAGGAAATTGAGTCACACCCACAGCTCACAAAGTGCAAACCATAAAAGACAAACCCCCTTTTCTCTGGGCTTCCACCTTTTCTAGGAGCAGTTAATTTTTCTAATTTAATGCTTTCTAGTTCCTGGTTCTCATACAAAAAGAAGAAAGGAAAAAAAAAAAAAAACAGACCTTGGGTTCTTGAAAACACAGACGGCTTAGTAATAAGCAGTACATTTTTTTTTTTTTTTGAGAAAGTAAATGACATGAGAGCTAAAAAGAGCAAGCTGATATTAAATCTAAAGAGCAGCTCACACAGTTAATCTGGGTGGCCACAACTATTACTCAGGAGGAAAATCAGTTATAGCCAAACTATAGCATATGGTATTAGGATAATAGGTGCTCAAGTGGTTGGTCTCTGTCTCCATGTGGCTTTATTCCTCCAATTTATATATTTATTCCCTTTTCCTTCTCCCTTGTCACCTTCTTTCTTTCTCTCCCTTTTTTCTTTTCTTCAGAGTAAAGTCAGCAAATTACTTGCTTTTTATCTGCTTTGTAGAAAATGTGAATAAAGAAGCTCATGGCAAAAGACAGTGGCCAAGGGAACATCTGTTTCAGGTTTAGAAGTATACAGTTGAAATTTTAAGCAGAGAATAGCTCTGCCTCTCAGGAAGCATATTGGAGAGCATGGCAGAGTATCTGTAAAGAATTCAGCAGCTGCTGCGGCTGGGCCTTGTTAGGAGGATGTCACTGGGACAAAATCTGTGTCAGGCAAAGCAAAAGCCCGGGAATATGAATAATTCTAAGTCAGTCTGTATTGAAAGTTCCCGTAAAAGTGTCAAGTGTTGAACTCACTAATAACATCAGGACCATTTATGGTTAGTATCAGTAGGGATCCTGGAAAACTCACACTTCTCAGCTGAGAACATTACTTAACATACACTGACTTTTGCAGTTTGCTATGTGATCGTCCCCCATATGTTCACCAGGAGAAGTACTGTGTTAATTTACAGTCATCAGAAATGATGGTCGTGTAGCCCACGGGACAGGGAGCCAAGTTTCCTCAGTTATATTCCTTGTTGGGTCACCAGCAGTCTGTGTGGCCTAATGCACAGGGCTTAACTCTTTGTCAGTGCATCTGAAAATAAGAGAGAAAAGATGCATCTTCTATGGTGAGACAGATTTCATCAAGTCTCTGAAAGGACAGAAAGGTATAAAGCGCCTAACTAAAAGGAAATTATTTGAGGAGTGCTTTCAAGTTGCAATACTGGAAACTCTGGACAAAGAATTAGCACTGTAAAATCGAAACGGCAAAAGCAGGTAGGATAAGCCCCGAGGTAAGCAAGCATAGTACGAAACTTCAGAGCAGCTGAGGGAAAACATGATTATTCACAGCTGCAGATTTTTAACAGCAGGCGCTGTCCAGCTAGGGTCTTTCCCCTTCACAAAGTACTCATGGCACCTTGAATGAATGAATGTCAAAGACACTGTAGTAAGGATTCCTGAATTGAAGAGCAGGTTAGATGAGACACTCTCTGTGGGCCGTCTGGCTCTAAGATCCCTGGACTTTCTGTGAAATTCGTGCTGGCACAGATGAGCCTCTTCTTTCTACATATCTCCTCTCACTACCAGCATCTAGGAACTAAAGAACGGAAGAGCACACATGAGCCTTTCTTTCTCCAAAGTGGCTGAGCTCTTGCTTAAAATACCATAAAGCCAACTAGTGTATTCAAATGATACTATTTGTCATGTACACAGAGAGATATTGTCCACTCTGGGGGTCTGACTCGAAAGGTTTCCACAGGGAGTAAATGTGATCCTTGAGCATCTGGGCCATAAATGGATTTCCTCTAAGAGGAGGAAGTGGAGGGATGGAGGAAGGAGAAATAAAAAGCAGGAATTTCTGTGAAGGATCTAACCAGGAGACCATCTCTTTGAGTCCAATTGCATAAATGCAGAGCTTATAGTTGCCTAATCCTGAGACCCTAAGGCAAGTCAATGATTTCAGATGTCTTTCAGCACACACATGGTTTACATTGTGGAATTTTTGGACTATTACGGAAACCCACAAGGCTATGGAATCATAAAAGAAACAACCTGTAGGAGGAAAGTTAAGAATTTTACCTCCTCACAGACATTATTGCCAGAAGTATTTTAAATGCTTTGGAAATAGTTTTAATTTTAAAATGCTTGCAGAATTAAGAGGCATACGTCCAAGATGTCAGTAAGAGAACTATTAATGAACAACTAACAATGAGGTGGTTCTTTGTGAGATCTCTTCATGAAAAAAACCATTGACATGTTTTGAAATCTTTAGGAAACCGCTTGCCAACGGAGACAGAAATGGAATGTAGTTATATTTCTGAAGAGAAATATGTATACAATTGGCAGCTCTTTGAAACCTGTGAGAAAATGGTTATGACTTTAAAATTGAAATCAGATACATTATAAATTCTCCAGAATGGTACACCTGCGTAAGCCAAGCTACTTTGGTGCACACATGTGTGTGCGCATGTGCGTGTACATGTATGCATATGGCTTTAGTCTACATTCTTTCGAATCAGAATGTGTTCCATGGACTGGTAGCATTGAGATCACCTGGGAGCTTATTAGAAATGCAGAATGTCTGTTCCCATTCCAGGATTCGCTGAATCAGAATCTTCATTTTATCAAGATCCTGGGATGATTCATATGCACCTTAGAGAAGTACTATCAAAATCAGTTTGTTTTTAGAGACACGATCTAGGGCAAAAGCCCACCTATCTAGTAACATGAGCAGAATTAGGGACAATAGAGGAAAGCAAAAGTCATCATCTATTTTATAAAGAAGAAAAAGACGACTGGGAAAAACGCCTACATATAACATCTTACAAAGATTATTGAGCAGTAGTCAAATGTGTAAGATTATTAGGTAAACCCTATCTGTAATTTTATGCATATTAATTCATCACGAGGTTGTTAAAACAACAGAATTCAGTATATTTGAAAGGACTTGAAGACTGTGGTGTGCCATATAAATAAAAACTTTTATATTATTTTGTTAGCCCCAAAAGAGGCCCAAATTACCCTTAGCTCCTAATTCTTTCTTAGCTTGTTTTGCATATCCCATAACTCTGGAAAACACAGATTTTTATCTCTGAAGTGTTTTACCAATCTACTCCATTTTTTTTTTTTTGTTATCATGACTGCTCAAAGTTAATCCCATTTTCTTTTTCTAAGATTAGGACAGTCATCTTCTAGCTGATATTCCTCACTCTGGTGACGCTTACTCACTATCCACATTGCCTTTGGGATACCTTCCTGAAAACGCAAACTGAATCATTTCACTCATCTATGTATAACTTTATTTGTGCTTCCTTGTCCATAGGGACAAGTTCAAGTGCCTTGACCGGCCTTACCGGGGCCTTGAGAACATAAACAATTCTCTATTTAAGTCTAATTTGTTGCAGTTGTCCCTTTCTACGTCTCTACACTCCCCACAGCTCATGCCCAGCTACACTTAACCACTTTCTTTTTCCTATTAGCATCATTAAAAAGTCCATGTGTATTTGTTCACTGAGTAGGTGTTAGGCTTCTTGCCTCTGATAATGTTCTTATTACAGATAATTATGTATGTTTTTATCAAAAGAGCTTAGTAAACAGATGACATTGCATTCGTTGTGAACTAATGTCTTTTAATGAAATACTTTCATAATACCAAGTCTCGTAGAGCATTCTAAAATCATCAACATCAGTAGATGTCTAAGTAAGCTTTCCAAACATTCTTTTCACCAGTCTAGCCATGAAAAATCGCTAATCAATCAAGAATATATATGAAATAATTCAAAGAATTATCATATATTTCATATACAGTAAGATAAAATTGGCATATATTTTTATTTGAACCCATAGACATTTCTATGTGTAATATTGTTGAATTTAGTGGATTCAGAAAATGTGCAGAATAAATATAAAATATTTTAAAATTTTGAGTCTTCTGCCTAATATTAGAATATTATATGTCTCATGTATATAATATATATTCATAATATAATTGTAACATTAAGTATGAAAACACTACATGTCAAAATATTTGACAAATTTTATAAAACATAGATGTAATTATCATCTATTTGTAATTTATTTTATTTCTTAATATTGTGAAACCAAAACCAACTATCTGTATCTTAATTCATTCTTATCTCTTCCTTTTTATCTTTCTTACAAAAGATGATTAGGAACTAAATATCACACAATAGGCTCAGCACCCGTACTCAGTGGTTAAGGCACGGGCCACATGCATCTGGGCTGGTGGGTTTGAACCAGGCCAGGGCCCACTAACACAATGACAACAACAAAAATACCTCGGCTTTGTGGAAGGCGCCTGTAGTTCTAGTTCCTTGGGAAGCTAAGGCAAGAGAATCACTTAAGCCCAAGAGTATGAAGTTGCTGTGAGCTGTGATGCCACAGCACTCTACCAAGGATGACATAGTGAGACTCTGTCTAAAAAAAAAAAAAAATCACATAATAATGTATGTGTAATTACTCCAACTTCTATGTGTTTTTTGTTTTTTGTTTTTTTCTCTTGTAAAGAATAAGCACTTTTAGATTTTCTGCACTGGAAAAGTATATAAATTAACAATTCTAAGTGTGGACCAAACTTGAGCTTTCTCATTGTATTATAGTTCTGAAAAACAGAGTCCCAAAGCAGCTTTTTAAGTACCTCACACAGTTTGATTCTAAAGTAAATAGTTCATTTATTCTAAAATATTTGTCCTATTATTATATGAAATAATAAAGGACAATTGTTCAATGAGATATTCAATATAAGAGTAGAATAAAAACGTTCGGCAGTTTCACATTCGTATGAGGCCTCAAAAACTTCCCATTCTCTACACTCTTTTTTGAAAACCTGTTAAAGAATTTGCTACAACAGGACAGAGAAGTAAATCAAAAAAGAGATAGATATGGGCTGGGTGCAGTAGTTCTCACCTATAATCCTAGAACTACGGAAGACTGAGGAGGGTAGATCACTTGAGCTCAGATGTTTGAGACCAGCCTGAGCAAGAGCAAGACTCCATATCTTCTAAAAATAGAGAAACTAGCCAGACATGGTGGCGCATGCCTGTTGTAGTCCCAGCTACTCGGGAGGCTGAGGCAAGAGGATTGATCAGGCCCAAGAGTTCAAAGTTGCTGTGAGGTATGATGCCATGGTACTCTACCCAGGGTGGCAGAGTGAGATTCTGGAAAGAAAGAAAGAGAGAAAGAGAGAGAAAGAAAAAAGAGAGAGTGGAAGGAAGCAAGGAAGGGAGGGGGGGAGGGAGAAAGGGAGATGGAATCCAAAAAAATAGATGCTATGACATGAAAATAAAAAAAAATAAATAAGGAATTTCCATGATGATAGGGAAGGGAATAATCAAGGCAAAGCTTTATATTCGCCTGAAAAATCTGTCCATCTAGATTGGAACAGAAGCACAACGAGCTCTCATATAGGATGTTCTCAGGGGGAAAAGTGAAAATGATAAGGCACAAGTCACTCAGAACTATTCAGTGTGGGAGGGAACAACACAAAGCCATGAAACAGTAATTGAGATTTATTGAGGGTCTTCTTAAAGGCTGACTACCATAGGACATTTTTGGAAAACAGTTATTTTTCTTGAAAATCAAGATATATGCATGTTACTCTGAAATACAGCGTTAACTACCAAAAAGAAATTATTAAAAGAGGTGAATGTTGTTACTTTTGGAAAGCAGAAATGTAAGTGGGAATAAGCAACATGAGATTACCACATTTTTTTATTTTAACTTCATAGCACTATTTGACTTTTAAAATTATATACATTTATGGGCGGTGCCCGTGGCTCAGGGGATAGGGCACCAGCCCCATATACCAAGGGTGGTGAGTTCCAACCCAGCCCCGGCCAAACTGCAACAAAAAATGGCCAGGTGTTGTGGAGGGGCCTGTGGTCCCAGCTACCTGGGAGGCTGAGGCAAGGGAATCACCTAAGCCCAGGAGTTGGAGGTTACACTGAGCTGTGGCACCTCGGCACTCTACCGAGAGCGATAAAGTGAGACTCTGTCTCAAAAAAAAAATTATATACAATTATAACTTTATTAACATTAAAGTAATTAATAGAAATTATTTTCCTAAACAATGCATATTAAAATATGCTTACTGAGAAAATAGATGAGACAGAACTGGAGATATAGATAAAACTGAAACCACACTTGAATTTGTCTAGCAGCTCTCTCACTGAGTTTGTTATATTGCAGAAGTTCAGGGGCTGGAGCTTTAATCTTAATTCAATAGCATTACTTCTAGAATAACCCTGCTGTGTGTTTTTGTTTTTGTTTTTATTAAATCATAGATGTGTACACTAATGCAATCATGGGGTACAATGTGCTGGTTTTATAGACAATTTGAAATATTTTCATCAAACTGGTTAACATAGACTTCACAGAATTTTCTCAGTTATTGTGTTAAGACATTTATATTCTATACCTAGTAAATTTCACATGTACCCTTGTAAGATGCATAGTAGGTGTGGTCCCACCAATTACCCTCCCTCCACCCATCCTTCTCCCTCCCCTCCCTCTACCCTTTCCCTTCTTCTTGGGCTATAATTGGGTTATAGCTTTTATAAGAAAGCTATAAATTGGTTTCATTTTATAGGTAGGGCTGAGAAATGGACCTTCTCTACCTTTCATGTTGTATTGAGTTTGAGGCTATTCTTTCATCCTCCAATTCAACTGAGAAATGAGGACCTTAATCAACATACATGTTGCTACTACACCATAGCAGTTGCACCTGCAGATTCCTTGGATAAAGAGACAGTAGCCTTAAGTCTTTAGTTTTCTATTCAATCCTTAGAACAAGCACATATTTTTCTCTAACTTTACTATATATCCTTCAGAAGTGTTGGGTTATAAATGCAAAGCTCTTAAAAAGACCAAAGCATCTGGTGAAACAAGCAAAATCCCAAAGCTGAAATAGACTTCATCAATCTGAACTTTGTTGATCCCAAAGAAAAACAAGCAGAAAGAACTCTTCAAACAGTGCATTTCTGTTGCTGTCAGCAAAATAGCCAGTCAGAGAGCTGTGTTGTTCTCCACGACAAAATTGTAGATCCATGGTGTTTTAATAGGTCTGAAATACTGTATAATCAAATTTACAACCTTACGGCTCCAGAAAGCACACAAAATCACATTCTTGGTGGGGTGATAGGCGGTATAGTTACAGTGGAAAATGCTGGTATGAAATATTGGTTATATCTGGTGAAACACATGAAGAACTAAAAGCATTTTAAAACCAGATGTTTGGAGTTGGGGTATGGTTGTTGGTTATACAACAGAGGGGAAAAGACTAAGAAATGTTGCAGTTACCTTATAAAATGATAAGTTCTTAAGTTCTACTACAGCCTATTACGATAAAGTTAATGCTAGAAAAGAAGAAAAACACAATAGTGACACAGAGTAAAATATTTATTTTCCACATGCCAAGAATACATCAAAATAAAACCCAATAGCTTGTCTATGTAGTGGCCAAGTAGACAGAGAGATTTTTAACGCACTTATTCCTGGCATCGTTTCAGATTTTGCCTATAGTAGGCTTTCAAAAGATATTTGTTAAATTGGATAAATAAACAAACGCTATATCAGCATGGCCTTTTCTCAATCCAGGACCTGGGCACACAGCCAGAACAAACTTGTGCTTTCCAAAAGTCATGTGCACCAGAGTTGTCAATTCTCTACAGTCCTTTCACTTAAAGAAGGTCTAGATAAACTTAGTGAGAAAGTCCCATAAGCTGTCAATCTCGATAAGACTGTCTATCTATGTATCCCAATATATTTGTGGGCTTACTGGTCATGATTTAAAAATTTTTTTTCTTTTTTCTTTTAATATTGTTCTCATTTATTTTAATATGTTGCTCAGTATTTCTCAAATTATTATTAGTATTATTATTTCAAATTAATATGAGGGTGCACATTTTTAGATTATATTGTTCTAACTTCCTAGGTAAAGTTCTAGTTATAAAAGAACGCTTCAACCAAGGGGCATGTTATACGCCCTCACGTTGTTCCCATTAGGTGAGATCACACAATGCCCTCCATCCTTCTGCCAATCATCCTCCCTCCTTCTCCCCATCATCCTCCCTCCTTCTCCCCCTTCTTCCTGCTCCTCCTCCTGCCCCCATACTGGACTGTATTTGCGTTTTATTGTTCATATGAGCATGTAATTGTTTATATATTAGTTCATCTTCATATTGAATACATTGGATATTTATTTTTCCCTTTTTTTGTGATACTTTACTAAGAAGAATGTGTTTCAACTCCATCCAGGTAAACATAAAAGATGTAAAGTCTCTATCTTTTTATGGCTGAATAGTATTCCGTGTTAATGATAGCACATAATGATAAAAATAATAGTTGCCACAATATATGGAGACTTCCTATGGTAGGAAATCTTCTAAGATAAAATTTCATCCTTATAGAAATCCATAACTTATGAGAAAGTTTTCATACATCTCTATTTTACTTAAAATGCTGAGGTTTAATGAGATTGTGCAATTTACCCAAGTTCACAAAACTAGAAAATGCTTGAGCTGAGGTACAAACCTATACCTATCTGAGAGCAAAGCCTGATCTCTTGTTAAAGTTTACCATTAATTTGAAAAAAAGTGAGGTTTACATACATAAATCATCAACTATTAATGATTGCTTTTCAATCATTTATTTAGCACTAAAGATAACAGCAACAATAATAATAACAGTTTATCAGTCTGTGTTCTTATGGATCTTATGCTGTATATTAGTTGTAGAAATAAGATATTTATAGTAAATTATTAAAAAATTATAGAAAATAATTTATAATTAAATATATTCATGTATTACATAGTACAGGAAAGTCATCTGGAAATTTTAAAGTAGAAGGAAATCTACAAATACTAAGTCAACTGGGGATTCTTCATGGGAAATGAAAATTAAGCTGAATCTGAATGATGTTAAGAATAAATTTGATGAAGGTGAAGACAGAGCTTTCCACAGAAAGGAAATTGTTAGAAATTAAGCATAGAGACAAAAATAAAAGATACCACTTTGGGGACAGAGTGATTAGGCATTCCCAAGGAATAAGATTTATAAAGTAGGCCAATAATAAGGTTTGAGTATCTTAAAAGTTCTAAGTCTAGATTCTTGGAAAAAATATTTCTGGCCAAGTATTTGAGAAGAAATTCCTCTCAAAGAAATTCCCCTTTGAGAGGAAACTTAATTTGTATGTGTTGAGTTTTAAATGATATGCAATTGGAAATCTTGGGTTGTAGAGTTGGAGACATGTACAGGGAATTGGGTATCTGTCAGGATTTATAACACTGGGACAGACGAGAGCAGGACAAAGAACATACTGATGGTAAGTTCTGTCCAGAAACCAATCAACACCAGAGCATTAGTAAGAAGTTTGTATATCTTCTAGTCCAGGAAAGGAAGCAGGTTTAAAATTTAAGAAGTCTATGGAGGAAGACCTGGAAGTAAATGCAGGGGGAAAATCAAACTCTAAATATACAGTCTTTTGTCTGAGGCCCTGGGTATATGTTGGTAGGTGGTTAGATGGGAGGGTGTGTATATTTGGGAGTAAACACAGAGTGAATCCCATGAGATCTAGTGGGGTGTGATTATAACATCAAGGAGTAGACTCTCAAAAATATTCTTAAAAGACTAACATAAATTACTGTATGGATAATCTTCAAAAACAAAGAGGCTAGTAAAATCCTTGAAAGAGTACTAGCCGTTTAAGAAAATGATAGTAGACAGGTAAATCACACAACAGACCTTGGAAAATGAAAGAAATTAGGAAGAACAGGGTGAAAATTAAAAGAAAAAGATGAAGGGATGACTAAGAGAAGCATGGCAAGAAGAAACTAAGCTGGCATTTTTATAACTATGATAATTCACATTATGTTTTACCCTACTTTATCTGCATTTAAAGGTTATCTAAAAATTAGTGAATATAGCATAATAAACTATGTAATATAATTATGTTAGATAACCTTGACTATTTTGAAGATGTCATTGTGGGCTGGTGTTCTGTGGGTAAAGTGACTGATTATGTGTGTTTTGAAGAAATTCCAAGTCTCTGCTTACCACGTAATCTCCCCACTATCTACTGTGATATAGCTTCTACCCTTTTACTAATGGAAATGCCCCAACTGAGAGTCTCTCATGAAATAAGCAACAAATACAAGGCAAATGTGTATAAAAGGCTACGGTTAAAATGCATTTATAATACCTAAACGCAACTTTCAATCTTCCCTTTCCATCAGTACACTGATATCATAAGTTGAGTCAGCCTATGTAACACATTGAATGCCATAGATGATGCCCACCAATCCCACCCAACCCACAGCTTGTAATTGGCCTTACCTCTCCAATCTCTTAAAACAGTGGTTCTCAAACTTTATCATTTATCAAACTCACATAGAGGGCTCATTCACATAAGACTATTGGTCCAGAGTTCTCATTTAGTAGGACTGGAGTGGACTCAAGAATTTTCTTTTCTAATTTATCCTCAGGCATTGGTGACAATGATACTTTGGAGGAATGTTATAAATTTTTGTACAGTTAGAGTCTATTTAACCATCTCATTCACCAAGTAATTATGGTAAGGAGAACACTGTTTCTTGATCACCACTGGACCCCCCAAAGATATAAGCATGAAGCCAAAGAATGAATTGATTCTCGTTTCTACCTCAAGACATTGTTTTTGTGTGAATGCCTGTCCTCTAATTTATTGATTTCCTCTCTCATTCTTTGAAGAATACTTGTCTTTTCTTCTTTTAAAAGTAAATCTTTAGTCTTGCAACTCTTATTTCCTGCACTTCAGGAAAGGATACAGTGAGGCATCTCACTTCCACAATGAGGCATCTCACTTCCACAATGAGGCATATATCACTTCCACAAGTATTCTTTCCTCTTCTTTGATTTTCAGTGGCTTTTTTCTACTTTTAAATTTTTTTCTTGACTCAAACATTGTACCTATTATATTAATTACAGAACAGTTCCTTAATTTGCCCCATCCTCAATTTTACCTTGGAACTTTTGGTAAGCCTTAAGTCTCAGGTCCCTTATTTTTCAACAGTACCTCTCTAAGAAAACTACCTAGAGATCTTTACCTTTAAGACCCTCTCACTCAAATTCCAACTTCATACTCTACCTTCTAACAGATAAATTCAAATTCAGCAATACCAGACTAGACTATAGGATACCTCACAGATATCACTGATTCACTTCCAGACTACCACAATGAAATGAATATTGAAATAAAACACTCATGTAAATGTTTTGGTTTCCTAGTGCATATAACTATTGTGTTTATACTACGCTGCAATCTGTTAAATGTGCAATGGCATTATATATAAAAATGTGTCTATGTATGTTAATTAAAAAATACTGTACTGCTAAACAGATGATGACAAACATCTGAGCCTTCAGCAAGTTGTAATCTTTTTGCTGGTGAGGACTCTTATCTCCATATTGATGGCTGCTGACTGATCAGGGTATTGGCTGCTAAAGGTTGAAATGGCTGTGGCAATTTCTTAACATACAACAACAATGAAATTTTCTCCATCAATTGACTCTTCCTTCACAAGATTTCTCTGGATTATGGAACATTGTCTGATGGCATTTTACCCACAGTAAAACTTCTTTAAAAACTGGAAACAATTGTCTAAAATTCTGCTACTTCTTTATTAGCCAAATTTATGGAATATTCTAAATCTTCTGTTGTCATTTCAACTATGTTCACAGCATCTTTGCCAGAAGAAGATTATATCATAAGAAACCTCTTTGTTTGCTAATCAATACAAAAATTCCTTATCTGTTCAAGTTTGATCATGAGATGGCAGAAATTCTGTTATACCTTAAAGCATCACTTCTAATTCTAGTTCTCTTTCTATTTATATCACATCAGCAGTTGTTTCCCCCACTGAAATCTTGAACTCCTTCAAAGTCATCCAGGAGGGCTGTAATCAACTTCTTTTAAACTCCTGTTAAAATTGATATTTTGACATCCTCTCATGAAACACAAATGTTCCTAATGGCATCTAGACTGATAAATCCTTTTGAGAAGGTTTTCAATTTACTCTATTATAGGAATCACTACCTATGGTAGCTGTAGCTTTACAAAATATATTTCTCATTTTGTTGTGAAATTATATTTCACATTACAATGTGAAAGTTACAATTACTTCTTGACCCATGGCCTGCTGAATGAATGTTGGGTCAGCAGGCATGAAAACAACATTAATCTTCTTGCATGTCTCCATCAAAACATTTAGATGACCAGGTGAATTGTCAATGAGCAGTAATATTTTGAAAGGAATCTTTTATTTTTGAGCAGTAGGTCTCAACAGTAGGCTTAAAATATTCAATATGCCATGATGTAAGCAGATGTGTTGTCACCTAGGCTTTGTTCTTCTATTTCTAGAGCACAAGCAGAGCAGATAGAGCATCGCTCTTGAGGCCCCAGGATTTTCTAAATGATAAATTAACATTGGCTTCAACTTGAAGTCATCAGCTACACTGGAGCCTAACAAGAGAGTGAGCTTGTTCTTTGAAGTGTTAAAGCCAAACCTTGAGTTCTCCTCTTTAATTATGAAAGTCCTAAATGGCATCTTTTCCCAACATAAGGCTTTTTGTCTATATAGAAAAATCTGGTGTTTAGTATAACCACCTTCATCAATAATCTTAGCTACATCTTCTGGAGAACTTGCTGCAGCTTCTCCATGAGCCTTCGCTGTTTCATCTTCCACTTTTATGTTATGGAGATGGCCTCTTTCCTTAAAACTCATGAATCAATCTCTGCTAGTTTTCAACTCTTCTTCTGTATCTTTCTTACTTCTTAGTTTTTACATAATTAAAGAGAGTCAAAATGCTCTGGATTAGACTTTGATGTAAGGAGATATTGTAGCTGGTTTGATCTTCTATCCAGATTACTAAAACTCTCTCCATATCAGCAATAGGCCCATTTCACTTTTCTTATCATTCATGTGTTCACCAGTGTATCACTTTTAAATTTACTTAAACGAAGTTTCCCTTGGATTCAGAACTAGTACAAGAGGCTTAGCTTTTGGTCTATCTCAGCTTTTGACGTCTTCCTCTCTTCTAAGCTTAATCATTTCTAGCTTTTGGCTTAAGGTGAGAGATGTGTGATTCTTCCTTTCACTTGAACACTTAAGAGGCCATTTTAGGATCATTAATTGACTTAATTTTAATATTCTTGTGTCTCAGGAAATAGAGTAGCCCAATAATAGAGAGAGAGATGGGAAAACAGCCAGTCAGTGGAACAGTGAGAACACACTCAGGATTTACTGATCAAGTTCAAAGTCTAACAGTGCAGTTCATGGGGACCCAAAACAATTATAATAGTAACATCAAAGATCACTGATCACAGATCATCAGAACAGATGAAGTGATAATGTTTTAAATATTGTGGGAATTACCAAAGCATAACACAGAGACAGAAGTGAGCACATACTGTTGGAGAAATAGACTTGCCCTTCACAAGGTTGCCACAAACCTTCAATTTGTAACCAATAGAATATCTGTGAAACACAATAAAGTAAAACATAAGACATGAGGAATACCTGCAATTATTAAATACTTTTCAAAATATTTTCTTTCAACTTCTGTGTCTCCAATTTAATAATATCATTACCAATCCAGTCATTCCTAATATTTAATGTAGACCAATCTACCAATTTTCCCTTTAAAAAGCTTTATATTCATTTACCTCTGTCTGCACTTTGACCACCCCATCTTAGTAATTCATGATGATGTGAGACGCTCAAGTAAATGCTTAACTAACTGCTTTAGTTTTTTCTAATGCCTATATGAGCAACTCCTGGTATCAGAATTTCTTACTTCTTATCATCCCTCTTTTTAAAGTTTCAAAAGACTCTTACTCCATGAAGGTAGGTCATTCTTTCTCTGTAATGCCATCTGATCCTATTTCTTGTTAACCTTAGGCCCGTTTGGTTGGGTGCCTCGGAATGGAAGCCCAGTGCTCTAGCCCCATGGTTTTGGTCAAGATGTCTCCCCAATGGCATAAATCTAACCCCACTCTCTCTTCACCTTTTCAGATCTTCCACAAGCCTCCTAAACTACTTCCACAAGTTGTCTCATCCATCCCTTGTTTCAAATCCTTTTAGAGATAAGATGAAGTGCAAATCAACATTTATCTCACTTCTCTGAACTATACTATAACTGGCACCATTTTATTCTATATTGATTGATAATTTTATATTTGCTTTTCCATTTTATGTGGATTAATCTTCTAACCACCACACAACCATACATTTTTTGTGGACATAGACTATAATATTCTATAATTCCACAGTATTTAAAAAAAGCAATGCGTACATAATATGAGCTCAGTAAATACTTTCGGTTATTGAGTTATTTTGACTCTAAAAGTTCAAGAGCATATACCTTGAAAAGAAATAATAATTATAATATGAGAGTAATAAAACTACAGAAAAAGACTTGAATTATGATTAACATAAACCTCTAAAATTTTAAGTTAAGGTGCCTTATTTTTTAAGTGACTTCCCCTTTAACATCTGAAGATAAATTGTCCTACAAAAACCACAATGTGAAGCATCTATCTCTGATTAACAGTAACTAAAGCACAAAGAACAATTTCCCAATATTGTGGTGGGGAAATCATGTCATATTACCCACTCTTCCTGTAATTTTCAGTTGTTTATTAAACCTGTTTTTTTATATGTACATGTAGCTCTTGGAATGACATCGTCAGTATAATCCCTTAATTCCCCCAAGTTTGTACACTTGACCAAAACTCACATCTTCAAGCCAACTCCTCAAGAATTTGAAAAGTAACAAGTGGTACCCCAATGCTGAGAAACCCTATAACATAGAAGGGATATTTTTTCTTTTCTAGATGATGGCAATTAGGCCATAAGACATACACTAAGTCTTCCTTCTTTCTTTCTAGTTCTAAGATACCTCAAGCTTGACCAAGTACCAGTCTCACATTTACCACAAGTTCACCCAGTATTTTTGGGAGAAAAGTGAGAGAGAACACAGCAGGGAGCCATTCTCCTGTCCATCTCTACTGCTTCCCAGCAAATCACTCAACCGTTGTTAAGCCTATTCTTTTCTTTTTAAAGAAGAGATAATTTACCCATGAGGGTAGTTTTGAAAATTAACACATTGACTGCCACACTAGAAAATTTTTTTTCCCTTGGATCCACAATATTTTATTACACAAATAGAATAGAAACTTCCAAAACAAAACAATCTTATTTTTAAAATTGTTTTCCGTGCACGAGTTATACGCAACTCACACGGCGCTAGAATCGATTTTTACACTACACTCCACATGAGTTGTATGTGACCCACAAAATACTTACTGAATTTGTTTCTGAGAATTGAGTCTGTTGTGATTCCACAAGGATTTAGTTGTGCCTGGAGTGGATCTTTGGCAGTCCCTGATGACAAGCTCTAAATCATAGCCCTTAAGTATGTGCAACAATGTCACTTCCCTGCACACTCTCTACTATTATATCAATTTTTTTCACAGAGCCACCGGGTAAAACATTCAAGGCAAAATGTGCAATTGGAAGTTGTGGTAATCAGAGAACATGTTCCAGCACATGTGGTATGCTTACGGGGCTAGTTAGAGCAGGGTAACTGAAGGTGGGGGAGACTTGCTGATTGACAGTGAAAACAATGAGCAGAGGCTTCACAGCTTCATGGGGGGCCTGGGCTCAAAACTAGCATGAGTTAAATACAACTCATGGGGCAGTTAACATGTTAAAACAAATAATGTCCAAAATGCATTTTGCACACAATTTTATACACACACATACCTACACATACCATAGCACATCCAGGGCTTTTCTCTTTGTGCCCAAGAGTGAAGGGAGGAAGAAAATTATCAGCGTGGGGAGGTGGGAAGGCAAGGGAAGAAATGGCAGGAGAATGTACAGATTTTTGATGAAGAGAAAAAGGAAACACATTCTAACAATTTTTGAATTTATTTAAATGTACATGGTTGGGAAAATAATCATAAGGGGAGTAACAGAATTACATTTTAGAGACTGTGAATTTAGTGTAATGAAAGAGAGAAGAAAGGAGGGCCAAAAGGAAACAGCTGCCTATAACTAAGGGACACAGTCTCCCACACTGAACACCAAGGCCAGTCTCAGCGTGAGGTGGTCAGACGAGCTGCCAGAGGAACATGTGCCAACTCCTGAAGGAGGCGCAGACTTGGAAGGATGGGGGAAGGGGGAAGGGGATGAGGAGAGGGGAAGTGGGAGCATGTCAGGAAAGTAGGCAGCAACATGCAGTAAAGGGAATTGGTGGGAATATATGTGAAATCCCAGATAACAAGACACATTGGGGAGAGCTTGCTGTCATACTATCCCAGCACACTGAGTAACTTTTAGAACTGGACAAACTCAATGTCCTTTGATCTTTCCCCTTGCTTCATTATTCCCACCATTAATAGTGGTTGCCTCTGTGCTTGCAGAATATCTGTGCCTCATCAGAGCTGCATTAGTCCATCAAATGATGCACTTGTTCAGAGAGGTACATGTGACTGTCTAAATGTTCGGGCCAACTTCAGAGAACGCCAAGCAAGATCCACTTCAACAGATCATAATTTATACTGGCAGCTGGACAAACAAAAGCAGAGTGACGCATGAACCAGCTTAAGAAAATTGCCAATCCTCCAGCAACTGCTTGTTATATTACTTTTAAATGTTTCTAAATAGGTCAGTTAGAATAACATCATGTGGGCCATAGTAAGTCAAAGGAAAATAAATGTCACTTTTAGCAAGTTGAATTCTTCCTCTAAATGCCTTCACTTTGGTCCTTTTATTTAACCATCATCTGGCTGAGGGTAAAAAACAAAATTGTCATGGTTTTGTAGTGGAGTGGTCAGCAGTTTCAATTATTCACATTTCAACATGGCCCTGGAACAACTGTGGGTCTTTTCCAGGTGGTTTTTGGCACTGTCTACATGGCTGGTCACACAATGTATTTTGCCTTGGAGACTGGAAGAATAATAACAATGACCCCATCTCTCAGAGAACCACAACTTCACTCTGGCAGAAGTTCTGAACCAAAGCCCTCTCTAAGATCCAGAGCTTTAGGATAGAAAGGAGTTCCAGACTCTCGGGTCACCCAGCCTCTCCTTCCTCAATATTCAAATGCCAACATAATCCCCAAAATTGTCTCAGATAAACTCTCTGGCTGAGGCTGGGGCTCATGTCAAAGTGATCTTTAATAAGATTCTGGCCAAATGGAGTTGTGTTAATGGCTTGGTGCATTTAGAAATGCCCCCAGAGGGAATTCATCAGCACTGATAAATTTAAAGGGCAGTCGAATTTTTTCTTTCTTTTATTTTTTTTCTCTTTTATGCTGTTCTATTATGATGCTACTGAGAAAGAAAATTACTAGGGTCCATTTTTGAGGTAAGAAAATAGATAAAGCCACAAGGAAAGAAAGCAGAGCTGAAGTGGCATTTTTTTCTTTCTATATATTAAGATGTGTGATAATTATACTCTTTTTCAATATAGAAAATAGTGGTCTCTACCCATTCCTATGTACCACTAATTCAGAAGTTTTACTAATTGTTAAGTAGTAAATTTTCAGGATGCAAAATTTTTCCATTCTGTGTTCTATGTTTTTTTTCAAAACCCATTTCTCTATGGAGGGCTAACTATCAACCCACAGAACTAGTTTAATCCACATGTGGACCTGCCCTTGCCTTCCTAGTCAAGTGAGCACTATGTGCTGTTCTTTTGGGTAAAATCAGGATCACCACTACAGCTATTTTTCAATAAATAAGCCATCTTCTAATATATTGTTAACCAAATAAATATATTTAGCATACATGGATAAATATATATTTGATAATATAATATCTTTGAAAAGTATTTAAATGTCAATAGAAAATCTTTAGCAAATATTTATTGAAATTATTATATGAATTAGAAGTAAGAGAATTCCCACATGGAGAGACCTGGACCTTTCCTTCAAGTGATTCACACTCAAGTAAAGCAAAAATATACACAGATGCAATAGTCATAGCTCAAGCAAAGATTAATGAGTGAAATATTAAAAGTATAAACATAATGTTATCAAGTATATGAGTAATAATTTCTACAATAAGGAGAGCTTTGTGGGAAAGAAGCATTTTACCAGAATTTTGAGAGAAAAATGGGATTTCAACAGGGATGATGCATGAAGCAAAAGAAGAAACAAGGCTCAGCGCCTGTAGCAGCGTAGTTACGGCGCCCGCCACATACCGAGTCTGGTAGGTTTGAACCTGGCCCGGGCCTGCTGAACAACAATGACAACTGCAACAACAAAAAATAGCTGGGCGGGCATTGTGGCAGGTACCTGTAGTCCCAGCTACTTGGGAGGCTGAGGCAAGAGAATCACTTAAGCTCAAGAGTTGAATGAGGAGACAGTGCTCCCAAGACAAAATGTGGAGGAAAAGCTTATTGGGGGCATGGAATCATTTTAGTTTTGATCATGTGGGATGAAGTTTGAAAAGGGACAATTGTACATAGAAATAATGATTTCTTTTACAATCTTTTGGAAATAGTATCAGTGAATTAATGGGACCAAAAAAAGATTTCAATGAGTTGAAGGAATGCAGGAAAAACTCACAGGCAAAAAATTCAGGCTTTTTTTGAGAGGTGTACAGCTAACTGGACTCGTGATACGTACTTGGATGTGCCTGTCAATATATTCATCTTCTTTTAGCTTAAGAGAATTATTTTGTGTAGGAATGTTTATTTATTTGTTTTTGATATTTTTTTATTGTTGGGGATTCATTGAGGGTACAATAAGCCAGGTTACACTGATTGCAATTGTTAGGTAAAGTCCCTCTTGCAATCATGTCTTGCCCCCATAAAGTGTGACACACACCAAGGCCCCACCCCCCTCCCTCCGTCCCTCTTTCTGCTTCCCCCTGCATAACTTTAATTGTCATTAATTGTCCTCATATCAAAATTGAGTACGTAGGATTCATGCTTCTCCATTCTTGTGATGCTTTACTAAGAATAATGTCTTCCATGTCCATCCAGGTTAATACGAAGGATGTAAAGTCTCCATTTTTTTTAATGGCTGAATAGTATTCCATGGTATACATATACCACAGCTTGTTAATCCATTCCTGGGTTGGTGGGCATTTAGGCTGTTTCCACATTTTGGCGATTGTAAATTGAGTTGCAATAAACAGTCTAGTACAAGTGTCCTTATGATAAAAGGATTTTTTTCCTTCTGGGTAGATGCCCAGTAATGGGATTGCAGGATCAAATGGGAGGTCTAGCTTGAGTGCTTTGAGGTTTCTCCATACTTCCTTCCAGAAAGGTTGTACTAGTCTGCAGTCCCATCAGCAGTGTAAAAGTGTTCCCTTCTCTCCACATCCACGCCAGCATCTGCAGTTTTGAGATTTTGTGATGTGGGCTATTCTCACTGGGGTTAGATGATATCTCAGGGTTGTTCTGATTTGCATTTCTCTAATATATAGAGATGATGAACATTTTTTCATGTGTTTGTTAGCCATTCGTCTGTCATCTTTAGAGAAAGTTCTTGCCCATTGATATATGTAATTCTTGGCTTTTTTCATGTGGATTAATTTGAGTTCTCTATAGATCTCTGTTATCAAGCTTTTGTCTGATCGAAAATATGCAAATATCCTTTCCCATTGTGTAGGTTGTCTCTTTGCTTTGGTTATTGTCTCCTTAGCTGTACAGAAGCTTTTCAGTTTAGTGAAGTCCCATTTGTTTATTTTTGTTGTTGTTGCAATTGCCATGGCAGTCTTCTTCATGAAGTCTTTCCCCAGGCCAATATCTTCCAGTGTTTTTCCTATGCTTTCTTTGAGGATTTTTATTGTTTCATGCCTTAAATTTAAGTCCTTTATCCATCTTGAATCAATTTTTGTGAGTGGGGAAAGGTGTGGGTCCAGTTTCAGTCTTTTACATGTAGACATCCAGTTCTCCCAACACCATTTATTGAATAGGGAATCTTTCCCCCAAGGTATGTTCTTGTTTGGTTTATCAAAGATTAGGTGGTTGTAAAATGTTAGTTTCATTTCTTGGTGTTCAATTCGATTCCAAGTGTCTATGTCTCTGTTTTTGTGCCAGTACCATGCTGTCTTGACCACTATGGCTTTGTAGTACAGACTAAAATCTGGTATGCTGATGCCCCCAGCTTTATTTTTGTTACAGAGAACTGCCTTAGCTATACGGGGTTTTTTGCAGTTCCATACAAAACGCAGAATCATTTTTTCCAAATCTTGAAAGTACGATGTTGGTATTTTGATAGGAATGGCATTGAATAGGTAGATTGCTTTGAGAAGTATAGACATTTTAACAATGTTGATTCTTCCCATCCATGAGCATGGTATGTTCTTCCATTTGTTAATATCCTCTGCTATTTCCTTTCTGAGGAGTTCATAGTTTTCTTTATAGAGGTCCTTCACCTCCTCCGTTAGGTATATTCCTAGGTATTTCATTTTCTTTGAAACTATGGTGAAGGGAGTTGTGTCCTTAATTAACTTCTCGTCTTGACTATTATTGGTCTATACAAAGGCTACTGACTTGTGGACATTGATTTTATATCCTGAAACATTACTGTATTTTTTGATGACTTCTAAGAGTCTTGTGGTTGAGTCTTTGGGGTTCTCTAAGTATAAGATCATGTCGTCAGCAAAGAGGGAGAGTTTGACCTCCTCTGCTCCCATTTGGATTCCCTTTATGTCCTTGTCTTGCCTAATTGTATTGGCTAGAACTTCCAGCACTATGTTGAATAGTAAAGGTGACAGAGGACAACCTTGTCTGGTTCCAGTTCTAAGAGGAAAAGCTTTCAATTTTACTCCATTCAGTAAAATATTAGCTGTAGGTTTGTCGTAGATAGCTTCAATCAGTTTTAGAAATGTGCCACCTATGCCTATACTCTTCAGTGTTCTAATTAGAAAAGGATGCTGGATTTTATCAAATGCTTTTTCTGCATCTATTGAGAGCATCATGTGATCTTTATTTTTGCCTCTGTTAATATGGTGGATAACGTTTATGGACTTGCGTATGTTAAATCAGCCTTGCATCCCTGGGTTGAAGCCTACTTGATCATGATGAATGACTTTTTTGATGATAAGCTGTA
Source organism: Nycticebus coucang (assembly GCF_027406575.1). Classification (NCBI taxonomy): domain Eukaryota; kingdom Metazoa; phylum Chordata; class Mammalia; order Primates; family Lorisidae; genus Nycticebus; species Nycticebus coucang. Next base: position 25,305,998 of record NC_069792.1, on the reverse strand, counting down.
ATCTATTGGCTAGGATTTTGTTGAGAAATCTATATTTTGCATCTATATTCATGAGTGAGATTGATCTGAAATTCTCCTTTTTGTTTGGGTCTTTTCCTGGTTTTGGTATCAGGGTGATGTTTGCTTCATAGAATGTGTTGGGGAAGATTCCTTCTTCCTCAATTTTTTGGAATAATTTCTGCAGTACAGGAATAAGCTCTGCCTTGAAGGTTTGATAGAATTCTGGAGTGAAGCCATCTGGACCGGGGCATTTTTTGGTTGGAAGATTTTTTATTGTTTCTTTGATCTCGGTGCTTGAAATTGGTCTGTTCAGGACCTCTATTTCTTCCTGGCTGAGTCTAGGGAGAGGGTGTGATTCCAAATATTGATCCATTTCCTTCACATTGTCAAATTTCTGGGCATAGAGTTTCTGGTAGTGTTCAGAGATGATCTCTTGTATCTCTGTGGGATCAGTTGTTATTTCCCCTTTATCATTTCTGATTGAGGTTACTAGAGATTTTACTTTTCTATTCCTCGTTAGTCTGGCCAATGGTTTATCTATTTTATTTATTTTTTCAAAAAACCAACTCCTTGTTTCATTAATTTTCTGAATGATTCTTTTGTTTTCAATTTCATTGATCTCTGATTTGATTTTGGGTATTTCTTTTCTTCTACTGAGTTTAGGCTTAGATTGTTCTTCTTTTTCCAATTCCATAAGATCTCTTCTGAGATTGTTGATGTGCTCTCTTTCTGTTTTTCAAATGTAGGCATCTAAAGCAGTGAATTTTACTCTCAAAATGGCTTTTGCAGTATCCTAAAGTTTTGGTAGCTTGTGTCTTCATTGTTGTTATGCTCAAGGAAGTTAATGATTTCCTGTTTTATTTCTTCCTGCACCCATCTGTTATTCAACAGAAGATTGTTTAATTTCCATGCCTTTGGGTGGGGTTGAGCATTTTTATTAGAGTTGAGTTCCACCTTTAGTGCCTTATGGTCTGAGAAGATACAAGGTAAAATTTCAATTCTTTTGATTCTGTTGATATTTGTTTTGTGTCCCAGGATATGATCAATTTTGGAGAATGTTCCAAGGGGTGATGAGAAGAATGTATATTCTTTATCTTTGGGATGGAGTGTTCTATATTTGTCTATCAAGCACAGTTGTTCTAGGGTCTCATTTAAATCTCTTATATCTTTGTCTAATTTCTGTTTAGAGGATCTGTCCAGCTCTGTAAGAGGAGTGTTAAAGTCCCCTGTTATTATAGTATTATCAGATATCATATTGCTCAGACTGAGTAAGGTCTGCTTCAAGAATCTGGGAGCATTTAAATTGGGTGCATAAATATTTAGAATTGAAATGTCTTCTTGTTGTATTTTTCCCTTGACCAATATAAAGTGACCATCTTTGTATTTTTTGACTTTAGTTGCTTTAAATCCACATGTGTCTGAAAATAAGATTGCCACTCCTCTTTTTTCTGAATTCCATTTGCCTGAAAAATTGTCTTCCAACCCTTGACTCGGAGCTCTAATTTGTCTTTTGAAGCCAGGTGTGTTTCTTGCAGATAGCAAATGGATGGCTTGTGCTTTTTAATCCAGTCAGCCAATCTATGTCTCTTCAGGGGGAATTCAAGCCATTAACATTTATTGAGATAATTGATAAGTGGTAGTATTCTATTTGTCTTATTTTGTGAGAGTCCATTGCTTAGTTTTATCTTTTGCATCAGTGTGGAGGTTAGGTTCTGTCCTTTAATTTCTGAGTTCTTACTTTGCTGCTGATCCATTGTGGTGGTCAGTGTGTAGAACAGGTTGAAGTATTTCCTGTAGAGCTGGTCTTGTTGTGGCGAATTTCCTCAATGTTTGTATATCCGTAAATGATTTGATTTCTCTGTCAATTTTTAAGCTTAGCTTTGCAGGGTACAGAATTCTGGGCTGGAAATTGCTCTGTTTAAGTAGATTAAAGGTAGATGACTTCTTGCTTGGAAAGTTTCATTAGACAAGTCTGTGGTCACTCTGATGGATTTGCCCCTGTAGGTCAACTGGCGCTTACTCCTGGCAGCTTGCAGAATCTTTTCCTTTGTCTTGACTTTGGACAGGTTCATCACAATGTGTCTTGGAGAAGCTCGGTTAGAGTTGAGGCCACCTGGGGTCCGATATCCCTCTGAAAGCAGTGTGTCAGAATCTTTGGTGATATTTGGGAAATTTTCTTTTATAATATTCTCTAGTATGGCTTCCATTCCTCTGGGGCATTCTTCTTCCCCTTCTGGGATCCCTATAACTCGTATGTTGGAACGCTTCATAAAGTGCCATAATTCCGACAGTGAACGTTCTGCTTTCTCTCTCTTCTGCCTCTTTTACTATCTGAGTTATCTCAAGAACTTTGTCTTCTATCTCTGAAATTCTTTCTTCTGCATGGTCTAACCTGTTGCTGATACTTTCCATTGCATCTTTAAGTTCCCTAATTGACTGTTTCAGTTCCTTCAGCTCTGCTACATCCTTTTTATATTCTTCATATCATTCATCTCTTATTTGATTCTGTTTTTGGATTTCCTTTTGGTTATTTTCCACTTTATTAGCAGTTTCCTTCATTGTTTCCATCATTTCTTTCATCGTTTGCAACATGTGTATTCTAAATTCCCTTTCTGTCATTCCTAACATTTCTTCATAAGTGGAATCATCTGCAGTAGCTACCTCATGGTCCCTTGGCGGGGTTGTTCTGGACTGCTTCTTCATGTTGCCTGGAGTTTTCTGCTGATTCTTCCTCATGAGTGATTTCTTTTATCTGTTTCCTTGCCCTAATTATCCTTTCACTTCCTCTTGCTCTTTAAGTTCTCGTGCCTTTGGACTAAGGGTTACAGGACCAGAAGGGTGAGAAGGTTGAAGAGCAAAAAAGAGATGAAAGAAAGGAGGACCAAGTGATAAAAAAAACAAAGAAAAATAGAGAAAGGAGAGGGGGTGGTAAAAGGAATATTGACAAAAAGAAGAGAGGCACAGAAAGAGGGAGACAGAGCAATATAGGTGTACAGTAGGGTACTTTGACCAATGTTAAAAAAAAAACCCCACCTTCTCGGGTTGCCCAGTTGGGTGGTTCCCTTGAGGTCAGCAGCTCTTTGCTAACCTGATCAGACACAGTACCCCACCTCCACCAAGTAGAGAGGAAAGACAAGAATGTTACAAATCAAACCAAAACAAGCAAACAGAAAACTTTACGGGATAAAATCGGGTGAAAAACCAAATAATAGTGGTAGAAACACTAGCAAAAATGAAGTTCTAGTTATTGAAAAAGGCAGCAATGGGAAATTATAATTAAACTAGAAAAATTGAGAAAGAAAAAGGATCTATATGGAAGAGGTTGAAATTAAGAAACAAAACAACATCAACAACATCAAAATAAACAAAAAAACCAACCAAACCAAAAAAAAAAAAAAAAAAAAAACACAACCAAAAACAAAGCAGTATGTATATGTTATTGAATATTGTCTGGGCAACACATGGTCTTCTGGGGTATGAAATGTTAATCACAGTTCTGATACGACTGGAGGCTGCTGATTTCTCAAACCCCAGCAGGTATACACCCTAAATCTCTCTTCAGCCCACTTAAAAAGCACTTTGAACTTGTAAACTTGCTGAGCAGAAGCTTTCCCAGGAAAGTGCTTGTCGCTGGAATCACTGCTGAAGTGGCTATCCACTTACCCAGTGTGCCAAAATCGGTCTCACTCTGCCCTTGAGGGTTAGGGCTGCAAAGCAGCTGAGACCCCACCCTTAGGCTACTTGGTCGCTGGGTTACCAGCTCCCACCCAATTCTAGCTCTGCGACCCTGAGGGCGAAGCTTGCCGGGGCAGATCGCTCACAATGGCTCCCTGTGACCCACAGCCAAACACCATTAGCTCCGTCTGGCTCAGCGGCTCAGACTGGGGCCCTAGACAATGGCCAAAGTTCTCCACACTCCCGCTCAGGCTCTCCCCAAGGCAGTTCAACTAAAGTGCCAAGTCCAAAGACACCAAAACAGTTCACAGGTAAGGCCTTTCTGGTTTGCAGTCTCGCTGCTACTCAACTTACAGTTGTGGGCGGGTTTAGACGGATTGAACACATGCGACCACTTGTCATTTTTCCACTGTTTTAGTCCTCTTCTTGGGGTCCAGAAGTCTCTTGCTGACTCCCTGTATCCTCACAGGGGTTATGATAGGCAGATCCTACCAGCCAGAGATGCCTGGAGTCCTATCTCCCCAGACTCACGGTGCCCAGATGCAAGGAAGCTGTTACTTGGCCACCATCTTGCTCCGCCTCCCCTATTGATTTTTTTTTTAATTGTTGGGGATTCATTTAGGGTACAAGAAACCAGGTTACACTGATTGCATTTGTTAGATAAAGTCCCTCTTACAATCGTGTCTTGCCCCCAAAAGGTGTGGCACACACCAAGACCCCACTCCCCTCCTTCCTTCCCTCTCTCTGCTCTTCCTTTCCCCACCCCTCCTTCCTTCTTTTACTCTCTGCTCTCCCCTTCCCTCACGCCCACTGTGTTCTTAACTGTCATTATTTGTCCTCATATCAAAATTCAGTACATAGAATTCATGCTTCTCCATTCTTGTGATGCTTTACTAAGAATAATGTGTTAATACAACCAGGTTAATACAAAGGATGTAAAGTCTCCATTTTTTTAAATGGCTGCATAATATTCCATGGTGTACATATACCACAGCTTGTTAATCCGGTCCTGGGTGGTGGGCATTTACGCTGTTTCCACATTTTGGCAATTGTAAATTGAGCTGCAATAAACAGTCTAGTGCAAGTGTCCTTATGATAAAAGGATTTCTTTCCTTCTGGGCAGATGCCCAGTAATGGAATTGCAGGATCAAATGGGAGGTCTAGCTTAAGTTCTTTGAGGGTTCTCCATACGTCCTTCCAAAAAGTTTGTACTAGTTTGCAATCCTACCAGGAGTGTAAAAGTGTTCCCTTCTCTCCACGTCCACACCAGCATCTGCAGTTTTGAGATTTTGTGATGTGAGCCATTCTCACTGGGGTTAGATGGTATCTCAGGGTGGTTTTGATTTGTATTTCTCTAATAATTAGGGATGATGAGCATTTTTTCATATGTTTGTTAGCCATTTGTCTGTCTCCTATAAGGAAGGTTCTATTCATCTCTCTTGCCCATTGATGTATGGCATTGTTGGCTTTTTTAATATGGATTAATTTGAGTTCTCTATAGATCCTTGTTATTAAGCTTTTGTCTGATGGAAAATATGCAAATATCCTTTCCCATTGTGTAGGTTGTCTATTGGCTATACAGAAATTTTTCACTTTAATGAAGTCCCATTTGTTTATTTTTGTTGTTGTTGCAATTGCCATGGCAGTCTTCTTCATGAAGTCTTTCCCCAGACCAATATCTTCCAGTGTTTTTCCTATGCTTTCTTTGAGGATTTTTATTGTTTCGTGCCTTAAATTTAAGTCCTTTATCCATTTTTAATCAATTTTTGTGAGTGGAGAAAGGTGTGGGTCCAGTTTCAGTCTTTTACATGTGGATATCATGTTCTCCTAGCACCATTTATTGAATAGGGAGTCTTTCCCCCAAGGTGTGTTCTTTTTTGGTTTATTGAAGATTAGGTTGTCGTAAGATGTTAGTTTCATTTCCTGGTTTTCTATTCAATTCCAAATGTCTATGTCTCTATTTTTGTGCCACTGCCATGCTGTCTTGACAACTATGGCTTTGTAGTATAGCCTAAAATCTGGTAATGTGATGCCCCCAGCTTTGGGGCTTAACTATATGGGGTTTTTTTCTGGTTCCATACAAAACACAGAATCATTTCTTCCAAATCTTGAAAACACAATGTTGGTATTTTAATAGGAATGGCATTGAATAGATAGATTGCTTTGGGAAGTATAGACATTTTAACAATGTTGATTCTTCCCAGCCAAGAGCATGGTGTGTTCTTCCATTTGTTAAAATCCTCTGCTATTTCCTTTTTTAGGATTTCATAATTTTTTTTACAGAGGTCCTTCACCTCCTTTGTTAGGTATATTCCTAGGTATTTCATTTTCTTTGAAGTTATGGTGAAGGGAGTTGTGTCCTTAATTAGCCTCTTATCTTGACTGTTATTGGCATATACAAAGGCTACTGACTTGTGGACTTCGATTTTATATCTGAGACATTACTGTATTTTTCAATGACTTCTAGGAGTCTTGTGGTTGAGTCTTTGGGGTTCTCTAAGTATAAGATCAGATCATCAGCAAAGAGGGAGAGTTTGACCTCCTCTACTCCCATTTGGATGCCCTTTATTTTTTTGTCTTGCTAATTATATTGGCTAGAACTTCCAGCACTATGTTGAATAGTAATGGTGACAGAAGACAACCTTGTCTTGTTCCAGTTCTAAGAGGAAAAGCTTTCAGTTTTACTCCATTCAGTAAAGAATTAGCTGTGGGTTTGTCATAGGTAGCTTCAATCAGTTTAAGAAATGTACCACATATGCCATACTCTTCAGTGTTCTAATTAGAAAAGGATGCTGGATTTTGTCGAATGCTTTTTCTGTATCTATTGAGAGGATCATATGGTCTTTGTTTTTGCTTCAGTCAGTATGGTGGATAATGTTTATGGACTTGCGTATGTTAAACCAGCCTTGCATCCCTGGGATGAAACCTACTTGATCATGATGTATGACTTTTTTGATAATAAGCTGTAATCTATTGGCTAGGATTTTGGTGAGAATTTTTGTTTCAATATTCGTTATTGAAATTGGTCTGAAATTCTCCTTTTTAGTTGGGTCTTTTCCTGGTTTGGGTATCAGGTGATGTTTGCTTCGTAGAAGGTAGGAATATTTATTTCTAAATGTATTAGAAAAGTCATGAGATTACTCAAAAAACCGGTAATAGGCCAAATTAATCTAGACAATAAGGAGTACAAGGAGACAATGATAGCAGAACCATAATTGGTGAGCAAATACTATTGTGTTTGTTACACTATTAAAATTTAAAAATTATTGTACTTTAGGAGAAAGACAGAGGAGAACTCCTTTGTATTCACCTTAAACAATTACACATGGGAGCTGGAAATTATCTTAGAAATTACTCCACCTGGTATTCTCACATGAGAAACTAAGGCAAACAAACATCTCCATCTAATTCAATTTAAATTTCTCTTACTAATATTAAAAACTTCATGTAACGCATACTCAATAAATGCCAATAAATGAGAAAAATAAATGATACAAAAGCTGCTGAAGATTTGTTTCATTTTTTTCTAATACGGGTTATAAATACTAAGAAGGCAATCAGATGCAGGCTGTGTGATGAGGGTAGGAGAAAATCTAAACTGCAACCTCAAGCCGTGTACTCCAAAGAAGCATCATGCAGGGTGTGCCACCCATGGCCCAGGGTCCACATGTGCATTATGTGAGGACTGTTTTGCTTGTCAGTGGTGTCAGATATCACAAAATTATGCATGGACCCTTTTTTATCTCATCAGCTTTCATTAATGTTTGTATATTTAATGTGTGACTCAAACCAACTCATCTCATTCCAATGTGCAGCAGAGGAGAAAAAAGGTTGGATACTCCTGGATGGCATAAGAAAATGTGATATCAAGAAACTAGAGTAGTTGGCATGACCAGAACTTGTTTGAGGTCATATCATGTTTGAGTTTACCTCAGCAATGTTTTAGGAAAGGGGTTAATTTATATACAGTTAGGATTAAAGAATTAGGGAAGATTCAGTGATTTAGATTAAGGGAATATTTCTTATAGAGAAGATAGCATATTAATAACAGAGAAGAGGAGAAAGCAAATGATAAACAGTGAACAGTAAATTGCTAATCTTTGTTCTAGCTTAATGAGTGTGGAATGGGATGATATTTGGATGAAATAAGATTATTGCTATATAGTGTTAGTATACAGAAAACTCCTCAGCAAATTATTGGATTAAAATGGGATGTGAAAGTAGCCTTAAGTTTTCAGCTAAACTATTCCATTAAATATAAAATCATGTTGAAGGAGAAACTCTGTTGAGTACAGAAGACAGCAAGGGAAGCAAACCATCACAATAAAAAGGAAACAGTCTATAGAAGGAGGCAAAAACAGAAAAGTAGACTACTCATGCAGCAGCCCCCACCATGACTGGTTTCATAGAAGACAATTTTTCTACAGGTGAGGACAGGGGCTTTAGATTCTCATAAGACATGGGCAACCTAGATCCCTCACATGCACAGTGTACAGTAGGGTCCATGCTCCTATGAAAGTACAATGCTGTTGCTGACGTGACAGGAGGCAGAGGTCAGGCAGTGATGCGGGAGCAATTGTAAATACAGATGAAGCTTCACTTGCTGGTCATCTTCTCCTCATCTCCTACTATGCAGCCCTGTTCCTAACAGGCTACACATAGTACCAGTCCATGGCCTAGGGGTTAGGAACCACAGTCTTAGAGGATTGCCAGTAAATGCCCTGAATAAAAAAGTTATTCCAAATTACTGATTTTAGAAAAAGGAGTATGGCGTCTCCCTTCATCATAACTGGTGTGTTGTTCTCACCTCCTGGTAACTCACTCTCAGTCATTGAGAAGTTGGTATTCAATTTATTGTATTTCTTCCTATTCAAATTTCTAGTGCCACCCTAGGCAAGTCTGCCCTCTTCTCAGAAAATTCATCATAATAATCTGGTATCTTGACTCCTTGACCTGGGTGGCTTTCACGTTGATTCTGCTTTCAACAATCTCCCATCTCCCAGACACATTTACCATCAGGAGCTGTATGTCACAAACCTTAATCTCTAATATCCCTTTTTGTGACAATGGTTCATATAGTAAAAAAATCTCTAAACGCATGAAACAAAAGTGTTATTAGGAAAACAAAACTAACACAATCTTGGATTGCACTGGCATTATGTCCAGACTAGGAAATGACTCAAACTTACTATTATCATTTTAATTGTTATTAGTTATTGTTATTATTGTAATTGTAAAGTTACATATTTATGGTTAATTCTAGAAAATAATTTTTACGAACAACATTCTACTGATCACTCAGAGGAAGAGTCTAAAATGATTAGAAATGTGAACTCAAAGAATTGCAACATCGAAGAACCCCAAGAAGGACAAACATAAAGAAAACCATGTCATAAGCTGGTGGGGAAAAAGGCAAGGGAAAAATCTTCAACGGAGACAGAGAGGGGGATAAAGACAATGTTACTTAAAGAGAAAAATGATGGGCTGGGTGCAGTGGCCCACACCTGTACTCCCAGAAATTTGTGAGGCTGAGGCAGGGAGATCATTTGATACCAGGAGTTCAAGAGCAGCCTGGCAATATAGCAAGATTCCATATCTACAAAAATAAGAAAAATTAGCCAGACATGGTGCCACTAGCCTGTAGTCTCAGCTACTTAGGAGGCTGGGCACGAGATTGCTTGAGCCCACGAAATTCAAGGCTGCAGTGAACTATCATCATGCCATTGCACTCCAGCTGGGCTGTCAAAGCAAGACTCTAGCCAAAAAAAAAGAAAGAAAGAAAGGGAAAATGCCCACAATAAAAATAAGGATGACTGATTTATTTATTTTTTTTTTTGAATCTTTTTTTTTTTTTTATTGTTGGGGATTCATCGAGGGTACAATAAGCCAGGTTACACTGATTGCAATTGTCAGGCAAAGTCCCTCCTGCAATCATGTCTTGCCCCCATAAAGTGTGACACACACCAAGGCCCCACCCCCTTCCCTCTGTCCCTCTTTCTGCTTTTCCTCCCCCCCATAACCTTAATTGTCATTAATTGTCCTCATAATGATGACTGATTTATTATCAGAAATAATAACAAAAGACAATGAAATGACATCTTTAAAGTTCTGAAAAAGGTTTATCAACAACCCAGAATTCTTCATCTAATAAAATCACCCTTCAAAATTTAGGTTATTTTCAAAAAGAAACTTGAGAAAAATCTAACACTAGTAGAATTACACAATAAGCAATTCTCAGGGAACTTTTACAAGATAAAAGGAAAGATACCTGCTGGAACTTCAGATAGGAAGGGATACCAGGAAATGTCCAATTTTGTTCTGAGTCTAAAATCTTGTGACAAACCAGTAGAACGTTTTCAAATAATTTGCCTTAGAGTTAGTGGAGTTGGGAAGATTTCCCTAATGAGTGAATAAATGTGTAACTAATAAATTTGATGGGTAAATGTTCCACACAAAAAAGTACAAAATTTTTAAAATAAGAATTGAAAGTGGGTTATAGCATTATTTATTTATTTTTTTTTTTTTTTAATTTTTTTGTAGAGACAGAGTCTCACTTTATGGCCCTCGGTAGAGTGCCATAGCATCACACAGCTCACAGCAACCTCCAACTCCCGGGCTTAAGCGATTCTCTTGCCTCAGCCTCCCGAGTAGCTGGGACTACAGGTGGCTGCCACAACACCCAGCCATTTTTTGGTTGCAGTTCAGCTTGAACCCACCACCCTCGGTATATGGGGCCGGCGCCCTACCTACCGAGCCACAGGCCCCGTCTGGGTTATAGCTTTCATATGAAAGCCATAAATTAGTTTCATAGTAGGGCTGAGTACATTGGATACTTTTTCTTCCATTCTTGAGATAGATACTTTACTAAGAAGAGTATGTTCCAGTGGAAGGGGGGGTTATTGGTGGGATTACACCTACGGTGCATCTTACAAGGGTACATGTGAAACTTAGCAAATGTAGAATATAAAAGTCTTAACACAATAACTAAGAAAATGCCAGGAAGGCTATGTTAATCAGTGTGATGAAAGTACGTCAAATGGTATATAAAACCAGTGTATAGTGCCCCATGATTGAATTAATGTACACAGCTATGATTTAGTAAAAAAAAAAAAAAAAAAAAAAAAGAATTGAAAGTGAATGGGCATGTCTTTCCATGCAGATCAGGACAAAGCTGATCAAATTGATTCAGAAGCCCATGAATGTAGTGCTATAGATCTGACTGTAGCCTTCTTAAAATTAAGCATAGATAACACTCAAAGCCTTCAGAATTAAGGCACCCATAGGAAAATATTCATAACACTAGGCAGCAAAGACCTAAGGCATTTTCTTTGGTGATTTGGGGTAAAAAGATTTTCTTGAGTGACTGTCAAGAGTCTATGGGAAAAGCCCAGGCCTGGAGCAGTATCAATAGAAACTCTCCCAGCTTTTAAATAAATACAAAAGATGCCAGCAATGATGCAATGGCCTTTGAAGAAACAATCTCAAGAGTTTTGAGTACATCATCATCTTCATGATGCAATAATTATCCAAGCAAGTCATAGCACACTTATTCCCAGTAGACTGTTAATTCCGCTAAAGCCTAAACTTAGCTCCTCCTATTGTTAGCTATTACAGAGCAGCAGTCTACTCTGACAAACTCAACCACATCATAATTTCAAAGATGGGTTATAAAATATTTATTTACAGAAATGGACCATCTACTAATATAATTAAACTAAACAATATTGTTGCTTCAATCATGGGGAGGAAAAGGAAAATCTTCTTGTCAAAGTAATCTGTTTTCTTTTTTTATTGTTAAATCATAGCTGTGTACGTTAGTGCAATCAAGGGGTACAATGTGTTAGTTTCATATACAATCGGAAATATTCTCATCAAACTGTTCAACGTAGCCTTCATGGCATTTTCTTAGCTATTGTATGTAGACATTTGTATTCTGCCTTTAGTAAGTTTCGCCTGTACCCTTTCTAAGATGCACCATAGGTGTGACCCCATCCATTACTCTCCCTCTACCCTAACCTCCTCCCTCCCTTCCCCTTCCTTGGCCCTTTCCTCATAGTCTTGTGCTATAGTTGGATTGTCTTCTTAATCGGAGCAGCTTATATTTACAAATGTTAAAGTGTGTCTAATAAAAGTATTTCTTTAAAATAAATTTCTTTAATTATCTAACTAGACAGCAATGATAGAGATAACCAAAAGTTTAATTGCAATTAAAACATAAGCATCCTAAAGAAAGAAAGAAAGCCATAGCACGTATACTTTTAGCAGAGAAAGGAAGGTTATGTTTGAATTTTGTTTAAGGGGGATACCAGAAAGGTCATTGCTGGGGTGCAAAGGCTCATCTTGGTTTTTAGTAAGCCCACCAGGAAAGGTGGTGTTCATAATGTAATAATAATCTAAGCAGTTCATAGCACACTTGATAATTACCACCTTTGATTTAAGTGGGAAATCACTTCCTAGTCCCACAAGTCTAAAGCAGTAATGGGATTTCATGGTCATCTTTTTCTGCATTGCTTACAACCTTTATTCATCTCATAAACTATTCATTAAAAAATAGAATGTAAAGCATAGAATAAACACTTCAGTGTGTCCCATTAGTTGGAAATATGTTTACTATACACCATTCCATCCAGAAAACCTGGAGGGAAAACACAATGTATAAACATGCACACTTGTTTTTCCCACCTTCATTCTTTCATTTACTAACTAAATCCCAGATATGGATATTTAATCTTGCTCTCCCTCCACTGGGAAATACTCATGCTTCCCTGACTCGTGAGCTATATATACAGATACTGTAGGTCATTTCCCACTCAAGTATTATATTTTGGGAGCAGAATAATAATAACACAAGTTCCACAGGCCAAATATCTGAAGTTATCTTTGGAAAAGTTTATGGCATTTTATATTGAAAAAGTGAAAGAAGGGTGGCGCCTGTGGCTCAGTCGGTAAGGCGCCGGCCCCATATACTGAGGGTGGCGGGTTCAAACCCGGCCCTGGCTGAACTGCAACCAAAAAATAGCTGAGCGTTGTGGCAGGTGCCTGTAGTCCCAGCTACTTGGGAGGCTGAGGCAAGAGAATTGCTTAAGCCCAGGAGTTGGAGGTTGCTGTGAGCTGTGTGAGGCCATGGCACTCTACCGAGGGCCATAAAGTGAGACTCTGTCTCTACAAAAAAAAAAAAAGAAAGAAAAAGTGAAAGAATAGTTACCAGTTAATTAACACTGTTGTTAAATTTTTATGTGCACTATCAAGTATAATATGTAGATATTGTATTCAAGAGGAGCAAAGCTAACAAACATGAAACTGTCATAGAAATAAATGATCAAGTGTTGAGTGGGACAGATTATAAATGCTATGAAAATTCAGACATGACCAAAAATCTGAATAGTCAAAGATAGCTTTCACTGAGGCCAAGAGAGGTTGACCTTACTTAAAGTATGGCCTTAAAAAAAATGGACTAAATTTGGATGTGGATTAAAGAGGAAAGGCATAGCCAGGAGCAGCATGAGCAATCAGATGAGAAAGTCATACAGTGCAGAGAAAGAAACTAAGAGAAAAATGATAAATACCATACCATGAGGCTTAAGTTAGAAAGCATAGGGAGAAGAATGGATCAATTACCCAAGTTTGACTTTTGCAAAACTAAAAAGAATGATGAAGTGATCAGACATGATATGCTGGGCCCTAGGAAGCACTGTATACATATTTCCTGGAGCTAAATATCACAAGAGAAAAATTCTGTTTGGGGCCTGATGCGATATTTAAATGAATTACTGGTAAAAGAAATGAAGGATATGAGGTTGGAACTGGATGCTGTTGTAATAATTAAGATATGAGAGTATACAACTGTGATCTAGCATGCTAATAAATTCAAGAGATCCTTAAAAATAAAGCTCAATAGTTGGAATAACAGGATTATGAATGCAAAAAAAAAAAAAAAATGTCAGATAAAACCCAGGAAAAGAAAAGAACCCCGTGTTGTGATGGTTAATTTTATGTGCTAGCTTGACTGGGCCACAGGCTGCCCTGACATTTGATGAAACATTATTCTGGGTGTGTCTGTGAAGGTGTTTGGGCATGAGAGTAATATCAGACTCAGTTGACTAAAGAAGATTGTTCTCTGTAATGTAGAAGGGCCTCATCCATCTAGTCAAAGGTTGAATAGAAAAAAAAAAGACTGACTGAGAAGGTTCTCCTCCCGGCTTCCTGATTCACCAGAGACATTGGTTATTTTCCCTCCTTCAGACTCAAATTGAAATATTTTCTGTTTCTCTGGAGAACTCTGACACATACACATGGTTATTTGTGTAATATGTCTTTTTTCCCCTTTCAGGCTGCAAACACATTGACAATAGAGGTAACATAATCTTAATCCTGTTGTCTCTGACAATGCCCAACAGCAATAGGAAATGTTCAGGTTGGTTTTGGAAAATGGGTCAACAAATTCAGACTTAAAGTTGAATGTGTCCTAAGGAATGAGTATATTAATAAATGGAAATAAAGAGACTATGAAAGAAGTAGATGCTGTAAAATCAGCACAACATAGTAAGAATTCTGGGTGTTTATGATTGAAAAAATAAAGGAAATAGAAAATTAGTAAAAAAAGAATCAAGTAGAGCAGTGTTTGGAGATGGATTGTTGGCTTTCTTATATTTATTCTTTCTTTTTGTATAGAGGAGAGATACTGAAATTTTTGAACAAAGAATGAGGAAGGGGAATGTGTGAAAAGAAAAATTTACATATTTAGACAGACATTAGCTCAGTAACATTTTCCAATTTACTTCTTATGTAGGCTTTGATCTTAGGTATTCTTTCAAAATGAGAATTCCTTCCTTTTTTTTTTTTTTTTTTTTGCATTTTTTGGCCAGGGCTGGGTTTGAACCCACCACCTCCAGCATATGGGGCCAGCGCCCTACTTCTTTGAGCCACAGGTGCCACCCAAGAGAGCTCCTTCCTTTTTAAAAATATAATTGCCCTAATTCTATCTTATGTGGGCAATATGACTAATTCTTATTTTGTGATCTCACATAATTTGTTTATTAATACTCCTGGGCCATTTATTCTACAACATAGAAGCAAGAAACAAAAATTACTGAAAGTTTAGAATTCTGAAAAAATAATATAATATAACAGTATTTAGATAAAGATAAAACATATGTCCACTATTCTTTATTCTCCAAACCAAATATGAATAATTTTATTTTGGGGAACAAGATAAATTTGGAGTATGTTTATGTTAGTGAAATTTAATGTTCTAGATGATGCAGAGTGATAGCACACAAAAAATAAGATTCCCTATTTGTTGTTGTTGTTATGGTTTGGCTGGGGCTGGAAACCTATTACCCTCATTTATGGGGCCAGTGACTTACTCACTGAGCCACAGGAACCACCCAAGATTCCCTATTTTCAATCTTATTAGATATTTACATTATGTCAATTTAGCATGAGACTACCACATATTGAGAATCTAATATGTACTCAGACTATCCTGAAAATCACCCTTTAGGGTAAGTGTTGTTATATAAATTTGCACTCCGGAATATCAAGGTTTCAAAAGGCAAATTAGCTTGTCAAAGAGTAAGAAAGCTAATAAATTTGAAACTGGGATTCCAGCCAAGTTCTTTTGATTCCAAGTCCAGTCCTTTTTCTGATTATACTTTGCAGGATTGGATATAACTGGAAAACTTTTTAGATGGCTAGGTCTCTTTTGAGGCCAAAGTGTGAGATTGTTTTGATATGTTTTAGTACGAGAACCTTGCCTCTCAATTAATTCTAAGACATCTTCAGAACTCTGCACATTGCTGATCCTAAATTTTAGCTTTGTGAAGATATAGTTCCCAACTGGGTTTTTTTTTTTTTTGCTTGTCTTCACACAAATAATAGCATAGCCATGGTATATTGGCTATCCCCAGAAAAACTATTGGTCAAAGGAGAGTTATTCAATTTTTGTTGGTTTTCAAAAAATGTAAATATTTTATAAAGTGCTGGGACCATTTGTAATTAACCCATACCTAAAATTTATGATTAGCATTAATTCTGCTAGAGTTTAGAAATAAAATATTAAGAAAAATATTTAGAATTTATAGGCAAAGAATGCACTAACTTTATAATACACATATAATTTAAATGAAATACAAGAATTTTCTTCTCAAGGCTTTTGAAAAAATTGTAGCCATTCCATTTGACAGAAGCTAAAAGAATATATGTTAATAAAAAGCAAACATCATGACCTGGTCACCAATTTTATTTCAAAAAAATTTACTAATAAGAGATCAGTATAGTCAAACTTATAACAATTTTTAGATATTTCCAATTAGGCAATTTTTGATTTGTTTTTCAGTAGAATCTGTTAAGAAAATCAAATTGAGGGATTTTTTTTAATGTACTTCAATAACTACAGGAATAAATTACTTAGAAAAATAAATAATTGACCAATAAATGTTTCCATTCTTTTAAAACTCCTTTTGTATGTTAATAACCTGATGATGTGGGAAAAATAATAATGAAATATAGGAGAAAACAGACACTACATTTATTTAAAACTGACGTAGGCCCATATATGATATCCCTATGGCATTGTTTCATTATTAAAATGTGGCCTGTAACTGGTTCATTAAACCTTTTTCTCCAATTTCTTTTTCCTCTCTTTCTTTTTTTTATTTTTTCAATTAACTTAATTCCTTCTTTATACTGCCTACTGAAACTACATTTGGAGAATGCTTGGGCATAATTCTTCCTATTCCAAAGCTAACTAGTTAACATTAGAAATTATTTTTCTCAAATATATGTTACTTAGTAAAGAATTTAAGATGAGGTTGGGCATAGTGGCTCACACCTATAATCCTAGCACTTTGGGAGCCCAAGGTGGGAGAATTGCTTAACGCTAGGCGTTTGGGACCTCCTCTCTACATAAAACATAACTATTAGTTGGGCGTGGTGGTGGTCTCCTATAGTCCCACTACTCTAGAGGCTGAGGCAGGAGAGTTGCCAGAGCCCAGGATGGAGATTTCAGGGAGCTATGACATCCCTACTGCAGTCTAACCTAGATCACAGAGGGAGACCCTTTCTCAAACACACAGAGAGAGAAGAAAAGAAGTAAAGAAAAAAATAATATATGATAAATATCACTTTTTCTGATAGAATTTTACATTCATTAACTTGAAGATGAAGCAGAGATACAAAATGATATATTTAATTTTCAAATGTTCACATAATAGAGCTGAGATATAGTATAGCTAAATCAAACAGTGACCAGAACAAAAATAACTTAAATGAATCTTGGCCTTTGTTTCTTTTTTAATTTTTTTTAATGTAAAAACTTAATTTTCTTATTTGCTTATGTAAGTAAATAAAATTAACATTTAGTTACTACATAAAAACAGTGTGAATAAGGAATTCAGATTTTCCCACACACACAAAAAAACTAACCAGTGAGTAACTTCATAGATCTGAATTGAATGTGAAAATTTAATGGAGTAGTGGTTGAAAATCTCTCAAAGAGCAACTCTTGACATTAGGAAAATCATTCTGAACAAGTATAACGTTCTGAGAAAGTATAATAAGAGAAACTGAAAAGGATGGATGCACAGAGTCCAGAATTTCAGGAAACTACATGAAACCTCAAGAAAAATTAGAATAGTCATGAGAAAATCTATGAATTGTTTAATAGTTTTAAAGTCAAGCTTGCTCAACTTCTGGCCATTACTTAAAATGCACAAAGGATTTATAAAGAGATGTACGTGATTCATTCTCTTAACTTGTTTACTTATCATAAGTGAATTTGCAATATACATGGGAAATGTCGAGTGCAGATTCGAAATGTCAGAACTTGAGTTTATCAGCCCGCAGACAGCTGATGACAAGATGGGAAAGTTCTCTTGGATCTTTGTGAACGTTTCTATGCTGCTCAGAACCAGGAAATTACACTAGCTTTCTTCTTGTTACTAAAATTTGGCTGTTAGTCAGCGTTAAGGGTAATGTTAGGTGTAAATCACAAGAGTATTTGATCCAACTAAAATATTATTTTTGAACTGGCCCTTAGACTAGACCAGCATATATATCAGCTGTTCCCAGGCAGAGTAGCAAAAAAACATCTGTTAACGAAATACTGCTTATTTTATCCTATCTCTTAATATCACGCCTAAATATGATACTGGGGAAAGACCAGGCTTTTCTAGTTTGCAGTCATAGGAAGGAATTATTTTATCTAAATAATAAAGTAAAGGAATATAGCATCAAAAGCAGTTCTTCAATTTCTTGGTTTGAGGAAAAGTCTGTTACACACTTCCCCTTATTTAAGCACCTCCTGGGATTCCTTTCCTTTTGCCTAGCCATGCCTCACCAGGAGATCTTTCAGTTCTCTCTGGGGGCCCAGATGCATTTCAAACTGGGGCATTAAGAACATCAAAACCCTCACTTTCTTTGTCTACAGGATCTTGAAGTGAGATCTTGTGACCCAGGAAAATGAGGTCTGGTTATCAACTCTCTCCTTGCTTCTCAGCATTCTGGATGACTTTTCTCCACTCCACTTGTGACCCAGGGCACACTGCTGCCTGAAAAGTTCAGTCCCCTTAAGGAATGAAGACTTGCCTTGCAGCCAGATTATTTCTAGTTCTGACAGCCTCCTCCCCCAGTAGGTCAGATTCTGTATTGGAGTTCACCTGTGAGTAGATGGAGTTCTATCATCACCACCGGTATTACTTTGAGAATATAGCATGCTGTCTCTCTGCCTTATAAACTATATGCTCCGCTCAACCACTGATCATTTCCTACATTCATAGAAACTTGAACTGGGTCTGAAATCCCATTCTCCAATGTGCTTGGTATAATTGATTGCCCTGCTCCTCTTCTAGGGGCAGCCTCCTTTATAGATTAGTTTTCCTGTTTCCCATGGGTCTAGTTTCTTTCTTTTTTTCCTCTATACTAATTTGACTGCTGAAGTCTTATAAATGTATTCTCCCATAACATATCTACACTCCTAGACCCTTGGTGATACTTTATCAATGTTCATAACTGTATTTGGGGATCCCTGCCCCTATGTCTCAAACTCAAGCAATGTGTCTTATCTACAAAGCCACCAAAACTCAAAAGTTCTATAAAAAGAGGTCTTTTAGAAGGTCGGAGTAGCTGTCGCAGAGAAAAAGGTAGAATTAGAATCAAGCATATGGAAGCCAAACTGCCTAAGCCTTTTCGACTATAGAAACAAGTGATATCTCACTTGTCATCCAAACATGACCCATATGGGAATAAAAAGAAACGTTATCAATTATTGTGAGCAGGGCATGGTAGCTCACGCCTGCAATCCTAGCACTCTGGGAGGCCAAGGCAGGAGGATCCCTTCAGCTCAGGAGTTCAACACCAGGCTGAGCAAGAGAGAGGTCCTGTCTCTACTAAAAATAGAAAAATTAGCCTGTTGTGGCAGGTGCCTATAGTTACAGCTATTTAGGAGGCTGAAGCAGGAGGATCACTTGAGCCCAGGAGTTTGAGATTGCTGTGAGCTAGGCTGAAGGCAGGGCCTTCTAGCCTGAGGCAATAGAGTGACAGTTTTTCTCAAAAAAAACTTTTTTTTTTGCCAAGAGCATGATGTAAAATGACTCTTTACAGGACTAATTAGAATATTAGGTCAAATTATAAATCAAGGAATTTTGTTTCTAGTGTAAGAGCAACAAGGAATCCATTGATGAGTTTTAGACTCCTACAAGATTTGATCTTCCTTTCAGGAATGTATCTGTAGAGAAAGGGTCAGTCCACAACATGGCTTTAACCTCTCTCCAAAATTCATCTTTACCACAGAGTGTCTCTAGATAATTACCACTTTCATCAGCATGCCTGCTCCAAGGTTGTGCTACCACCTGAATAATGCCGTAGACTACCCAGGGAGCGTTAGTTTTCCCTTCTACTGAGTTAAACACAAAGCATTTAGAGATAATGTGGGTAGCAATGCTTGGTAAGATCTCACAATGCAGTTGGCCCATTGTTTATGTGGGTTTTATATCCAAGGACTCCACCAACATTGAATCAAAAATATTTTTCAAAATAGCAGAAAATAATATTACAATAAAACCAATACAAACAAAAAACTTACATGGCATATATATTGCATTATATATTTTAAGTAATCTAGAGATGATTTAAAGTATACAAGGAAATGTGCACAGGCTATTTGCAAATACTGTGCCATTTTATGTTAGGGACTTGAGCACCCATGCAATTTGGTCCTGGACTAAAGTAGCCCTGGAACCAATCACCCACAGACATTATACTCAATTTTCAAATGAAAACTTATGTTTTAAAAAAGTAATTATTAATTTACTTTTTCTTTTTTAAATAGACATCTTGAAAAGAATTATTAAATAATTAAAATATGATAATTAATAATTAAAATACAATTAATTATAAAATATATACTAAAAGCCATTAATACAGTATTCCAAAGTACAATGATAAATATTTTTGGTATAGTTTCTTCAACTTCTCTCTGTCTTTCTCTCTTTCTGAGATGACCGTAAATACAGTCTTAATTTTTCCACACTACATTACCTCATTTGTATTTTCCAATGTCATTCAAATATCTTAACAAATATTATTTGATTTCTGCATAATATGCCATCATATGGAGATATTGTATCTTAATAACGTCTTAATTGTTGAACATGTTGATAAAATCTTTGGCAAAAATAGGTACCCATATTTCTTTATGGTTTCTTAGAAGTGGAATTACTCTACAAGTAGATAAAAACATGTTTGAACTTTGTGATACACATTGCCAAACTCCTTTCCAGAACATTTAAAGTGATTTATGAGCACGTCGTCATCATGTGACCAAGCTCACATCACAATCTGAAGTTTCTGGTGTCGTCTTGTCACTCAGTGGTCTAAGAGGCAGTTTGCATAATTTCTGCTATATAGCGTTTATTGTGATTTTTTTCTCGGCAATCTTTCTGTAAATGTCCCAGGGAAAATAGAAAATATTCTATTTTTAATTTTCCGGTTTGCCAGGGAAAGTTTTATACCTACTAGTTAATCAATTTTATTAAATACGCTTTTCCAGCCTTCTGGGTTATCATGTGTCTAATATGACCATAAGAAACTTAAAGGGGGATTTATTTGCTTCCTTGATCAGTAGTACATTAAAAATACATTTCAAAATCTTTTAGTAGCATTAATTTCTCCTGGTATTTCAGATACCTTTTGAATTATCCGTGTTTAGTCTCTACTTTGGGACATATGAATATAATCGTGACTATTGAGACTTCCTTATAAATTTTGTCCATTAGGAATAAAAATGCCTTATTTCTATTTTAGCTAATATTAATTTTTCCTGATTATTTTACATATCCTTAATCATTTATTCTTTTTACTTGAGTTTTAATGTTGCTTACTTTAAGCATGTTCCAGTAGCAGGCATCATACTGAACTCAACTTATAGTATGTGACACTAACTCTATGAATTGATGCTTTCATCTGTATCATATTTTTATATTTATTCTGGCTTTTCCCATTTCATATTATTATCATCTTTTCATGGTTTTCTCTCTCTTCTGTAATTTCTTTGAGTTCAGCACATGTGTGTGTGCTATTAGACACTGTAACTCTAGTAGCGTGTTTTTCTCAGACATTTTAAAAATCTGTGTTTAACTAAGTGTCCAAAGTCAATAACGTAAATAATTTCTAATTTGTTTTGTAAAGGTAAAGTTTCAATATTCTATTTTATTCTCACTAGTTTACCAGATTTTAAACTTCATTAAAGTTGTAAATACCCCCATTTTGAAAAAAATATTGATTTTCTTATTTTAAGAAAGGTAATTTTGTTGCTAACCTTTATCTGCTTATTTTAACACTCGAATTATTCCAACCATGACTCTTTATTCCAGATTTTTTTATATTTTGATTCAACTTTCATCTCCTACTGCCAGAAATACACCAGCATCTCCAGGCCTTGTGACTTAAGCTCTCATCCCTTCTAAAATCCACATCTTCTCTGCTGTTATCTTCTCTTCTGAAGTGACATTGGGAACATGTACATCTCATTTGTTCCCCGTCCCCTGCATGTGACAGAACCCCACAGCACGTTTAGATGTCATTTCACCTCCTTAGGACTGGAGACATAGTATTGTTAGTATTGAC
This sequence comes from Nycticebus coucang, assembly GCF_027406575.1. Taxonomy (NCBI): domain Eukaryota; kingdom Metazoa; phylum Chordata; class Mammalia; order Primates; family Lorisidae; genus Nycticebus; species Nycticebus coucang. The sequence continues at coordinate 25,284,200 of NC_069792.1, read as the reverse complement.
AACATAGGATCTAAACTGGTACACTTCTTTGGGTTAGAGTAATATTTTCCTATTCCTGTGAATATCACTTCTGCTGTAACTTTTCTATTCTTTTGTCTGTACATTGGGTCTTTATGTTGAGTCCCTAACACTTCTCAGTCTAACTTATTATCCTGTGTTGTTTTCTTTCCCACAAAAAGAAATTGAATGTATTCTTTTTTCAATTTCAAAATACTATTGGGATACGAACGTTTTTGTTATATGGATAGGTTGTATAACTCTTAAGTTGGGGCTTTTGGTGTGCCCACCACCTAGACATTCTACCTGATATTTAAGTTTCTATTCCTCATTTCCACCCTATTTCCCCTCATTCTTATTTCTAATGTCCCTAATGTCTTTTTATGTCCACATGTAGCCATCATTTAGCTCCCACTTATTAGTGAGAGCACATGGTGTTTGTTTTTCCACTCCTGAGATACTTCACTTAGGATAATGGTCTCAAGTTCTATCCAAGTTGCTACAAATGCTTCATTTAATTCTTTTTATGGCTGAGTAGTATTTCATCATGTATATATTACATATACCATATTTTTTATATCCATTCATGAATTGATGGACACTTAAGGTTGAGTCCATAGCTTTGCAATTGTAAATTGTGCTGCAAAAAACGTTTGGATTCATGGGTCTTTTTGATAAAATGATTTCTTTTGAGTAGATACACCATATCACGGGATTGCTAGACCTAATAATAGGTCTACTTTTATCTCTTTGAGGAATCTCCATATTGTTTTCCATAGAGGTGGTACTAGTTTGCAATCCCACCAACAGTGTATAAGCATATATTTCTCTTTGCATCCACACCATCATTTATTGTTGTTTGATGTTTTCTTAATGGCCATTCTGATGAGGATAAGGTATCAGCTCATGGTGGTTTAAATTGCATTTCTGCAATGATTAGTAATATTGAACATTTTTTTCTTTTTTTTCCATTTGTCTAACTTCTTTGGGAATATTCTGTTTGTATCTTTTACCCACTTTTTGTTGGTGTTGTCTGTTTTAATACACTGTTTTATTTGAGTTCTTCGTAGATCCTGGGTATCAGTCCTTTTTTCAGATGTATAATTTGTGAATGTTTTCTACCATTCTGTAGGTTTCCTGTTTACTCTGTGGATTGTTTCCTTTGCTGTGTAGGTTTTTTAATGTAATTAGGTCCCATTTCTTTATATTTGTTGCTGCTGTACTTGCCTTCGGGGTATTAGTTGTTAATTCTTTGCTTAGGCCAATGTCTAGCAGAGTTTTTCTTATATTTTCTTCTAGAATTTTTATGATTTCATGCCTTCCATTTAAGTCTTTAATCCATCTTGAATTAATTTTTGTACATGGTGATGTCGATCCTGTTTAGTTTTCTGTATGTGGATATCAAATATTCCCAGCAACATTTATTAAATAGTTCTTAGGGGGAATGCCTTCAACATTTTCCCATTCAGAATGATGTTGGCCGTGGGTTTGTCACATATGGCTTTTATGATTGTGAGGTATGTTCCTTCTCTGCTGAGTTTGTTGAAGGTTTGTGTAATTGAAAAAGTGCTGGATTGTACTGAATGCTTTTCTACGTCTATTAAGTTGATCATACAGTCTTTGTTTTTACTTCCGTCTACGTGGTGAATGATTTATTGATTTCTTTATGTTGAACCATTCATGAATCCCTGGTATTAAACCCACTTGGTTATGGTCAATTATCTTTTTGATGTACTGCTGAATTGTGTTCGCTAGTGTCTGGTTGAGAATTTTTGCATCTATTTTCATAAGAGATATTTATGTATAGTTTTCTTTTGTTGTTTCCTTTCCTGACTTTGGTAGAACAGCTTTGTGGAATGAGTTGGGGAGAATGCCTTCCTTCACAGTGTTATCATGCCACTTTGTCTTTGAATCTGTCTGGTCTAGATCTAGTTCTTGTCATTTGGAGAATGTTTATTACTGCCTCAGTCTTACTGCTCATTATCTGTCTGTTCAGGATTTCTGTTTCTTCCTGATTTAGGCTGGAGGGGTTGTGTGGTTCTAAGGTGTTTCTAAAGAGGTTGTGTGTTTGTGTGCATAGGGATTTTGTAGTATTTGAGAAAAATATTTTGTGTTTTGTGGCATCAGTTGGAATGTCTCCTTTATCATTTGTGATTGAGGTTATTTGCGTCCTGTCTCTCTGGCTAGTGGTGTATGCACTTTGTTTATGTTTTCAAAGAACAAACTTTGTGTTTCGTTGATAGTTGGGGTTCCGCCCCCCCCCCCCCATTTCATTTAGTTCTTCTCTGAGCCTTATTTCTCTTTTTCTGCTAGCTTTGGGACCTTTGGGTTTGGGTTGTTCTTTTTTTTTAGATCCTTGAACTATGACAACAGATTGATAATAGGTGATCTGTCTGTCTTTTTGACATAAGTATTTAAGGCCATGAACGAACTTTCCCATTAGCACTGCCTTTACTGTATCTCATAGATTTTGAAAGCTTGTGTTTCCTTTGTTGTTCAGCTTGAAGAATCTTTTGGTTTCAATGTTAATTTTATCACTGACCTGAGGACTGTTCCGTAACAGATTGTATAAATTCTAAGAATTTGCATGAATTTGAGAGTTTCTCTTGGAATTGATTTCTAGTTTTATTTCACCTTAGTCTTAGAACACATGTAATATGAATTTGGTTTTTCTGAATTTGATGAGATTTGCTTCGTGGGCAAAAATATGATGAATTTAGGAAAATATCCATAGGTGATGAGAAGAATGTATATTCTATAATTTGGGGGTATAGTGTTCTATAAATGTCTGTCAGGTCCATTTATTCTTGGATCTCATTTATGTCTACTGCATCTTTATTTTCTGCTTTGATATCTGCCTATTTTGTCGGGGGGTGTTGAATTCCCTGGCAATTGTGGTGAGGCTGTTTATTTTTTGTTTAGATCTAATAGAACTTATTTTGATGAAACTGGGAGCCCCTATGTAAGGTGCATATATATTTAAAATCATTGTTTTCTTGTTAAATTGCCCTTTTTATTATTATATAATGACTATCTTTCTCTTTTTTATCATTGTTAATTTGAAGTCAATTTTATCTGATATGGGAATGGGCATACCTAATTGTTTTTGGTTTCCATTTGTGTGGAATATAATTTTCTATTCCTTCACCTTGAGCCTGTTCAAGTTATTATATGTCAAATGGGTTTCTTGGAGATAGCATATATTTGGCCTATAATTTTTTATCCATTCATCTAGTTAATGTCTTTTGAGGGGGACATTAATACTGTTCACATTCAGCATTAGTACTGATATGTGGCATGCTGTTCTGTTCATCACATTGAATGATACCTTCTTTTTTTTTAAATTTTCTTTTGTTATTAAATCATAGCTGTGTACATTAATGTGATCATGGGGCACCAAACACTGGTTTTATAGAACATTTGACACATTTTCATCACACTGGTTAACATAGCCTTCCTGAAATTTTCTTAGTTATTTTATTAAGACAATTGTATTCTACATTTACTAAGTTTCACATGTACCCTTGTAAGATGCACCACAGATGTAATCCCACCAATCACCCTCCCTCTACCCATTCTCCCCTCTCCTTTCTCTCCCTCTCCCGCTTCCCAATATTCTGAGATTATAACTGGATTATAGCTTTCATATGAAAGCCATAAATTAGTTTCACAGTAGGGCTGAGTACATTGGATACTTTTTCTTCCATTCCTGGGATACTTTACTAAGAAGAATATGTTCCAGCTCTATCCATGTAAACATGAAAGAGGTAAAGTCTCCATCTTTCTTTAAGGCTGCATAATATTCCATGGTGTACATATACCACAATTTATTAATCCATTCATGGATCAATGGGCACTTGGGCTTTTTCCATTACTTAGAAATTATGAATTGGGCTGCAATAAACACTCTGGTACAAATATCTTTGTTATAATGTGATTTTTGGTCTTCTGGGTATATACCTAGTAGAGGAATTATAGGATTGAATGGCAGATCTATTTTTAGATCTCTAAGTGTTCTCCAAAAGGAGATCTTTCCAAAAGGAATGTATTAATTTGCATTCCCACCAGCAGTGTAGAAGTGTTCCCTTTTCTCCACATCCACGCCAACATCTCTGGTCTTGGGATTTGGTGATATGGGCTAATCTTACAGGAGTTAGATGATATCTCAAAGTAGTTTTGATTTGCATTTCTCTGATGATTAAGAATGATGAGCATTTTTTCATATGTCTGTAGGCCAGGCACCTGTCTTCTTCAGAGAAGTTTCTCCTCAAGTCCCTTGCCCAGCCTGCGATGGGATCACTTGTTCTTTTCTTGCTTATACATTTGATTATCTGTTGGTTCTGGTTATTAAACCTTTGTCAGAGTCATAACCTGCAAATATCTTCTCCCATTCTGACTGCTGTCTGCTTGTTTTACTTACTGTGTTCTTGGCCGTGCAGAAACTTTTTAGTTTGATCAGGTCTCAGTAGTGTATTTTTGAAGCTGCTTTAATTGCCCGGGGGGTTGTCCTCATAAAATAGTCGTCCAGACGGATTTCTTCAAGAGTTTTCCCTGCACACTCTTCTAGTATTTTTATAGTTTCATGTCTTAAGTTTAAATCTTTAACCCAGAGAGAGTCTATCTTAATTAATGGTGAAAGGTGTGGGTCGAGTTTCAGTCTTCTAAGGTCACCAGCCAGTTCACCCAGCACCATTTGTTAAATAGGGAATCTTTTCCCCACTGAATGTTTTTAATTGGCTTGTCAAAGATCAAAAAATGGTAAGTATCTGGGTTCATCTCTAGGTTCTCTAATCTGTTCCATATATCTACTTCTCTCTTTTTGTGCCAGTACCATGCTGTTTTGATCACTATCAATTTACAGTACAGCCTGAGGTCTGGTAGCATGATTCCTGCTGCTTTGTTTTTATTTCTGAGTAATGTCTTGGCTATTCGAAGTTTTTTTCTGATTCCATATAAAATGAAGTATTATTTTTTTCAAGGTATTTAAAGTATGATAGTGGAGCTTTACTAGGGATTGCAATAAAATTGTATATTGTTTTGGGTATTACGAACATTTTAACAATGTTGATTCTTCCTAACCATGAGCATGGTATGTATTTCCATCTGTTAACATCTTCGGCAATTTCTTTTCTTAGAGTTTCATAGTTATTTTTATAGAGATCTTTCATGTCTTTTGTCAGATAAACTCCCAAATATTTCATCTTCTTTGGCACAACTGTGAATAGAATAGAGTCCTTAACTGTTTGTTCAGCTTGAGTATTGTTCGTATATATAAAGGCTACCGATTTATGGATGTTGATTTTGTAATCTGAGACTGCTGTATTCCTTGATCATTTCTAAGAGTTTTGTAGTAGAATCCCTAGTGTTTTCCATATACAATCATATCATCTGTGAAGAGCAAAAGTTTTATCTCTTCTTTTTTTTTTGTAGAGACAGAGTCTCACTTTATGGCCCTCAGTAGAGTGCCATGGCATCACACAGCTCACAGCAACCTTCAACTCCTGGGCTTAAGCGATTCTCTTGTCTCAGCCTCCCGAATAGCTGGGACTACAGGCGCCCGCCACAATGCCCGGCTATTTTTTGGTTGCAGTTCAGCCGCAGTTCAGCTGGGGCTGGGTATGAACCCGCCACCCTCAGTATATGGGGCTGGCACCTTACCGACTGAGCCACAGGTGCCGCCCCTTATCTCTTCTGACCCTATATGGATACCCTTGATTCTCTTCTGACCCTATATGGATACCCTTGATTGCCTTTCCTTCTCTAATTGCGATAGCTAAAACTTCCATTACAATGGTAAAGCGCAGTGGAGACAATGGGCAACCTTGTCTGGTTCCTGATCTGAATGAAAATGATTTTAATTTAACTCCATTCAATATGATATTGGCTGTTTGCTGTAGATGGCCTCTATCAGTTTAAGAAATGTCCCTTCTACACCAATTTTCTTAAGTGTTCTGATCATTAAGGGATGTGAGATATTATCAAAAGCTTTTTAAGCATCAGTTGAGAGAATCATATGGTCTTTGTTTTTTAATTTGTTTATGTGCTGAATTATACTTCTAGATTTACGTATATTGAACCAGCCTTGAGACCCTGGGATAAAACTGCCTTGGTCATGATGTATAATTTGTTTGATGTGTTGCTGGATTCTGTTTGTTAGGATCTTGTTGAATATTTTTGCATCTACATTGATTAGTGATATTGGTCTATAATTTTCTTTTCTTGTTGGGTCTTTTCCTGGTTTGGGGATCAGGGTGATGTTTGCTTCATGGAATGTGTTGGATAGTACACCTTCTTTTTCTATATCTTGGAACAGGTTGAGTAATATAGGTACTAGTTCATCTTTAAAGGTTTGGTGGAATTCTGAAGTGAAGCCATCTGGTCCCGGGCTTTTCTTTTTACGGAGATTTTGTATGGTTGATATTATTTCAGAACTTGATATGGGCCTGTTCAACATTTACACTTGATTCTGGCTAAGTCTTGGAAGGTGGTGTGCTTCCAAGTATTGGTCAATTTTCTTCAGATTTTCATATTTCTGAGAATAAAGTTTCTTGTAATATTCGTTCAGGATTTTTTGAATTTCTGAGGAGTCTGAAGTTTGTTGTTATTTCATCTTCATCATTTCTAATTGATGAAATTATAAATTTTACTCTTTTTTTTCCTGGTTAGGTTAGCCAAAGGTTTATCTATTTTATTGACCTTTTCAAAATCTAACTTTTTGATTTATTGATCTGTTGTGTAATTCTTTTGTTTTCAATTTCATTTAATTCTGCTCTAATTTTGGTTATTTCTTTTCTTCTACTGGGTTTGGGGTTAGAATATTCTTCCTTTTCCAGTTGCTTGAGATGTCCCATTAAGTTGTTAACTTCCTCTCTTTCCCTTCTTTTGAGGAAGGCTCACAGTGCTATAAATTTCCTTCTTAGGACTGCCTTTGTGGTATCCCAGAGGTTCTGATAATTTGTGTCTTTATCATCATTTTGTTCCAAAAATTTGGCAGTTTCCTTTTTAATGTCATCTATCCCAGCTATCATTCAGCATAAGGTTATTTAACTTCCATGTTTTTGTATGAGTATGCAGATTCCTGTTGTTACTGAGTTCAACTTTTATTCCATGGTAGTCTAAGATGCAAGGAATAATTTCTATTCCTTTAAATTTACTGAGGTTAGACTTGTGACCTAAGATGTGATAAATTTTGGAGTATGCTTTGTGGGCTGATGAGAAGTATGTGTATTCAGTTTTGTTGGGAAGAAATGTTCTGTAGATGTCTGCTAAATCTCAATGTTCGATGGTTAAATTTTCTTTGCTCAGCTTCTTATTGGAGGATCTATCCAACACTGCCAAAGAAGTGTTAAAATCTCCAACTATTATGGAGCTTGAGGAAATCAAGTTGCTCATGTCTGTTAGAGTTTCTCTTATAAATTGAGGCACATTCTGGTTGGGTGCATAAATATTAATAATCAAAAACTCATCATATTGAGTATTACCCTTAACAAATATGAAGTGACCATTCTTATCCTTCCTTACTTTTTTGGTTTAAAGCCTATTGTGTCTGCAAATAGAATTGCAACACCTGCTTTTTTCTGGTTACCATTTGCCTGAAATAGGGATGACCATCCTTTCATCCTGAGTCTATATTTATCTTTTAAGATAAGATGTGACTCTCATATGCAGCAAATATCTGGCCTGAGTTTTTGTATCGAGTCAACTAACCTTTTAGAGGAGAGTTTAAGCCATTCACATTAATGGAGAATATTGATACATCTGGTAAAATTTGGGGTATTGAGTTTTTCAAAAGTTCAGTGGACATTTTTAATCCTTTTGCCACTGTGGAAATTGGAGTTTGATCAAAAGTTTCTGAGTGAGTTTACTTTTGTGGTAGAGGATTGGGATGGTCATTATGGAGGATTATGGAAATTTGCCATAACCAAACCTGAAGAGCTGCTCTTCAGGTTTGGTTATGGCAAATTTCTTCAACATATAAATGTCATTAAAGTATTTAATTTCTCCATCATAAATGAAACTCAGTTTAGCTGGATACAGGATCTGGGGTTAAAAGTTATTTTGTTTTAGGAGATTAAAAGTCAATGACCACTGTCTTCTGGCTTGAAAAGTTTCAGCAGAGAGATCTGCAGTCATTCTAATATTCTTCCCTTTGTAGGTAATGGCTTTCTTACATCTGGCTGCTTTCAGAATTTTCTCCTTCATATTAACTTTAGTGACATTAATTATGATGTGCCTGGGGGATGTCTTTTTTGGGTTGAGTCATGCTGGGGTTCTGAAACTGTCTGCTATCTGAATTTTAGAATCTCTAGGCATGTCTGGAAAATTCTCTTTCATAATTTAATGGAGAAGGGCCTCTGTGCCTTGAGAAGCCACTTTATTGTTTTCAGGGATTCCAATGAGGCAGATATTAGCTTTCTTCAAATTATCCCAGAGCTCTCCAAGACAATGATCCATTTTTGCTCTCCATTTCTCTTCCTCTTTGAGAGTTTGGGAGCATTCAAAAGCTTTGTTGTCAATGTCAGAAATCCTTTCTTCTACTTGCTCCACTCTGTTACTGAGGGATTCTACTATATTTTTCAAATCTTTGAGGGCTGAAAATTCTTGCTTCAGTGTGTCAAAATCTTTGGTGGTTTCGTCTTTAAATTCGTTGAATTCTTGAGACAACTTTTGAATTGCTCCTCGAATTTCTAATTCCAAATTTTCCTCCATTCTATTAATCTTGTTTGCAATCCAAATTCTGAGTTCGATTTCTGACATCTCGGCCAGCTGTTTATGAATGGGATCTTCAGTTACATCTGCCATATCTTTCGGGGAGGCGGGCAGGGGGAATGAGCTACTCTGGTTATTCATGTTACCAGAGTTTTTCCGCTGATTCTGCTCCATGATCATTTTATACCATTTGACTTTTTCCCTGGAGCTTTGCCGAAGACTCGTACAGTGCTACAGCCTGAGATACAGGGGACCTGTTTGGTGTGGTGGGGCTAAGTGGCTCTGTCTTGTTTTCAGCTGGTCTCTGTCCAATCTTAGTGAAACAATTACTCTGGGTTGAAGTCTTAGCTGTGGAGAAATACCAGCAATTAAGTCACCCCACCCTGCACAGGCAACAATTGGAAAAGGAAAATCAAACCTTCCTATAACCAGACACCCAGGGCACCACTTGAATAGTCCTCAGGCGATTGGCTCATTTAAAAAAATCCAAATCAATTGTCTCAGTCAGCACCTGTCTCAGGTGGAAGAGTTTAAAAGTTCTCTGGCAACTAGATTGCAGGAGTCTGCTGATAGCTCAAATATGACTTGCTCCGGTGCTCCGTGAGGTCAGGAGGACTCACCCAGCAAACAGATTAGTCTGGGAAGGTTGATGCCTCCTTCCCCACCTTTTACCTCTGTCACACCCAGTCACTGATAACTCCACAGGGCTGTGACCTAGTTGCCTCCAATGAGCAGATACTCCAGGGATTTGCACCTGCCTGAATCACAAGGAGATCTATGTCTCCTCAGGCAGGCTGCTGCTTTCTGCCCCTGTTTGATGTTACTGACAGAACAGAACAACTTTGCGGAATTTGTTTCTGTCCCGGTCACATTCCCTTCCAGAAGAGAAGCTGTGTTAAGTTCACAGAACCTGCGCTTGTCTTTGCTACTGCAGGTTTGTATTCGCAGCATGGTTAGCTGTCCGTTCTAGCCTCCTGCCCTCCTTTGTCTAGGCTGATGATCCCCTGAGGGCTGGGTTCATCTTAGGCTCAGTAAAGCGGTCCTCTGGGTCAGCCCTGCCCTGGGAGCCAGCTGACACTGCGCATGCGTTTTCTACTCCCTGCACTGCACCCAGGCAGGTACCACCGCAGGCAAACCCTTTACTCATGGGGCCTGTGTTTCTGTCCCAGATCTGTTCTGCCGGTGGTTACCACCTGAGAAGATGCCCGGCCTCTTCTGGTTGCCCAGAGAGACTGGGGGTGTGACTCCAGAATATCCGGGGGTGAGCCCTATTGTTGCCAAAAATGGCTGCTGCTCTGTGCCTCGGGGCACTGCCTCTCCGGAGTGGTTCCCTCTCAGCCAACTATCCTCTCCTCACTCCCATACTGCAGAATCAGCACTGACCAATAGCTGTCCAGGTCCTGTCCATACCCCTTGAGAAATCACCCAAGAATCTGGACTTCTTGGGGACAGGCCTCCAGACCTCAGAGTGAGAGTGGAGGGGGGTGCTGGGAGCTCAGAATTGCAGGTAGAGGATATATACAGTTTTACACAGTTTTGCGACTGGCAGGAGAACACCATGGCACCCTAGTAGGGGAAGTAGGTCCAGTTTTTAGAGGGTCTCTCCTGTGGAGTATAATGGGAAAACTTTTGAACTCTGCTCTGTTTGTTTATGGGGTATTCCAAGATGTTCTCATAGGGGAGGGGACTTCTGTCCACTTGGTGATATATTTTGTACCTTTTGTTTGTATCCTTGGGGTCGCAGCTCACCTCAGCAGGATTGATCTGTGTTCTTCAACCTTCTCTCTTGGCACAGCTCTAATCCGCCAGGTTACTTGCTAAATTTCTGTCCTTTAACTCTCCTTCTGGACAGGAGCCTCTGTGGAAAGCTGGCTTCAGTCAGCCATCTTGTCTCCACCCCCCTGCACATGGACTTCTTTGACATGTGGTTTACAGCTCCTTTTAAAACTCATTCTTCTGGTATAAGAATGACCATGGATCTGCATTCTTAACTGAAAGTTGTTCCGCTTAAGAAAACTAAAAAGTGGACCTCAATCCCTTCTGGCTTGCAAAGCCTCTGCTCAGAAGTGTGCTATTAGCCTGATGGGTTTTTCCTTGCAGGTTATTTGTTGCTTCCATGTTACAGCTTATAGAATTTTCTCCCTCATTTTGACTTTGGCCAAGTTGATGACTATCTGTCTTGGAGATGTTTTATTTGCTTTCTATCTTCCTGCTGTTCAATGATCATCTTGCATGTGAATATTTGTATCTCTGGCAATACCAGAGAAGTATTCCTCAATAATTCCCTCTAATAAGTTTTCTTTGCTTTTTGTTTTTTCTTCTTCTCCCACAAGAACATCTATAATCTCTATATTGGCTTTATATAGTCTCATATTTCTCTGAATGACTGTTCATTATTCTTCATTCTTTTTATTTATTCATTTATTTATTTATTTATTATTAAATCATAGCTGCGTACATTAATGCAATCATGGTGCACCATAAATTGGTTTTATATACCATTTGACATATTTTCATCACACTGTTTAACATAGCCTTCCTGGCATTTTCTTAGTCATTGTGTTAAGACATTTATATTCTACATTTACTAAGTTTCACATGTACTCTTCATTCTTTTTTTTTATTGCATCTTTGACTGACTAGTTTCATTCAAAAGGCTTATATTCAAGCTCCAAAATCATTTTTTTCTGCTTGGTCTTACTAGTTCTTGAAGCTTTCTGCTGTATTTGGAAATTTCCTAAATGACCCTTTCATTTAAGTTCTATTATATCCTTTCTTACATTGTTGATCTCTTTAGAAACGTTTTCATTTTTTCTTTCCTGTCTTGAAATTTTTTTAGCTTCATGTTTGCTTTCAATTTTCTCTTCAATCCTATTTATCTTATTTGCCATCCATATTCTGAATTTGTACACTTTGACATTTTCCTCTTCACTGGGCTCTGTTATTGTAGATCTCTTATGATCATTTGGAGGGAATTAAACAGGCTTGTTTTTCCATATTGCCAGGATTCTTTTGCTAATTTCTTCTCATCAAAAACGTCTTCTGTCAGTTAAAGGCAAATACGTTGTGGTGCACCTGTTCCCCTTTGCTGAAAACCCTCTTACTTAGTGAGAAGTAGAGGTGCCTAAATGGCACATTTGTGTCCTACTCTGGAAGATTTACCTGGCGGGAAAGGAGTAGAGGCCCTCAGAATGTAATGCAGCCAGTCTGTATTGTTCCATTCCCTATGGTTGTCACAGTCCAAGCTGGTGCTGGAGGATCTTTGTGTGGTGTAGTGGGTTCCCAGTCCACTGTCAGAAGCTCAAGTCAGGGGCTGAGTGAGTCCCTCTCCAAAGAGGCAGGTGTTGCATGAGATTTCTCTACTCATATTTCTGCACAGTAGTGAGAGTGACTGTTGGGAGAGGTTATTTAGGTAGTGGCCACACATGTCAGGACTGCAGGTGTTCCTTCCACTCAGGTCCAGGTGTAACATTGGCATGTAGTGGGGTGAAATTCATGGCTAGTGTGTCTGTGGTAGAGCACTGACTACAAGCATGGCATCAAGCAGTGCCATGGAGATGTCCACATGGCTACATGGGTCCTCTGGAGCTCAGCCCACCAGGTGGTGTACCAGGCCTGGGACACAAGGGCTAGGCTGCCAGCTGGCTTGTTCTTTCTCTCTGAGGCTGTTACTGTGGGACCTTTTGAGTGGCAGAGATGCCCATACCATTCAAATTCCCCAGTGTTGGAGCAAGCTTAGCTTTTAGTCATGGTGGGCTACAAGACCACCTGCTATCTTTGTTCCCTCCCCGGTCTTGCAAGGATCATGGGGGAAGTTGCAGTAAAGCTGATCCCTGTGTAGAGCATGTACCACAGACCTGAGAGCTCAAAATGGTATCAATTGCAGCAGCCCAGGAATAGAGACTAATAGGTCTCTGCTGAGCCTGCTTTCTGGTGCCATGTCAGTCTGCAAAGCAGTTCCTTTATCAGTTTAGAGCTCCATGGTGGTTGAGGGGGGGGACACAGCTTGAGTCACAGTGTCTGTCTATAAAATTAAACATCAGAAATGGTACTAGATTAATGGAAAAATCACCCTGAAAAATTAATATTGTGATGGCACTTCTGAAAAAGTGATTCTCTCTTTTAGCCTTTCCCCATGTGTAACAATCTCCGGGTATCTTCTGATCTTAGAAAGTGAATTTTTCTGTCCCTGTCTCCTCCACTTCCAGTGTCTCCCATTATTTCTCTGATGATTTACAATGCTCTCTACAAGACGGTCTGTCCATAGGTGAACTTGCAACTTTCAACCCTCTCCCAATGAACAATGTATGTGGGCTGCTTCTAGTCTGACATCTTGGGCCCCCCATCTTCTGGTTTACCAATATTATTTTCCATAGCATCTACCCTAATGCATTGTTGTGTTACATCATTTGGCAACTGTGTTTTTCATATTTCTTATTCAGGCTCCTAATCTTTCGTATTATCTTATTTTGTTGATATACTTTTTTTTAACAGACTATTGTTGTGTTGTTGTTTTTTGGTGTGTTCTCTAAAACTATTTTTAAAATTTGAGCTCTCTCCCCTTTGCTGAAAACCCTCTTACTTAGTGAGAAGTAGAGGTGCCTAAATGGCACATTTGTGTCCTACTCTGGAAGATTTACCTGGCAGGAAAGGAGCAGAGGCTCTCAGAGTGTAATGCAGCTGGTCTGTATTGTTCCATTCCCTATGGTTGTCACAATCCAAGCTGGTGCTGGGGGATCTTCCCTCCTTTCCATTTTCTCAATTTAGGAGCCAAGACCTTTGGCCCCTGTCTGAACCTCACTGTGCCAGGCTGCAGGCTGTGTGCTTCTCCAATGCTGTGTCTCCTAAGGGGGAATTTATTATTTATTCTTTATTATTCATTCTTTGGGTCTGAACCTGAGGGTAACTTCCTGAACATTTTTGGCTATGATCTTTAGCAGTTATTAATAGCAATAAGTATTTTTCTAGTGAAATCGTAAGGACAGGTTGAAGAATCATAGACTTCCTTTTGTAAGTATGACTAAAGAAAATATAATCATCTGTATAAGGTTCTCATAAAAATAGGATTCCTTCAAATTGGCCTTTGTAGCACTCAGTTTTCTGCTCAGTAATGGCACACTAATACATTTACACATTGCTGGGTGGTAGTAGGTCTGTCAGTCAATGTTGGCCAGATGGAGGTCCTGGAATATGTCTCAGTGCATACCCACCTCCAATATTTACCCCTGTGTGGACGAAAAATGGATCCTTTGGGCATTTCTTGGGTTCAGCTCTCTTTTTCAGAGATTCTGAGGTCATACATCAGTCTCTCAGGGTAATTGCTTTCACTAACCTAATACCATTTGTGATGGTTAATTTTGTGTGTTAACATAGCTAGACTATAGTGCTCAGTTATTTGGCCAAACACTAGTCTAGACATTGCTTTTTTTAAGATGTGATGAGCAGTTGTAATCAGTTTACTTTAAATAAAGCAAGTTATCCTCCATAATGTCAGAGGGTCTCATCAAATCACGTGCAGGACCAAAGAGCAAAGACTAAGGCTCCTTAAAGAAGAAATTCTGCCTCAAGGCTGCATCATAGAAATTATGCCTAAATTTCCAGACTGCTGGCCTAGCTTAACAATTTTAGACTCATGAGCACAATATCAACTATTATCTGAATTTCTAGATTGCCAGCATGCCCTGCAAATTTTGGTCTCTTACAAGTCTCTCTCATGGTGAAGTTTATGTGTCAACTTTACTAGGCTAAGGGATCCCCAGATAGCTGGTAAAATATTATTTCTGAGTGCATCTGTGAGTGTGTTTCCAGAAAAGATAAGCATTTCAATCAAGCTATTATTTCCATCAGTGGCTGAATGACACTGTCTACTAAGACAGGCCGACTGTCCTAATGCATCGTAGGAGTGCATAGACAACATCATGGGAGCCAGACCAGACCCTAGGTCTGTCATGATTCAGGCAACTTCCCTCCAAGGTCTCACAAATCCCAGTGATTCTCCAGTGTCCTCCTCTTTGTCCTCTCTCAATTCCACATCATTTCATATACCTAAAAAAAGAGGAGCCAGAAAAGATGTCAGAGGTTATCTTGCTCAGGTTTTCTAAATTTTAAATATTGCTTGGAACAAGTTTCTACCAGAAGACAGGGAAATATCAGATATATTATATAACATGTAATTTAGGCAAGAAAGGGAAACCAGGGTAATTAGAAAACATTAGGCAAGTATCTGGCCATTCATAAATATTCTGTATTCATGCCATGATATCAGGTCCAAGGCAGCATATAATTAGGGAAAGGAGACTTTTGCTTATCCCTATGGGATTGAGAAGTAGTTTATATTGAAGATAAGGAAAGAATCAACATGACATATCTGATTCAAAGTTATGCATTATTTCCAGATGGTAGATCTGCAATATTATGTAAAAAGTCTAACTTCTAGTTTTATCTGTAATCTCAACTAAAATGGCATATTTTCTTGAAACAGTGTTTAACATTTATATGTTCTGTCTAATAAAATAATTGCTATAATTGCATAGATTTACTATTTTCTAATGTAATCATATATTTATACATCTAATGTAATATACCGAGCACTCCATTAAAATGATGATAGTATCTGATTGTCTTTCCATTTACACAGTTTGACAGAGTGATCTGAATATTACATATGATAAATGCTCAATAAAATTTACAAAATAAAGAAGTATAAAACTTGAGAGGATAAAAACATTTCATGAGTAAACATAACATAATAAATACGTTACATGCCACAAAGGAAAATGCACATCCATTGGTAAAGAATTTCAGAGAAAGGAAAGACTAGTTCTAACTCTTAGGGATCAGGAAATCCTTTGGGAGGCTAGTATCTGAGCTGGGTCATGAAGGACAGGCAGATTTTTTTAACATATGGAAATGAAAAGAAAGGATAATATGGGTGATAGCTTAAATTCAGATAGATTATGGATAATATGTAGATAGTTATGAAAGTTTTGAGATACATGAAAACCAAGAAACATAGGTAGTAAAATCCACGTGGACAAAAACCAATGAAGCCCTCCCGGTAACTCCGGTAAGCCAAGCAAGTTAGAAGGTGAATCCGAAAGGATGCTATTGGCTATGTTTCATGGAAGTGAAATAATGGATCATAGCATTATCTGTCTCAGACATTCATAGTATCCCATGTATACAGTTAACAATGAGTAATATCCTTGGTAGGAGTGCAAATTTTTATAGAGAAATAATGAGGAGTCTCTCTCACTCCCTGCTCTCTGCACCCTTCTCTCTCTCTCTCTTTCTAATCTCTCTGCCCCCACACTCTCTTCCCTCTCTCTAATACAAAATAAACTTACACTTTCATATTCTAAAAAAAAACTAATGAGGAATGTAATTTGGACAGGTCAGTGGAAGATAGATTACACAATGCAAAGGCAATAAATCTTTCTAAACAGGGTAAAGGAGGAAGAAAGCTACAGAATTTATACTTGGAGATTCCATGTTGTTTCATTTGATTTCTGTTCCACAGGTGGACATTTACTCACCGAGTATTTACCATAACCTCTTTCTCTATAAAAACCAATATTTAAGACAGTTGGGATATAAGATGTCAACAGAGTACCAGTAGTCTGTTTATAGTCAGGACATTAGTCTCACTAAAGTTAAACAAGTAAGAATCAATGCTGGGCACAGAAGCTGTACCCATCTGACTCCAAAACTGACTCTTTTTTGTTTGTTTCCACTATAACATACTCAAATTTTGCTCAGATTTAAACTTCACAGAAGCCAGTTCCTGTACTGCCTCAATAACTTATGTAATTATTATTTTCTCCACCTGTCCACATCTGACCCATCTCTTTGAGTGCTCAGTGTAAGTAAGCATCACTCCCTTTTGGACAATCGCTGATTCTCCCCACTCCATTCCCAACCCAGAAACTCTCTCTGAACTATAATAATTCAGATGACCACACCACTGACGTGGCTCACTAGTTCATAAGTAGATGCTTGCTTAATAGTCCAGCATTTAACTCTCCTGCCTGATGGGAAGGCCATGAAATCTGAGGCATAAACTATTGGATATACCTTGAGTTATGGAAAAGGAAGGTAGAATGGGCCCCTCCTTTCACCCAAGGGAGACTTTATCTGATGGAAGAGCCACGTGTGTGCACAGGCAATTTCTACTCCATAGAACAGAAAGAAGGAAGTAGACCTATATCTACAAAAATGCTTCACACATAAGCAAGCAATTAGAAACTTTTTTTTTTAAATAAAGAGGTAAAAACATTCATGTTTTTACTCATGACAACATAATTTCTGGTAAGTTCCTCTGGAGGTATTCATTTTAAAAACATGAAATGTGGCAAGAGACATCGTCCTAAATTTTTCCTATTGGAAAGCAAGAACATTCTTCCTACTATAGTCGTCTGTGCTTATACCTTCGTACTTGAGAGGTCTAGTTTTAAGATTCCTATAAAGTTGGCCTTCGTTCTGTTTGCTTTTGCCATGCCATTAGAAACAGCATTTTCCTGGTATTGCTATTGAAAATACTTTTGGCTCATATAGTATTTGGCTCTCTGGCCACAGGGTGCATGCATGGGGAGGAGCAAAGGGAGAGCAAAGAGAAGGGGCAATTTCACAGGCTGGTAACAGAATCCCAGAGAAGAATACATTAAAACAAACCACACACAGTATTTTCCCAATCCCCCAAGTGTCTAGATTTCATCGCCGCTGAGAATGAAGAAATAGAGACAAATGTTAAGTCTGCTTGTTCTTACAAAACAGAATACCTCTGTGGTTTCCAGAGTTAATTTCTCATGCTTAGGAAGGCATCGCTGTAAATACACATACACACACATGGACCCTCCTTGTCTGTCAGAGGGAAGTCCAGAAAGTATCCAGCCATTGTTAATACTATTTTTCATATTACATGGCTGGATACTTTCAGACGAGCCTCATAATTAGTGACTATGTCCGTTTATTTTCAAATAGGCCATTTGAATTTCCTTGACTGGTTTTCAAGATATTGGGGCCTCCAAAAATTTGTCAGAGAAAGGGAAGAAGGATGGAGCAAAATATATACCATGTCATCAAACTCCACTAAACAATACAGAGCAGAACAGAATGATTCAGTTTTGCTCTATGTTGCTCTGAACCACTGTTCAGAAGATTCTGCAAGGGCTGGAGACATATGTGCAGCCTTTTTGATCTCTTCCCTTGGCCTTTGGAACCTGTTCTCTCTCCTGAGATGTCTTTTCCCTTGGCCTGGCCTTGTCCTATAATGTGACAGCTACTCTATGCCAACAATCTCAAATAGTTTTAAACATTATTTGGCGACAAGTTGTTTCAGTTTTGAAACCTGAAGAAACCAAGAGGCAGAGACAAAAAAGATCACAGGGCCACTTAGTATCAGAGCTACAGAGTTCATGTTTCTTCACTATATTGTGGCGTAAAGCTATATATGATACGTATATACTATATATGAATATCGTATGTTCTGAGAATCTATGTATGTGTATGTCTAGGCATGTGCAGTATATATATTCAGATCTATCTATATGTCAAGGCTGTACAGTTTGTATAATGAGACAGATCTAGTATTGAGTATTAGTTGTTACTACTTGTCAACCTTGGGCAAGATATTTAACCTTCTGCACCTCATTTTCATTAGCTATAAAATTTGAATAATAATGTTTGCCTGCCTGTTGTTAGGATAAAAACATGATAATATGCATAAAACACCTAGGAGGTAACTTGGCTTACAACAGGAACTCAAAATTATACTTCCTGTTGTTTTTGTTAAATGTCTAAAATTTACCTAAGAAGATAATTGTGAAGGTTAAACAGCCCACAAGGATACAAAAGCTTCCCTGGTCGGTTTCCACTTGATCTTCCTCGTTTCTTTCCCTTCTCCTGTCATGACTTAAGTGTCCTCACAGCCAGGGTGATTCCAAAGCAAAAGATGTTTGGTCAGCTGGACACCCGGAGAATAAGCATTATTTCATTGCTTTTTTTTTTTTTTACTGTTGTTCCTCATGTCTCCCTATAACACAGTCTTGGTTTTACAAACTAGTCACATCATTGAAAAAGTCCACTTAGTCAATCCAGCTAGTGAACAGCAATTTCTGTTTTAAAACCAACAATTTGATTACTTTATAAAATTGGCCATTTTCCCTTTCCCACTGGACCAATCAATTAAGTTATAATAATACAGTTTGTGTGACTCAATTACAGTGAATTTCTCTGCCATTTGCTATCAAAATAAAAACAGTATTCTTTTGTTTAACAAGTATGAAGAACTATTTTCTTCACTAGTTTGGTTTCCTAGTAACACAGAATCATGATTTAAGTGTCCACAATAGTGACTTGAACTTAAGCAATAATTATTACGGTCATATCACTGTCCCAGCCCCTATGGCCCTGGTCTCAATCGCTGCAGGAAGGAACCAGGGGTGACATGGATTAGAAGTACAAGCTTGCAGGAGGCGGGCTAACTTGATTGCAGGGTAGCCACAAGCAAGAGCAACCTCTGCAGTAGCCTTTTATTGAGATGGTACAATACAGGTGAGGGGAGTATTAGACAATGACTGCGTGCCTAAGGATCACCCTGGGCTCGGGGGCTTTCTCCACAACAAGCACCTGTGGACGAATTGCCTGAGGGTCTGCCCCCCAGGTGCAAATCATCTTGCTCAGAGGTCGTGTGGCTCTTGGTGTACTCTACACATCACCCCAACGTGAGTCTCAGGTGAAGGTTATGAACTCATCCTTGCCTTTCAGTAGCAGCACACATAGGGATTATCCTTTTGGCCAGGAGCCTAGTCTGGTCTACTTTAGCCGTGGAACACGCTGCATCATTCAGGAAGTGTGAAAACTCTTGCCAGTTTATTTTAGTAGCAAGGGGTTAAAGGTTTATTCAGCTTCTCACATTTGAGAGGAAGACATTGGCACAGGTTTTTTCTAGACTTGTGGAACAATTTGATAAGGATTGGCCCCTTAACAAAGCAAAACATGTGCCAAGACAATGGATATCTCCATGTTTGCCTGGTATTCTAGATCTCTTTATAAATTTTTCTAGCACCTCATATTTCATTTATGTTTTGGAGATCTAAAACTCTCATTACTTTTGAGGTGATTGCTTTTGTTCCCTCTGTAATCTCTCCACTTGAAATTCAGTGTATGAGTTCAAAGTTAGTACCTAGAAATCACATACATCTCAATGATTTATTCTAATAGCCTGCGGCCAATCAACACAAAGATAAGGTTTAAGATGTAACCTTTTCTTCATCTGTGTAATTGGATATGCTCTGAAGATGGTTAAATTTCCTACCTTCCCAGCTTTTTCTTGGAAGAATAAATTTGCTAAATGCATTAGAAATGATTCAGCATGGGTGCCAACATTGTTGCTGTTGTTATTTCAGTGAGAAAATGCTGCCCTCAAGGAGAACTATTTCCAGGAATGGCCAATAAAAATATTAATAATAATAATAATTAAAATGCTTCTGGTTTTTAGTTGTGTCAACTGAACAATGCTGTTAACTCTTTTTCTCTTCTGTAGTATGTGAATCATTTCTTTTCTGTACAAATTTAATATGCCATAATGGATGACAAAAAATAGGCTAAAATTTCAGGCTCATACTTCCTTGATATTCAATGTATAATAAACTTTGTCCCTTAAAATAATAAGGGCTGACAATCTCTTAATTAATATATAATTCCCCCAAGTCATACAAAATATCCAGAGAGATGTATGTCATATCACAATTGGGTTAGCAGTGAGGATCAGGGAAGGGATATTTTAACAACTGTTGCATCCTCTGTAAGAGGATGATTTTTCTATGCTCCATTTTATTTACCAAGTCATTCCCTACAATCACTAAAAAATGAGATGTATAAAGAATATTAAGAGTTTCCTCATCTTCCTGAAGGCCTGTTTCATTTCCTAATGGTACATGTCAATGTGGAGTCTCGGAAACCATCCTCACAAGGGCTTACAATTCACAACTCAGCATCCAAACATTATCAGTCTTCTGAGTATCTGAAAGGGCCTTACAGTTCATATAACATCCCAGGAAATACTGCTTATAGAATAAAGTATAGACAGAAAATTTGAGTAAAACACTTCTTTATTAACTATCAAGTGACTTTCTGTGAAGTTGAAATGAAAGATCTTTTTGGACTTGAGTTAATTAGTAAATTTTCATGGTTGTAGTAAGATACACGAACAATTATGATTACATCTTCTTCTATTGAATAGTGAAGAGCATCAGTTAATTTTTATAACTTTTTTTTCTTTTTTTGAGAGTGTCTATAGCCTGGGCTAGAGTGCCATCATTTCAGCCTGGCTAACAGTAACCTCAGACTCCTGGGATCAAGTGATCCTCCTGCCTCAGCCTCCCAAGTAGCGCATAGCTGGGCGTATAGGAACCAAACATGACACCCAGCTAATTTTTCCGTTTTTAATAGAGACAGGATCTCGGGCTTTGCATAGGCTGATCTCAAACTCCTGTCCTCAAGAGATCCTCCTGCCTCAGCCTCCCAGTGCATTAGGATTACAAGCGTGAGCCACAACACTTGGTTCATCTATGTTTTTGGTAATTACAGTTAACCCGATATGTCCTTCTTGATGTGATCATTAATTAAAGTTTCCATAGTTAAAGCAGAGGTTCTCAAGTGGGAGTAATACTGCCCCTACCCCCACCTGAAAATAACTAGCAATTTCTGAAGACCTTTTTGGTTATCACACGGAGAGACATGATTCTTCTGGCAGTTGGTGACTAGAGGTCAAGGATGTTGTTAAATGTGCTATAAGTCACAGTCAACTCTCCAAAATAGAATAAATTTTCTACCACCCGCTAATATAGACCTCTTTATAAATTTTTCTAACAACTCACATTTCATATTTCCACCACACAGGGTGGGTTGGTGAGAAAAGAAATACTTTGTCTTAGGAGTTAGGAGTAGCACATCCTGTGCATTATAGGATATTTAGCAACTGGTAGGAAGAGGACTTACTTCTTTAAGTTGTTTCACTCATTTGCAACTTCACACTCTCAGTAGGATAAGGGTCACACTATTTGTTGAGCTTTTAACATTCATTTTACAAGATGTTTTGTGAAGATTGTTCCAGGCACTGTACATGTAGTAACTAAGACTATAGACTTTGCCCATGGTCTCATGGAGCTTAAGTCTAGTGGGGCAGCCAGATCAAATCATGACACTAATGCACATGCAATTGCAAGCAGAGACCTTTTAGCAATGGAATTTGATTCTGGGAGAATACTTAACAGAGGAAACTGACGAAATCTATAGTTAAGGAAGGCCCCCTTGTGGAAACGTACTTAATCTAAAACTTAAGAGGTAACCCCTGAGGGAGGAGCTGGTGACGAGAAGGGCAGTAATACCACATGTGCAATGTCTTGTAGATAAACACAAAGAAAGGTGGCCCCACATGAAGTTGAAGAAAGCATAAAACGATACACCTTGTAAGCCACATCTTGAGAGCAAGGGGAAGCCATCAACAATTTTTATGCAAGATCAGGTTTATTTTAAGATAACTGAACAGTGGGATTCAAAACAGGTTGCTCAGTGACCCAGTGTCAACCTTGAAGAAAGACTCGTAGAAACTCACAGTGCGCCATTGTAGTCTTTTCCTATACAATAATTTATCAATAACTTCAATAAAAATATAGATGTGCCAAACAAATAACAGGTTACACAACCCTCAAAGGAAATTCTACTATTGTAGAGAAGAAAAAGTGGAAAACCCAAAATAATCTGGATATTTAAGGAGCAATTAAACCCAGGAGCAATAATCACCTCCCAGCAGCACCCCAGGTGGCTCAGCCGAGGGCGCGGTTTTGACTGTGGTCCTGGCTGCAGCCTAACCTCACTTTATCCTGCCTGCCTTACAGTCCAGGTCCTTCAGCTTTCCCCAAGAGTCTGTTTTACCCAATATCATTTTGATAAATGTATATTTGACGTAAATTATTCAGATCTGGTTTCTGTTTCTTGCAATAAGAAATCCTGACTGGTACCCTCTCAAATGTGTATTTTAAAAACTTACATAAAAATTTACATTTCTATTAAGAACTGAAAGACAACAGATCCAAAGTGAGACTCCCAATCACCAAGCTCAATTTGACACAGGCCACTTTTCTTATTCTGGGAGCCTTAAGCCAGAGCAACAGTATAGACATACATAAAGATGGTAGAAGGTTTGGTGAAGGTGGTGTGAAAATACTTACAGCTGAACCTCATTATAGTTGATCTCATATTTGTAAACTTGCCCGTTCATTTAAGATTTATTTATAACCTCAACATCAATACTTGTTAAATTTTTGTGGGTCACATAGAACATTTACAGAGTAGCAAAAAATTAGAATCACACTATGTTCATGTTCTCAGCTGAGGTTAAACAAAGTGACACTCTGACTTCTTATTTCAGGTCTCATACCATAAACGAATACACTTTTCACAGTATATTTAGTGCTAGATTTTTCCCATTTTTGTGATTTTGTATATGTGTGCAGATGGAAGTGGTAAATAAAATAATGGGAGGGCCAGGCACAGACTGACTAAAATAACTGTTGGATTCTGACTTAAAGCAGGCCACCAGATGCAACTGTCACAACTGACGTGCATCAACTCACTCATGCTCTAAATCCTGCCACCAGACACAGCTTAATTGTCACTTGCCACTCACTGATAGGGTTTTGATATGAGTCTGCAAGCAATTAATTTACCATGGTCTCCGGGCAGTGAGACCTCTCTGCTAATGATAATCTGTATTTGCAGCCGCTCCCCAGCACTAGGGTCACCACCTCAGCTCCACTTCAGACCATCAGGCATTAATTAGATTCTCATAAGGAGGACACAACCTAGAGCCTTCACCCACACAGCTTACAGCAGGGTTCCCACTCTTACACAGATCTAAGGCCACTGTTAATCTGACAAGAGGCGGAGCCAGGCAGTGATGTGAGTGATGGGGAGCAGCTATAAATACAGGTGAAATATGTTCATACAGGTGAAATACAAGCGAACCTGGCTTTGATCTCCAGCCCCAAGGCCAGGTTCACTTGTTTCCTTCTGTGCATCTTCTGTGTGGCCCAGTTCCTAACAGGCCACAGACCAGTACTGATATATGGCCCAGGAGTTGGGGACTACAATTCTAATAGCAAGACTGAAGTGATGTGTATTGTAGAAAAAAAAAAAAAAAAACACGTGTGTCAGATAATCTTCATTCAGGCTTGAGTTATATAGTGCTGCGGGCCATGAGTTCAATGCCAATGAATCAGCACTGTTTATTAAATAAGGTGTCTTCAAACAGAAACACACATAAAATGAGGTTATGTATTGATGGGTTGATGAAAAGGTTATGACCAGAGATGCAAGAACTGAACTCTGCAACTTTCCCAGCAGTCATAGCTCAGCGTTTGCTAATTCAGTGTTCCTGGCAACTTTATAGGACACAGTTAACACCAATAACAAGACTGAAGTCTGAACTCTGGAAAGAGCACTTGGTCACTATACTGTGAGTGTTCATCACATCCCAAAATTGAGAGGAAAGTGAAGGGATTTTTTCTCATCCCAGGACAAGGAAGAGGCCCTCATAGGGCCAGATGAGTCCATCATGTGTTTCCCAAAGTGGGACCACAATGAAGTGTTTTCTGACCCCAGAATGACAACAGAGGAGGGCTGGTGGTGACGGTAGTAACAAGGGTCGCTGTTTGGGGAGTGGCCTGCACTCCCAGTGTGTCAAGGCACAGAATGGGAGGGTGTTTTCCTGTGGATAAGTAGTAGACCACACAGGAGGAAGAACTTCGGGGAACAGCTATCTGAGGTCCTGTCCAATAGCATTATCTACAGGGGGGAAAGGGCCGCAGCAGGAAGAGGCTCAGTTTGTACTACCAGATAAACCGGGAGTGTGGGAGGGATTGCAAGTGACCACACTAAATAAAAAACAGCAGGAAAGAGGGGCCCAGCACGAAACCTCAGAAGGATCCGCAAAGTGTCCTTGAACAGAACACTCAGTTTACCAAGTCCAAATAGTGCAAATTCCTATTCCATTGTACTAGTAAGAACGGCACCATACCGTTTTCTTTTCTCCCTTTAGCTTCTAACATGCTGGAAGTCTGAAAAATAGATGGTGAAGGAGGAAGATCAGCTAAGGACACACAGAAGCAAATACAGCTTCCTTTCCAGCCCCTTTTCCAATAAGGATCTCCAGCCCAAAACCAGACCTCGCAGGCGAGGAGAGGTTTCACGTCAAGTTTGTGGTGTAGATTATTACATGCTTGGTACTGGCATAATTTGAAGCAAGATTATGCTAGTGATTTAAGGTGTCTATAGAGCGACCTGCTACTTAAAATTCACCAGAGAGGTCATAGGCCTGTCAGAGTTTTCATACAGGACCAAGAAAGATTCCTCCTACTCCCCAAAATGAGGATGACAGGAAGCAAGGATCCAGCTGTGGTTTGATGATGAGTTCGTGCTGTGCAACCAGTTAACTGTCCTCACACAGAATTGTGTTGCGCTTAAAATGCCTGAGTGCTGGTTCCGGGGTTGGGTTCAAACCCTGTTTTTGTTACTCACTATACAACAACTGTGACCAAAAAATTTAACCTCATTAAATCTGAATTTATTCACATATAAAGTGCAGAGGAGATAACAATATTTTAGGAATATAGTTTTATAGCCTTGTTCTTTGATCAAACCTGGGTAAAAGGACAGTGGTATAGATAGAATCTGGCTATTTCTCAGATCCACTGGTTACAGCCTCCTGAATGGCATCCCCCGAAGCCCCAGGCTCAGTAGGAAGGGGAGGGCAAAGTCAAGCCAAGATGGGGCACTCCACCTTTATGTGATAACTTCACTTCCAATATGTTTATACGTTCCTGGAAAAAATCATGTTATAAGAAATCACCCCATAGATTTGTATGAAGATGCAATGAAATAGAAATAGGGCAGCACCTGTAGCTCAGTCGGCAGCGCGCCAGCCACATACACCAAAGGTGGTGGGTTTGAACCCAGCCCGGACCAGCTAAAACAATGACAACTGCAACAAAAACATAGACGGGCCTTGTGGCAGGCGCCTGTAGTCCCAGCTACTTGGGAGGCTGAGGCAAGAGAATCACTTAAGTCCAAGAGTTGGAGGTTGCTATGAGCTGTGACACCATGGCACTCTACCCAGGACCACAGCTTAAGATTCTGTCTCAAAAAAATAAAAAATAAAATAAAATAGAAATAATACATATAAAACACTTCATAGCATTTGGCAAATAATGCCTAATCAATCAATCTCAAAATATCAATATCATTAATATTCATTTGATGTGCAATAGATTCGGTATGTAATACACCTAACTCAGTTTTGCAGTTTAACTGGTTATCAGAAAATACAACTGAAAGAGGCATGTAGGTATATAAACTCACTACCCATGGCCAAGTTAACTCTCTAAGCACCCAACCAAGATTTTCATCGTAAAAAGTTTATTGCTTAGCATTTAAATAATGTTTAATACACTCTACACTGTATTTATTTTTAGAAATATCTTCCATATTATAATAGAATTTTCAAAAGAAAGCGATTTTTCTGCAATCATTGGTTGGCTACACAATTGCACGGGCTCTATTAGCCTTTCCTTAATGTCAGTGGCTACACAGATGAGTCAAGGTTCATCAAGACAAAGACTTTCACTGAACTGAATATTTAACTGGAATGTTTTACCTCAAATATTCCACTTCAAGAAATGCTACAACTAGGGTCCAAAACAAAAACATGCAAGCAAAGGAAAAAAATTTTAATGCAATTAGACAATTGAGAAGAAGTCAAAATTAGACATGATAAACTAACATATCCAAATCTGTAAGAGCAATATTCCAAGAAAGAAGGGAAATTTTTTTTTCTGTTTTATTTTTTTTATTTTTTTATTTTTTTTTATTAACTTTTTTTTTTTTTATTGTTGGAGATTCACTGAGGGTACAATAAGCCAGGTTACACTGATTGCAATTGTTAGGTAAAGTCCCTCGAAAGAAGGGAAATTAAATGGGAATGTTCTTCATCTTGATTTCTCTGACAAGGGCCAATTTCCCTGGAGAGACAGAGGTTTAAAGGAATGCCAAAATCACAATATTTAATTCATCCAATGTATCAAAAAAAGAAGCTTCATTAAAGAAGCTTTTTGTTTTGTTGCAGTTTGGCTGGGGCTGGGTTTGAACCTGCCACCTTCAGTATATGGGGCTGGCACCCTGCCCACTGAGCCACAGGCACCACCCTAAAGAAGCTTTTTTAACTTTGCTTTTCCTAATCTGAGGTAACACAATTTTATAAACATATTGGGCTTTTAAATTTTAAATATTTCTCTGAACGATCTTTTATATCTTATAAAAAAGGTCATCGATGTAAATGATAGCTTATAACATACAAATCTTAGTTATAATGAGACCTGGTCCGGAGACTAACTTTCATCTGAACCCAGGAAGTCTCCGATAGTTGGCAAAATCTGACCAGCTCCTGCAAAAGAAAGACATTCAGGGTTATTACTTTCTTTTTGAGTTAAAATTTGAAGTGGACAAAAAGTCAGAATACAATAATTGTAGAAATAAATTTTGAGACACTTCAGAAACAATTTTTTAAAACTTATGATGTATTCTGAGGTTGCTAAGGAAACCAAATAGCACCACTGTGTTTTATTACTTAATTGGTCAAAGACATTGGAAAAAATATTTTATATACTGAATGGGCTCACCTCAGTCCTATTTGCATTGGCAGATCAAATGCACTTGACAATGACTACATCAAACACAATCAGAAACTGGGTTAAGACTAGAAGATACCACAAAAAAGAGGAATGTTGGAACAAATTCATAACCAGATTAAAACTGCAAGAAATATCTAAAATGCTTTTTTCCTTAGTGAAAATGAATATTTGATATATGACCAAAGAAGAAAGATCATTGCAGATTTTAAAATCAATTTGCAGCAGGATGGAGAATAGCAGGATAATACAAAAATACTGTTATGTGTATTGAAGAATGATATTTCTCAGTTCTATATTAGAAAGCAGCATAGTGTGTAAACTGGGCAATAATGTACCTTTCTTTAGAGGGAAATAAGACCAGATTTCAGCGTGCAGTAGTTAATGAGTGATACTATCCATCTTATTCCAAGCTCAAAATTTTGCAAAGAGCCCAATTACAAGTAGACACTCTGAAAATATTTGTTAAATCAATGAACAGGTGAACAAAGAATGCACCAACTCCAAACACAGGATAAAATGTAATGCTTATGCCTACCTTCCTGCCTTGATTCATTTATTCACTCCGTAAATATTCAGTCTGCTCTGGGTGTTAAAGGTAGGATAGTGAACAAAGCGAAGGCCTGCCACCCTGGAGATTACATTCTCAAGGAATTTAAAATTATTGTGATGACAGGTGGGTGCGTGGGCCAATTTGTGTTTCTGAAAATCAGATTACTTGATGATCCCACTTCAGTGGGCTTTGGTAAATTGTAGTGTCATCAGAGATTAGTTTAAGTACTTATAAAATAGTTGGCAGAAGAGTACAAGGTTTACTGTACTCTTTATTTTTTATTTAAAAAAATAAATTGGTTAGTGAGGTTTGCGTTGCAATCTGTGCTGCCACATCTGTTATTTATTTCCATTTTCTAGCCCAGGAGTTTGTAATTAAGGCGGCTTTGACTGAACAGGAAAAACTGATTAATTGGGTTGTTCTCATAACAGTTACTTCATCTTCTGGTTTTGATGGGAACAAACAATAACAAAAGCAGAGGGTCAAACCTTAGTAAATTGCCTGATGTTTCTAAGGTAAACAAGTCAATTGTTCAAACATAAATTGTGTAGAGTGATGAGGATGTCAGGAGAAGCAGGTAATCTAGATACACGTCATGTCCTATGAATGCTAGTTTTCCAGACTGGATGCTAGCTAAGAGAACTTTCTGACCAGTATCTCATTTTACCCTTGCTTTCTCATCTGCTTCATCAAAGTTGAGAAAGTACTCAGTATACAATTATAAGTAAGGTAGACAAGTTCTATTTGGTTTTATGTAAAGATTATGTAATCTTTGAAAAGAGAGTTAATATAAGCTATGAAATATCTTGGTCAGCTGTGGCGCATCTTACAAGGGTATATGTGAATCCTAGTAAATGTGGAATGTAAAGGTCTTAGCAAAATAACTAAGAAAATGCTACAAAAGCTATGTTAACTAATGTGATGAAAATGTGTCAAACGATCTATGAACCAAGTGTATGGTGCCCCACGATCATACTAATGTACACATCTATGGTTTAATAAAAAAATAAAAGAAAATAAAAAGAAATATCTTGGTCAGTAGTTTTACTAATATTATCTATTGTTAACAAGAAAAATTGTATTTATATTGAATTAGAAGAGATTTAATTCAGACTTTAAAAGAGCTTTGTAATCACAGGTCTGCTAGGTATTTGAGGCTATGAAACCTATGACAAGCCAAACCAAACCAGTCCTGGCAAGACTCCAGCTATAGCACAGCCCAGAACTCTGAACTGCCTAGGTGTAGGAATAGACCTCTAGGTCTTTTTTCTAGCTTTGACGAGCCAATGTCTTTTGTAAAGGAGAGGTGAAAACCTAAGCCTGGAATTCACTTGACAAATCCACACTACCCTGACAAGTAAGCTATTCCCTCAAAACTCAGAAACACTACAAACCTGCTCAATTACTCTGGGGGTTGGAAAATGGTACTTGCCAGTGCGTCAAGTACAGGAATAGTTATATATAAAATGCTACTGAATAGAAAACAAGAACCCTGAAAATTAGCAAAAATTAGAATTCAGAAAAATGTGATGCTGTACTTGGCAATGGAAGATGTCTTTTCAAACAAGACAACAGCACTTAAGAATGTAGGGATTAAAGCAAGTTTTGAATACTAGACATCTGTATAGTTAGATATGAAACGAATTATTTACTTGAGTTCATTCATTACTCATCAGCAACTACAGTAAACATGTCCTATGTCCAAACCAGATATGTACAATAAAGTAATAAATAAGATATATGTTTAAAAAAGAAAATTACAGGGTTATTATCTAAATCCAGCGGAGACAGACGTCTATTAAAATGTTAATTTCAGCTTTGAAGATTTTTTTTTCCAAATATTATTAGGTCCAGAAAACAATTTGGCTACAAACCATGTAGTAGTCTTGTCTGCCTACAACCATGAAATTACAGGGCCCTTCCTACCTCCTGTCTACCGTCTGGAGGTAAAATGCCATTTTCATCACATCTTACCAACAGTATATTAACACATTGTACCTCAACGGTCTTTCTCCCCACACATTAACTCCTGTCTAACTGTGAGGAAGAAAACATCGGTAAATTCCAATAAAAAGGAATTTTTAAAGTACCTTACCAGTACTGGAGGGTGTCTGCTCTTTGATGAGAAATACATTAATGCCTGGCCATCCCCCACCTGGAGCTGCAGAAGCACCCTCCTATCTGCAGCACTTCCCATCATCTTAAACATCAGGTCTGAACTTGAACTTCACATTCTCGGAGAAGATTTCACAGACCCTCCAGATGAGGTAAGGTCTCCTCTTGCTTCCCAGAACCTTCCACTTCTCTTTCTCAGCATGCTTTGGTTTTATTTTGGAAGGCAATTATTTAATGCTTTTTCTCACAATCTTTAAGCACCATAGGAATAGTATGGTGTTCAGCAGACCACAAGTACACATGGCTCATTCATCAGCCATTAAGGTGAATTTCAGTAGTAACAAAAGGGAAGCCATGCTCATATATCTACAGGTATTCCAGATTAAATGTGTGAAGTGCAGACTTTGGAATATTAAAACACGGTACAGTTGATTTGACTACCCAACCATGGGCTGTGTTTTGCATATGACAATGTCTACAAAAAATACTTGCAAAAAATTGTGGTGGTCAGTCAGTTTGTCGGGAAAATATTCTAACTTTAAGAAAACCATGAGTTAAATGTATTTATGAAATATTAAAGTAATTATAATAACTGTTACTAATTTACCAAGCACTTTGTTAGGCACTTTGGGAATTATTTTGTGTCATCTTCACAACAACCCTGGGATGATAATGGCTAAGAGATTTAGCACTTGCTCTGCTCTAAGCACATTATACAGACTCATTTGTTTAATAATCCCTGAAATTCTATGAAGTAAGCACTGTTATAATGCTGTTTAATATTGAATGATGCCAAAGGATACACAATTATCATGGTTTACTCAAAGTAACAGAAAGCCATAAAACTGGCATTTAAAGAAAGTCAAGACTCCTAATGCAAAGAAATGTTGAACGCCTGAAGCGCTGGACGCCCCAGTTGACCTGTTTTGATTAATTCAGATCATAGGCCTATAGCTAAACACAATATGTACCAAATAAACATATACAACTATTATGTACCCATATAATGAAAAATAAACATTAAAAAATATAAAGACAAAAATGACAGGAGAAGGAAAACGGAACCACTGCCCTTAACCAGTTTCCTACATTGCCTAATCATTAATGGATAGCACAAGTTTTATGTTCTGAATTTTTCAGACCAAAAAAGACAGACAGCAACTGAGGCTTAGAAAGGCTTAGTTCTTTGGCCTAAATCATACAGTAAGTGACTCAAACCAACACAGGCTCCAGGCTCTACGTGACTGAGGCTCTTAACCACCCTACTATGTAGCTTCTTACATTATAGGTTCCTGGGACCCTATATTGTATACAGCATCCCTATATTGTATAAGTCATTAATGCTTCTTTTTACCCTAAATTTACCTTATTTAAATTATCTTCTATTTTAAAAGTCAAAAATAAGGTCTATATAACTTAACAATAAGCTTCACCTAAATGTTTCTTGAGTTAAGTGAATTACTTTTGCCTAGAATGAATCTGTTTACATTTGTGCAATCTTCTATTATTATCACACGATTTACACTTTATCCATTTAGCAAAAATTTATTAAAATAGAATAAGATAGGTAATTCTGGTCCACCAAGTACTTAATATATAATCTTGGAAAATATAATTAACCTCTTTAAGTCTCAGCGTCTTTACCTGCAAAATGAGAAGAATAATATTACCCGCCTTGATAGATCATCCTAGAGATTGTACAAGGCAATGAGTTCATACTTAGTGCTGTTTCTGGCACATAATAAATGGTTAATAAGTGTTTCTTAAATCATACTAATATCAGTTATAAGCTAATATAAAGATGGGAAATTCAGAGATTATAACTAAATAAACAGTGGTTATACATATTGGGTTAGTGACAGTGATGCCGATGATGCTGGTGGCATAGAGAAATCACAATCCTAGGGGAATAAAGGAAAGATGTATTATACCAGAAAAGAGCAAGGGGAGACCTTATGTAGATTATCTACTAGTAAAGGCAGTGATGTCTGTGTCCTGAAAGGGCTCCTGGAGTCAGGGCATGCCCATAGGAGATCCCTGGGTCCCTTCCCTCTCTCTCCTTAACCCTTCCCATGGGCTCCTCCACCTCTGCTTGCTGGCCTGCTGCACATGATCAGGACTTTTTTTAGAATAGTGTGGGCTTGTTTGTCAACGCTTAATTCTTAGGAGAGCAATTCCAAATATGCTGCACTTTACAAGCAATCTGTAGAGACTGCAATAATAGAGAGGATTGTGTTGTTTAGCCAAAGAATAGCTTTTTCTTTTGCTTTTTTCCATCAAGGAATGAATACCAGCTGAGCTAAACTATGGCGCCTGAGTCACTGTGAAGTCACACATTCTAAGCATTCTTCCAGGAGCATGAAGAAGGACATTTTGCTGACTTAGAAAAAGGAAGGGGAATTAGAAGCTATTGAAAATATACAAATATAAACACCTTAATGAATCTTCTGAAATATACTATTGTTAAACATGACCATGTAAATTATGAATAGCAATGTTATTTTGATAAACCAATTATATTTTGAGAAACAGATACATTTGTTATTAAATAGGCTAAATGTGTAACTATACACACATATTTAGAATATGGATAAAATATTGAATCAACTAGTAACAAGTTATATGAACAAACAAGTATATTGAGGATGGAACAAAAAAATGCCAGGAATCTAATTAGGGAGATCTTTCCTAGAGAGAATTTACCATGTCTACAAAACATGCTATTTCTATGACAAACACACATAATACAGTACATTTTAAGAAAAGACTGGAAGGTCATACTCAATAGTGTGAACAATGACCCTTTTTCAATAAAAAAGTTGTGTAGTTTTAATTTCTACTTTCTGCTTTTTCAAGTTGTCAACAATAAACATGAGTTGAATTTGAATGCTATTGCTACGTTAGCTATTGCAATTGATCACTTTCAACATTTGCTCAAAGGAGAAATCAAATGACAAATTTTGAAAGAAACGACATAAGTTAATCACATTCAGTGAAAAAGAGTTCTCAACATTTAGACTTTAATGAGGCGGGCCAGTGCAATAGTGTCATTTTATGAAGGCATGGAACAGTGAATTTAAATTCTAGACATTTGGTGATTTAGCTGATGTAAATGCCAGTTAGTGCTCAAAGAATGGGAAAGGGGTACTCTGGAAAAAAATTTCGAGGAAGGAAAAGTATTTGTGTATTTTTGTGTTCTTTTTCCCATTGATTTTCTACACTTGGGGGGATATGTAATGTGTCATGAAATGAGAAATGTTTTGCTCAGCAGAAATTTTCTTAGGAAGGAAACTATATTCTCAGGGGAGAAATACCTTGGGTTTCTCCAAGTTATTTGGTAGGTGCAAAGGTGAAATGGGAAGCCTTCCCTGTGCAAGTCAAAGGGAAGATTAATCTCTTAAACCAATGAGCAGAAGGGGCAGAGCACAGCAGCAGACATGGTGGACGTCTACAGTTTATAGAGCTTTGATCTCCAAATGCTAATTAACAACAATAATAATAATAGCTAACACCTGTTGTAAATTTACTATGTGTCAAGCAGGTACCATACTGCTTCCACAATATGTTCTAAATCACTTAATTCTTCTAAGCACTCTTAAGGGTTGGATTCACAAATCCTTATTTTGGGAAAAGTTAGTATATTGAGTTTCTTAAATAGACACAGGTACCCAGAGGCAGAAAAACATGAGGAAGAAAGTCTGTCAACATTACAAATTCAAGAAAAATCTCTCAAATCTTAAACAGTTTAGGACAGGGAACAATAATAACCAGCTCTTGGTAAGAAAGGATGTTCCCATTCATAAGAGAGGTACACTTACCTAAACAACTTTTAGGCTATACAATAATAAAAGGAGGAAATTTGCCTGTTTTTTCTCACTAGGAGAGGCAGAGAGGTCCATTAGAAAGAATATTGGCTTTAGAATCAGACAAGCTCAGATTCCCATATTTTCTCTGTCTTCGCTTAGTGTGTGACCTCAGGCAAGTCATATAACTTCTTTGAACAGAAGTTTGCCTATAATTGGGACCAGCTTCGTGACTGTGCCATCTGCATGGTCCCATAGAACCTTGGGCTTTGAGGGACATTCCCTGGGTTGAATGCTCTGTGGTTGACCATCTTGAAATTCTAATAATTTTGAATAAGTGTATCCATATTTTTATTGCACACTGGTGCTAAAAAATGGGAATATCAGTACCTACTTCACAGATCAGTATGAAACTATCTAGGTTGGTTGAGCACCCATCGAGGAACCTGCCATACAGAAGTCAGGATTACATCTTGGTGGTTTAAACCTCTAAGCAACTAAGAACAGTGCACTTTTAGTCCCAGGCTATAATGCTTTGTTGGAAAAATTGCTAAAAGGAGAAAAAAGAGAGGCAAGAGATAGTGGTCATGGTTCTTGTGGTGATTCTCCTGACATCCTATCGCTCTGGATGTAGAAAGAAGGACATCACTCACGTTACTCAGACCACATAGTCAGCCCCATTCCACAGAAACTCAAGGCTAGGGAAATTTAGGGTCTAAACACACTTGTCAGTAGGGCCATGTGAATAGCAGAAATGATAGGTAGATCAACTCAATTTAAATCACTTAACTCACCAAATAAACACTAAAAACTTCATAGGAAAAAGGCTCTATGTCTGTGTAAGTGCAGTGTTTTGGACAAATGCACAGTAAGTGAAAATGAAAAGAAAATTATTCATAAATTTGGCAGCATTTTAGAGCTTTATTGGGACACAGAGAAAATTTTTTTCCATGTCTTGATTTTATAAACCCTATCCAGAGAGCTAATATTAGTTAGGGAAATGTGACTAGTCATGGGGCAGGTTAGAAACTGGAATCCAGATGTCCTTTTGCTAGACCAGTTCTCTCTGGCTACTCATGTCTCTACAAGTCCAAAGTTATCTTGGACAAGAGAAAGGGGCAAACAGTATAGTTTATGTCATTCAACAGTACACATCAAAGACCTCACATTCAGTAGGTTACGATAGCTTCAAAACCTGATTCAATTTGTCATTCTCTATAGTTAAATGATAATGAATACTCACCTTTCTGTAAATAAGCCATAGCTCATTTTAACAAATAACATGAATGCTATTAGAGGCACAAAAATATGTTTTAGCTATAAGTACAGTTTTATTTCTGGAAAAATTTTAAATTGGTCACATCCTATTTCATTGGAAATAGAATATAGAATAATGGTGTAAGTCAGGGCTGGAGAGAACATGACAGATATCTTGCTCATTGGCCACTGGCCAGGATGATTCACCTCTTGGTACCTCCATTTATTTTCTTGCAATTTATAGACAATAGTATAAGCTTAACTGTGAGGAGATGACATCCTCTATGTAAAGTACTTGGCCTACTAATGTCTGGCCCATAGTAAGCTCTCAATAAATACAAAATGTTACCATCAATATTATTACTACCACTGATAGCTGAAGACTTCTGATTCTGGTACACAACAACAAATGTAGATGTGAGATAACCTTGTCTTGACTATTACACATTTTATGCATGTAAATTTCACATTTACCCCATAAATAGGGATAATGTATTTTTAAAAGTTTGAAATGCATTTTAGACCATTTAAAATGTATCATACACTGTGAAAACGTTTTGGAAAACTTGTTTCATAATGTTTTCTTTCAGATTTTAGCCCCTTTACTTGGTCAATGATTTCCCTTATCATAAGTAAGCCTTCTAGAGATTAAATCTCATGTGAGTGATTAAAACAACTCAAGCTAAATAAATGAATGAGTGAATGAATGAATAAGAGAATAAATAAATCACTCCCTATAATCTAAGAAAGAACCGACGGTACCATGATCATGATGTTAAATAATTGATTCTGCAACTTGTAGGTTGTTTATTTTATCCTCATGTCTGAAATTATATCTGAAATGTGATTTAATCATTGTAGTTTTATAGACTTTTAAAGTAATTAATGATATTTAAATATTTGTGTTCACTACGTAAACATAAGTGCAGCCAATGAGTAGTTTATTTTTTTTATTGTTAAATCATAGCTGTGTACATTAGTGCAATAGCCTGTACCCATTCTAAGATGCACCATAGATGTGGCCCCACCCATTACCATCCCTCCACCACAACCTCCCCCCTCCCTTCCCCTTCCTTGGCCCTTGCCCCATAGTCTTGTGCTATAGTTGGGTTATAAAGAAAGATGGAGACTTTACCTCTTTCATGTTTACATGGATGGAGCTGGAACATATTCTTCTTAGTAAAGTATCTCAGGAATGGAAGAAAAAGTAGCCAATGAGTAGTTTAAAACTTCAGTGTTGGGGGGTGTGGGCCACGGTGTGTGACTTACCTCTTGGGTGTGGGACACTATTAATAGTGGGACGTTACCAAGCAAATGCATGCAGTATAACCTGGCACACTGTACCCTCAATGATAGCCCAATCATAAAAAAAAAAAAGCACTTCAGTGTGTGTGGGGAGTGAGAAATATTATTGATGTCTTAATAATTTTAATGTCTAACTAAAAATTTAGGAAACCTGAGATATATTAGGGCATTTACAAGCAGGCTGAAAGGCTTTCTATGTTACCATACTTCTTTTAAAAAGGTTCTAATTTGCAAGTTATAATAAGGTACATAGATTAGATTATAGTACCAATGTTGATTCTCCAATCTTGATCATTGTACTGTGTTTAGAAAATATATCCTAAATTATTTAGGGGCAAAGGAGCATTGTGTCTGCAGATGACTCTAAAAGAGATTGGTAAACATCTATACTCAACAGAGAAGGAAAAGCTGGAGGCAAATGTAATATAATGTTAATATTTAGGGAATCTGGGTGAAGAGAACATGAACATTCTTTTTATTCTTCTTGTAATTTTTCCTTAAGTCTAGAAGTATATCAAAATAAAAAGTTAAGCTAAAAATAAACTAATTTGCACCAATGGTTTGGATAAGTGGTTAGCTGGTAGACAATGGGAAGAGGGCTCAATGCAAGTAAAGACTATATTAGTGAATAGGAGCACTGGGGAAATTAAATACATCAGAAGGTCCTGAATAGTGGGTGTACTGGGACTTAAGGTGAGAGAGAGAGAGACAGAGTGCACAGAGGCACTGCAGTTCTGTGGCAAGCTATTAAAAGATGTGATAAGCAGGGAAGTTAGAGAGGATCAGGCTGCACTTTAGAAAGACGATGCTGGCAGAAGTATAATCTGCTCTGATGAGAGTCAGGAAAGCCAGTTAGTGATCAGTGTAATATACAGAATGAGTATGAAGGGATGAATGAGGATAGTTGCTTTAAGAATGAAAAGGCAGGGCGGCACCACAAGGAGTAGGGCGCTGGCCCCGTATACTGGAGGTGGCGGAGCAAGGGTTGTAAAATCTCATAATTACCTACACAGGCTCTGGTTTCAAATCCAAGGTTTTGCACATCGCAGCTATGTCATCTTTGGCAAGTTCCTTAACCTTGAACTTTAGTTTTCCTCATCCACAAGATGGATGAATTGGGAGTCTATCCCTCACGAAGTTATCAGGGTTAACAAAGGGGATGAATAAATATAAAGTGATTAGGAGAATTTGGGAGCACATAGAAAGCACTCAATAAAAATCTTATCACAGGCATGGTGAAGATCTACTGATGGATTAGACAAGTTTGATGGCAGCAAAACAGTGACATTCACCAAGCCCAGGAATTTCAGCCTGAGTATTATAGGATATCCAGCAACCTGGCCCTCTCTCTGCCCACCAGATGCCTATAGCACACCCTCAGTTATGGCAATAGGAACATAAGCAAGCATTACCAAATGAACCATTCCTAAGTGAGACCCTGCAACCCAGATGGTGAAGAAAAAACACAAAGTAAGTCTGGCACTTACTTGTAGAAGTTTTTACTGAGATCAGTGTATAGAATGTTGGGCTACAGGGCAGTACCTGTGGCTCAGTGGGTAGGGCGCCGGCCCCATATACCGAGGGTGGTGGGTTTGAACCCCGGCCCCAGCCAAACTGCAACAAAAAAATAGCTGGGCATTGTGGCGGGTGCCTGTAGTCCCAGCTACTCGGGAGGCTGAGGCAAGAGAATTGCCTAAGCCCAGGAGTTGTAAGTTGCTGTGAGCTGTAATGTCACAGCACTCTACTGAGGGCAATAAAGTCAGACTCTGGCTCTAAAAAAAAAACAAGAATGTTGGACTGCAGAAACCTTACTATCTAGAATTTTCCTCCCAATCTCAGCTATGCTAGTGTGCCTCTCGTAATTAGTCCAGAGGAGTGTGAATAATACAGTCTTCCACCAAGAAACTGCAATGGAAAATCACTTCAGACAAAAAGAGTGCTATTGGTGAATTGCCATAGAAATAACGTGTTTTAAATGATGTTTAAAAATATAGAAAGTAAAAAAATCAGGTTACAAAATAGAGTTTTATAATTTTTACATAGAATAGGTATGACAATTAAGTTCACAAACTTGCCACTGTGCACTTATGTTGACACCACTGTACGAACAACCCAGGAAAGTTTCATAATGTGGTATATATGTGTCTCATAGCTGTGTTCATGTTGATATTTGTGGTCATGTCCTACTGAGTGGTGTTCATTTTTTTGTTGCATGTTTTGGAGTGCCATTGCAAGGATGCCAGAGCTTGAATTAGAGCAATGAACAAACGTTTGCAAATTTCTTGTTAAACTTGGCAAGAGTGAAAGTGAAATCAGGGACATGTTAGTCCAAGTTTATGGGGATAACACTATGAAGAAAATGACAGTATACAAATGGATTAAATATTTTTCTGAGGGGAGAAATTTCATCACTGATGAAGAGAGGTCAGGGCAGCCAGTAATGAACAGACAGACAAAGACATTGCAAAAATTTGTTAAATCGTGCATCACAATTGTCAGCTGACTGCAAAAAGCATAGCAGACCAAGTAAACGTCAATAGAGAAATGGTTAGAAAAATCCTAACTGAAAATCTTGGCATGAGAAAGATGTGGCTCTTGCATCACGACAATGTGCCAGCTCACATGGCACTGTCTGTCAGGGAGTTTTTAGTCAGTAAACAAATGAAACACCCTCCTTACTCACTTGATCTGGCCCCCAATGACTTTTTTCTTTCCCCAAAGATAAAGGAACTATTGAAAAGAAGACATTTTGATGACCATGCGGACATTGAGGGTAACACAACAATAGCTCTGAAGGCCATTTGAGAAAAAAGAGTTCCAAAATTACTGTAAAGAACGGACTAGGTGCTGGTGTTGGTACACAGCTGCCCAACAGGAGTATTTCCAGGGTGACCATAGTGGATATTCACCAATGAGGTATTTGACAATTTTTCTAGGATGAATTTGTGGACTTAACTGTCAGACCTCATATGCATGTAGATGTATGCATAGGATAAAAAATGGAAGGCTATACGGGGAAATTTTAATTATGAGTATCTCTGGATAATTTTTATTTTCTTCTCTATGTTAATATGGATTTACTCAATGAAACAAAAAAACTATAATAGATGTAATTTTTAGGCTGGAAAACAAATGGAATTTTAAGACATTTGAGTATTTTTCATATGGTGAAAGATTAAAAAATATTCTTATAGGGTGGTGCCTTTGGCTCAAAGGGGTAAGGCGCCGGCCCCATATGCTGGAGGTGGCAGGTTCAAACCCAGCCCCAGCCAAAAACTGCAAAAAAACAACAAAAAAAATCTTATATTTCAAAGTATCACATATTAAAAGGGGGTAGAGGTAGAGTTACATTTTAAAAAATATCACCAAAAAAGTTAATTCTGTGATACATGACTATTTCAACATTCTGAAAAATGAAACTAGAATAAAGCTTTGTTGCATTATTTGCATTAGATTTAGTTAAATGAAAAGTTTTATGTAAAAGTCAGTGTTCTCTGACCATAGAAGAACCGATATTTATGACACAATCCCGATCTTCTGATTTTTTTCTTTGTGCTGTCCCTCTGTAGATGCTAGATCAGATTATCTAAACATCTGATAAATATTTCAGGAAGTTGGGCTGACTCTTTTGGCATTTTGGAAAAGAGAAATAGGCATTTTTTGCCCACCACTACCATCAAAGAGCCTAGAAGTCTAGAACTTACTATCTGATTTTCAAAAGAATGGATAAAAAGTAAGTACAGCCCTGTGCCTAAGCAAGGATTGTTTGGGAATAAAAAAAAAAAAAAAATTAGGCACTCCTTAATATTTACATCAGATCTTTCTCAGAATCCTCTAATAACATTCTTACTGTAAAAATCTTATAGTATGATTTGATCAGATCTGGGTTAGAGTTTTCAGACTGTTCATCACTGGGAAAATGACCTAGGTAGTGTCAGGATCTCCCCTAATGCCCCCAAAGCTCTATATGAAACAGGACAGAAGCTCATAATAAAGCCAGCTATTTGGGGCAGCAATGAACAAGCTCCTAGGTGATCCCTTCTATCCCTCACTTTTCCAAGCCTTGTGATTCTGAGGGAGGCAAAGCATAAAGAGGGTGATTAATCTTTAGATAGTCACACAGGCACAATATGCTTGTCGTAGCATCAAATCTCTTCAAAACCTCCAGTGCCTTGAAACACAGGTTCTTTCCATGCCACAGGGCCCTCCCTAACCACACTTGTAGTTTTGACTTCACCTGGCCAAGACACCATAGCTACTCAGGTCATTTACGCATTCACTTGGGAGTCTCTGCTCTCTCTACTTTCTACCTGGCCAGTCCCCACTCTATTCCATCTACCCTAGGACTGATGAGTATTGCTTTATGCAGATTCACTTGCTTCTTTACTTAACACTTACTAGAATTTGGTGTATAGTAAGTGTAGGGGGAAGCAGCTGTGAGAAGAGGCAACACATATTCTTTCTTTCAAACCTTACA
The DNA here is from genome assembly GCF_027406575.1 of Nycticebus coucang. Lineage (NCBI taxonomy): Eukaryota > Metazoa > Chordata > Mammalia > Primates > Lorisidae > Nycticebus > Nycticebus coucang. The sequence goes on along the minus strand of NC_069792.1, from coordinate 25,243,241 downwards.
AACTACTAGGGAAAACAGACATTGGTTTGGGTGTCTCAGAAAGTGGAATAAGTAACACTACAATATTGATACAGTTTATTTCATAACCAAAGATTCCTGAGTTAAACTCTTGTATGAAGTTTGCCATAGGTAAAACAAAAATCTAATTTAGAATTTTAGCAATGCCATAGCAATCTTGCAAGACTAACTTTAAAATATACTCTAAACAATTATTATGATTTTGGTGGCAATGATCTCCCACATGCAACCACTATGAAGGAATGGTGCCACATTTTTTCCAATATACAAAAAAGATAAATGGTAAACACTGATAAAGGTATTCTGTATTGTCAAGGCATGTATGTTGTAAAGAATTAAATGCTAATTCAACAGCACTGGCTTCCTGCCCTCTGTCAATCATATGAAAATCCTTGTTCACTTCTCCCAAAACTATAATGTTCACACTTGTACAATCTTCCTTGTCATGACTTTAACATTCTACTTTTCATTAACCATTGCCTGATATCAGTTGGTAGAGCTTCTTATGGCAAAAATAAAATGTTTTAATTCTTAAAAAGAAAAATCTTAGCAATTTATACTAAAATGTTCATACCTAAACTTGCCTATGTGGCAACCCATATCAATATTAAAATGCAAAACCATTGGCTTAGTTAGCGAAACCACTTTGACTTTTATTTACAAATCCATTTATCTGGACTTCATGCCTCAAATATAATTAGAATTGCTTTGACTTTAGACCAGCTTGATTTTAGATAGCCAATGTCTTTCAGCAACTTGACATGTTAAAAAATACATTTCTTCTGATGAGATTCTTAACCAGAATTTATTTCCCTATTTAACATGCTTTGTAATGCAGCACAGAAACCCTTTCAATCTGGGGAGCTAAATATCTACTTGTATAAAGTTGCCATTTTAAGGAAGCATGCAGGTGAATCTGAGATGCTCTCAGGGACAGTCTTTGGCGCCAAATAAAATGGAGCCAGTTTTAACTGAAAGTTTTTTCAGCTGCTACATATTATGAAAATTGTGTTCTGTTAAACTTTAGCCTGGGCCCAGAGCCAAGAAAAAAATTAATCATTGACTTATTTGTACATTGTTCATAGTAAATGCCATGAGGCTGTTGCTACCATTCTAATTTACTAAAAATTTAGCATTTTCATGGGCATCTGCAATCAGAATTCACATATTTAAACATTCAACAAAGATACAATCAAATGCTTGTTGAATGGCTCAGGCAGTTTAACCACAATACATAAATATTGAAAGGAGCTAAACAGAGAAAAAATATCTCTCCTACTTACTTTCAGATGAACTCTGGGTAGCCTCTCAAAATGTAATGAGTTTGGAGAATGTGTTGATCCGGTGGCTGGCTTGAACACAGGCCTGGTGCATGAAATTCACTTGACATTAAATGAAAAGTACTCCCAAATATGACCAAGTAATAGGTATTACCAAATTCTTTTCATTGAGAACCATGGGTTTGAATTTAATATTGAAAATTGATTTCTTAAAACCTTAGACTAATTTTTTTTTTTTTTTTTTTTTTTGCCAGGACTGGTTTGAACCCGCCACCTCCGGCATATGGGGCCAGCGCCCTACCCCTTTGAGCCACAGGAGCCACCCCAAACCCTAGATACTATTTTTAACAATAGTTATTGAAAAGTCTGCTGACAATGTGTTTGCATTGAGTCAGCCTTTAAAAAATGAGACAAGTAGGCAGTGCCTGTGGTTCAGTGAGTAGGGCTCTGGCCCCATATACCGAGGGTGGTGGATTTGAACCTGGCCCCAGCCAAACTGCAACAACAACAACAAAAAATAACCAGGCATTGTGGTGGGCACCTGTAGTCCCAGCTACTTGGGAGGCTGAGGCAAGACAATCACCTAAGCCCAAGAGTTGGAGGTTGCTGTGAGCTGTGATATCACAGCACTCCACCAAGGGTGACAAAGTGAGACTCTGTCTCAAAAAAAAAAAAAAGAGAGACCAAGTTATTAAGAAAAATATTAATTACATCACATTTTATTGAATTAAATCTATGAATCAACCCTCTTCGTGATATCCTAGTCCTCTGTTTATACATTTCTATGTAAATTAACAATTATTTCTTGTTTCCTAATAATAAGCCTATGGATTTTACTAACTTTAATTTGTCATCATAATTAGGGATGTTCACACCCAAGTAAGCTCTTTTAGTTCGTTTCATCATGATATAAGACATCTTTCTGATTTTGCTTGTGAATAATTTTGGGTAAAAGATGGGATGCCATCTATTTTTGTTATTCGTGGTAGTTAAGCTCTATTAAAGTTGCTGCAAATGCTGAATTAGCAAATGCCAAGTCATTGTTCATGGGGGAAATGCAAGGTTAGGTTCCTACCAGCCCCTAACAACATGTTCATCAACCAATCAATATATGAACTTGTTTTATGTGTGGTTCTGTTTAAAGACACTTTATGTAACATATGTTGTTGATTCCTTAACATTCAAAGGCAAATAGCGCTATAACTCAAACCTGATTGAAGCTCATCTCAAACACTTAATATCTCTGCAAGGCTCATCACAATCTTCTTGCACTTTGTAACATAGGCAGCATTTTAGCACTATGCTTGGAGGCCATTTTCAATAAGGAAATCACCAACCAAAAGCACAAAAAATGAGAACAACATAACAGTTAGTAGGCCATGAAAAGTTGCTTATTTACGGACGAGCTGAAACAAGAAGACAGACCATCACCTTGTTCAAGCCCAACTGGGAACCTGTGCATCAGGTAACTCGATTTTCTTTGCTACTCTTCCAGTGAACACAAATGACTATGAAAGTGCTAAAAAGTTTTGACTTTTAGATTACAAATAAATTTTAGTGAGTAGGCAAATTTACAAATACAGAATCCAGGAATAATGAGAAATTGATTGTATTTTAAAAATTATATCTAAGATAGCTAGAATTCTTGCCTCTTCTCAATGGAAATTGAATAATGTGAGCAAGGTATAATTGGAAAGAAAAAAATTCTCTTTGTCTCCTCTCCGGACCTACTAAGTATAGCGATAGATAGACTTCTGCCCCTTTATCTTTGATACTAAACTCTGTATCCCCAGGATGCCATATTGAAGCCTAATTAGAAGCAAATGCTTCGTAGACACTCCTAACTCTCTTTATCTACTTAAGCTACTAAAACTACCCTTCGTCCATGTTACTGAACAATTATGAAGTTATAAAAAGTTGCAAAGAACAAGTTATAGTGGTCCTATTCTCTTTGAAACTTTTCTCACACTAAATTTTACATTAGCTATCCTTTCTAAGAGAAAGACTACGGCCAGTTAGTTGAAGTCTCTCAAAACACAAACACAACTCCTTGTCAAAGATGATCTTTTATTTATTTTATTATGTTTAACACCTGACATGACAAGCTAACACATTCATCTTTAATATTACATTTGCAAGGCTTATTCTTAGGATATGTTAGCAAAGTATAAATATTTCAGATGAGTTCATGATCAGAAAATCTACCATCACTACACATTTCAGATGCTGAATTTTTCAGAGAGGAAAAAAATAGATTTTTCCCTTTGACTTTGATTTTCCTCTTTCAGTTGCACCTATGCAACTGAACCATTACCTTTTTTAGGAAATAGAATTTGCTTGAAAAAATTCTAATCATAGCCTTGATTTTTTTCACTTAGATATTTAATCTAGGCATAGGTGACATATGCAAGAAAGGCATATGTGACTAAACCCCTTGGTATAAAATATTACTGCTGGAAACCCCTTCAAAGTGATCAGATGGGAATTTTCTAGATTGCTTTAAAATGATATTATTATACCCCAAATAAAACAATCATCTTTTACTGCAATATAATTATCATTTGATGATAAGTTTTTATCAACAAAGTAAAATGTCAGGCTGACCCTCCACTGGGCTCTGTGACTTGAAGAGAAAAAAGAGATATGTAACTGACTGCCATTTCAATTTATGAAGTCCAGGCAATACAGCAAGTACATGTACAGGAATCAGTTTTTAAAAGTCTATTGGTTCAGAAATGTCTCAAAATACATGTCAAAGTGCTACTTCAAGTGTAGCCTACCATGCTCATTTAATGTCACATCCATTTTATGATATCTAACTTGATAATTGTCTTGAGACATTTTCACTAGTTGAGGAGTCATTTATTATGAAAATTACTTAACAGCTGGTTTTCATCAGAATTGTGCTTCCACTAAAGAGGCACTATGATTTTTTTCTACTTAGTGACAGAAAGTGGCATCACCCATTTCTCCTCCGAAATAGTTCGGGGTAGTGATAGATTACTTATGTCCACACTGTAGCTTACAGAGCTTTCAGCCACAAAGAGAATCAAAATGAATTGCAGAATCTACGATCGTGGTTTTGCCATTTGGGATTTTCATAATTAGAAAGATATGTTTGCTGATAGGATGATGACAGTGTGTTAAATTATCTTGGTAGACATTTATTCTATGAACATCTTCCAATATAATATGTAAATTTGAGAATTCTTACCTTTTCTTTTTCTTTTACCAGTAGATTAATTATTATGTAGAAATTCTATACAATCTATATAGCTGTTAGAAAAGCAAAGACATTGAACATGACATCTATTGGCATTTAGTTAATAAATTATCTTCCCATGTTTCACAATTAATACAGAAAGGATAAACTGACCCCACCATCTTTGTAATTTTGTGAAGCTCAACCAGTCTGACTCTCTCCATCTCGATATGATGAAAACATGATTATACTCCCCTCAGAAGAACATCAGATATCTGGCCTCTGAAAAGTCATGGGAAAGGAGATAATCTGTTCACATACATCTCATTGTAGAATCTACCCAGCAGTCCTTCACAGAAAAATTTTTACCTTGAGCCCTGGAGGTGGAAGTAGCCAAAGAATGGAGACAGGAAAAAGCCAGGGAAACCCTCTCTGGGTAATCTGTAGGTTGGTGACTTCTATTTAACAAAGTATGTTGTAATTTGTTCTTAAGATTCATAAGAGAAAGACTCAAGCTGGCCTTAAACTAGAGCACGTCATTATATATTTCTTTCCATGTCATCTACAAAGCCAGAGTTAGCATAAAATTGACAGTAATAAAATATTTGATTCAGATCCATGATTATAAACGTTGTCTGTGAGACAGCCTGAGAGATCCTTGTACATTGTTTATCGTGTTTATCCTCTTTCTTTGTCTACACTAGTGGTTTTCAACAAGAAATATTGAAAATGCCTACAAGACTAGTGATGTTCCAGCCCTTCATTGTTTTTAGTCCATTTATGGACAGAGCCAGCACTCGTGGACTTTTACCAAACCGAGAATATCATTTTCTGAACTTAATCCTTCACTGTGTTTGATGTAGTTGGAATCTGTTTTTCCTCAAAGTTATTTAACAGGTCCACCAAGTCACAGGCAAAATGCCAACTTCTGACTGAGTTTCTGCCTTCAGATTTTGGCATCTATTCTAATCTTTCTGCATTAGAGACATAGGAGAGAAAACCACTGAACACTTACATTTTTAAAAAAATCCATAAAATTCGTAATAGAAACCATTGCCTCCTATTTACTTCTTTGTTTACAAACCACAAAATTATGTTTTGACAATAAGAACAAAATTAATCCACAGACACCAAAAATGATCATAGGAATGAGAAATTAACATGTATGCATATGCTTTGGATCATATCAAGTGGTAACTGTGTAAGAATACACTTCATGAGAAAAGTTTTCAGGAAAGGCTGAATGTGTAGGGCTTACTTCCTAAGATGTTGTGATGATAAATTATAGATTAAAAAGAATATAGAACAAAATGGAATTCATTTGACTCAGTTTATGTAAATGTTTCTTTTTTTCCTCCTTAATCTATTGGAAATAAAGGCCTTAAAATGTAATCAAAATCTACCTTGGTGGATTTAGAAGTTACACTAGTTCTTAGTCAAAAATGTCAATCTTTTGTGGCTGTTCTTTCTTCTGATACTACCATTGATCAAACAAATACAGATGAAATCTGTATAAATCTGTATAAAGCATGACTGTGTACATTAATGCATTTATGGGGTACAATGTGCTGGTTTTGAAATCCAATGTGGAATGCTTACATCTAATGGATTAACATGACTATCTCCTCACTTACTTATTTGTTGTGGCAAGACATTTATATTCTATTCTTAATAGTTTTGAAATGTGTCACTGAAGCTGCAGGTATTTAGGTTTCTTGGTATGTAAATACTTTCTATATTTTTTAAGCAAATGTACTGTAACATGTAAGGGCTACATTCTGTTTTGCATTGATTTATTTAAACTGATATATTTTCTGGCAGCAAAGAAGAAATGCAGACAATCTTCTAAAACTATGCTTATACATAATTTTGACAAGTCCTTATAAAATGGTTATCGTATGTCAACACTGCCCTAAACAGTTTAATCTTCATGACAATTTGTGACATAGTTACTTTGTTTTCCCAGGTCAACAAATGAGGAAACTAAGAAGTCTAAGAAACTTTACAAGTGTCACATAACTTCTCAGTGGTGGAGCCAGGATCTGAACCCAGACGCACTGAGAAATCTTATTTTTGCCAATATGGGACCCAGATGTTAACACTGATTTATGTAGACAAAATCCAAAAATAGATTAAGTCATTTTTAATGGCATCACTGGTGGATCAGGATCAAATCAACTTCTGCTTTCTTAATATTTTTCACATAATTAAATAAAATTCATACATGAGGGGGATTGTATGGCAAAATAGAAATTTGAAGACCGCAATAATTGTTTTCTTAATGTTATCCTTTTGCCAGTCTCTATTTTTATTTCAATTTAGCTTTCAATCAAAGTTCCCTGCTTTAAGCATAACTTGATCGTGCCCTTCCCTTTTTCTATCCGCTGAGCATTGTCCACTTCCAACAAGATAAAATGTAACTCTTTCGGTCAGATGATGGTGTCTTCACAAGCTTCCTCCTGAATCACACTCCTCCATGGCTTCCTTTTTCTTTTGTTACTATTTTTCCTTCTGCTAAAATTTCTATTAACTGTCTTCCCTTCTCTCCACTCTACCCTTCACTTTTTTAGCAAATTCTACCTCATTAAAGCCTAATTTAAATATTCTCCCTCCCTCTCCCTCTGTCTCTCTCTCCCCCCCAAAACACACACACACACACACACACACACACACTTCTCCACAATTAAGGACTTTTAACACTTCCATCTGCATTCCCATGGTACTTTAATTTTCCCCTTATTATAACACATCGCCCTCCCTTGGAATTATTTACTTATGTAGCTGTCTCTACTATTGAGGGTGAGCTCCCTGAAGTGTAGAGCTACCCTACCCCCTTAGGCCATGGAGAAGCTTAATTAGTGTATGTTATTAATATACATTCACTTCAATTAGGTTCAATTCAGTTCAACTTAATGTAATTTTTCTTTATTACTATAGAGAGAGAATTAGAGACCATGCACAGTTCTGATGCTTGGACAATTTCTACCAGACACTAATTTCAGTTGTTTCATTCCTTTACACCTTGCACAACGCCTATCAGGGTGCGACATCAGGGTGTCTGAAACATTTTGAATGATTAAGTGAATCTACCTGATTGACCCCAAAGTCTGCAGAAGAGTCAGGAATAAAACTACTCTTTTAATTACAATGTCCATGAGAGGCCATCCCATGAAGTTCACACAGATTTGGGGGCCAATATGCTACCTTGCTTTCTACCTGCGTGGCTTTGAACAAGTTAAACAAGCATCTCACTTTCCTCATCTGTGGATGAGAACAATGTCAGTGCTGATATCATAGAAATGTTGGGAGGATGAAATATGTGAAGTGCTTAAAAGAGAGCTTGGCACATGGTCATTTTGGCAAAAATATTAAGTAAGGTCTTACTTGGTGTGATTCCATTATTTTCTTTTTGTTTTTTAAATCATATAAATTTATTATGTTACAGTTCCACAGGTCAAAAGTCCAGATCCAAAGTAGCTGAGTACTCTTTTCAAGTTCTCATGAGGATGAATTCAAGGTGTCAGCTAGAGCTATGATTACATCTGAGGTCCTGGGGTCCTCTTCCTAACTCACTGGTTATTGGCAGAATTCATTTTCTTGCCACTGCTCAACTGAGTTCCCCAGTTTCTTTATTTTATTTTACTTTTTATTAAATCATAACTGTGTACATTGATGCATTTATGTATTTGATATACAATGTGAAATGCTTACATGGAACTGATTAACATATCCATCACCTTCCTTACTTATTTGTTGTGGTAAGACAATTGTACTCTTTTCTTAATAACTGCATTATGAACATTAGATGAGGTCCCCCCAAATACCTTCCCTCCTCCCGCTTCCCCATCCCCTCCCCTCACTCTCCTCTTCCCTTCTACTTTCTAGGCTATAGTTATGTTTTACCATTCATGTGAATGTGTAAGTGATTATATATTGATTTCATAGTCGTATTGAGTATATTGGATATATATTTTTTTCCATTCTTGAGATACTTTGCTGAGAAGAATATGTTCCAGCTCCATCCAGGTAAACATAAAAGATGTGAAGTCTCCATATTTTTATGGCTGCATAATATTCCATGGTGTACATATACCACAATTTGTTAATTCATTCATGGGTCAATGGGCACTTGGGCTGTTTCCATGTCTTGAACTGCACTGTAATAAACATTCTGGTGCAGATGTCTTTGTTGTAAAATGATTTTTGATCATCTGGGTAAATACCTAGTAGGGGGATTGCAGGATCAAACGGTAGGTCCACTATTAGTTCCTTGAGTATTCTCCAAAATTCTTTCCAAAAAGGCCATACTAACTTGCATTTCCACCAGCAGTGTAGAAGTGTTCCCTTCTCTCCACATCCACACCAACATCTGTAGTTGTGGGATTTTGTAATGTGGGCTAATCTTACTGGAGTTAGATGATATCTCAAAGTAGTTTTGATTTGCATTTCTCTGATGATTAGAAATGCTGAGCATTTTTTCATGTGTCTGTAGGCCATGCACCTGTCTTCTTCAAAGAATTTTCTGGTCAAGTCTCTTGCCTACATAGAAATGAGGTTATTTGTTCTTTTCTTATTGATTAGTTTGAGTTCTCTGTAGATTCTAGTTATCAGACCTTTGTTTGAAGCATAACCTGCAAAAATCTCCCATCTGAAGGTTGTCTGTTTGCTTTACTTACTGTGCTCTTGGCTGTGCAGAAGCTTTTAAGTTTGATCAGATCCCAGTAATGTATTTTTGATGTTAACTTCAATTGCCCGGGGGGCCCTCCTCATGAAATATTCTCCCAGGCTGATTTCTTCAAATGTTTTCTTTGCATTCTGCCATAGTATTTTTATAGATTCATATCTTAAGTTTAAATCTATTACTCAGTGAGAATTAATTTTTGTTTCACTCTTCACAGATGATATGATCCTATACCTGAAAAATCTCAGGGAGTCAACTATAAAACTCTTAGATGTGATCAAGGAATACAGCAGCATCTCAGGATACAAAATCAATACTTACAAATCAGTACCTTTTATATATACCAACAATAGTCAAGCTGAAAATATAGACGGGGACTTTAATCCTTTTACAGTAGTGCCAAAGAAGATGAAATATCTGGGAATTTACCTAACAAAGGATGTGAAAGATCTATATAAAGAGAATTATGAAACTCTGAGAAAAGAAATAGCTGAAGATGTTAACAAATGGAAAAATACCATACCATGCTCATGGCTAGGAAGAATCAACATTGTTAAAACGTCTATACTACCCAAAGCAATCTACAGAATTAACGTAATCCCATTAAAGCACCATTGTCATACTTTAAAGAGCTTAAAAAATAGTGCTTCGTTTTATATGGAATCAGAAAAAGCCTCGAATAGCCAATATAGTACTCAGAAATAAAAACAAATTAGGAGGTATCATGTTACCAGACTTCAGGCTATTTTATAAATCTATAGTAATCAAAACAGCATGGCACTGGCACAAAAACAGACAGGGAGATATACGGAGCAGAATAGAGAACCAAGAGATGAACCCAGCTACTTATCATTATTTGATCTTTGATAAGCTTATCAAAAACATTCAGTGAGGGAAACACACCCTATTTAACAAACAGTGCTGGGTGACCTGGTTGGCGACCTGTAGAAGACCGAAACTGATTTCATTATTTTCTATACCTGCTCTGTATCATGGATTTCTGCTACAAGACCCTTTCAAGAAACTGACAGGGCTTTTGCCCATATGAGGAAGCTCTAGCATAGCCCTAATCATCCACATAGCGCTTTTCCTTCATAGGATTTTAAGAAATCTTAGGTATATTTTCCTTAACCTTCATAATGTCCCTGGAAGACATGTGTTATCTTCCTCGTTTAGTGTAGTTCATACAAAATTTTAAAGCTTTTTTCAGAGCAAAAACCAAACAAAAACAAAAAACACCCCGATGTTTGCAGAAAGACTGTCATTCCCAATAGTATGCCTGCCGTGGAGAAATACACTGCCATAAAACTCTCCAGGCCTCACACACAAACACTTTCTGTTTCTCCATACCAAAAGTTATGTGACAGGCTCGGTGCCATGGCACTCTACTGAGGGCAACAGCGTGAGACTCTGTCTCAAAAAAAAAAGTTATGTGACAATGAACTAAATATATGAGAGACAGTGACAAATGGGTGAAAGTTCAATGGAGCCATATTTCATGGATCAACGTTTATTTCCCAACTAGTATGAAAATCTGTTCCATAGCAGCAGCAGTATTTCACTTCACCATTGTTACTCTCTCCTCATCTCCTCGTAATGAGGTTCTAAACTATTGAACTTTTCACAAAGAGTACTTTCCACATCTTGTATTTCCAAAACATTTCTATTAGACACAGATAGTAACCTCAGCTATGGTTCTTTCTCACTTCACTTTCACCTCTTTAGACTTTGTTGAATTTTCTTTAATTTCCTGACCAGATTGCTTTACTTTCCTGGTGAAGGAAGATTTTTCATTATCGTTTTTGGACAGACACGGATGACATAAAACCAAACCCAAAGTTTCATCACATATCCAAATAAATCTGACTTCCTTAACTTTAACTGCTAGCTTCTGCATAAAAGTCAGCATTGAATTTATTCCTTATCTATAAATACTCAACACAAATTGGACTGTAGATTAAAACAGCAATGTATTTAAGCTGTTTGCACTAATTTGTGGATTTTCTTTTTAAAATGTATTTATTTCAAACATACTTATTATACATACCATCTCTTTCAGATCGTTCTAGTGTTTTATGCTTCATGGCATCAATTCATCAGGTGTTAACATCCATCGACTCTCACTCGTGGTGATTTTCTTCTTCTGAGGTTCATGATCTATTCCATAGTCTCATTTTCAGCTTAGTTTTTAAAATCCTGTTGGAGTCTAAAATGATAGCTTGAGACTTACTTTCACGTGGGGCTTAAGGATTTTCAGTAATTTTGGACTGGGTTTTAAGGTTGATTTTTCAGATCATGTTACCTGCACCACCCAGGTAGTACAAATTTAGAGCCTGCATCAGCAAGTGTTCAGAACTACCACTTTGATTTCTCAGAATGCTGGCTTTTCCCAACACAATCCCAGATAAATGGCAAGTCTCTTTACATTTTCTCTTGCTAATTGTTTGGAACTGCTCTCCAAGCTATGAAGCCTAGAAGCCCTTAGAGATTTTATGTTTTATGCAAGATTCAGATTACCCTTCTTTATAGGTGTTTGCAACCATTTCTCCAGTTACTAGGGCCTATGTGTTTTCTGAATTCCAAATGAAACACTTTATTATTAGTTTTCTGTGACCTCACACTTGTGCTTTGATTCACTTCTTACCTTTTCTTAGAACCCCTAGGGATTTTTCTTTCAATTTTATCTATGCTTTAAAATAGATCATAATACTTTATCCAAAAGTTTAAGGTGATTTTCAGTCTATTCATATCTGCTTATTCCACCATGGAAGGCTTATTCCACCATGGTTTTGAAATTCTGGATGCTTCCATCCTGTTAATTATGCCTGTTAGAGGCTGCCCTCCTCCCTCTCCAGCTGTGCTTTGTTCAGTTTCTTGTACCATGTCTCATTTTTCCACACAAACACATTTTATACCATGACACCAAAGGGATTTTGAAGTAATATATGGGTTTTAGGATAGCTCAATCTCTGAACCAAATCTCTGTATAAATCTCTTCAGCTTTGATTAAATTTCACGAAATTAAACAATCATTTGCTTATAAATCTTCCAAAATTTTATAGTACCTGTATCTCAAGAGAATGACTGTAGGATTAAAAGAACTGTAGCAAAGACAAGTAGAAGAAATAGCAGTGTGGTGCAGTTTGGGGAGCAACAGGATCACCGGATGCTCCTAGGAGAGAGTGTTGTGATGATTCCATAGTAGATGGAGGGAAATAGAACAACTTTCATATCAAAAAAAGGAGTTCATAGCAGTGATTAATGACTGGGCTGCAAAAATGTAAAACTTTAAATTATTTTTTAATATGGTTGATGCCTCACCCAGAGATAGATTGGTGACTTGATTATAGGCATCATTTCCTCCAAAGAAGAAACAAAGATCAAAGAACAACTAACCGGATACAGTTCTTCACAGATTCTAGTTAAGTTTTAGCAAACAAACAAACAAACAAACAAAAAATATGACATGTTTAAGTTTTGGCAGCATTTTTGTTTATACAAGAATTTTATTGTTTGATTACCCATAGGAAAGCTATGACAGAGCTATACACATCTACATTCTTACCATCTATCAATTTGGAACATTAGAACTCCTGGAAGAAAAATATATATACAAGCGCTTTATTGATAAAGGAATGGTTAGTACATAAGAGATCTACAAGAAATTCCATTTAAATGAATCTTTTGTAGTGCTGTGCTTAGGTAATAACTCAGAGCCCTGGAAATCAGCACTGTGTTGGAGGTCAGCAGGTAGCTATAAAAGACAGTCCTGAATCATGTCCAGTGATCCTCATCATCTGCAACTTCGGCATCTTGTGAACTCACCTATTTGCTGAATTTATTTGTATGCCTCAAGTCAGTACTCACAGCACCTTCATGATCATTCACAGAAATACAGAGAGCAGCAAAAAATTTGAGTTGCCTGGTAAGCATGTTTCTAGCTGAGGGTGAACAAGACAATGCTCTGCCATCTTCCTTCGGTCCTTCTGCAAACAATTATTCTTTGTGTAGCATACTTCATGCCACATTTTTTTGGAGTTTTGTGGTTCATGTTGGTGATGTCACTATTTACAATGTCTTCCAAGAACAGAGCTGTTGTGCTGTGTAATGTTTCTAAGCATAAAAGGCTGTGATGTGCCTTACACAGGGATTGTGTGTGTTAATAAGCCTCATTCAGGCTTGAGTTCTAGTACTGCTGTCTGTGAGGTCAATGTTAGTGAACCAATAATATGGTAGATGCAGAAGAAGGAAGTGGAAATTCACCCATCTTTTTGGAAAGCTGCTCTCAAAAAATGCTAAACTGCCTTCTATAGTGTCTCATATAAATGTACAAAAAACATGGAAAAGGAGCAAAATTTATGGATTTGTGAGATGACAACTGACATAGTAGACAGATTTTTTGTGAATCTAAAAACCAAAGAAATTTACAGTCTCATTTCCCAGGGCCAGGAAAACGTCAATCTCTTCGTTGTTGGAACTGGCTACTTCACACATTTCAATAGGTAATAAGGCATGAAAATATGTTAAACCTGCAGGTTAGGCAGTTTCTGCAGATCAGGAAGCTGTGGTTGAATTTAAAAATGGTTGCTAAGAATTATACAGAAAAAAAGTTATGTGGAAGAACAGATTTGCAACTGGCTTGCTTGACAAGAATGTCAGCAAACATACCTATGTAACGCAAATGGCCTCCAGAGCCCATGTTTTTAAATTATTCAAAACCAGGAAATTAATTATTTTTATATATAATACATAAGGATCCTCTAAAAAGAAATGCACATAAAACAAGGTTATATATTTTATAAAAAAAAAAATATGACCAGAAGCTCACAGGAACCTATGCAATATTTCCACTAGGAGCAATTGTTTAATATTTGTTAACTCAGAATTTATAGTGACTTTATAAAATATAAGTACTGTGAATACTGAAAGTTGTCTGTAATACAGATATTTAGTCTGAACTGTTAGAACTCTAGGGTAGAGTAAAATTTTTGTCAGTAATATTCAAATGCAAATATCATATTTGAGTATGATAAGTACTGTGAATACTGAAAGTTGTCTGTAATACAGATATTTAGTCTGAACTGTTAGAACTCTAGGGTAGAGTAAAATTTTTGTCAGTAATATTCAAATGCAAATATCATATTTGAGTATGATAACTGAATCTCAAATTTAAAGAGTGTATCAGCACAAGATAACTGCCAGGTCTCAGAGAGACCATGATATTTTTACTTGATAAAAGCAACGAAACTATTTTCTGTCTGCAATCTTTTTAAACTTTTTAAACTGGTTATACATTCAACTTGACATTAGGTCTCTGGCATTCCACTGAGGCTGAAGGTTTCAGTCCCACATCATTATTTATTCCATAAGCTATTTAGATTATTTAACAAATTTACTTAGCTTTCTTTCATGGTGGCTATGGGACTTTGTTTCACTTACGTGCTTTATGTCTGATTTTCATATTAAACTACAAGATTCTCAAAAGCAGGATCCACACATGACCTGTTTTAATGTCCATGATGGCTATGGTAGGTAGCAAGTGTAAACAAAAGTTTATTAAATAAAATTAATAAATAAGTACAAAAATAAAATGCATATCCCAGAAAAGGATAATAACAAATTTTTTAAACTCATGAATAAAACTCAACTTACATTTTCCTGTGATTTCTCAGAAGTATGATTCAGAATGTTACTAATGTTTGTATTTTAAAATTATTTTCATGATATGTCTAGATAATAAATGGATGCATAATCATAGTACACAATCTAAATACTAGAATGATATAAGATTGAATAGTACACAGACATTTGCCAGTCTACCAATCCTATGCCCTTCCCCAAACATTTTTATGAAAATATTTGGCAGAGATAACTAGATAGCTAAAGGAATAGTGCACACACAAGCCTACTTATTTGTTTGTTTTTTCTTTTAGTATTTGTGATGTGACTCTGATTTAGGAAGTATCAGATATTCAAATAGATGGAGTTTTATTTTGAACCACATCCCCAAGATAGCCCACATTTATATTCCTTCTATGTTGTCTGCTCTGAGATCTTTTAAAACTGAAATGTGTTTGATATTAAGTGAAGACATTACTAGGGCTATATTTACATGACCTTTGCATTCTCCATTTCCTGTGCAAGTCCTGGGGAATTCATGAACTTGCCATTTCAGTGCACTCTAAAATATTTGCTCCAAAGAAAATGTAATTTTATAGCTGAAGAAATCTCCAAATTGAAATAAAAGGTAGATACTTATCACAACTCGGAAGCTGTTGATGAAGGGCATCCAGAGGTTAAAGAGGCTTAGAGAAGCCCTGGGGAACATTTATATGTCAAGAATTTCACATCACTGGCAAACTAAAAGGAGTAGCTTATAGTTGATTTCACTACTTGGACACTGAGCAATGAAAAACATCATCTGAAATTCAGGACTGATGCCAACAAAAGGATGTCACCATTGTACTAAACACAGGAGCCACACAGAATAAGTAAATATTTCATGGAGCCTTTACATCTGCTCAAGAAATCCAGCACATCATCAACTGCTTATTAGTAACAAGAAAAGAAACACATAATACTGTAATTTCTTTAAAGACTGATTTAAGAAACTATTTGCCATTTTTATTTATTGACTCTACTCCTTTATGTGAACTTTAAAAAGTTCATAACCTTAACATTATTCTGTTACATTCCTTATTAAGGGGGAAAAACCCCTAAACTAGGTCATTTGGCCTTCTTACTACCATTTCCTCCCAGTTCAAAATATTTTCATCTCCTAATGGCCAACATCCTTCTTAGGTTGAAAGCACACAGGTCACAAGACCTCAAGGTCTTGATAGTATTGGACCATTCGGCCAGGAATGGTGGTTCACACCTGTAATACTAGTACTGTGAGAGGCCAAGGCAGGAGGATCACTTGAGATCAGGGGTCCAAGACCAGCCTTAGCAAAGCAAGACCCCCATCTCTACTAAAAATAAAAAATTTAGTTAGGCATTGTGGCAGGCATCTGTAGTCCCAGCTACTCCAGAAGCTGAGGTAAGAGAATTGCCTGAACCCAGGAGTTTGAGGTTGCTGTGAGCTAGGCTGACAACACACAGCACTGTAGCCTGGACAATAGAGTAAGACAAAAAAAATAGTATCTACCCACTGTAGAAAACTGCTATATTTTCAATCAATGACTCCTTTTTCAGTGAGCCTACAGTGGAGTTATCCTGAAAGTTAGTGAGAAGTAGAAACAGTCGCTATTTTTGTGACAATAAGCTATGTGTATAATGAACAAAATTTTAATGGGACTATTTCTCAACGACACTTATTGAGCACCAACTCTGTTGTGAGAGCATAAGAGTTAATAGTATGAGGTCCAAAACAGTGAGGACATTTTTTTCTCCTACCAAAATGTCTTCTAATGTGGAGTAATAACTGTGCTGGTGGCACTTATTAAAAGAACTAAGTAATTTACAGAAAAAGTACCACCAGCTATTAAGGAGACAGATTATGAAGAAATTAGATTTCCAGCAATGGTTTCAGAAAAAGGAGGAATTACATTTTCTTTGAAAGAATTTGTGAAAAGAAGGTAAGGGAAAGGCATTGGAGGCCTCTTGAATCATGATTCAATGACACTATGCACACTGGTGCTGAGAAGCGGAACTGTTCTTGCCGGAAAGGACATCTGCTGAGAAGAAGAGAAATGTAAATATGGTAGACACAGCAAGAAGGAGGTTGACTGAAGGCCTTCAATACCCAAACTGCAAACGATAGTAGGTAGATGATGGTGATGGTGGTGATGACAGATGGGTGGATGGATGGACCGACAGACAGACAGACAGATGGATAGATGATAGATAAAACTCACTCAGTCATTCATTTCCTATACCCAACAGAATATCAAATATTCATCAGGTTTGCATGATATTGGTACAGCTGCCTTAACAGGATTGGAAAAAAAAAAAATAGGAGACAAGTGAACAGGAAGTAGAAAAACAATGATGTAAAGAAAAATAAACAAAAATATTTTTTGAAGACTTCATTGTTTAGAGCAGTCAACAAATATTCACCAGGTTGAAGAATGTGGTTTCAAAATCTAAGCATTTTAAGGGTAGGCTCATGAACCCAGGGCAGGGGAACAAAGGATCAGAGCATGTACAAGAGTTTGGGCTATTTGTGACTAAGAGTTTTGGGCTACAAGTGTGGGTTACAAGAAGTCAGAATAGAGCAGTGATTTTCAACCAGTGTGCCCTGAGAGGATCTTAGGTGTCCCATGAACATTTTGAAAGATAATTGATTAACTTACTTTCAAAAGAAGTTCAAAACACAGTAAGTACATTCTTTTTTTTAACGCTTTTATTTATTTATTTTTTAATCAACATAACTTAAGTATGCTGCAGAAGTAACCATAGGTTCAAGTGTGCCATGAGATAAAAATGGTTGTAAAACACTGGAATAGCATCAGCCTACCAGACTTTAGGCTGTACTGCAAGGCCACAGTGATCAAAATAGCGTGGTATTGGCACAAACATAGAGACACAGACATCTGGAACCTAATAGAAAACCATGAGATGAAACTACTACCTTACAGCCACCTGATATTTGATAAACCAAACAAGAATATATACTAGGGGAAAGAATCCCTTAAGGGTAGGCTTCAGTAAATGGTGGTTGGAAAACCACATGTAAAAGACTGAAACTGGCTCAGTGCCCATAGCTCAGTGGTTAGTGTGCTAGCCACATGCACCAGGGCTGGTGGGTTCGAACCTGGCCAGGGCCTGCTAAACAACAATGACAACAACAACAACAACAACAAATAGCCAGGCATTGTGCCTGTCACCTGTAATCCCAGCTACTGGGAGGCTGAGGCAAGAGAAACACTTAAGCCTACAAGTTGGAGGTTGTTGTGAGCTATAATGCCACAGCACTCTACCAAGGGTGACAAAGTGAGACTCTGCCTTAAAAAAATAAATAAAATAAAATACAATAAAATACTGAAACTAGACCTGCACTTTTCTCCACTCACTAAAATTGATTCAAGATGGGTAAAAGACCCAAATCTAAGACATGAAACAATAAAAATCCTCAATGAAAATGTGGGGAAAAAACTTGAAAGTATCAGCCTAGAGAAAGACTTTATGAAGAAAACTACAGGGGCAATTATAACAACAACAAAATAAACAAATGGGACTTGATTAAACTGAATAGCCTCTGTACAGCTAAGGAGACAACAACCAAAGTAAAAAGACAACCATCAGAATGAGAAAAGACATTTGTATATTATCAACTGGACAAAAGCTTGATAACTAGAATCCACAGAGAATTTAAATTAAGCAACAAAAAAAGAGTTTACAATTCCTTAAGTGAGAAGACTAGAACTTTCTCTAAAGAAGACAGATGAATGGCTAACAAACATATGAAAAAATGTTCATTGTCACTAATTATCAGAGAAATGCAAAGCAAAATCACCATAAGATAGCACCTAACCCCAGTGAGAATGGCCCCATCATAGTCTCAAAGCTGCAGATGCCGGCATGGATATGGAGAGAAGGGAACACTTTTACACTGCTGGTGGGACTGCAAACTAATGCAACCTTTTTGGAAGGACGTATGGAGAATTCTCAAAGAACTCAAACTAGACCCCCCATTTGATCCTGCAATCCCATTACTAAGTATCTACCCAGAAGAAAAAAAATCATCTTATCATAAGGACATTTGCACCAGACTGTTTATCACAGCTCAATTTACAATCACCAAAATGTGGAAACAGCCTAAATGCCCACCAACCCAGGAATGGTTTAACAAGTTGTGGTATATGTATACCATGGAATAGTGCTCAGCCACTAAAAAAGATGATGACTTTATTTCTTTTGTATTAATCTGGATAGAGTTGAAATACAGTCTTCTTAGTAAAACATCACAAGGATGGAGAAGCAAGAATCCAATGTACTCAATTCTGATGATGAGGACAACTGATGCTAATGCATGGGGGGAGGGGGGTCGAGGAATGAAAGAGTGGAGAGAGGAAAGGAGGGAGGGGGTTAAGGGGTCTTGGTGTGTGACACAGCTCTTAGGGGTGGGACAAAATTATAAGAGGGACTTTATCTAACAAATACAAGCAGTGTAACCTGGTTCTTTGATTACACTGATTCAATGATTCCCCAACAATTAAAAAAAAAAAAGGAAAGGAAAAGAAAAACACTGAAATAGAGGTGTAAGTAGCAAGTAG
Organism: Nycticebus coucang; assembly: GCF_027406575.1. NCBI lineage: Eukaryota > Metazoa > Chordata > Mammalia > Primates > Lorisidae > Nycticebus > Nycticebus coucang. The sequence continues at coordinate 25,223,843 of NC_069792.1, read as the reverse complement.
CAGGGGCTGTCAGTGCCCTCATGGGCCAGATTCCCACCCTGGCTCAGAAATGGCCCCAGAGGCCTGAGCCTGCAAGTGTAGAAATGAAGGACCCCTGGGTGGGGAGGGAATTCAACAAACAGAAAAAAAAAGGTGGTTTCCAACTGAAAACACCCCAAAATCCGATGGAATTCTTTGCTAAACCATCCAAGTTACACTGATGGCATATAGACCTACTCAAATTTACAACAAATGTCATTTATGGAACTTTCAGGTGATTGTCTTCTTGATAAAACTGTTTCCCAGAACCACTCTTGAAATTCAAGTACTAATTCCATAATTCCCACAGCCTTCTCTGAAAAATGCATGCATTTTACTCAGAGCTGAAGTTTCTCCATATGAAAAGGAATTATGTAATGGACTTCCCCTTTACTTAGGAAATTACTACAAGGCTTTAATAATTTTGTAGCTGACTCTTCAAACTGATCAGGTAGAATATAGTATTACAAAAGTATTTTGCAAAATTATAGAGTCACTATTTAGAGAGTCAGATATTTTCAGAAAAAAATAATTTCTTCAGTGAATACAGGAGCATGTAATACTGGGTCTGTTTTAAATAAATGTAAGCGTGCAATGGAAAAAGAAAAGAGACCAAAAGAGTATTTTGGGAGTCAAGGGACTCAGAGACTGTGTTTCTAAAACTGGAAATGCTTCACAGATCAAGAAACTTTAATCAGCGTGTGGGTTTGTGAATCTAGATGTAAACTTGAAATCCTTCCCCACCCCCGCTACTTATAAGTTCTGTCATAGAATGTAAAAATGGAAGATACCCTCAAATTGTTTAAAATTCTAGCAAACATACCATTAAATTTTTACACAATAATTTGCTTGTTACTCATTACCTATTTTACACAGGAACATAACTCTGATGTCTAAAGGGCAAGGCTATTGCCCATCATGTCAAATTTCCATATTGTGCTAAGAGAAATGCTATAAACTTCATTCTAAACGAAAAGAATGTACTGAACTACCAATATTTTTTTTTTTTATTCCCCATGCAAAATTTGGTGAAAAAAAATTAGTCCTTTGAATCTTGGCCAAATATTTTTAACTTCTCAGAATTTGAAAGGATCACCAGGAACTTTTAGTTAAATAAGTCAGAAGATCATGTTTAAGGTCAGCATAATAGGCTACGTTTTATCATTAATTTCACGAAGCAAAGAAAGTTTATTTTTTCCTGTGAAACTTCACCATGAGCTCTGAAGCAACCTCATGCTGTTGTTGAACAGCATAGCTGTGCAGTGGGGCACGAGACACTTTGCCCACAGAGAGCTCGCGGCACGGAGCCAGGGGAGTGAACATGACTCCCAGCACCTACGGCGCTTTGGCCAAGTCGCTTGCCCTTCCTCACTGCTGTTTCCTTATTTGGGGCCATTTGCATCTAAGAGTCCTTTCTGTTTTAAAACCCTGTGAAACAATAAAGTCTGCAAGCAGGAGACCCAAAACTGTTTTGTCAAAAGATGTATCCCGCACTGAAAATAGCCCTTGATGGGCAACTGAAAAGACCATGGGCTAGGAGGATGACCATGAACACATATTAAGTACCTTCTGTGTCTGTGACCAATTTATTAAAACACTACATTGTGTTCCATTCTCACAACTACCTGTATTTGCAGTATTTTAATTGTGGTCTTATACCCATTACGTGGTTGGGTAAACTGAGACAGAGAGAGGCCAATTATATAATCTGACAATTGCTTACACAGTAAGAAGCAAAATGTGATTTGAATAAAAATACAGATGATTCGATAGTCATTTTTGCTGTACAGGCCACAGAAAAATATGTTTATCACAATATTGTTTTTTCTGCTCCAAAATAATTTGGTGAACACATATATTCATATGCACACATTGGAAAGAACAGATTAACATGAACTGGTCAGGTAGATATACTTGCGGCTGTACTCTGAACTTTTGCCCTCTCTTGACTCTTCTTGGAAACCACAGTAAATAAAACCCCTGACAACCTTCGAGGGTCTCGCATGGTGGGCAGAGGTCCTATATTCCTGCCTGTCACTGGTACTCAGCAACAAGGCTTCCATGCAGTGGTGTAGGAGCCACTGCTGTAGATCTGGGTGTCACTGTGCCAGCACAGCTTTCCTTTATCTCCTTTCAACTTGAGATGTTCCAAACTCATACTCTGATTCATAAGCTTTCTTGACCTACAGTTGGGAGGAAAGAGGAGGAGGGGGAGATAATGACAGAGAGAACCTTGTCTTGAAATCCTCCCTGCAATTTGTCCTGAGCCACATCTGATCCCAGATACCAGAAAGTCCCAATCTGACCTTTGCTATTGAAATCACTCTCCTTTACTGGATGGCACAGCTTTCTCACAGTTATACATTTTTGGTGGAATCACAAACCCATTTGAGAATTATGGAAGTGCAAGAAAATGCCCGTATGTCTGTGTTACAGTCAAAATTTTGCACATGACAGATCAAGTTTTAGCAGGCTGATACTTTAGCAGACCTAAAGTTATTGCCACAAGAGTTCTGGAGGTTACTTATTTTTAATTGTTTATAAAGGTCACAATTAAACCTAAAGAGATTTTCTCTTTAATATAAACCTCCAATCCCACAGGGCGAGCCACCAGCCATACCTCTCGGCCAGATTCAAGCAAGCATCTCCTAAATGGTCCCCAGCTGTGGTCTATTCTCCACAACAGCAACCAAAGTAGTTTTTGTAAAATGTAAACCAGATAGCATCCTTCTTGTCTGCACAGTTCTGTAGAGGTTTCCCAACATAATTAGAATTAAATCCAGATTCCCTTTCCAAGCCTACAGGCCAGTCACCACACAGCCCTTCAGGCCATCTCTGCCCCGAACGCCCACCCATCACTGCCATCTTGCTCTTCCTCCACTAGGGCAAGTTTCTTCCCTCATCTAGATCTTTGTAATGATGCTCCTTCTGCCTGCTGCTGCTTCTCCTGATATCTCATGGTACATTCAATCTCTTTCTTTGGGTCTCTACACTCATTTCTCCTACTCAGAAAGAGTTCTCTATCCAAAATAACATCATTCCTCCACTCCCCCTTTCACCAGCTTTATTTTTATTCATAGCATTTCCTTCTAACTGGCATTATTATTACTCCTCTGTTCGGGGGTGTCTAACCTGTGAGCTGTAAGCCACATGCTGATTTTGTGAGGACTTTTTTGCTTATCTGTGGTGTCAGATATCACAAAACGTATGCATGGGCTTATTTTTTGCTCATCAGCTTTCATTAGTATTTATGTGACCCAAGGCAACTCTTCTTCTTCCAATGTGCAGCAAAGAAAAACAAAAAAATAGGGTGGACACCTCTGGACTGTACATACTTACAATTTGTATCCCTACAAGAAAAGGTAAACTCCTGAAGGACAGGAATATGTCTGTCTTGTAAATCAGTATATCCCCAGAGCTTTCAATGGTTTGTTACCTCATTCATTAAATAAATGAATGGCTGTAAAATGCATTTTTTTTTTTTTTGGTTTGGTTTTGTTGACACAGAGTCTCACTCTGTCGCCCTGGGTAGAGTGCAGTGACATTATCATCACCCCACTGCAACTTAAGAGGCTCGAGGGATTTTCCTGTCTCAGTCACCACAGGCCCACTCACAATGCCCAGCTAGGTTTTTTTGTTGTTTGTTTTACATTTTTTAATTTTTCTGTAGAGACAGGATCTTGTTCTTGCTCAGGCTTGTCTCAAACTCCTGACTGATTCCAGAGTACTAAGATTACAGGTACCAGCCACTGGCCCTGGCTATGTAAAATGCATTTTTAAACACATGTTCAACATAACATCCAGCATTATTAATACTATAAAATATAATTATCCCTCAGTTTCCACAGGGAGTAGTTCTAGAACTGCCCTAAATACCAAACTCTTGGAGATTTAAGCTCCCTATTTCATAGGGCACAGTATTTGCATATAATCTACTCAAATTCTCCCACATACTTTGAATCATCTAGAGCAGTGGGTTCGCAACCTTCCTAATGCTGTGACCCTTTAATATAGTTCCTCATGTTGTGGGGACCCCCACACATGAGGAGCAGGCTCTCAGTTCCTGAGACCATCGGAAATATGTGTTTTCCGATAGTCTTAGGCCACCCCTGTGAAAGAGGAAAGGGTCATTCGACCCCCAAAGCGGTCGCAACCCACAGGTTGAGAACCGCTGATCTAGAGATTACTGACAATATCTGATATTATATACAAATAATTGTTTTAATGGGTAAGAGGAAGTATTTTAAGTTGCTGGGCAGACTAAGAAGTACTTGATAAAGCCATTGGGGAATCATTGAACCAAAGTCGAGCCTCAGAGAAGTCCCTTTTCTCCCAGAAATCGGCCTGCCTTCATGTCCTTGCACACTGTCATGGCCAGGGGGCGGCCCAGAGGAGCAGAGCATTAGCACAGATACAGTGAGGAATTTCAGTGCACAGCAGAGGGGGCCCTGGGTCAACTGGGACCCCCTGTACCACAGATCTGTAAGGTACACTCTCGTGGATGGCCACCCCATAACCTAAATATTTCAACAAAAACATGCATGAACAAACAGTGGTATACTGATGCGGCAAAATACGGATAGCAACGAAAACCAGCAAGTTACAGCTACACACAATACTGTGGATTAATCTCACAAAAGGAATGTTGAATAAAACAAGCACAAAGGAGCACACCCCACGTGGTTCCATGTTATGTTCAGAAGCAAACAATACTAACCGATAGTGTTAATCACCAGGACAGTGGCTGCTTCCTTCAGGAGAGAAAGATGGAGGAGTGGCAAGGATGGGGCACATGGGTGGGGGGGTCTTCTGAATACTATTTATTTCTTGATCTACAAAATTTTAAACAGATATGTTAGTTTTGGGATATTTGTTAAGTCACACACATAGGATTTGTACTCTTTTTATGTTATATAATCAATGAAGATTTTATTTAAATGAAAAGTATGTACACCACATACCCTTCATTTTTAGCTTTCATAAAAATTGTTTTAACAATTCTCCTCATACATACATTCATGTAAATTCACGTGAGTCTATCTGCAGGTAGATTTCCAAAAGTGAATTTTCCAATCAGTGTAAAATTTTGAATTCTTACAATAAATATTAAGATGCGCTCACCAAAAACTATACCAATATCTACTCCCACCCACACCCTAAGATTAATATTATCAATCACTTTAAACTTTTTGCTAATCTTGCAAGCAAAAATGGAATCTTCTTACTTATAGGTGTACAATACACTTTGATGGTCACCCATGATAATAAGCATGTTTTCACGTCCCTTGGAAATTCATATTTCTTTATCTGTGAACTGCCTGTTCTTTGTCCGTGCATTTTGGCAATAGGATTAGGTACAGTACCAGGAACCAAGAACCAGGAAACACAGCAACACAAACCTAACAGTAGGCTGTCTTTTACTTTCCATATTAAAAATAGTTATCTTTTGTCTCTTGGGAGCAACTTGATTCATAATAATAAAGTTGTTATATAACAACAAAGAAGAAATTGATTTTTTTGTTCCAATGGCAGGAGGGCATATGGCCAGAACCTTTATAAAGTAGCATCAGATTATTAAGAAAAAGGGAAAGATTCACAGTGGTTTAGAAATGAACCATAGCCTAGTTTTATGTCACTTGGGACTACAGTCTTACATTGCAAGAGTCTTTACCACTTTGATTCTTGCAATGGTATTAAAAGGAGATTTAGCAGATGCCGTAAAAGACAGAGGATGTGTACTAGGCTTGTGAAATTACTCAGCTCATCATTTATTGCTTTATCGACCGATACCAGATAAATGAAAGTTATCCACACTTTCTGTGCTTTGGTTACTCTTTCCCACAGTTTCTCACTATTTCTTTTCCCAAAGCCACTCTTCTTTAACTATTAGTTTTATGTTCAGACATTTACAATCTTGGAGCATAAAAACCTTTCAAAAAGTGTGAAGATCAAGGAGAATTTAATGGCACAGTATGATCCCACTTGGTAGAGATGAGAGGAAGTTGGCAATATCGGCACCATGTTTTCCTACCCATACTCTTCTTAACAGATCTAGCGTGTAATAAATCTCTCTTAGGTAATAGTCTTTTTATGTGTTCAGGAGACTGGATGTCCATTTCAAGATCGAATTTCAATTTTCTATCGTGTTTCTTCCAACACTTACAATCTGGAACAGAGAGCCTCCAAATGTCTAACCTAATTTTCTATTTTTTTTTATTGTTTTTATCATATAGGAAAAATAACCATAGAATTATTTACCATTGTGGTTCAATCATAATTCACAGATTCTAAGATACATGTCATTTCACATTTTAATCTCTCTGAAATTGGAGGGTGTCTTACCACTGAGGGCATGTCATTGTTTAAATGGCAGTGTTTTTATTTATTTTTTAATGTTACATAAAATAATGGTCCATTTTACAACTCATGAAGTCTTAAATTTGATTAGATTCAATAACAGCATATTTTATAAAACCATTGAACTTTTGTTCAAGTTCAGCCTTCCTGTCTAACTTTTGCTCTAGTGATTTGATTTTTGGCATTGAAGCAAAAACTTTGAGTCTCTCTAGCAATCGAGTCTGAGGAGCCTAGCTGTTGAAGTTTCTTCGTGGGGCTGTTAAATGCCTGCCTGAAATGTGTGAACAATTACAGTGATGTGATTGTTGGAGCCAGTTATTAGTTTGCAGCTTGAGAAAGTATTATTAAAGTAATGATAATATTTTTCCTTTTAATACTTAGAGGTCTTTAATCTAAATAATCCCTTGAATGTTTTACAGACTCTACAGATGAGAATTACATCTGCTCCTAAGGAAACACATTTACCTTCAGGGAAAGCCTTGATAACTATTAATGATAACCAAAGACAGCACTATATAGGAAGAATGAGTATGCTCTTAGAGTTCATTCTGACCCAAGCAATAAGGAAAACTGGGAAAGAAGTACATGTGTGTTACTGGAATTTAACAAGACAAGATAGCAAATTTTAAATCTTCACTACCACGTGTAGGTTTCTGCAAAACTAAGCCCTCGGTTTGGAGTACTCCTTTTTTTTTTTTCTTCTTTTTATTTGACCCCTATTTGCTTGTTAGTTACTTCTATTTATCACTATTTATTTATTGTTCTTTCTGAGTAAACTCCTTCCATATCCCCAGATAGATCAGTGGCACCTAATTAAACATCACATGGCAGCCTGCGTTACTCCTTAGCAAACTGTATTACAGTTGTGTATATAAGTGGCTATTTTCTCCTCTAGACCTTGGGCTTTTGAAGACAAAGAAGATCATTCACAATTGCATCTAAATTGTCTAGCACAGATCTGATCCACATAGATGCTAAATACATGAGTGGTTATTGAATGAGTGAAGAAATATGTATGGCTAGCCCTCTGATCTGGAATTATTTTCAAAAAAACAAAGAAACCAGCAAACCTACAACTAATTGTTTTAACAATCTCAGATCCTGAACCTATATCCAGGTAGCTCAACTAAGGAAAGCAGATCAAGTCAGCTTGTGACCTATCTCAATCTGGATTCAGTGATCTTACCACTGGGACAGAAGGTAGCTTACTCTCAATTCACTTTCAACCTTTTTCAAACTTTGAGAAAATACTTGGCTTTCTATGACATTCATAAATAAATAAGAATTACCTTGAGCAAATGTGATATGCACCATTTCCCCTATTTATTCTGGTACATAGCTCACCTCAAAGAAAATTTCATAAAAACATGTTTCTATTACCCATGTCCCTCCCAAATACTATAATGGAGAGTATGAAGGTATGGCAAATACAGGTGAAGAAGAGAAATCGTTTGGTTGGCACTTTGCTTATGGATGGCTTGTGAGGAAGTTTCTCCTACTTGCACAACAAAATCCTGGTACAACAGAAGCAAAATGCCATGAACAAGATGAACATGAAAATATAGACAAGGTCTTTGCTAAAATCATAGGTCTATGCTAAAATCATAAAGAAAACCCAACTACTATCACCACATCCAAGAATCATGACGTCAAAATAATCCAAACACACCCTAGAGCTCTTTAATTTATTGTTGTGTTTTGTTTTGTTTTGTTTTTGTATTTTCCCTTTCTCTTGGTTGATACATACTAACTGCTAAACTAGAAAAATATATGTAAGTAGATCTTTGTTGTCATCAAAACCCCGATACACTAAAATCTTTTGTTGTGATGGTGGTTCTCTAACCAAAATTCTAAAATTTATCACATTGTGGAAAAACAAAACAGTGGTAACCATGTCATAGAATATCTGAACTTGGCATTCTTCATTATCTTAGGCTAGCAAGGAGATGACCTTGTCCAGGGCTTTTTGATTTCTGGGCCAGTTAAGCCATAATTTCTTCATATTTTACTGAAACAAATACACAACTAGTTTATGTGCAATCATAGAAATAGATACAATAAAGCATCTGTACAAATCTGCCTTTTAGACTTCAGTGTTTTTCTCATGAGACTTCCTCAATCAGTATAATCATGACTAATTGGCTGATTGTCACAGAATAATTATACTTTGCTAACACTAAGTATAAAAATATGCTTACACAAATCTTTATTCCTGTGTATACACAGTAGAAATTTAAATGTGTATTTATTCTCGGTGTGTATGTGTGTATAATTGGGATAGGGACAATACCATATTCCAAATTAAATGTGTAAATCTTAATACCACGCTTTTAAACAGACATATCATCTGTCTCTTCTTCCCTTGGCCCCTAGGTTGAACTTGTCCATACGAGTTGGATTTTTTCCCAAGGACCAAGAAACAAACTGATGTAATGTTCATTTTCAGTTCAAACTTGGCATTGGAAAGATAACAAAGTAAAAGCCAGTTTCTTCCAAAAACTAATAAAAACACGAATTATGAATTGTGCCAAATACCCCTAAAATACACTGGGCAGCCCATGAACACTGTCACTCAGTGCTGTAAACATAGGGCAGATCTCTGCCCCTGCCCCTCAACAATACTCTGCACCTCCATGAGGTGTACATGAAATGCTGAGGGTCCCACCACATGCTGTGTATCACTCAGGCCCTGCCACCTAGTATCCACTTTTCCTGTCCCTGGTCTCTCATAAGACAGGATATGCCCTGAAGTTCAGTCTGAACCATCTGGTACAGGAAAGCTTTTGAGAATCAACTCTGTTCTGTGTTGTTTCCTCCATCAACTTACTAGTTTCATCTCATTTACTTAAGTGTGATCCTTCTTCCCCCACAAAAAAAAAAATACATATACATATATTTTTATATAGATAAAAAATAACTTGTATGGACAAGTTCAACCTGGGTGCCAAGTTTTAATAAAAACTGTTAAACTGAAATCTTGAAATGACTTTTTTTTTTTTTTTTTTTTTGTATTTGCCTTGAAAAGAGAAGATTTTACAAATCTGAGGAACAGGGACTCTGGGGAATCTTACCAATTGCCTAATACTTACACAACCAGATATCTAAAAACAATGTTTTAGATCTCAAAGTAATGAAAGTAAAAATATTTGGCAATCATACCATTGAATCTATTTTTGGTGTTAACAATAGTGAACAAGATTTAGATGCTCAGAAGGACTGTACTCTCTCCAAAGAGTGTTGAACTAACATTGCAAACATGGTTTTCAAGTCTAATATTTTTTATTTCAAAATATTAAGGGCACACAAAAGTTTTAGGTTACTTAGATCACTATTGTAATGCTTGGGTCCCAGCTCTAGATATGATGATCACCCAAATACTCTTCATTATACCCATTAGTAGGGCTGCCCTTCCTCTTCCCCCAACCCCAGCTGATTTCCACTAAGTTTTACTCCCCTCAGTGCATGTGTGCTCATCAATTAGTTACAATTTAATAGTGAATGCATGCAGTGTTTGTTTTTTATTCTTAATATAATTCATTTGAGAGCATGTTCTCCAGTTCTATCAATATTATTGCAAAAGGTTTTAATTTTCTTCTCTATGGCTGAGTAGTACTCCTTGGTATACATATGCCATATTTTATTAATCTACTCATGAATTTATGGGCACTTGGGTTGATTCCACATTGTGAATTGTGCTGCAATAAACATTCAAATGCAGGTATCTTTCTGATGAAAAAGCCATCTCCCCCTTCTTTTCCTTTGGGGAAATACCAGTGGTGGGATTGCTAGATCAAATGTTAGGTCCACTTTTAGTTCTTTGAAGAATCTCCATACTGTTTTCCATAAGGGTTATATTAATTTGCAGTTCCACCAACAGTGTTTAAGTATTCTTTTCTCTCTGCCTCCACACCAGCATCTATTGATTTTACACTTTTTTTTTTTTTTTTTTACTTTTCACAGGGAAAAGCACACACTCAGTCCCCCACTACCACAAATTATATAGTCTAGTTTCCCACATTTGGGGAAATTGCAGGGGTCAGCACATCTGGAGTGTAATGGATAAGCCTTGCCCTGGGAAAACCACCATTGTGATCATGGTATCTCCCCTGCCAAGTAAGTATAGTTTTTAGACTTTTTTATTATTATTAAATCATAGTTGTGTACAATAATGCAATCATGAGGTACAATGTGCTGGTTTTATATACAGTTAGAAATATTTTCATTGAACTGGTTAACATAGCCTTCATGGCAGTTTCTTAGTTATTGTGTTCAGACTTTTATATTCTACATTTAGTAAATTTCACCTGTACCCTTCTAAGATGCACCATAGGTGTGGACCCACTAATTACCCTCCCTCCACCCATCCTCCCCTCTCCCCTCTTCCCCTGCACCTTTCCCCATATTCTTATGTTGAGATTGGGTTATAGCTTTCGTATGAAAGCTATAAATTAGTTTCATATTAGGGCTGAATACATTGGGGACTTTTTCTTCCATTCTTGAGATACCTTGCTAAGAAGAGTATTTTCCAGCTCCATCCATGTAAACATGAAAAAGGTATAGTCTCCATTTTTCCTTAAGGCTGCGTAATATTCCATGGTATACATATACCACAATTTACTAATCCATTTGTGAGTTGAGGAGCACTTGGGCTTTTCCCATGACTTAGCAAATTATGAATTGAGCTGCAATAAACATTCTGGTACAAATATCTTTGTTATAATGTGATTTTTGGTCTTCTAGATATATACCTAGTAGATCAATTATGGGATCGAATGGCAGATCTATTTTTAGATCTCTAAGTATTCTCCAAACATCTTTCCAAAAGGAACATATTAGTTTGCATTCCCACCAGCAATGTAGAAGTGTTCCCTTTTCTCCACATCCACGCCAACATCTCTGGCTTCGGGATTTTGTGATATGAGCTAATCTTACTGGAGTTAGATAATATCTCAAAGTAGTTTTGATTTTCATTTCTCTGATGATTAAGGATCATGAGCAGAAAAACAGAGAAGTAGATGTCTGGAACAGAATAGAGAACCAAGAAATGAACCCAGCTACTTACCATTATTTGATCTTTGACACGCTAATTAAAAACATACAGTGGGGAAAAGATTCCCTATTTAACAAATGGTGCTGGGTGAACTGGCTGGTGATCTGTAGAAGACTGAAACTGGACCCACACCTTTCACCTTTAACTAAGATAGACTCTCACTAGATTAAGGATTTAAACTTAAGACACGAAACTATAAAATACTAGAAGAAAGTGCAGGGAAAACTCTTGAAGGAATTGCCCTGGGCGAATATTTTATGAGAAGGATTCCCCAGGCAACTGAAGCAACATCAAAAATCACTACTGGGACCTGATCAAACTAAAAAGCTTCTGCACAGCCAAGAACACAGTAAGTAAAGCAAGCAGACAGCCCTCAGAATGGGAGAAGATATTTGCAGGATATGTCTCCAACAAAGGTTTAATAACCAGAATCCACAGAGAATTCAAACGTATTAGCAAGAAAAGAACAAGTGATCCCATCTCAGGCTGGGTAAAGGACTTGAAGAGAAACTTCTCTGAAGAAGTCAGGCACATAGCCTACAGACATATGTTTTTAGACTTTTTAATAAAAGCCATTCTACGCTCTGTGCCTGTAGCTCAGCGACTAGGGCACCAGCCACATACACCGAGGCTGGCAGTTTCAAACCTGGTCCACGCCCTGCCAAACAACAATGACAACTACAACAAAAAAATAGCCAGGTATTGTGGCGGGTGCCTGTAGTCCCAGCTACTTGAGAGGCTGAGGCGAGAGAATGGCTTAAACCCAAGAGTTTGAGGTTGCTCTGAGCTGTGACACCATAGCCTTCTACCAAGGGTGACATAATTAGACTCTGTCTCAAAAAAAAAAAGCCATTCTAACTGGGGTAAGGTGATATTGTGGTTATAATTTACATTTCTCTGATGATTAATGATGTTGAGCATTTTTTCACGTCTATTGGCCATTTGAGAATGATGGTATATCATCAATTTGCATTTCCCTGATTCATCATTGCCAATTAAAACCACAATGATATATCAATACCTTATCCCATTACCCCTTTAAAACCATTCTAAATGGGGTAAGGTGATATTTGCATTTCCCTTTCTTCTTTTGAGAAGCTTCTGTTCCATGTCTTTGTCCATTTTTTAACAGGGTTGTTTTATTTTCTTGGTGAATTGCTTGAGTTCTTTGTAAATTCTGGATAGTAGCTCTTTATCAGTTGCATAGCTTGCAAATACTTTTTCCCATTCTGTAGGTTGTCTATTTGCTCTATTAATTGTTCTCTTAGCTTTGCAGAAGCTTTCAGTTTAATTAAATCCCATCTGTTTATTTTATTTATTTATTTTTATTTATTTTTTTTTTTTGCCATAATTTCCATTAGGGTCTTAGTCATACGTTCTTTGCATAGGCCAATATCTGGAAGAGTTGTTCCTACCTTTTCCTCTAGAATTTATATGACATCATGCTTTATATTTAGGTTTTTTAGCCATCTTTAATTAATTTTTGTGATTGGTGAGAGGTTAAGTGTTCTGTTTCATTCTTCTATGTGAGGCTATACAGTTTTCCCAGTACCATTTACTAAAAATGGCTTCTTTTCCCCAGTGTACATTGTTATCTGCAATGTTGAAGATTAGTTGGTTGTAGGTAGATAATTTTATATACAAGCTTTCTGCTATGTTCCATTGGTCTATGTCTCTATTTTTGTACCAATACCATACTGTTTGGGTTACTATAGCCTTGCAGTTTAGCTTGAAGTCTGGAAAGGTGATGCCTCTAGATTTGTTCTTTTTCCTTAAGACTGCTTTGTCTATTGGGGTTCCTTTCTGATTCCAAATGAAACATAAAAATATTTTTTTCTGTATCTGCTAAGTATGGCATTGGTAATTTGATGGGGATTGCTTGAATTTGTAAATCACTTTGGGTAGTATGGACATTTTAACAATGTTGACTTTACCTATTGATGATCATGATATGTTTTTTCATTTGTTTGTATCCTCTACAACCTCAGGTCTAATTTTTGAAGAAAATTATGGCTCTGGTTTTCTATATTGAGCATGATTATTAATGTTAAATCTATATGTAGAGTTAGTGAGTAGCTGCCTGCTTTTTCCATGTCTTTGTAACAGCCCTAAGTATCTCCCATGCTAAGAGGGAGTACTACTTACCCCTACTCTAACTTAAACAAGCATTCCTGGTTTAAGGTCACATGGTCTAGAGAAAAACTACAAAGGCAGGCATATGGTCTAGAGAAAAACAATTAAAATGAGAAATGAGTATAATTGAGATGGATGCATTACTTAGTTCAATGTAAGAATTTCACATTGTATATTGAAGCAGTACCCTGAACCCCATAAATGCATCAATGTACAAAGTTATGATTTAATAAAAAAATAATTTAAAAAAATAAATAAATAAAATGTATTTTGGCCACTGTGAGGCAATGAGAGACAGCAGCAGATGGACCTTCCACGATCTTCAGTGTTTAGCATAATTTATAAAGTGTTTAACTGAGTAGTAAATTCAAATGTGGGAAGTCTGATTAGATCAAGTATATTTAAATGGCATAAAGGGGTTAGGAGGGGCATCATCCATTTAGCAAAGAAATTATGAGAACATCAGAATTCCAATGTTTGGTGTCTGGGAGAAGCACCTGACCTGAAGAGTCTATTGTTCTGTCCAGTGGATGGCCTGTCACCATCATTCATTCCAAATTAACATGAATGATGGAAAGAGTGTGGAGTCACCTCTCTTATGAATGGGAAACCCAAAATCAATAGTGTGATGATCATTCAAGGTGCAGGTTATAGGAAGAGCAGGAACTAGTCCATGGGACTCCTAATAATTAGTAGTGAGTTTGTGTTCTATCCTACCTCACATCTCTCCCAAGAGCTAGTTGTGTATATAAGATCAAAGCCCTGTGCATATGTAATAAATGTGATAGGAAAATATAACTTCTTATCCCCACTCCCACAGGTAGGAAAATTACTGTTGGTATATTCATAAGTTGCTGTGTTTGGTTTGTATTTTACTTTTCTTATGGGTTTTTTTTTTTTTCTTACTGTGTGGAAGCTTTTCTATTCCATATTTTTCTGTTCTACTATTCTTCCTCTGTTCTTGCACCAGGGGATTCAATACGGATTTTCCATAAAAGTCATCTACACAGGAACTTAAAAATGATATAGCTCTTCTTCTCATGGGAAGACAGTTCTACCTCAATGAGGTTTCATAATCTGGAGATATAGGACTTCATGCTTCCCAACATAGAAGTGCCGCAAGAAATAGGTAGGGCAATATAAATGACAACTAAAGCTGGATAACATAAAAAAAAAAAATACAATACCATTGTGGAGGAGGCAGACAAGATAATAGAATTCTAAATTCATTTTTGTTTTAAAGTCAAGGTCTTGACAGTTTGCCTAATCAAAATAGCAAATTAATTAAAGAAGAAGTAACTCTGAAGGCAAGAACTAACAAAAGCAGAAGTTGATAAATTGACCTGTTAGAACCAGAAATGTCAGCATTAAAGGTATTTAAAATTCACATCCCTTTACAAATTAAATTCCATGATATATTTGGAAAACTTACCAATATGGCAAATGGAACGTGTTCAGAAGAGTTTACCTATATTATCATTATATCAATACAGAATGTCCTATGTCACAACCTTTCTGTGCTGCTGCTATTCTCTCTGAAAAGTAAATGTAATGGGTGTTTAAATCCCCACCATTTAATTCTAATTTCTGTATACAGAATACCTTGGCATAGCAGGATAGGTAAACATCATAACATGAGCCACCTAAAAGGCTGCATATTTCACTTTTATTTATTATAATTTTATTATATGAATACATTGAATAGTCATAAAATCTGGGTAAGAGTATACATCACCTGAATAAACTGCATTATGCCCTTTATGCAATTTTGCACCTCCATTCCCCTTATTTCACCCTTCCAAGTCTCCATTGTCTTCAATCCACACTCTATATCCATGTGTACACAGATATAATTTCTACTTATAAATGAGGACATGCAGTTTTGACTTTCTGTTTCTGAGTTGCTCGATTTAAGACACTGGCCTCTAGTTCTATTCACGTTGCTGCAAAAAACAAAATCTTATTCTTTTTCATGGCTGAATAGTTTTCCAATACGTATATATGCTACATTTTCTTTATTTAACCTCATTGATGGACACTGGGCTTGATTCCATATCTTAACTATTGCAAATAGTGCTACAATAAACATATAAGTGTAGGTATCTATTTCAATAATTTATTTTCTGTTGGGTTGAAACTCAGGAATGATACTGCTGTATCAAGTGGTAGTTCTATTTTTAGTTCTTTGAGAAATCCCAGTACTTTTCCATAGAAGTTGTACTAATTTATATTTCCACTAAAGGTGTATAAGTGTTCCCTTTTCTCAGCATCCTCACCACTGTCATTTTTTTACTTTTTAATAATAAGCATTCTGACTGATATAAAATGATATATCATTGTGGTTTTAATTTGTATCTCTCTCTAATGATTCATGATGTTGAGCATTTTGTCATATACTTGTTGGTCATTGGTATGTCTTCTTCAGAAAAAAATGTCTATTTGTGACCTTTTCACACTTGCTAATGGGGTTATTTGTTCCAAAATTGTTGTTGTTGTTAGGTTGTTTGAGTTCCTTATAAATTCTGGTTATTTGTCCCCTATTGGTTACATAGTGTGCAAGTATTCTCTCCTATTCTGCAGGTTGTCTGTTCACTCAGTTGATTATTTCTGTTGCTGTGCAGAAGTTTGTTTTTTGTTTAATTAAATCTTATTTGTCTATTTTTTTTATGCTGCTTGTGGTTTTCAAGTTCTTAGTCATGAATTCTCTGTGAAGACATTAACCTAAGTTTTCTTCTAGTACTTTTAAATTTTCAGGTTTTACATCCTAAGTTTACATTTTTAATCTATGTTGAGTTGATTTTTTTATATATATCATGATAAATAGGAATCCAGTTTCACTCTTCTATATATTACAGTCCAATTTCTCTGGCATCATTTACTGCAAAAGGTGTCCTTTCCCCAGTGTCTGTTCTTGTTAACTTTGTCAAATATCAGTTGTCTGTAGATATGTAGCTTTATTTCTGTGTTATCTATTCTGTTTCATTGATTTATGTGTCTATTATTATACTGTACCATGCTGTTTTGATTACTATGGCCTTGTAGTATAATTTGAAGTCAGGTAATGTGATGCCTGAAGCTTTGTTCTTTTTGCTTAGGATTTCTTTGACTATTCAGGCTCTTTTGGGGGGATTTTCAGTTGTATTTCTAATTTCATGAAAAATGATGGTAGTATTTTGATGAGGAGTGCATTGACTCTGTAGATTGCTTTGGGCAATATGGTCATCTTAGTGATATTAATTCTTCTGATCCATGAACATGGAATGTTTTTCCATTTTTGTATGCATCATCTATAATTTCTTTCATTGACATTGACATTGACATAGTTTTCCTTGTAGAGATCTTTGACTTATTTGGTCAAATATGTTCCTAGATAATTTTTTGGTAGTTACTATAAATGAGATTGCCTTCTTGATCTACTTCTCAGCTTTTTTGTTGTTGGTTTATTGCAATGCTACTGATTTTTGTAGGTTGATTATTTCCTATCCTGCAATTTTACTGAATTTATCAAATCTAAGAGGATTTTGGTAGACTCTTTAGGGTTTTCTAGACATAAGATCCTATTATCACTGAGCAGAAATAATTTGAATTATTCTTTTCCAATTTGAATGTATTTTATTTCTTTCCCTTGCCTACCATCTTTGTTTTGCTCCAGTTCATACAGGTACTGCTTTCACACTTTTCCTTGTTTAGTATGATATTGGCTGTGGGTTCGTCATGTATGGCTTTTATTCACTTTGAATTACTTTAAATTCTTCTGTCTTGATAGTTCCAGAAAAATATTGCAAGTGGAAGGAAGGATTAAGCAACTGTCACATTTTTTTACCAGTAAAAAATATATAAATGTTTCTACCTTTAATTTAATATTTAACTTAATAATGTTGTAAATCGTGTCTTTTCTATAAGTTAAAAAAAATGGCAAATGTTATTTTACTTCACTGTTTATTAGACAATATTTGAGGTTGATAAAACCTTTTGAAATGAAACAAAGCCATCATTTTTATTAAAAATGAACACATTCAAATTCAAACAGACATAATTAAAACAATGGATGAGAACAAACTGTAATGAGCACAAACTCATCCAAATTTAATTGCAGACAATAAAATATCCTTAAAAGTTTAAGTGGTGGGAGTCCTAGAATCACTTGGATGCCAAAAGTAAAAATGTTAGTATCTCAGCTTTCCAACAAAAATAAAAATAATTCCCTTAATTTTTATTTAGAAATAGGATTCCTAGTGGGCCAAATTCAGGGTGAATACCTTTCTGAACATTTTATAGACATTAGAAGTATGTTATCCCAATTTTGACTTACGTGATGAATTGTTAGTACATTTTGCCTTAATAACAAACTCTCCCAGAAACAGTACCCTGAAATGGCTGGGCACATTCTTAACTTCTCCACATACATCTTTTACATAGAGAAATGCACAAGATAGCTAAAAATTATAACAACAAAACAGTATTCTGGAGTGTTAGCACAGCACAAGATGTCCACCTTTACATACACTACCTCATTTGAGATTTAGCACACAACAATATTGCCTTCCTTATGGAAAAAGTAATAAACACGAAGACTCATGTCAAAGACACCCAGTTAGGAAGTTGTGGAAATAGTGAAACATTGATCAAATTCAGGTTTGTCTGATTCTTCCCATTTTGCACTATTATCTATTAGGCAACCTATAAAATGAGGGAGGCATTTATGTGCTGTAGTCATTACTGACTAGCCCATTCTTAAGGGTTTCATTGATTTGGTTTGCCAAACCATCACTGATCAATGCTATGTATTCAAAAGTAAAATCAGATAGGTATTTGATGATATAGAGGAGAAAACTTGTGTGTAGTACGAAAGATTATGAGATAACAGTGATAACTGTCATCAAATATTTGGATTGCTGTCATATAAAATACATGCAAGACATTTTCTGTATCAACCCAAATAATTTGGCTGCAACCAGTGCATGATTTCAGGGAGACAGGATCATTTCTTAATGTTAAATTTTTTCTGTCTTTAATGAAACTCAAAAAAAAAAAAGAAAGAAAAAATTTAGTACCCTGAAAAAATAAAGAATTCTTCGTCACATGTTAATACACAGGTTGGATGACCTCTCACCAAATGGGTTAGACTAGAAAGAGTGTCCAAGAGCATGAAGTTGAGAACATGGACTCTAGTCAGTTGCTGGAGTTTGATTCTCAACTTTACTACTTACTAGGTGTAATCTTGGGCAAGTTACTTAACCTTAAGATGTCCCCTTTCTTTCAACTACACTATGAAAATAAAAAGACTAACCCACAAGAGTTTTGGTGAGAATTAAATAAGATAACCATAGACTAGTATGACTTTTTAAATGTTAGTTATAACTATTGTTATTGTTGTTGTAGTTAATGTATTGAAATAAATTTAAACTCCATCCCAATCTCAAGAGCCCATAAATTTATGAACATTAAGTATAAAGTCAAGTAGCAACCCATATACCAGAGATCCTGTCAATATTAAAATAACACCATTAAAAAATATTTCTATAAAAATGGAAAGTACAATTATGTTGGAAGAGACATTTCAATATGGATAATGTGGAAATAGATTTTAAAAAGAATATCTTATGCTAAGAAATGGTGCCTACAAAAATGCATAGTCATTAAATGTCTTTCAGGTAAGCTAGAGAACAAGATGATGCTAATTTTCCTCAACTCTCAACTCTGTTTATAAAAAAATTTAAATGTAGGATCTATTGTAATAATTTATGATTTCTGAATATGTAGGAACATTTCAGGAAAAATTACTGAAATCTAATGAAAGAACCATTTTGCAGAGGCTGCTGAAATTTTCCTGATGTCTGTTCTTCTCTTGTTTATAGTCATAAAGCCCCGCATAAGCCTTCCAGAATACTGTGGTAGTTTGCGAAGACAGTCCCCTATAATTCCTGCCCTCCATGAATGCCCATGCCATTTCTCTCTCATTAAGAGATAAACTCTATTTCCCTTCCCTCAGATCTGGGCTGGACTTGTGACTTGTTCTGCTAAAAATATATGGCAGAGGTAACACTATGCCTGACCCTTCAAAGACCAGGTAGCTTCCACTTCTTCTCTTGGACGCCAGTTGCCAGGCCGCATGAAGCCTCCTCTCTTGGAAATAGAGGTCTCATGGAGAGGCCATGAAAGCTGAATGCCAAATGGAGAGAGAGCCTTCATGGACAACAGCCAAAGCACCAGCTATCAGCACCAAGGGGTCCAGTGGATGAGAAGCCTTTTGGTCCTTCTAGACTAGCCCAGCTGGCACGTGAAAGAAGGTGCAGAATAGGCGATGTCAGTATCATATGAGGCCAAAAAAGAAAAAGATCAGTTTACTCATAAAAGCATGAGCAATGAAATCATTCTTATTTTAGCACATTAAGTTGTAGAGTTGTTTTTTATGTAGCTGTACATAATTGAAACACAAAATAAAGACTACTTTTTGAAGCCTACCATGAAGCTAGATTTGGTCATATAAAAAAGTCTAGCTAAAAGGTTGCAAAGAGAAATTAAGTGCTCATCTTCTAGGGCTACTCTTCCCTTTCTGCATCCCCTAGTCCACCATGCAGATGTCAAGGTGGGTCATCTTATCTCATGCAGACAAGAGCAAATGCCTTAGGAATTGCAATGCAAAATGGCACAGCACTAGACTGTTCAGCACAGTCTCTCTTAACTAAACTGCTGTTATTTTTCTGATGTCTGCTCTAGCAGCCAAGCCTCTACCATAATTTATAGAAATTCCGAAGTGGGATACTGCCCCTAAATGGGCACTCAGGAATTGAATTAGTAGTCAGTGAACACCAATGACACAACTAATTCAAGTGGGAAAGCTGGAAACAATTATTTGTCCATGGTGAAACATTTGGCAAACTTGTCACTTACGATGCCAGGATATATTTACCATATGTTAACAAATCAGATGGTTTTAAATAAAACAACAAGGAAAATATAGAATTTTGCTATGTATTGATTGCATCTTGTCACTTGAGTAAAGTGTCACAAGAGACAGATACACTTGAGATGGATCTAGCCAGCCTGGAAAAGGATGTCATACTGGACACGGATCTGCTCCTATGAGGGATGTACTTTGCTGGGGCCTAAATCAGCGATCCAAGTTGACTGAGGGTTCAGTCATTTGAAATCTCACAGTGTTACTAAAAAAGGTCTAAATATTTTTAAACCCACAAATGTAACAAAATGTAAGAAGGGACATTGAAGAAGCAGTCTGAGCAGAAGTTCTTACTATATTATGAAGTTTTTTTCAAGCTGTTCCTGCTAAGTGTTTTCCAATACAACGTAAGAACCAGCTCTGAGACCACAAGGAGATGAAGAATGTTGTCTTCACACCCAAGCCTAGTGTTTTCTTCTGATGACCACCAGTAAGTGGAAAGAAAAGAGGACTAGGAAAAGGAGAGAGTCAAATAAACGAAAAACTAAGTGATTTCAGGCTTAGAAATGATATCTAGAAGCCATAATAGGCTTTGTTTGCTTATACGTGATTCTGGTCAGAAGCAAAAGTCTGGAAGTCAGCTTAGTTTGGATGGGAATTACAGCCTGCTCCTAGCAGGATGTAAGCTGTGCGAAATGGGCATCCTAAAAACAGCCTCCTCTCCATGTGCACTTCAGACCTGGCCAGACAGTGAGAGGAAGCAACAAGTCAGGGCATAAAGTAAGGGACTAGACAGGATCATTGAAAGAGCCCGTTCCAGAGATCAAAACCAAGGGCTGCCAGGAGGCAACCCAGGGGGTGGAGAGGAGGATTGCAGGGAGGCCACAGCTGGGGCAGGAAGCCTGCTCTATCCCTGCCCAGCAAGACAGGATAATGGCCGCAGGCCAGTGCTTGCTATTCACTTCCCACTCTTGCCTTTTCTTGCAGTTGTTCAGTCCTCTTCACCATTTAATACTAAACATTTGGTGTGTGTTGGAGGGGGTGCAGATAGTTTGTCCTTTAATTTGTGGTTCACTGTACCCCCGAGTCACCCTTGACCTAGCAGAAAGGAATGAGCAGCACTCAAAAATCCAGTATTTTAACTGGAAACAATAAATGTGTTTCTCCTCTCTTGAGAAATAGGATGGAATGTTCCCCATGTATAAGAAAAAGACATACATAGATATTTGTCCAACTCATGAAGAGACCCTGACAGAAAACACTTGTTGTCAATTTTCTTACAGTAATAAATTCCCTAATTTTCATCCAAACTCCTAAAAGTCAGGAAGAAAGATGACATTTTTGTGATAGACTTAATGTTTGAGTCCCTCTGAAATTAACATGTTGAAATTCTAACCCCCAATGTGATGATCTTAGGAGGTGGGGCCTTTGGGAGGAAATTAGGTCTTGAGGATGAATCCTCATGAATGGGGTTAGTGTCTTTATTAAAGGGATCCCAGAAAGCTCCCTCACTCCTGCCCCAACCTCTTGCTGAGGATACAGAGAAAAATTGACAGTCTACAACCGAGAAGAGGGCCCTCACCAGAACCCAAGCTGAAACTCTGGTTTTGGACTCCCGGCCTCCAGCACTGTGTCGGTGGCACTTTGTCATGGTATACGGAACTGACTGACACAATTTCTCAGCACCTAGGTGTGATTCCCTCCGTAAGTGAGTTCTGCACATCAGTTCATGAGAACCAGTGATGTGTGCAACTTCTGGTTTATTTCTTTAAAAGAAACATCCACCCCTTTTCTTTCTTCTATCCCTCTGGCTAGACAAAAACAAGGCTGTCTTAAACCATATGGTAAGGAAAACTGCTTATGGAAAGAAGCAAAAGATGTAGGAGCCTGACCCTGACACACATTCCACACTGCTTACATTCAGACCAGAATATGAGAACAGGTCACTGCCATCTGGTCTAAGTCACTTCCCTCAGTATCCTCTGTTATTAAGCCATTCTTACCAAATGAAGTCCTTGCTAGTGTGGTTCCTTAAATTCATGACGTCAGAGATTGCTTTTAGTTTAATTCATGCTGATACATTATAAAAATAATCATATTTAAAAATAGTTTTAAAATATATAAAGGGTCTCTGCACGTTTTTTTTTTTTTCTTATTGGGGATTCATTGAAGGTACAAGAAACCAGGTTACACTGATTGCATTTGTTAGGTAAAGTCCCTCTTAAAATTGTGTCTTGCCCCCAAAAGATGTGTCACACACCGGGACTCCCCTCCCTCCTTCCATCTCTCTGCTCTTCTTTACCCCTACCCCCTCTCTCCTTCTCTCTCTCTCTGCTCCCCCCTTCCCCCACGCCCCACCGTGTATTAGTTCACTAATTGTCCTTATATCAAAATTGAGTACATAGGAGTCATGTTTCTCCATTCTTGTGATGCTTTACTAAGAATAATGTCTTCCACTTCCATCCAGGTTAATACAAAGAATGTAAATTCATCATTTTTAATGGTATACATATACCATAGCTTGTTAATCCATTCCTAGATTGGTGGGCATTTAGGCTATTTTCACATTTTGGTGATTGTAAATTGGGCTGTGATAAACAGTCTAGTGCAAGTGTCCTTATGATAAAAGGATTTTTATTTTTTTTTCTGGGTAGATGCCCAGTAATGGGATTGCAGGATCAAAAGGGAGGTCTAACTTGAGTGCTTTGAGGTTTCTCCATACTTCCTTCCAAAAAGGTTATGTTAGTTTGCAGTCCCACCAGCAGTGTAAAAGTGTTCCCTTCTCTCCACATCCATGCCAGCATCTGCAATTTTAAGATTTTGTGATGTGAGCCATTCTCGCTGGGGTTAGATGGTAGCTCAGGGTGGTTTTGATTTGCATTTCTGTAATAATCAGGTACCATGAGCATTTTTTCTCTATCTATCTTCTTTAGAGAAGGTTCTATTTATGTCTCTTGCCCATTGATGTAAGGGACTGTTGGCTTTTTTCATGTGGATTAATTTGAGTTTTCTATAGATTGTCACTGCACATTTTATCAAAATAGATTGAGGTGTACTAATTTATAATCAGTTTCTTAAGAGTTAAATGTCTCCAGTGCCCCAATAACACTAATAAATACAAAATCCTGTTGTAATAATATACAATATATTTGAAAACAGAGTGACCAATGTAAAACAACATATCATTACTCTTAATAAAAAAATTTGCCTTAAATATGTCTATAATATAAAACCATACCAAGATGTGTTAAACATTTTAGAATGGTGTATTCATAAAACACTTTCATATAACATCAAACTGTCTGAATAATCATGAATGTCATTGGGGTGCAGCGCATTTTTACTTTTCACATTAAGAATAACCACCTCAAATACAAGTTAGAT